>NC_083571.1:67119778-67719778 GCF_027579695.1 Neoarius graeffei
GTGAAAATCCATGTCTGATTGTGACTCAGTCAGCTTTCAGTTCTTTGCTGGAAAGAGGCCTGTAATAAGGTCAATATTTGCAGGAAGTGATGTTTTAGTGGTTTTTATGTCTTCCTTACTGCTGAACATCTTAAGCCACATCCTCAGCAGTCTCTAAAAGTTGAACTTTTCACTCCTTGTTTGTCACGCTCAGCGTCTACACAGGAACTGCACATGACACGGATGTTGTGCATCAGTTCCTTCTGTGTCACACCTGGTTCTCGTTGAGAAATCGAGCTCACTAACATTGGATTTCAAGTGTTTTTTTTTTTTTTTTCTTAGGAGGCAGACTAATTTGTTTGGCAAGTAATTCACAGTAAACCAAAACCTTGTAGAAGAAACAGAGCCCCATTTTTGACAAATTTGACCACTTTGCCCAATCCAACCTGCCTTAGCCACACAACAGCTACCAACTAGGGAGTTTTTCATGAATTACAGGCCACTTTTAGGTCTGTTTCCCAGAACTTTTCTTGAGTTAAGTCTTTCTGAATCCTTAATTTGTGGAAACATACACATTGGTGGCAAATTTAAGGGGAAAACCCCCAACAACAACGCTAGTCCTGTTTTGCCATGAATCAAACTCTTTATATGTTGGTGTCTGGAGGAAGAACGTTCTTCTCTTGAGGAAAATGGGCTTTTTAAAAATCATTTTTGTGACACACAAAAATAAAACCTTGAATGTTAACTCGAACATACAAATCAGCCCAATGTTCAATCTCTGATTATACATAATTTCCTGTGTTGGTTCTGGAGTTAGTGCTGCTTTAGTCATCCAGGGCTTTATGAAACTGTTGGGTGCCTGTTGATTTATTTCGTCTAGTAGAATAAACCATTATCATGACACGTTCCCAGAGTTGTCTCCGGGGTTTATGTGCTCATAATGTAGCACCTTGGGGTACATGCACTGCCCCATTTGTCATGTTTAAAGGAAAGGTATAAACCTACATAGATTTCTAATGAAAGGGAAGTTTATTCTCAGAGCTCTGTTTAGTCTACCATGTAATAGCACCCTTCAGAGCAGCCTCTGTAATAACACAATTACAGCCTCTGCTTTTTTTGTTTCCAACATCTTCCTTCCTCTGCCTGCCTTATGTCAGGTGTGCCGCTTCCTTTTGGCTCTGTTGAAGCGACTGTGTTTATACACGAGGAACTTTTCATTTCAATAAAAAGAGACATGCACTTTTCTAAATAAATGCTCTGGTGAAGTCAGTAGGACATTATTAGCACATTTTTAGAAGCCTGTTGCTAAATTAAACAGACATCTTAGGCCAAGCAGAAATGTTGTGATTTTGGTTCTAAAAAAGTCTTTCTTCAGAAGCTTTTGTGTTTATCTTTACTTTTTTTGACCCTCTACTTTCAACTAAAAGGATGTTTCATGGTTAAATCTGCTTTTAATCACTTTTCCATCCTTCCATTCTGACAGATCTTTTCAAAGAGGAGCTTGGACGGCATGCAAAGTTGTGAAATATCTTCGGACAGCACAGATGATCCTCTCAGTAGCGGCTTACGCAGGCATCACCAACCGCGAATAGTAGTTATCGGCGCGGGCTTGGCCGGCCTGGCAGCCACCCAAACCCTCTTGGAGAACGGCTTCACCAATGTCACGGTGCTAGAAGCGTCGGACTGCATTGGAGGCAGAGTGCAAAGTGTTCAATTCGGTGAGGCGTTAAACTTACCCTTCAGAAGAATTACCTGAAAGTGTTGCCTTCCTGACTGGAGAGTTTGCTTTCAAAAAACTGCTGTGCTTGTTGTGTTTCTCGGGAAAAATCATTTGAGATGGTGCCAAATGTAACCATTTAAAAAATCTCCCCTTTCTTGTTTTTCCCTCCCAGGTAAAGCTACTTTGGAACTAGGAGCCACCTGGATTCATGGTGCTAACGGGAACCCAATCTACCACCTGGCTGAGGATAATGGACTTCTGGAGCACACTACGGAGGACGAGCGCAGCGTGGGCCGCATCAGCCTCTACGCCAAGAATGGTGTGGCCCATTACCAGACCAACAGTGGCAAGCGTATCCCCAAGGATCTGGTGGAGGAGTTCAGTGACTTGTACAATGAGGTACAAAGGATCAGGGGTCTGGTGTGGTGTGTGTGGAGTTTTTTTTTTCCCCTTCAACTTCATACATACATGAGTGGTCAACTGGCTCAAAAATTGATCAAAACTACGGAAAGAGACATTTTGTATTGATAATCCAGTGCAGTTGGTTGTCCCATGTAGTCCACTGAAACACTTGTTAGTTGTGAGAAAAACTTAGCTTTTGAATAACTGAGGTTTTATCGCATTAAAAATTATTTTTACTTTACCATGAGGTCAGTAAAAGATTAATGCTGACCAGTGGGACAACTCTCCCAGACTCCTTTGCTTTGGAATCATGTCAGTGGATAAACAACACAACATGGTACCTAAGCACCTTCTGTACTGCTCACCTTGCATGTGTGTGTGTGTGTGTGTGTGTGTGTGTGTGTGTGCACGCGCGTGTGTGTATGCGCATGTAGCTACATGATTCAGCAGTAAGCCAAACTCCATTCAAATGAATCCGGGAGCCAGAATATAGCGTCCGAACTCCTGGCACTTTATTGAGCAGCATCTTCATACCCAGAATGAACAGGAGTGAAACTGAAGAATATAAACAAAATACAATGAGTAACATGCATAATCAAATGATATACTACACTGTACATAGCTGCGTATGCATGTGGCTCAGCTAACAATTTAACAACATAATGAGGTTATAAAACGTACTTCACAAAAATACCATTCTTATATCAATTTATGTCCTGTGTTAACCCAGAACTCACAGACAGTGCTTTCGATGGTATAAACAAAAGGAAGGATTGCAACAGATGTTTTAGAGACTGCTCAGCAAAAGATGTGGCTGCATACTAAGATAAAAAAAAATGGTTGACTTCCTGTTCCAGGTCAAAGTGCAGAACTGAAGAAACTGAAAGTTCCAGGAGGGAGTGCTAATTTACCAAAACCATAAAGGCAGAACACCTTCAATTATCAAGACTAATAACCTTTGAGTGTATGTGAATCAAGGCTAAGTAATTCAGTCTCAAGCTCTCAAGTCAAGTATCAGGTCATAAAGTCCAAGTAAAATGCAGAGTTTGAGGCAGGTTCTGAAGCCCAGTTTCCAAATTTCCAAACCAGAGTCCAAATTGAACTCACAATCCAGAGCTCTAAAGTTGAACCAAGTCCAGATTTCCAGCCCGTAGAATCAAAGTCCATAGTCCCAAGCTGTAGAGTTTGACTTGAGTCAAGATTCCCAAGCTGTAGAGACTGACCCAAGTCAAGATTCACAAGCTGTAGAGTCTTGACTCGAGTCAAGAGTCCCAAACTGTAGAGTCTGACTTGTGTCCATAGTCCCAAGCTATAGAGGCTGACTTGAATCAAGATTACCAAGCTGTAGAGTCTAGCCTGAGTCAAGATTCCCAAGCTGTAGAGTCTTGACTCGAGGCAAGAGTCCCAAACTGTAGAGTCTGACTCGTGTCCATAGTCCCAAGCAGTAGAGCCTGACCCAAGTCAAGATTCCCAAGCTGTAGAGTCTGACTCGAGTCAAGAGTCCCAAACTGTAGAGTCTGACTTGTGTCCATGGTCCCAAGCTGTAGAGGCTTACTTGAATAAAGATTCCCAAGCTGTAGAGTCTGAGTTGAGTCCAAGGTCCCAAGATGTGGAATCTAAATCAAGTTCAGAATCCCATACTATATGACCTACAGTGGCATGCAAAAGTTTGGGCACCCTTACTGAAAATGTCTGTTACTGTGAATAGTTAAGTGAGCAGAAGATGAACTGATCACCAAAAGGCACAAAGATAAAGACAACACATTTCTTTTCAGTGTTTTCTGCAAGATTTGTGTATTATTTTTGTTTTGTACAATTGGAGAGTGAAAAAAGATAAGGAACACCATGCAAAAGTTTGGGCACCCCAATACATTTGAGTTCTCAGGTAACTTTTACCAAGGTTCCAGACCTTAATTAGCTTATTGAGCTGTGGCTTGTTCAAATTCTTCATTAGGAAAGGTCAGATGATGCAGATTTCAAAGCTGTATAAATTCTCTGACTCCTCAAACTTGTCCCTAAAATCAACAGCCATGGGCTCCTCTAAGCAACTCCCTTGCATTCTGAATAATAAAATAATTGATGCTCACAAAGCAGGAGAAGGCTACAAGAACATAGCAAAGTGTTTTCAGGTAGCTGTTTCCTCAGATTGTAATGTTATTAAGAAATGGCAGTTAACAGAAACATTGGAGATCAAGGTGAGGTCTGGAAGATGAAGAAAACTTTCTGAAAGAACTGCTCGTTGGATTGCTAGAAAGGCAAATAAAAACCCCTGTTTGACTGCAAAAGACCTTCAGAAAGATTTAGCAGACCCTGAAGTGGTGGTGCATTTTTCTACTATGCAGTGACACCTGAACAAATATGACCTTCATGGAAGAGTCATCAGAAGAAAACTGTTCCTGTGTCCTAGCCACAAAATTCAGCGTCTGAAGTTTGCAAATGAGCATCTAAATAAGCCTGATGCATTTTGGAAACAAGTCCTGTGGACTGATGAAATCAAAATAGAACTTTTTGGCCACAATGTGCAAAGGTATGTTTGGAGAAAGGAGGGTGCCAAATTCCAGGAAAAGAACACCTCTCCAACTCTGAAGCATGGGTGTGGATCAATCATGCTTTGGGGTTGTGTTGCAGCCAGTGGCATAGGGCACATTTCATTGGTCGAGGGAAGCATGGATTCGAATAAATACCAGCAAATTCTGGAAGCAAACATCACACCATCTGTAAAAAAGTTGAATTTAAAAAGAGGATGGGTCCTACAATAAGATGATGATCCAAAACACACCTCAAAATCTCCAATGGAATACCTCAAGAGGCACAAGCTGAAGGTTTTGCCCTGGCCCTCACAGTCCCCTGACCTAAACATCATTGAAAATCTGTGGATAGATCTCAAAAGAGCAGTGCATGCAAGACAGCCCAAGAAACTTGTAGAACTGGAAGCCTTTTGCAAGGATAAATGTGTGAAAAATCCCCCAGGTAAGAACTGAAAGATTATTAGCTGGCTACAAAAAGTGTTTACAAGCTGTGATACTTGTCAAAGGGGGTGTTACTAGGTACTAACCATGCAGGGTGCTTAAACTTTTGCTTCGGGCCCTTTTCCTTTTTTGTCATTTTGAAAATGTAAAAGATGAAAATAAAAAAAAAATTGTTTTTGCTTTAAATATAAAGGGAATGAGTCATCTTTAACTTTATGCCTTTTGGAGATCATTTCATCTTCAACTTGCTTAACTGTTCACAGTTACAGCAATTTTGACCAGGGGCGCCCAAACTTTTGCATACCGCTGTAATTATTTAGAGAATCTCTGGTGTCAGATTGCAGTATGGTGTGTGTGTTTGTGTGTGTGTGGTTGTGTGTATGCACACACATTCACAGGAAGTGGCAACACATTGGAAAGCATGTCTCATCTCATTATCTCTAGCCGCTTTGACGTTTAATATGTTGATGATGCAGTGTTTTTGGCTGACAAATTTTGGTTGTGTATTTATGTGTGTGATCAGTTTTGTGCATCATATATCAATGTTATTAGCTTTAGCAAGCCCTGAGCGTTAGCCTAGCGCATCTTTGTGTGTGTCTTTTTTCAGCAGATTTCTCAATCAGTCTCATGACTGTGCTCTCAGAGGAGCTTTTTCTTCTTGGCTCTCAGAAAAGCGCTATCAAAGCTTATGAGTAAATTTCGCTTTCTAAAGCAGTAACCTCACCTGACCCATAGCTCCATTTTCAGTTCCTGTCTCTCTCTCCGTCTCTTTCTCTCTGATTCTGGCTGCTGGTGTGTGTCACGGCTCAGGCGTGTATGTAATTCAGCAATAAGCCCCTACAGGAAAATTCTCCACAGCTAAACCGCTACGCTATGTGAATGCATTCCACGCAGCTAATGATTTCAAGGCTGTGGGTGATTTGGACTGAAAATCGTCTCGATGATGCAACAAATACTGTATTCATCGTTCTTTTATCTCTGTCCTTTTTCCTTCTCTCTCTTTGTTCTTTTTTTTTTTGCTCTTTGCCTTTTTGTTTCTCTCTTCCTTCCCTGACCCTGTCCATTCTTCTGTCTTTTTCTTTCCTTCCCTTGTCCTTCATCTTTATTACCTTTTGCTCTCTCTCTCTCTTGCTCTCTCAGGTGTACGAGCTGACCCAGGAGTTCTTCCAGAACGGGAAGCCAGTGGGCGCCGAGACGAAGAACAGCGTGGGTATCTTCACACGCGACCTGGTGCGCAAAAAGATCATGTTGGACCCTGACGACTCTGAAAGCACCAAGAAGCTGAAGCTGTCCATGCTGCAGCAGTACCTCAAGGTGGGGTGAAGACTTACGCCTGCTTTACTTTCCGTACTTGTATCATCATTAACAACACATTCACAATACTAATCACACAAACACACGACTGTGAGATTCTGTAACACTCAACCTTACTGATAATAGCTGAAGTTATAGCTCTCTTACGAAAGGTTGTGAAAGTGACGGATACGGCCAGTCAGAGGGAACATCAGTAGTCACAGGAACTGCATGTTTTCTGCTCGTTCTCAATGTATAATGCAGTTTGAACTGGTTTGGACTGGATAAGGCATGTTTACATAGTTAGAAAAATACTCTGACCTTCTTTAGTGTGTTACACGTAGGATTTGTTTCTCTCTCTCTCCTTTTTATGTCTATTTCCTCCATATCTTCGGTTTGTTTGTCAATTGATTTTCTCCTTTCTATCTATCTATCTATCTATCTATCTATCTATCTATCTATCTATCTATCTATCTATCTATCTATCTATCTATCTATCTAATTCTTTTTTTCTTTCTTTCTTTCTTTCTTTCTTTCTTTCTTTTGAAGGCTGTTTACAGATTACTGTGGTCTGCCTTCATGCATGAACATATGTATGAATTACACACACACACACACACACACACACACACACACACACACACACACACAAAGAGCTACGTTTGTGTGCAAAGTGCACCGCAGTAACTCTGCACCTCATCAACCTGATGTAACCTGACTTCACTGGAATATTAATCTCTCTGAAACACTTCCACACCTTGTAGTCTGTGTTCTCCAGCATATTTAAAAAAAAAAAAACCTTCCTTGTCCTCAAAGCACAATACGTCTTTACAAGGTTAAAGTGAAGAGGAATTATAAATAGAGGAACCGAAAGGTGAAATGATTACACCACTGTTTTCACAGAAGAAGTCACAGAGACTCTGTGCTCTACATTCTGTACTCTAGCACATCAGATCTGTCCACGTGGAACTGAGTTTAATCCAACTGCAGCGTTTGCAGTTCCCAGAGTGGCCATATGGGAAGATTATTATAAAAAAAAAAAAATACCGCAGCTTTTATGAATCTAATCACTATTCGCTGTATCTGTAATGTCTGATTACAAGAAGTCTGAAATTCAACGTTTCCTTTAACTGAGAAATGAACAGAAAGCCTGGAGTGTAAAAATATAAAATAATGGATTCTACTAATGTAGAAATTAAACGGTTGTGGTTCTAAATGTATAAAATAAAAGTACAGGTTGCTACAAGAGAGGCATGAAGGAGAAACAGTTATATATTGGGAATAAAACACCCCAAGTTGTGTTGTGCTGTTAGAGGAAAATAATCAATCAGTGACTAATGTGATCCCAGCACATCCTGAACTGTTCTATTCCTCTTACACCATAGCAGCTTGCCAACAGTTGCAATCTTTATTTATTAAATATTAAAGGATGACATGTTGTATTTTTATCCTTTTAGAGATACGTTTCATGTTGAAGAACATCCACGAAACAAGTTCTCACTTACAGTACATTACAGCAGCTAAAAAAGACAAAAAAAAACAACAAAACAATGCAGCTTGTAAACAGTCATGTTATGGAGAAACCCCAAAGATGTGTCTGGAAACTTTGTTGAAAGCTCTGCTGCTGTTGTTTTCTCAGGTGGAAAGCTGTGAGAGCAGCTCCGCCAGCATGGACGAAGTGTCCCTGAGTGAGTTTGGAGAGTGGACGGAGATCCCTGGTGCTCACCACGTCATCCCTGGTGGCTTCATCAAAGTGGTAGAGCTGCTGGCCCAGGACATTCCGAGCCGCGTGCTGCACCTCGGAAAACCTGTCCGCCGCATCCACTGGAACTACAGCGCTCAGGACGCTGAGGGTGATGCCGACCAAGCTGACCACAACCAGGATCAACGACCCAGGTTGGCTCCGGTGCGCGTCGAGTGCAAAGACGGCGAGTGGTTCCTCGCCGATCATGTGGTTGTTACGGTCTCGCTGGGTGTCTTAAAGAAGTCCCACGAGACCATCTTCTCTCCGAGCCTACCCCTGGACAAGGCCCTGTCCATCCAAAAGCTGGGAATCAGCACCACGGATAAGATCTTCCTGGAGTTCTCCGAGCCCTTCTGGAGCCCCGAGTGCAACAGTATCCAGTTTGTGTGGGAGGACGAGGCCAACCTGGAGAACCTGGCTTATCCAGAAGAGCTCTGGTACCGGAAAATCTGCAGCTTCGACGTGCTTTACCCACCCGAACGCTACGGCCACATGCTGAGTGGATGGATCTGCGGAGACGAAGCGCTGCTCATGGAGCGCTGTGATGACGAAACCGTGGCTGAGATGTGCACCGAGCTGCTCCGCAAATTCACAGGTCAGGAACGGGGCGGGGCTTCGAATGATTCATTAACTTGATTATTTGACGTAACATAAATAATTGTGGGCGGCATGGTGGTGTAGTGGTTAGCACTGTCGCTTTATAGCAAGAAGGTCCGGGTTCGAGCCCCATGGCTGGCGAGGGCCTTTCTGTGTGGAGTTTGCATGATCTCTCTGTGTCTGCATGGGTTTCCTCCGGGTGCTCCGGTTTCCCCCACAGTCCAAAGACATGCAGATTAGGTTAACTGGTGACTCTAAATTGACCGTAGGTGTGAATGTGAGTGTGAATGGTTGTCTGTGTCTATGTGTCGGCCCTGTGATGACCTGGCGACTTGTCCAGGGTGTACCCCGCCTTTCGCCTGTAGTCACCTGGGATAGGCTCCAGCTTGCCTGCGACCCTGTCAAACAGGATAAAGTGGCTAGAGATAATGAGATGAGATAAATAATTGTTAATTAAGCTCACTTTTGGACACATATATATCTCATCTTATCTCATTATCTCTAGCCGCTTTATCCTGTTCTACAGGGTCGCAGGCAAGCTGGAGCCTATCCCAGCTGACTACGGGCGAAAGGCGGGGTACACCCTGGACAAGTCGCCAGGTCATCACAGGGCTGACACATAGACACAGACAACCATTCACACTCACACCTACGGTCAATTTAGAGTCACCAGTTAACCTAACCTGCATGTCTTTGGACTGTGGGGGAAACTGGAGCACCCGGAGGAAACCCACGCGGACACGGGGAGAACATGCAAACTCCGCACAGAAAGGCCCTCACCGGCCACAGGGCTCGGACCCAGACCTTCTTGCTGTGAGGCGACAGCGCTAACCAGTACACCACCATGCCGCCTACACATATATATGGTTGGGAAATTTAGCAATTAATCACAGTATGATTAGAACTTCTACCTATCGCATCACACAGGAACATGACTACATCTCACTTCAGATTCCAGCAGGTGTTACTCATTCTCCTGTAAATGCATGCTGACTCACTGCACACCGTCTCCACTCTGGATGTAGACACACGATAGGAGATCACAGTTCAGGGCCTGGAAGTGTTTCATCATTAACTAAGCTGCCCAACATTTCTCCATGGTGAGTCACCAGGTGATACTGACTTCATTCATTCCTACTCTAGTGGGTCTGTTCACCTGGGTGGACATCACACAATCATCAGGGCCATCTGGTGTGTATACGGTAAGAGTGCTTTAGAACTCAGGTTTTCAGCACTCGTGATGTTCGGAGACGCTCCTTTTAGGCATGGTCAATGACTTCTTAAGAATTCTTCTCTCGGCTACCTTGGTGTGGATCGGTGAGAAACCAGCTCCTCGAGTTCAAGTTCTTAGATCATTCCTTCATCAGGTGTCGTGCAAATCAAGAAGTGTTCCTCAGAACTGAATTTCGAATTTAAATGTACAATAATATTTTGTCTATTTATTGGAGCCAGAGAGGTTTTTAGTCATTCCACCAACTTTGCACCAATTTTCATGTAATCTGTTGTTGAATTTCATTTGACAATATTTACAGGAGTGATGAATGTAATAAATAAATAAATAACCACTCTTAAAAAAAAAAAAGGCAGCAAACCCCCTGGGTTCCCCAGACCCCATTTTGAGAAGCATGGTTCCACCTTTTCGTTCTTTTTCTACCAGGTCGGGTTCTTTACTCCAGGTGTTCTCATCCTGTTTGACTTTCTTTCTTCGTGTTTATCAATAAAGCAAAAATCCATAATTTTTGATTCCGTTTCTGTCTCCTTTTTCATTCATTAAGCGAGCAAGTGCTCTGGTTCTTTCGTCGTCCGTGATTCTGCACTGGCATCTGCTCAGAATGAAGCACCATCCCACCAAATCACCATAGCAACATTTATATAACATTACATTACTATCTGGCTGTGCAAAGTATGACTTCTCTCAAAACGCTAAAATGTTCATTATGGATCAGATCAAGACGGTGTGGATGGAACTGTTCCAAATTTGTTTCCGTCTTGTCAACATGCCATCTTTTGTTGTGCTGCTGTCGTTAACCTGATCTTCCTTGTTGTTTCGTGCAGGGAACCAGAACATTCCAAAGCCACGGCGAATCCTGCGCTCGTCGTGGGGCAGTAACCCCTACATCAGGGGCTCGTACTCGTTCACCCGCGTGGGCTCCAGTGGGGGAGACGTCGAGCGACTGGCCGAACCTCTTCCTTACAACAAGAGCTCCAAGGCTCCGGTGAGCGACGCAAAGACTTTTCTGATTTGCGAATAGGTTAGAAACCTTATTTGCCTGCATGTAGCCTTTCAGACTGCTCGCAGAATTAGCTAAAACAATGCCTTATAAAATTTGCTTCAGAAAAGACGTGCAAATTAATATGAATGAAGGGCAGGTATTCAATTTGTAGAAGCCTGTTTCTCGCTATTTGATGAGAAAATACTTGGCATTTTATGAACTGTTTTCCCCCAAAATGATCTCAGTCTCTCAAGCTGACTATTATTAGGGCCTGAGCACCAGAGGTGCATGGCCTCCAGTGTCCACAGGAGGACACTGCACTAAGGTGCAAGGCCCTAAGGATTCTTATCTTCTTCTTCTTCTTCTCCTTCAAGATTTGGCCATCTTTGAGGTGGTTCCCATGGGCAAAAACTCATGAAATTTGGTACACACATCAGTTCTGGCCACCGGTACTCAGGAATGGAGGCTTGGCCCCATGTGTGTCTGGGGGACTCCATAGCGCCCCCACATGTCATTGAGACTTTGGTGCCCCCAGACCAACAAAATTGTAATGTACATTGTATTAGCCATACTCAACAGGAAGTGAGTTATTTTAGTTTTTTTTGCATTTTGGCACGTCTTACATTTTGCCTTTCTCCTCCTAGGCTGTTTGTTGGATTCATGCCAGATTTGGTATACTGAAGGTGCTCGGGCCCTTCATCACCGCTTGTGGCTATATTTCTTCTTATTATTACTGTGTCAAATCAGATTTTCGTTCAGTAAAAGTCTTTGAGAAGATTTTCTTTCCATTTAGGCTGCCTTAGAAACAGACAAACACTGTTGCTCTTCCAGCATTAGTCAGTGTTTTGCTCGCATAAACTAGTAGATACTGAATGTCTGTTTCAGCTTTCCGTTTCACAGGAGTCTCTTTGAGATCCGAAGTCACTGTAGTCACGATCGAGAACAATTAACACACACAGAAACCTCTTTAAATATCTCGCAGAATCAAGTGTTTGTCAGTCTTCACTCTTGCTGAGGAACGTTCTGGTATTTTGTGATTCCTGACAGGAATTTCAGTCAGTGACCTGCTTTAAAGCGACTGGCGGTGTTTATACAGTATACATCTTTGGCTGACAGACGTCACTCAGCACGGACCAGAGTGAGATGATGAGGGTGAACTAGGGATGGATTTCTCTCTCTCTCTTTTATTCTCTCCATTTTCTTCATCCTCACACTGACATACTCGAGCACTTATAGGCAACCTGTGCCTCCAGGAATATGTTCTGTACAGACAGAAATCAGTTTTCTGCTCCTGAAGTGCAGTGCTGAACATAAACACCACCATCTAGGCACAAAATTTCGAACAGTGTGCTCCGTTTAGCTAAAAATTAACAACGAAGCACGTGATTAAAAATACAAAAAGAAACTCTCTAACATAACATGTATTGTACTCTTTTTTCCTCAGATGCCCCAAAAGTGACTAAATTCAATCAACAAAGCATGGAGTTATGAATGATTATGCAAATTTGACACGTCCCCTTGACTCCTGCAGTGAGTTAACTGTTAGCAGTCTAGCTAATATTTTCGCAGCGTTTTCATGTCTCAGTCTTGTGTCATATTCTCAGTGATTTATTGAACAACAGGCAAAATATATTTCCATAGCAATATTGCATGTTACCAGAGCAACCACAATTTTATTTGCTGACATGAAGCATTACCTCTGTGCCTGAAAAAATTTCCAGTTATCACATCATCATTCTTGACTGTGAGACAGGTTCAAGCAGTCAAGCTTATTTTGTGACATCAGAAAAAAGTTAGCTCCGCCCTGAATTAGTTTTATACACTACCGTTCAAAAGTTTGGGGTCACCCAGACAATTTTGTGTTTTCCATGAAAAGTCACACTTTTATTTACCACCATAAGTTGTAAAATGAATAGAAAATATAGTCAAGACATTTTTCTGGCCATTTTGAGCATTTAATCGACCCCACAAATGTGATGCTCCAGAAACTCAATCTGCTCAAAGGAAGGTCAGTTTTATAGCTTCTCTAAAGAGCTCAACTGTTTTCAGCTGTGCTAACATGATTGTACAAGGGTTTTCTAATCATCCATTAGCCTTCTGAGGCAATGAGCAAACACATTGTACCATTAGAACACTGGAGTGATAGTTGCTGGAAATGGGCCTCTATACACCTATGGAGATATTGCACCAAAAACCAGACATTTACAGCTAGAATAGTCATTTACCACATTAGCAATGTATAGAGTGGATTTCTGATTAGTTTAAAGTGATTTTCATTAAAAAGAACAGTGCTTTTCTTTCAAAAATAAGGACATTTCAAAGTGACCCCAAACTTTTGAACAGTAGTGTATATTAGTTTTATTAGTAATATTGAGAACATGTCTTAAATTTGAACATCTAATCGAAGTCTCAGTCTTGATCAGTTATGGATTCTGATTGGTCATTAGGATATGATTAATTTTCTAGAACAGCAGCTCAGACTGTAGCGCTTCCACAAATTACACATTTATTCATGATTAACGCACTCATTTGAATTCGTCATCATTTTGTACACGGTATCGTGCTGTTAAAGAAAATAATCGACTTTGCAGCAGTAACGATGACGGTACGATTAAGATTAATGCACAGTTTATTTTTTCTCTACCAGCCGTTACAGGTGCTGTTTGCTGGCGAGGCCACACACAGGAAATACTATTCCACGACCCATGGTGCTTTGCTGTCTGGTCAGAGGGAGGCAAACCGTCTCATCGAGCTCTACCATGACGTCCTCAATGCAGAAACCACAAAAGCCTAATACGTAATGAAAAAGATGAAATCAAACACAAACCACTAACTCGTGACTTAAAAAACTATGTTTTAATGATTTGTGTGTTCTAAATGAATGAACGTGTGTTAAAAAAAAACAAAACAAAACTAGTAGGGGCATTAAACTAATGACAAAAAATCTTGTTTATACTGTACTTAGATTTACAGATATTTAGATATGACTGAGATGTACTGTACATGGCTGCCAAGTTCGCCGCCGCCCTCTGGTTATTATTTTTCTCTGTTTGTTTGTTTGTTTGTTTGTTTTTTAATCATTAAGTTATACGTTTATAACACATCTGTAATTTAACTTTTTGTAAGTGCCTTCTGTATTTAATGGTGTCCTTTAAAATGAAACACAGTGGCAAAAAATAAAGTGTATATTAATGTGGAAAAAAAGAACTGAGTAGCTTTTTATGAGCATTTAGTTTCTGAATTGAATTTTAAACTCGTCTGTCAGTTTATTGATATGCAGCGCCCTCTGGTGGATAGAGATGGAAATTACACCTAAATATGGTGCATAAAGTTGAAAAGTTCAATTACTTGGAAGTTGAGTAATATGAGCGGGCGGCAAGAAGGTTCTGGGTTTGAGCCCCGTGGCCGGCGAGGGCCTTTCTGTGTGGAGTTTGCATGTTCTCCCCGTGTCGGCGTGGGTTTCCTCCGGGTGCTCCGGTTTCCCCCACAGTCCAAAGACATGCAGGTTAGGTTAACTGGTGACTCTAAATTGACCGTGAATGTGAGTGTGAATGGTTGTCTGTGTCTATGTGTCAGCCCTGTGATGACCTGGCGACTTGTCCAGGGTGTACCCCGCCTTTCGCCCATAGTCAGCTGGGATAGGCTCCAGCTTGCCTGCGACCCTGTACAGGATAATTGGCTACAGATAATGGATGGATGGATTGAGTTATCTGACACCTGAAGCCATCAAAAGGTGGTCTGTTTATCGACTACTTTACTACTTAATCGACTTGATATTACCAGGTTTGCAAAAAAAAAAAAATTATGATGATGATGATTATTATTATTATTGATTTTCTCAGCTCTTTAGCTGGTATTTGTATTGGTATTCGGTTAGAGCCTCTAACCTGAGATATCCAATACTCTCCTCAGTATTCTTGCCGATCCTATAGTAAGGTAGAGAATTGTACTCTACTTCTTCTCGATGTCCAACTTTGTCAACTCTTCCTCCAGTTTTGCCACAGCACTTAGCGCTCCCACTACAGCCAGTATCACGTTCACTGAAGTGTTCCACAATCTTTGAATCTCTCTTGCCAAATCCACTTCTCCACTTTCTCCTTTTCCTTCCCTTCTACTCTTCCATCTCCAGGTATTGATATGTCTATGACCCAGGTGTGATTTAGATATTTGTCTTTCACTACGATGTCTGGTCTTTGTATATAACATGATCTGTTTGTATCGAGAAATCCAGGAGTATCTTTGCTTTACTATTTTCTGTCACTTTCTCTGCTGCATGGTCATCGCATCTCATCTCATTATCTCTAGCCGCTTTATCCTTCTACAGGGTCGCAGGCAAGCTGGAGCCTATCCCAGCTGACTATGGGCGAAAGGCGGGGTACACCCTGGACAAGTCGCCAGGTCATCACAGGGCTGACACATAGACACAGACAACCATTCACACTCACATTCACACCTACGGTCAATTTAGAGTCACCAGTTAACCTAACCTGCATGTCTTTGGACTGTGGGGGAAACCGGAGCACCCGGAGGAAACCCACACGGACACGGGGAGAACATGCAAACTCCACACAGAAAGGCCCTTGCCAGCCCCGGGTCTCGAACCCAGGACCTTCTTGCTGTGAGGCGACAGCGCTAACCACTACACCACCGTGCCGCCCCTGCATGGTCATACTATTATTATTATTATTATTATTATTCATTTCTCAATATTTTTGCTTGCAGCATTTCTCAATTTTGGAATATTAAGATCGAAAGCCGAAACAGTAAATAAAATGTTTAAGCCAAAAAAAGTTTGGGGTTTTTTTGTAATGATTCTGAACACCACTTTTGCATTTTTGTGAAGTATTTTTTAAATGCAGTCTTTGACAAACAAATTCTGTAATTTTAATTAAAAAAATATTTAAAAAATGTTCATCAAAAACATTTAAAATTTTATGATCCAAAACATTTTTTTTTATTTGTTTTAATGGCACAGTGGTAAATATTAAGTATAAAGATAAGAACGATATTATGCTCTTGTCTTAAGTACATAATATTTAATAATAAAATAATAAAACATTACTCTTTACACTGTGTAACTTAAATGACAAATAATAACAAGTGGAAATTATTTCCTCAGTAATTGCTTGAACAATAATGATGATTTAGTAATAAACTAAATAATATCAGGATGTAGATTCATCACTTGTTTATTTGGTCTGTTTCTGTTTTTCAAATATAGTATCTAATTAAATTTTTAATTTCGTTCACATATACGAGTAGATTTTTTTCCAGACATGTGTAAGAGAGAATCAGATTTGTTGCCGCAGCCTGTTTTTGTGGTGAAGATCAACTCGTTGTTGTTTGTGCTTTGTTTTTCCAACCCTGAATTGAAAAAGTTAGGACGGTATGTTGAAATTGAAATTAAAACTGAAAACAATGATTTGGAAACAATCTTTGAGCTGTATTGCACTCAAAACTATACAACAGCACATTATTTGATGTTTTACTTCATGAATTTTATTGCTTTTTTCAAAATAAACATCTCAATTTTGATTCTTGCAACACATTTCAAAAAAAGTTGGGACTGTCAAGGATTTACCACTTTATAATGTTTCCGTTCCTTCTCACAACACTGAGAAGATATTTCGAGACTGAAGACACTAAGTGATGAAGTGTTTCAGGTGTTATTTTGTCCCATCTCAGATGCCTCCGAGCCCAGAGAAGTTGCTGGAGCTTCTGGACACAGTTAATATCAGGCTTCCTTTTTGCACAGTAAAGTTTTAACTGGAATTTGTGGATGTCACTTTGTACTGTCATATTTGACAAAGGTTTGCCAAAGTAATCTGGAGCCCATGTGGTTCTATCAGCTATAGATGAATGACGGTTCTTGATGCAGTGCCGTCTAAGGGATCAGAGATCACGGGTGTTCAGCTTAGGCTTGAGCCCTTTCCCTTTATGCACCAAAATTCCTCCAGATTCCTTGAATCGTTTAATGATATTATGGACTATAGAGGGTGAAATATACAAATCCCTTCCTACCTTTCTTTGAGAAACATTGTTTTTAAACATTTCCATTATTTTATCATGCATTTGTTGACAAACTGGAGACCCTCAGCCCATCTTTAATCCTCAAAGACTCGGCCTTTCCTGGATCCTGATTTGTACCAAATCATGATTACAGTCACATGTTGACATCACCTGTTTCAAATCATGTCATTATTTAATTATTTTACCTCATTACTCGTTTTAAATTGCCCCTCTCCCAAATTTTTTGGAATGTGTTGCAGGTCTGAAACACCGGAATGGATGTATATTAACAAATGACATGAAGTTGACCAACAAAACATGAAATATCTTGGGTTCATACTGTCTGAAATGAAATACAAGTTAAAGTCAATTTAGAAATCACTGCTTGCTTTTTTTTTGCATTTTCCATACCATCACAAATGTTTCTGATTTGGGGTTGTAATGTTTCATCATCATAACTGAGTTTGAGGTTTATTTCTCACAGGCTCAGAAAGATAGAGGTCTCATACAGCACACTCAAATCTGACCTTTCATCTAAACATAGCTGCAGCTGAAAACATGCTTTTGCCAGAACAGAAGTTTCTTCGAGCACGAACCGATATGTCATTTTGTGAGTTGACAAAATCAAGTGGCGTCTTCCAGATCTCTGGTCTGGAAGCAGAGAGACATCAGTGAACATTCCCACGATCCACTGGTGTCCAGTGTGAAGCTTCTTCTATTTATAGCCTCCGTAACATGTGAACCTTCTTCTTCTGGATCCATGCAATGCAGCTAGTAATCATTCTGTCATTACAGAATAATGTCTAGTTAGAGATGACTTAAACGTAACTAAACTTAAGGTGCATTAGTTGATTTTTTTTTATTTCTTACTCACCAAAAACATGTAGAACATAATAACAAAAATAAATAAATAAATAAATAAATAAATAAAATATAAAAAAAATTAAAGTTTAAGCCATGGCTCCAGCTCAAGTATATTACTTGGTGGTGGGGAAAACCTGCTTGGAAAACTGTGTTATGGTCATTTTATAGACACGCCTCTTCACTCCACCCACATCTCAGCTTGAATTCGGCAAACACTCTGCACAGCCAAATAATTGTACTGTGAGTAAAAAAAAAATCATGCTGTTCTTTAAAAAAATGAACAAAAAAGACAGTAAAAGCAGTATAAACACTGGCAATGCTGTTCCATGATAATTTAGGGATGCAGAATTCACACTAATATTCCTTAACACAATCTGTATAAACTCTGAACTGTTTAAATCACCAATTTTCCATAACTAATCAAGTAGATACGCTTTTTTCCCTCATTAAAAAGAAAAAAGGACAGCAACTGCACTTGTGAGCATTCTCATAAATCAATATAAGCATGGTTATTGTGTTATGACTTGGCTTTCAAACAGCACAATGGTCTACTGTGTAGCATAAAATGCTGATGATGCTCATGCTGGACTATAAACTCATTACAAAGAAAAAAGGGACTGTAAACTCATGAACGTTGAATATTTATAGCATTATAGTTTGGCTTTCTAGCAACTGAATAGCTGAGTGGGTTCTGGGGGTGGATCTTTGTGTACATGGGTGGGAAAAGGAAGGCCTAATCTTGACAAATGCCTCACACATATCCATATTTCTGATGTATATAGAAAAGAAAGAAAAGCACAACTTTATTCATCACACACTTGTGAAATTCCTCCCTGCATTTAACCCATCTGAAGCAGTGAACACACACATGCGAGCAATGAGCACACACACATACCCAGAGCAGTGGGCAGCCATGCTAACAGTGCCCGGGGAGCAGTTGGGAGTTAGGTGCCTCGCTCAAGGGCACCTCAGCCCAAGCCCATCCCATATTAACCTAACCTGCATGTCTTTGGACTGTGGGGGAAAACGGAGCACCCAGAGGAAACCCACGCAGACACAGGGAGAACATGCAAATTCCACACAGAAAGGCCCCTGCCAGCCAGTGGGCTCGAACCCAGAACCTTCTTGCTGTGAGGTGACCGTGCTAACCACTTACACCAACGTGTCGCTGATTTTAAAGACAGACTTTTATTTTGTAACTTTGTTCTGAGTAAATTTGTGTGAAAGTCTTGAGTGCTTGGCACCCGTGACTTGCTTCTGTCTCCTGAAATCCTGGCTTACAACCAACTACACCACAACTCTGGAGCTACAACTCTAGTCTAAAATCAAGACAGGAGCCAGAATGTTTAAAGAACTCAGGAAAGCCTGTTGGTCTATTTTCACGTTCCTACATTAACCACACCATGAGTTGGCCGAGTGGTTAGCGTGTCCGCCTCTTGACCATGAGTTCTACTCATGGCAGGGGCAAACCAGGGGCCATCATATAAATGGCACCTTCTGGCGAGTCAAACCCTTGTGGTTATCACAGGACCAGCCCCCCCAATGTAACGTTAGCTATGTAATATAGAAATGAAGATTGGCAATGCCCAATGTGCCTTAAGGGCCTGGTTAGTATTTGGAAGTATGGGGTGGGAAGACCAGGGATGGGTTTCCCAAAAGCCTCTTAACCCTAAGAGCATCTTGACTAGGAGAGAGAGTGTTCATTGTGCTGCTTGCTCTACCATTTAAAGGTTATCTTTGTGCTATGATGATTTTGGGAAACTTGGCACAGGTCTTGGCATGGGAAGGACTTTGACATTAGCCACAGTGCTGTGTTTCATAGTGGTGATCTTGCCCAAAAGAGAATGATGCAGCAGCGCTTTAGTCCTTCATTCTGGCTACATCGCTCACGGCCTCATCTGCTAATATCACTGTCAATGCCATCGCGCTCATCAACTTCCATCCATCCATCCATCCATCCATCCATCCATCCATCCATCCATCCATCCATTATCTGTAGCCGCTTATCCTGTCCTACAGGGTCGCAGACAAACTGGAGCCTATCCCAGCTGACTATGGGTGAGAGGTGGGGTACACCCTGGACAAGTTGTCAGGTCATAGCAGGGCTGCACATAGAGACAAACAATCATTCACACTCACATTCACACCTACGGTCAATTTAGAGCTACCAATTAGCCTAACCTGCATGTCTTTGGAGTGTGGGGGAAACCAGAGCACCCAGAGGAAACCCACACAGACACGAGGAGAACATGCAAACTCCACACAGAAAGGCCCTCGCCGGCCACTGGGCTCGAACCCAGGACCTTCTTGCTGTGAGGCAACAGTGCTAACCACTACACCACCGTGCATCATCTTGTACATCACTAATCAACTGACCAAACTCTCTGTAACTCAGTGTTGTATGAGAGTACTTCAAAAAGTTCTCAGCCTCACTCAGAATACATCACAGGAGAAGGATTGTTCTTGCATTTTTTCCTTACATAGTCTCCTTTAACTTCAATGTACTTAGTCCTCTGATGTGTAAGCTTCAATATCCGTTCACGGAAGGTCATATCTTGAGCCTCCAGATTCTCCTCAACAGCATGGATGACTTCATTATCACTCTGAAAACGGCGACCACGCAAATGGGATTTCAGTTTAGGAAACAGAAGCCAGACGGTGCCAGGTCGGGTGAGCAAGGAGCATGGGGCAACAGTTCAAAGCCAAATTTGGCTGCTTCTGCCACTGCCACCTGTGCCGTGTGGACGGGTGCATTGTCCTGGAGCAACAGCATGCCAGCTCAAAGCTTTCCTCTTCTTCTTTCTTTGATTGCTTCATTCAGTTGAGTTTTTATGGACAGTGATATCAGGCTTTATAGTGTACAGTTATGCCTCAAAATTGGTATTATGCCCCTTGTTTCTGGGTGAGGCTGAGAACTTTTTGAAGTACCCTCATATTTCTGTGTTGCATTCTGGGTCTTTGTGTCCAATGTTTACACAAAATCTCCACTCCACTACTTCTATGTTATCCCTTATGTTTGAGATTGTAGTTTTCTTTCTTACTAAACATCATCACAATAACAATGACACAACCATTCACCTCTCATGGAAATAACAAAAATACAGCAGCAGCCAAGGAATTATCACCAGAATTGTGCTAAACAGTTCACTATAAATATCTTTAATGTGTTTCAGGATGGAGGATTGATTCACATCTGTACAGATGAAAATGGACCAAATCACAAATGTGAGCTCATTAATGTAACGGAGATAAACACAAACAAGTGTTTTCTTTTTCTGTCATGGAGGAATGAGTTCCCATGGACTGCATCACTTGTTTTCCTGGATAACTGGATGCTCAGAAGAACAACGTCAAAGGCAGTGACACGACTCTGATGTCTCTGCAGCTCCAGTCAGTCTGGCTTCTCTTCTCATTTTTTTTTTAGTGGAGAGATTTTACAATCTGGATGCAAATATTAACAGAAATGACTTTTTCTCCTGGCATCTACTGGTGTTTTTACTTTTTATTCCTTGGCATGAAGAGTAAGTGATCTTTTTTTTCCTGTTGGTGATTACCGATGAGAATGAGCTCTGTAATTTTTATTACATACTGGATACAAAACCTGTGCAGTGCACTTTGTTTATGTTTTAGCATAATCTGAGAAATAATCTTTGTCAAGGTTGTTGTTATATCTTTTTAGTGTATTTATTCAGGCTACATAGATCATTTTGACATCCATTGTCAATGCTACAGCTAATAATAAGCTATAAATGAATGAAAAAGGGGTTTAAATGATGGAAAGGAGGCTGAGCAGAGGGTTGAGGTGGTAGTCATGTATGGAGGGGTACAACAACATGAACTCAAGATTAACAAGTTAATTATCCAACTTACTAATGTAATATAGACCAATGACACACACACACAAACTCTTCCTTGCAAAATGGCGTGTAAATCTCAATCATGGATGTATTTGAACTCCCAATAATATTCATATCACTTTTTTAAGTGCGAAGAAAAAAAAATTTCAGTTTTACAATGAGAATAGAACTTGTTATTGAATTTCACATTTTAATTGAACTGGTTACAGGTTAAATAATGATACAATACAAAATACAATCCTACTGAAATAGACAGATTCATAATATTTCTTAAACATATGCATAGACAGGATTAGTGACTTCATGGATTTCTTGCAGCCTGAAACTCCCAAACTGAAATATGTTCCATTATTTCTGCCACGGAGTGTTTTCGGCGCACTTTGTTTGTCTGACTGTAAGCAGGATTGCTCAAAACCAACAAACCTGATTTCTGTGAAACTTGGTGGAATGGTGTAGCATGGGCCAAGGAAAAACCCGTTCAGTTTTGGAGTAGATCTCCATAGGGCAGATCCACACATTTATATTATATTGCAAAATTAAAATCCAGTATAAGGCAGAAAAGTTCAGGCATGAAAAAAAAAAACAACCCATAGCCAGTGTAGAAATACAATGTCCACACATCACAATCCACATCCATTGGCACCAGTCATCCTCTGAGATGCACATGTAGACACATAATTCTAATAGTTTTAGAAATGTATCCAGATATATAAAGTGGTTGTGGTTGCAGATTTTCATATCATAGAAGAGTCGAGTATTATCCATGGTCTGCATTCACTGTGCACTCTTCGAGTTTTTATTTCTATTTCTGTTTTCCATCCATGTGATCATTCTGAACACCACTACAACACACCATACCATTTCTTCATGCCTCAAACTTGACTTGACTCCCAAATTTGCTAGCTTGGTCCTGTCGAAGGATTCAAACATAAACTGTTCAAAGGTCATGAAATTTGGAACAATACACAAATTTTGACAAGTTATGAGTGTTTGGCAAATGACAATTTTCCTGTGTTGTGTTTAAGATCACGTTAAGGCCGTCCTGTCTGTCCTGCTGCTGCTGTTGGTGATGGTGCCAGTGTGTCTGAGCACCAGGTTCACCCTCCTCTTGGCCATGCCCAACATCTCTGTACCTTTCAGCGTGGGTCGAATCGGTGCTGCGGCTCTCATCGCCATCGATGCAGTGAACAACAGCACAGACATCCTTCCAGGTCAGGTCTGGGAGATTCGCACCCAAAACAGATTATACTAATGATTGTATTTGGACTTTAAGCTTCTGTCTAGTCTGAGAGTTAACTGACTGACATCTTTAGATCACCAGCTCGATTTTCAGTATGTGGATGATGAATGTGATGATCTGGTTGGTCCTGGGAAGATCGTCGCGATGCAGCACCAACACAATTTCAGCGCATTCATTGGCCCCTGCTGCTCAAATGTACACGATACTTAAGTATGCTAGAAATTAGCATTTTGACACACGGTCATGTAAGGCACAGGAAATAGATCTCAATATTGCTTTGGTCTTTCCCTTTAATATGTGCCGTTTCAGGTGTGCACAGTCACGGCTAAGCTAGCAGCTTACTGGAACATTGCTATGGTCAGTCCTGTTTGCGCAGATGAAAAGTTTATCGATAAAAAGGTAAATCTTTTACACATACAATATAAAAGCTACAGGACATAATTTTCATGCTTAGAAATGATTTATGAGATCTATCATTTGTAGTATTTAAAGCATTAATCTCATGCTAATTTGTCATTTTGTGCTTCCTTTACTCTTGTGTGTGACTGAGCGTAGAAGTTTCCCACCCTGACACGAGTGTTTGGACCTTTCACCAAGTTGGGAACCTTCTTTGTAGAGATCTGTAAGCAGTTTGGATGGCGGCGTATTAGCATTGTTTATAACAGTGAACCCATGTGGAAAACTCCGGCAGAGGGGATTCGGTAAGTGGAGTCAAGCTTTAAGCTCTTATTGAAGTAAAAATGAAAAAATGTAGCGGAGTTAATAATTTAATAAAACGAAAACAAAAATCATGTTCTGATTAAATAAAGTCAGAATTAAAATGACAAATGTGGTCAGTGCAAAAAAACTAAAATTAAAATAAAACTTTGACATATTTACAAGATTCTCTTGTTCAGTCTGGGAACTCAGTAGGGGTTGAAAAATATGATCAACATATTCAACTAAACCAAAACAATTAAAAAGACGCATGTTAACATTTGTGAGATTCACTTTTTTATTTAAAAATGAATGAAAAATATAATTTTATTTTAAATAAACACAATATTAATGTGTGTATAAATTCATGAGTTATTTCATTTTTATTCATATCCATTATTATCCATTTTATCTTGCAACAGAATGTTCACTTTTTTATTTTTATTCTTTTATCTAGAAATATAAAGAAAGCTTTTAAGAGAACACAAAAAATATATTTATAACTAAAACTGAAGCTGAAACATACATAAAAGGAAAACAAAATAACTTCATAATAATAACTAACCAAAACAATAGTAATGTTTTTTTTAATTAAAAATTATTTCGTATCTAAAACAATTACACATACAGTATACACACAACAATATATCAACAAACCTGTCAGTCTGTCCCGAAAATTTATTTTAATTGCACTAAAATTAATAAAATCTAACCCAACACTAATACTAAATACTGAGTTTGAACTGAAATTGAAAATAAGGTAATATTATGTATTAGGATAACATGGTCCAAAATGGGCCTCATTAACTAATGAGATCAAACTGCTAGCAAGTTTGAGGTTTTTAGCTTTCTCCTGAAATGTTTTATTTTATTTTGTCTTCCTCAGGGTAGTAAAACTCGCTTTCGCTGTGAACACTGTCATTATCACTATCCATGCTGTAAAATTAATGCTATTCTCCTGAGAAATAATATATTTATTTTTTTCTTTACCAAATTCTAATAGAAAATGAGAGCGCCTGATAGGGAAAACCAAGCCAAGCCGCCATTCTGAATCCTCATTCACGGCTATAAATGGAAATTATTTCAAGTAACAAAACCAGAGTAATAAAAAACCAGCACTTAAAATAATTACATTTTAAAACAGCATTAAAAAAAAGAAAGAAAATTGTCACACAGTCTGTTTTCTAGAAATAAAAGATTAAGATTTCAAGATTGCTTTATTGTCATTGTGTTCTCAACCATTTCTGCTTCGAGGCCCACCTATTCATAGCTGTAATGAGTTGGGGGCCATTAAAAAAGATCCCCAACTATTTTGGCTCATCTATTTGAATCTAATAATCTATTGTAACGTGTATTAATGGGATGTGACGTCACTCCCTGTTACAGATGGGAGTCCAGGAATTAAATAAATATAATAAACACAAACTGTTTTGAATTGTAGTATTGTCTTTAAAACTGTATGGATGTGCCAGAAGCCAACATAAAACCCTGCACACAGGGCATTCTCCATCAAAAGGGATTAATGATCCAAAAGTGGAGTCTGGTCCATTAACACAAGAACTTATTGCCATGTTTGTGTTCAGCAAACAAGCAAGTTATTAAAACCAAGAAGTCCATTCAAAAGAAGTGGATATAGAAACCACTCAGTGGGATTAGATCCTGACATGCTAACAAAGAAGGATTTTTCCTATGAAAGAAAAATTTATGAGCTAAATTTGACATTAGTAGAATAAATTTTGATCCTATTGTAGCCGGAACTAAATACAAAGACAATAGTTATGCATGCTATTAATTAACTTAATGTGAAGATAATTAACAGATAATCAACATATTTTAAGTGTTTTTTTAAAAGATTGTGCATATTTTCAGTCTTTTGTATTTGTAATTATTTGTATCTGTACATGCACAACCCCACCAGCTCTGCTGATCAACTTATCGTGTTTAAATAAAGTTATTCATTCATTCATTATGAGTTGGAAAATTATCCATCCATTGAGTTCCCCGACATCTCAAACTACCTGGTGCTGCAGACATCGTTCTACACGAACAAACAGATGAAAACCTGGAAGAGCATGGAGGAGTACAACTTTTTATATGTGGCTGTGTTAAAGATCTGGGGATCAGGACACTACAAGATAAATCCTGTATCGTTTTTGCCTGGGGAAGGAAGAATTTCTGGGCTTTGTATGCATATTTGCGATGGTTGCTAGAATGCTACAAGTTTTAGTATTGGGTGTAAACAAACCACAGCCACTCGATTCTCAATCCTCCTGCTCTTCTCTTCCAGCAGATCCATATAATTTATCCACAAATGTATTTATTTATTCTGTTCGCTGCGCTTGCACACTGTGCATGGGTGTGTGTGTGTGCATGCGCGCAGGAAGGGGTTAAATGCAAAGGAGGGACGTGGCAATAATAAAGCCTTGTTCTTCTTAATTTACCCACAAATGTTTTTATTTGGCGGCACGGTGATGTAGTGGTTAGCGCTGTCGCCTCATAGCAAGAAGGTCCGGGTTCGAGTCCCGTGGCCGGCGAGAGCCTTTCTGTCCGGAGTTTGCATGTTCTCCCCGTGTCCGCGTGGGTTTCCTCCGGGTGCTCCGGTTTCCCCCACAGTCCAAAGACATGCAGGTTAGGTTAACTGGTGACTCTAAATTGACCGTAGGTGTGAATGTGAGTGTGAATGGTTGTCTGTGTCTATGTGTCAGCCCTGTGATGACCTGGAGACTTGTCCAGGGTGTACCCTGCCTTTCGCCCATAGTCAGCTGGGATAGGCTCCAGCTTGCCTGTGACCCTGTAGAACAGGATAAAGCGACTAGAGATAATGAAATGAGATGTTTTTATTCCACTTGAAAGGTTTACCTCAAAGCAGCTACTGGAGTTGGGACACTACGACATCCTGAACTAATTAGTATTTGTCTTCAAACTTGAAAAAAAATCATGGCCCACTAGATGATGCTTCGCAGCCCACTAATGGGCCACAGCCCAGTGGTTGACAAACACTGGTGTAAGATACACAACGAAATTCAGTGCACTGCCTTATGAAACTGACCTCAATACATACATAAAAGAGTGTAACATTCCCTACGTGTGGGTGGAGCACAGAGGACGGCAGGACAGAGATCAGGGGTCAATAAGAGCTTTATTGTCGCACTTTTCAGCCTGACAACTTTCAAGGACAGAGACACACACACTCTCTGTAGTGTTCTCATCTGGGAAAAAGCTCCCCTCCACTCTCACTCTCCCTCCTTAAATAGGGCGCGGTCACTGGGAAGACACATACAAACACAGGTTAATTGTCGTCAGGTGTAGTGATTCTGCCACTTACCTTCCCTGACTCCGCCCTCCTGTCACAGACCGGCGCTTGACCATGCCCCCGCTGCCACATACCCCCACCGCCCGACTCAGGCCGGGCGGCTGTCCGGCCTGCAGCCGACTCCCCCACCCCCCCTTGACGGGAGAGGAAGTCCGTCACAACTATCTGCACCCCCGGCCTGTGGACCACCTTAAAATTGAAGGGTTGGAGTGCCAGATACCAACGGGTGATCCGCGCGTTGGCATCCTTCATGCAGTGGAGCCACTGGAGGGGCGCATGGTCCGAACAGAGGGTGAAAGGGCGCCCCAGCAGGTAGTAGCGGAGAGCGAGGACCGCCCACTTGATCGCCAGACACTCTTTCTCGATAGTGCTGTAGCGCCCCTCACGCACTGACAGCTTCCTGCTAATGTACAGGATGGGGCGGTCCTCCCCCTCCACCTCCTGGGACAAAACCGCCCCCAGCCCTCTGTCCGACGCATCAGTCTGCAACATAAAAGGGAGAGAAAAGTCAGGGGAGTGTAATAGTGGCCCCCCACACAGTGCAGCCTTTACCTCAGAGAAAGCCCGCTGGCATTGCTCCGTCCACTGGACCGGATCTGGTGCCCCCTTTTTAGTGAGATCAGTCAGCGGGCTGGTGATGTCCGAATAATTAGGTATAAACCTACGATAGTAGCCAGCCAGCCCCAGGAACTGTCTCACCCCCTTTTTGGTCTTGGGCCTCGGGCAGGCCGCAATTGCTGCTGTCTTGTTAATTTGGGGACGCACCTGCCCATTGCCCAAGTGGAAGCCCAGATACCATACCGCCCAATCGCACACTTCTTTGGGTTGGCTGTGAGACCCGCTCGCCTCAGCGACTTAAGGACAGCCCTCAGGTGTTGTAAGTGCCACTGCCAGTCATTACTATAAATGATTATAACGTCGAGGTATGCGGCTGCATAGGTGGCGTGGGGGCGGAGGACCCTGTCCATCAGCCACTGAAACGTAGCAGGCGCCCCAAACAGCCCAAACAGAAGTGTGACGAATTGGTGCAAGCCGAACGGTGTGGAAAAGGCCGTTTTTTCCCGGGATAATGGAGTCAAGGGGATCTGCCAATAACCCTTTGTTAAATCCAGCGTCGAGTAAAAACGAGCCGTGCCTAGCCGATCGAGCAACTCATCAATACGAGGCATTGGGTACGCATCGAATTTAGACACCGCGTTGACTTTTCTATAGTCCACACAGAACCGGACCGACCCGTCGGCCTTGGGTACCAAGACCACCAGGCTGCTCCAGTCACTGTGGGACTCCTCGACGATGCCCATTTCGAGCATGGCCTCGAGTTCTTCCCGAACCACTTTTTTTTTGTGCTCGGGTAACCTGTAAGGGCGGCTACGCACTACTACCCCTGGGGGCGTCTCAATGTGGTGCTCTATGAGGTTGGTGCGGCCGGGCATGGGCGAGAACACATCCGAAAACTCGGTCTGAAACTGGGCAACCTCCGCGAGTTGGGTTGGGGAGAGGTGGTCTCCACAGGGGACCGGAGAGGTACGCAATGCCAATGTTCCCTTTTGACCCTCCGGCCCCAGCTCCGCCTTCTCCGGAACCACCGACACCAACACCACGGGGACCTCCTCATTCCAGAGTTTGAGTAGGTTGAGGTGGTAAATCTGTAGCGCCCCGCCCCTATCCGTTCGCCTCACCTCATAGTCAACGTCCCCGACTCGCCGTGTGACCTCAAAGGGCCCTTGCCACTTGGTGACTAATTTGGAGCTCGATGTGGGCAACAGTATGAGTACTTTCTCTCCCGGTGCGAATTCCCTAAGGCGCGTACCCTTGTCGTACAGGCGGGCTTGCCGTTCTTGGGCCTGCCACAAATTCTCCTGAGTTAAGTGCGTGAGCGTGTGGAGTTTTGCGCGCAGGTCAATAACGTATTGGATCTCGTTTTTACTTGGTGAAGGTCCCTCCTCCCAATTTTCCTGCAGCACATCCAGGATGCCGCGCGGCTTACGCCTGTATAACAATTCAAATGGGGAGAACCCCGTGGAGGCTTGGGGGACCTCTCGCACTGCAAAGAGCAAGGGTTCGAGCCATCTATCCCAATTACGTGCGTCCTCACTTACGAATTTTTTAATTACGTTCTTGAGGGTGCGGTTGAACCGTTCAACTAAACCGTCCGTTTGTGGGTTATACACGCTGGTGCGGATCGGCTTAATACCCAATAACCCATACAGTTCGTTCAGTGTACGTGACATAAACGAGGTGCCTTGGTCAGTCAGAATCTCTTTCGGGATTCCAACTCGGGAGATAACGCGGAAGAGTGCCTCCGCAATACTGCGTGCTGAGATATTGCGAAGAGGCACTGCTTCCGGGTATCGCATTGCATAGTCCACTAGAACTAATATAAAGTGGTACCCTCGTGTTGACCGATCTAATGGCCCGACGAGATCCATCCCAATTCTTTCGAACGGGGTCTCGATTAATGGCAGAGGGCGCAAAGGCGCTTTTGGAATGGCTGCTGGATTTACTAACTGGCATTCGTGGCACACCGTACACCACCTACAGACATCGCCGCAAATCCCTGGCCAATAGAATCGGTCCATTATTCAGGCTAGTGTTTTGTCCTGCCCTAAGTGTCCAGGCATGTGGATTAAAGTGAGCCGCCTGGAATAACAATTCCCGGCGGCTCTTCGGAATTAAAAGCTGCATGACTCGCTCTTTAGTTTGAGTGTCCTGCATCACTCGGTATAACCTATCCTTCATAATCGCGAAGTAAGGGAAGGACGGGGTGGCGTTTGGCTGGAGCGTTTGATCATCGATTACTCTCACTTGCTCAAACACATGTCGCAGAGTCTCATCTCGTGATTGTTCTAATGGGAAATCCGCGAGGGATTCCCCAATAGAGAGAGGAGGAGCCGGCGGCTCCTCACTCTCACGCGGAGATGACGTAGACGGCTCTGTGACAGCTGCTCCTGCCAAAGCGACCCCGGGACCTCCCCCTGTCAAATGGCAGGACCCACTCTTTACTAAGCGTGTCATTAACCCCCGAAATCCCGGCCAATCAGTCCCCAGAATCAAAGAGTGGGTAAGGCGAGGATTAACCGCCGCCTTCACTATAAATTTTTCCCCTCTGAAGAAAATGTGGACCGACACCAAAGAGTAGCTGTGAACATCCCCGTGCACACACAACACCTTCACCCCCTGTGCTCCCCCCAATGCCTCGTTTTGAACCAGGCTTTGGCAAATTGAGGTCTGATTACAACCAGAATCCACCAACGCCTGATATGTAGCCCCTTGGATACTCACCGGTATGCGATACGCTCCGGCCCGATCAAGGGCGGCCTCTGGCGCTTCAGGGATCCGAACCACCGCGCTCACTTCCATTGCCGTGCACTGCTGTTGAAGGTGGCCCGGCTCCCCGCAGCGCCAGCAAACCGGCCTGGGCTTTCCCTCTGCACCGGTGTTCTGGGGCTCACTCACCTGAGGCGGGGGGAGAGACAGACACAGAAGGGAGAAATGGGAGGGCACCACGGGTGCGGCGGGCCGGCTGGGGTGTAGCCGGCCCCTGTCTCCTCGGTGGGGGAATGGGGCGAGGATGGGACACAGAAGGAGGGGGAGAGAGAGAGAAGAGGAGAGAAGGGTCGACGTCGTCTGCTGTCCTGCAGCCGGAACAGCCATCAAATGATCCTCCGTCAGCTTGACTGCCTGATCCAGCGATGCCGGGTGGTGGCACTGGACCCACTCCGCGGTTCCTGCTGGTAAACGGGCGATGAATTGTTCCAGCACCACCTGGTCGATGATCCCCTCAGCGTCATGGTCGTTGGCCCTCAACCACCACCAGCAGGCGTCCCGGAGCTGCTGGCCGAACGCGAACGGCCGGCTGACTTCCTCCAATCACAGAGCGCAGAAGCGCTGGGACTGTTGCTCTGGCGTGCGCCCCACGCGCTGGAGGATGGCCCGGCGGAGGTCCGCGTAGGCCAGCCGGCAGTCGGCGGGGAGCTGTAGCGCGGCCAGCTGTGCCTCTCCCGTTAGGAGGGGGAGGAGGCGCGCCATGTCCTGCTCCATCGGCCACCCCGAGGCTTCTGCGACCTGTTCAAATAACGTGATGAACGCCTCGGGGTCGTCCTGTGGGCCCATCTTGGTGACAGTGAGGGGAGCCGGGCCCGCGGCCGGAGCGCTGGTGGACCCCGCCGACGCGAGGAGGTGCCGGAACGCCTCGCGGTCTTCCTGCTGGGCCAGCACCAGGGCTTCGAAGCGCCGCTCTTGTTCCTTCTGGAGTGTGACGAGCGCCTGGTGCTGGCTTTGCTGGGCCGTGGCGAGGGCGTGGACCAGGTCGGCAAACGGGGAGGATTCCATGGGGCTGCTTGGTTGGTGCTCCACCGTCCCGGGTTTTGGCACCACTGTAATGTTCCCTACGTGTGGGTGGAGCACAGAGGACGGCAGGACAGAGATCAGGGGTCAATAAGAGCTTTATTGTCGCACTTTTCAGCCTGACAACTTTCAAGGACAGAGACACACAAACTCTCTGTAGTGTTCTCGTCTGGGAAAAAGCTCCCCTCCGCTCTCACCCTCCCTCCTTAAATAGGGCGCGGTCACTGGGAAGACACACACAAACACAGGTTAATTGTCGTCAGGTGTAGTGATTCTGCCACTTACCTTCCCTGACTCCACCCTCCTGTCACAGACCGGTGCTTGACCACGCCCCTGCTGCCACAAAGAGATTTACATAAAAGATGCAAGATTTACAAATGAGAAGATGTATAGACATACGTAAGGGTTTACAAATTTACAAGGTATGGACAAAATTTACAAACAGGAAAGATATACAATCTACAGACATTCACATAACATCCACTGAGCATTTGGTCATCAGCATTGCACTGGTAATAGGAATTGTGGTAATAGATATTGCATAATGGAGTATAATGCACTTGATAATACATAGGTAAATAACCATAAGAATAAATATTGCACAAGATGTGGGTAGACTGACATTACTGATTGTGGTGTGTGTGTGACTTCAGAGCGGAGTTCAGTGTGATGATAGATTTGGGACAGAAACTGTTTTTGAATCTTGTGGTACATGCTTTGATTGTTCTGTAAATGTTTGCCTGAGGGCAGACATTCGAACAGATGATGGGTGAGGTGGGATGAGTCCTTTAGGATGCAGTGTGTTTTCTACAGGCAGTGGGATGTGTATATGCCTTCAAGAGCAGGCAGCTGCTTGTTGATTATTTTTTCTGCAGTCCTGCAGTAAAAATATAAAAATTTAAATTAATAATATCTAAACTAACTTAAATCAAAGTATATACAAAAATGTAAAAACATCTATATTATTATAAGTTAATAAGACATAATTATTTTTTTCACGGTCCGGTTTCCATCAAATCCTGCACTCTGATTGGTTGGTGAGTGGGTCCGTATCCTACGATACGGACCCCAGTTACGGGCCTCTGGCGACTCGCTCGATCACAACAACAACAACAAACATAGTAGCAATTTGTGTCAACATTTATCTTTTTTTATAAGATTTATTTATAAGATTATCAAAAATCTTATAAATTTTTGCCAGCATTTCTCAGGTGAATAGCATTAATTTTACAGCATGGATAGCGATAACGGCAGTGTTCACAGCAAAAGCAAGTTTTACTACCCTGAGGAAGAAGAAATAAAAGAAAACATTTAAGGAGAAAGCTAAAAACCTGTAACTGTTGCTAACGCCGAGCAAAAACATGGCTGAATCCTGAATGACTCAATTTTGTATAAATAGGGGACTACATAGGCGGCAAAATGTAGTTTTTTTTTCCTGCCATGGAAGTGCACTTGTATACCGAGGAGGAAGCCATTTGCATTACAGCTGTGAATGAGGATTCAAAATAGCATTAATTTTACAGCATGGATAGTGTTCGGTTTTCTGTGGTTTTGTCCCCACCGAAGAGGGCGCTAGAAGAGCGAGACTTGGGTATAACTCAGTGTCCAAAATGTTTTGTTTATTTTTCTCTCTTTACTTGTGACACGGCAGCAGGTTATAAACCTGTGAAAAACACCGAAGTTGTGCTATGCATTAGATGCCATAATTATATAAATAACAAATAGAAAGTCATTGTAATATAAATGAGCAATCCATATAAATACACACAAATACATCCTTAAAGCATCAGCAAATTACTGTATAAATATCTGCAGCTTGTATAAATAATTAAAGCATTACCAACAAGATCCATAAACATCAACATTAGAATGCACAACAGCTAATTTGTATAACAAACAACAGACATTACACTTAATCCATTTCGTTACATACACAACACCAGAGCCATTACTACAATTATCACGTTCAAAGTAGCAGAGACAAGAACCCATTTACAAAGCCGAGTAAGTGAACCACATCTCCCATCATGCACTACTGGAAATAACTACGACTACAGCCCCCAGAATGCAACGCGAATCAGGAAGCAAAGTGCAATAGCGCTTCCATTCAAAAGTTTGTCCCGTCATCTCAGACAAGTAAACTTAAGCATTAATCGGAGGATTAAAACAACGCACTAGCCAAGCGACCATAGTGACAAAGTCATTAACTTCTGACCAGTTGAAAAACAGCAGCTGACGATCAAGCAGTTAACAACAAACCAGCGAGAGAATATTAAACCCAGCACCTTACCGGTGATGTGCGTCGCTCTTCCAGCATGCAATTGGATTTTGTCTCTGTACGTGCTCGCTCCCGTTTATCAACACATTTCACGGAATATTACCAGCCAACGGCAAGCCAAAACACCAAACCAGGTGAGTGTCCCCACCCACCTAATCAGCTGAGCAACATTACTTGTGATCACCCATGTGTTGACGTTTTCTACCCTCCACCAAATGACAGTGCGCAAAACACCTCCCACTTGACTGAATGATCGCAAGATCCAATGAAGTCACAATTTCTACTAATTTCTCCCTTTCAGAGTCCTTTTTTTTTTTTTTTTCCAGTGCATGATGCAGATTTGCAGTTCTTCATAATGTGCATGAGTATGTACGTGCATGTATGCATGTGTGTGCATGTGCTGAACATAGTGGCAGCGTTCGGCATACACCACTATGTCAGATTAAGGCAGAGGACCTTGATCCTCCACCGGAAGAAGGACCACGAGCCTTCTTACATCCCTCTTTATCACAGTGGTAGACAAAGGAGAGCTGCTCTTCTTGCAGCTGCTCGACTGTGATGCGGGAATGCCAGTGCAAATTGTGATGTCGGCATCTCGGACGATCCCCTTGTTGTCAGGGAAGACGGAGAGAATTCTGCCCAGGCGGAACTGACCTCTCAGGGCATTTGGGTCAGCTACCCAGACAAGGTCGCCGACTCTAACGTTTCTCTCTGACTGATGCCATTTCTGCCGAACGAAGAGATTTGGGCCAGCAAGCTCCCTCCATTTTGCCCAGAAGCGATCCACCCCAATTTGGATAGCCCGCAACCGGCGCCAGGAATGGGTCTCCAGGTCAAGGCCAGTCGTGTCTCCAACCATCGTTGCCCGACCCAAGATGAGGGAGTTTGGTGTCAGGTACTCGATGGAGTTCTCCTGCTCTTGAGCCCTGGCATCGATTGGCCGTTCGTTGGTTAAGTTGGCAGCCTGGTAAAGGAGTGTCTGTAGCTCTCCCCATGTGAAGGACCCTGTGGTCCCACCGAGGTTCGTGAGAGCCCTTTTCAGAAGCTTCACAGCAGCCTCTGCAGCTCCATTCCTATGTGGTGCATCTGCCGGGTGAAACTCCCACTTCCACTCGGTTCCATGTCTTGCAGCCACATTTTCCATGGATAAGGTCTGCAGGCAATCCAGATGCTTGTAGAACTGCTGTAGAGCTGGTTTGGTGCCGATGAAGTTCGTCCCCCGGTCGGACCACAGTTTCTTTGGATGCCCCCTCAGGGCGACAAAACGGGTGTAAGCCAGGAGGAAGCTTTCTGCTGACTGGTCATCAGTGAGGTCCGCATGGACTGCTCTGGAGGCCATACAGCAGAATATGATCCCCCACACCTTCTTTGACGTCCTTTTTTTCACACTATCCTTGACCTCAAAGGGGCCAAAGAGGTCAAGGGTGGTGAATTCGAAAGGGCAAGCTCTTTGGGTGCGTTCAGGGGGCAGGTCGCTCATGACTTGCTGGCACATTTTTGCTCTACGCTTTGTGCAGGTGATGCATTTACTCTGCACCTTTTTGACGAGTCTTCGTCCCTGCACTATCCAAGCCTTTTTCCGTGCTCGCAGAAGAGTTGCAGCGATGCCCTCATGATTTTCTTCATGAGCTTCGTTGACCAGAAGAGCTGCGAGCCATGACTGGTATGGGATCAGTGGTACAGTCACTTTATCCTCATCCAACGACTGGACTCTTCCTCCACAGACAAGTAGACCCGTGGTGGGATGTTTTTGAACGACCAGGCGATCAAGTGTTGAGTCTTGGAACTTGACGTTGTGTTGGGCCTCGAGGGCCAAGAAGTTGAAGGCGGTAGCTCTTTCATCAGTTGAGAGGCATGTTTTTGCCTCCCACTTTAGGGCTCCTGAGGTCTGGGTGCGTTTGCTCAGCCAGATGTCAACTGCTCTCTTCAGCCAGCCAAGAGCTCCACACAGACGTGTCAGAGAGCTGAATCTTTTTGGTTCAACTAGTTTCACGAGAGCGATAATGTTTTGGGCGGGCCATTTCAAGGGCTGAGCTGTGGCGGACAAGACTGTTGCTGAAAATGCCTTCCTTTGAAGCGCTGAAACATCTCCAGTGACTGAGGAGATAACTTCTCCAGCTGTTTTCACAGGCCATTCTTCAAAGGGGAGTTTTAGGAATCCAGGGCCTTCCTGCCATGCAGATCCTTCTGCAAGGTCCTCAGGGGTTGCACCCCTTGTGATGAGGTCAGCAATATTTGCCTTCCCTTCAACCCATCTCCAGCTGTCGACGGGCCCGGCTTTTTGGATTTCCCCTACTCGATTTGCAAAGAAGGATTGATAGCCATAGCTATCCTTCTGGATGGCTCCAAGAATGGTCTGGCTATCGACTATGTGGACCCACTTGTCGACTTGGATGTAGCAGTGCTTTTCGAAGTAGGACCTCAGGCGAGTTGCGAAGACAGCCCCACACAGCTCTGCTTTGATGGCATCACCCTTTTGGTCTAGAGGAGTTAGTTTGGCCTTTGACTCGACTAACCTGACAATGATTCCATCAGCGGTCTCCCAGCGGAGGTATAGAACGGCTCCATATGAAGCTTCACTGCCGTCAGAGAAAGTGATGCCCATGGGGCGGCCCATGGCTCCAGGGGGAGTGAGGCTTCTAGTGAACCTCACCTTGCCGAGTCTTACGCACTGCTCGAAGAGGGTTATTGCAGCCTCCCTGAGATGCGGTGAGAGGGGTTCATCCCAGGTGTCTTTGACAGGACGGTCTTTCCCGGCCTCCTGAAAGGACTCCCTCACCAGCATCACACCCCTTTGCTTGATGGGTGAGGCTAAGCCAATAGGGTCGTAAAACCCAGCGACTTGGCTTAGCAGTACTCGGCGGGTGAGGGGGTCAGGGGTGTTAGCACGAACCTCTTCCTCTTGTAAGTCCAGCCCTGTTCTCATTTTTCCTCTTCGTTTTGAAAAATTTACAGAGGTGAGCAGGCGGAGCTTGTCGGAGTCTGGCTCGTAACCTAGACCGAGTGCCTTACTTTCCTCGTCTCGCATCTGATTGGGGAGTACCAGGGTCTTGGGCTCTGTTGCTCTGGGACAGTCAGGTTCTTCCCCCCTCCCACTTCGGCCAGTGAGGACCCACGGCTTGAGTGAGAAGCCACCCGCTTTGAGTATCTCCTCGACTCCCTCAGTCATCTTGGTAAGAGCTTGGAGGTCATTATAAGACGTTAAGATATCATCAACGTAGCAGTCCTCTGTCAGGATGCGGCGCTCTGGGATCATGGATTCAAACTGGGGCAGGTTGGCGGTCTCTCTCATGGCTACCTGGGCGATACAACCAGCAGGTTTGTCACCAATATTAACTCTTACCACTGCAAAATCGCCAATCTCTTCCTTGGGGTCATCTCTCCAGAGGAATCGGTGGAGGTGTACCTCCTGATCTTTCAGCCACACCGAGTTGTACATTTTTCTGACGTCGCCGAGGGCTGCGTAGAGACCACTCCTAAATCTCAACAGGACTCCTCGGATGGGATTAAGAACATCAGGGCCTTTATGGAGTAGGTTGTTCAAACTCATCCCTTTGAACTCCTGGCTGCTGTTCCAGACTATCCTCACTGGCGTGGAGCTGGAGTGGGGATTGGGCGCGACCAGGTGGCTGATGTACCACACTGGCCCGTTCCAAGCTTTGATCTGTTCCGTGGTGAGTTTGACAGCGGCTCCTCTTGCCACCATGTCATTGATTTGGTCTCCATATGCAGCTTTCCACAGTGGTTCTTTAGCTAGCCGGGCCTCAGCGTTTCTGAACGTTGCTTCCACAGCTTGGCGGTTATTTGGCAGACTTGCAGGGTTGACCTTCCACGGGTAAGCTGCGTCCCAGTGAGGAGTATCACTGTGCTTATCAGTCAATACATACGAGAGACAGCCTTTGATCTTCTCAAGTTCCCTTTCTTCTCCAAGGGTCATTTCTTGGCCACCCGGAGAGCACTTGCCGCACTTGCAGCTCCCGCACTTTGGGCTGCATGCTGCCCCGATGCTGTCCCACTTGAACCATTCGAACACTTTTGTTCGTGGCAGCGGTGTTGCTGAAAGCAGTCGGTGGAAGCTCTTCGGCTGGGACAAGAATCTCTTGGTAAAGCCTTGACGAGGTCCTCATTGTTCGTGCGAAGTGGGTCTCGGACTGATGGAGTGTTAAGTCCACGGACTCGAAAAGGTCGGGGTGAGTGCCACCAACTGTTTTGCCGAGTGGCCCATCCCAAAGGACAAGATCACCCTCCCTCTTTAACGGTTGAGGAACCAGACGACCCTCCCTGTGGCTGATTAGGAGGTCAATGGTCTCAGGCCGAGCAAGATCTGCCGCAGCAACACCAGGGAAGATTTTCTGGAGTTGTGCTGGGGTGACTGGGTGGCTAACCTCGGCAATGCTCTCTAGCCCATAACAGAGTAGCCTGTGTTCAGCTACTGTGCCTTTAGCAGTCTTCACTCGCAGCCGAAGGGAATATCTGCTGGTTTTGACCGTTTTGGTCATGCCTCCGACACCATGCACTATTAGGCGAATGCTCTCACCACTCAACCCAAGCCTTTGGGCGGCACAATGAGTGATATAGTTGGTGTCGGAGGCAAGATCTAGCAATGCCCCGATAAGCTGACCGGAGTTGGTCGTGACTTCCAGGAGCATCATCACCACTGGATGCTCTAAAGGCGCTTTCCCAGCAGAGCAGGTTATGGCAGAGGTAGTCTTATTTGAGAAGGCCTTCCGGAATTCCTCCCTGAGCTCAGGGGTAACTTTTGCCAATAGCTCCTCCTGGTGGCTGGTCAGGCCAAGGCCTTTGCCATTTGATTTTTTCCTGGCACTTTCCAGGGGCACTGATCTGGAGCACAACAGATAATGGTGGGGCTCTTCAGCTCTGCAGTCTGCCTTTGTGCAGACAAATTTTTTGTTGCCGCAGACAGGTTGAGAGTGGGGTCCAAGACACTGAGAGCACAGCTTGTTTGCATTAAGATGGCTTTTCTTGCTCGGCAGATCCATTTCTCGGAACGCGGTGCATGCAAAGAGCCTACCTGCGTGGGATGAATCAGAGCAGGCCGTGCACGCTTGCGGCTGGTACCCCTTCTGGCCAGAGGTGGCTTTGGAGAAAGCCTTTTTGGCAGATTTGTCCACATATGATTTTGCCGGGGGGGTTCCTTCTCTCAGGCTCTCATCAAGCTGGTCGAGCTCCTCCAGTACCGCCTCCTGTTTCTGGAGGTACAGCAGCAGACAGTCAAAGTGAGTTTGGGGGGTGAATCCATGCAAGGGCTCCGCCTTATACTCGATCCACTTTTCTTTGAGTGAGCTGGGTAGCTTCCGTTCCAGTGACTGCGCGACAAGCCTGTTCTTCAAGATGTCCTCCTCTCCAAGTATGACCAGGTTGCTCAAGGCCCTCTCCACGGCCTGGATCAGTTCAATCGCCTTCCGGGGATCATTTCCCTTCACGGGGGGTAGGCTTTCAATATCCTCAGCAATTTTAAGGACAATTCTTGCCTTATTTCCGAAACGATTGTCAAGGCGCTTGAACATCTCTTCAGGGCTTGAACAGCTGGACAGAACCAAGTCCTTTTTGACTCTTTCACTCAGACTTGCCAGCAGGTGGAACCGTGTTACTCCAGCCGTTCTCATTGGATTTCCTAGCTGTTCCAGCTCTGCCCACTCGGCCTTCCAACGATAATAATCCGTCATATCTCCTGAGAAGACAGGCAGCCGGGTTCGTTCGAGGCTGATTTGTGGCTTGGAGATGGTCGGCATGCTAGGCGATGGCGGGGGCTCTGATTTGGGCTTGCGGCTAAGTTTTTTCCAATTCAGCTCCCACTCCCGTGCTCTGCTTTTGAGTTTGAAGATTGTCTGCTTGTGGGGAGTCACTTTGTCAGAGACGAGCCGTTCCCAGGTTAGGACTTTCTGCTCCAATTCATGGATTCCTTCGAGAAGGCCATCACGCAGGGCGTCAAATTCATGCTCTAGCATCTCTGCAATATTAGCATGTTCCACTTCTTTGCATGTCTCCTCGGTTCCTTCTATGTGGAGTTGAATTTCGGACTTTGCAAACTTGTCGTACAAGATATCCCTGGCCAGCTGCATTGAGTCACCATAGACAGAGACACACTGCTCAACTTTTGTTTTTGTCCTCCTCGCCTCCTCTTCACTGCCCTCCACATCTTCCACGGCCTCCAAGAAAGCTAGTGCAGTGTCGTGCATCCTGTTGAAATCAGCACTGAGTGCACGCATCTCATCAATAATTGCTCCCTTTTCCATGATGGTCGCAGTGAGAGAAAGCTTATTAGCGCGTCTGGTGAATGCTGCTTGAGCAGAGGATCGTTTCCCTTTTAGTTCTGTTATTTCAGCGGAATCCATTTTCCTTTTGTTTGATGATTTTAATGTTTGTTGAGGTGAAGTTTATTTAGAGGGATATTTGACTTTTTGTCTTCCTCTTCTTTCTTTACGGCACCTCGGTTTATAACTGTTCGGTTTTCTGTGGTTTTGTCCCCACCGAAGAGGGCGCTAGAAGAGCGAGACTTGGGTATAACTCAGTGTCCAAAATGTTTTGTTTATTTTTCTCTCTTTACTTGTGACACGGCAGCAGGTTATAAACCTGTGAAAAACACCGAAGTTGTGCTATGCATTAGATGCCATAATTATATAAATAACAAATAGAAAGTCATTGTAATATAAATGAGCAATCCATATAAATACACACAAATACATCCTTAAAGCATCAGCAAATTACTGTATAAATATCTGCAGCTTGTATAAATAATTAATCTTTAAAGCATTACCAACAAGATCCATAAACATCAACATTAGAATGCACAACAGCTAATTTGTATAACAAACAACAGACATTACACTTAATCCATTTCGTTACATACACAACACCAGAGCCATTACTACAATTATCACGTTCAAAGTAGCAGAGACAAGAACCCATTTACAAAGCCGAGTAAGTGAACCACATCTCCCATCATGCACTACTGGAAATAACTACGACTACAGCCCCCAGAATGCAACGCGAATCAGGAAGCAAAGTGCAATAGCGCTTCCATTCAAAAGTTTGTCCCGTCATCTCAGACAAGTAAACTTAAGCATTAATCGGAGGATTAAAACAACGCACTAGCCAAGCGACCATAGTGACAAAGTCATTAACTTCTGACCAGTTGAAAAACAGCAGCTGACGATCAAGCAGTTAACAACAAACCAGCGAGAGAATATTAAACCCAGCACCTTACCGGTGATGTGCGTCGCTCTTCCAGCATGCAATTGGATTTTGTCTCTGTACGTGCTCGCTCCCGTTTATCAACACATTTCACGGAATATTACCAGCCAACGGCAAGCCAAAACACCAAACCAGGTGAGTGTCCCCACCCACCTAATCAGCTGAGCAACATTACTTGTGATCACCCATGTGTTGACGTTTTCTACCCTCCACCAAATGACAGTGCGCAAAACAGATAGCGATAATGACAGTGTTCACAGCGAAAGCGAGTTTTACTACCCTAAGGAAGACAAAATAAAAAAAAACATTTCAGGAGAAAGCTAAAAACCTCTAACTGCTGCCAATGTCAAGCAAAAACATGGCTGGATCCTGATTGACTCAATTTTGTATAAATAGGGGACTACATAGGCGGCAAAATGTAGTTTTTTTTTTCCTGCCATGGAAGTGCACTTGTATACCGAGGAGGAAGCCATTTGCATACAGCCGTGAATGAGGATTCAAAATGGCGGCTTGGCTTGGTTTTCCCTTTCGGGCGCTCTCGTTTTCTGTTAGAATTTGGTAAAAAAAAAAAAAATTATATATATATATATATATATATATATATATATATATATATATATATATATATAATTTACCAGCTTAAGGTCGGTCCATATGGTGAAATACCGTGACCTCGGCCTTGAATACTGACCTCGGCCCAGAGGGCCTCGCTCAGTACTTTCAAGACCTCGGTCATGGTATTTCACGATACAGACCTCCCAGCTGGTAAATAACACATATTATTAACATTCATTTCAAAAATAATAAAAAGATAAGAAAAACAATAAATAAATTAATATTCATTATATACATTTATAAATATGAATCATTTTTAATGCTTGACTTGAGGTCTTTCATTCTGACTCTGCTTTTATTCTTTTTATTATTGATTTTTGTAAAGATACCAAGCAGAGAAGGATCAGATCACAGTGGTGAAGTATCTAGAAATCGACAGTCCTCCTACCCATAATTCCACTGTGCTTCACTTGAGCATTCTGAATGAGATCTCCAGCTCGTCTCGCAGTAAGTGAAGCACTGTGGGTTTTTTTTTAATGAATGACAAAAATGAATATAGATTTAAGTTTATTGATTTAAGTTTCAACTCAATGCTGTTTGCAATTATTCTGAAGATTAGTTTTGTGTCTGTAACATGAAACTTGTAGCTGCTCACTTTTAGAGCCCAATTTAAGAAGAACCTCAGAGATATGAACTTTCAAAGCCCCAATTTAAGGAGAAATCTGTAGCCATTAACTTTAAGAGCCATACTGTAAGAAAGAAATCAAACTATGAACTTTTAGAGGCACAACTTAAGAAGAAACTCAGAACTATGACATTTGAGAGCCACAATTTAACAAGAAACTTGTAGCTATGAACCTTTAAACTGATGGTTTTAAAGAAGAAACTCCAACCTATGAACTTTTTGAGCCACAATTTTCAAAAGAAACTCACAACAATAAACCTATAAACCTTTAGAGTCATAATTTAAGAATATACTCATTGCTATGAACTTTGAGATTTAAGAAGAAACCTGTAACTTTGAGTCTTAATGTAGGAAGAAACTCATAGCTAAGAACTTTTAGAATCACAATTTAAAAAGAAATTGGAGCTATGAACTTTTAGACTGATGGTTTAAGAAGAACCTAAGACCTAGGAAATTTTAGAGGCACAATTTAAGAATAAAGTTGTAGCTATGAACTTTTAGAGCCCAGATTTAAGAAGAAACCTGCAACTTTGAGTCATAATATATGAAGAAACTCATAGCTAAGAACTTTCAGAATCAGAATTTGAGAAGAAACTTGTAGCTATGAACTTTGAGACTGATTGTGTCAGAAGAAACCCATAGCTACAATCCTTTTGAGCCAGAATTGAAGAAACTCAGAGCTATTAACTTTTAGACCAACAATTTAAGAAGAAATTGGAGCTATGAACTTTTAGACTGATGGTTTAAGAAGAACCTAACAGCTATGGAATTTTAGAGGCACAATTTAAGAATAAACTTTTAGCTATGAACTTTTAGACTGATGGTTTAAGAAGAAACTCATAGCTATGAACCTATAGAAAAACAATTTAAGAAGAAACTTGTCACCATGAACTTTAAGAGCTCAGATTTAAGAACATACCTGTAACTTTGAGTCACAATATTAGAACAGTCTCACAGCTATGAACTTTTAGAGTAATGGTTTAAGAAGAAACTCATAGTTATGAACTCTGAGTCACTTTTTGTGGTAGAATAAGTTTTTTTTAGTGTTTGTGGATTTAAGTTTCACCTTGCTGCCTTTTAATGTTTCTTTTGTGGTGTAGTTGTCGTGATCTCAGCTCATGGTGAGGTGGTGCGCAGTTTAATGATCTCAGCTCATGGTCAAGGTCTGACCCATGGAGAATTTGTTTTCTTCTGTTTCATGCCCTTCAATCAGGATGAAATGTTTGGGAGTTTCGAATGGGAACAAGGTGCCTTACTCAAACATTAATATTAATCTCGCTTGATGAAAAAGTACCAAGTTGTTTAACATTGAGGATTTTTTTATATTTAGGAGATAAGTATGACTCGGTGACAAAGCAGGCCTATCAGGCACTTTTTATCGTGTCTATGTACAAGCCTGACGATGAGCGTTACAGAGGTTTCGCTGAAGACGTCATTGAGAGGTCAAAGCAGGATTTTGGATACACATATGAACCTCATGAGAAGGTTAGTTCAGTGGTGAAATATTCTGTACAATGATATAATCTAGTAGAACAGACCAGTCCTGGGCCTATTTCAAACAAACAAAACAAACAAACAAACAAACAAACAAACAAACATGTAGTTAACACCACAACATATGTGATTTTTTAAAAACTATTTTTAAATTAAATAAAGTTGTTTAATAAAATATTAGATGCATTTATTTGTTTTTATTATAAAATTTCTTGACTGTCACAAGCTATAAATAACATAAATATACGATATTGTCATTATATCGTCATATACAATAAACTAAACCATAAACCTTCATCTTGATTTTTGAAATAAATGTTTTTAGTTTTATTACTTAAAGCTTCAGGGCTCTTTAAAAGGAAGCGAGTGATTTAAATACAAATTGAGCTGAACCTGATTATCTTCATCCTTGCAGGAGAAACTAAAGCACTCACCGAGATAACTCATGTCTCAGAATAACTATATTTTTTTTTGCGGTCCGGTTTCCATCAAATCCTGCGCTCTGACTGGCTGGTGAGTGGGTCCGTATCCTATGGTACAGACCATAGTTACGGACCTCTGGTGACTCGCTCGTTCACAAAAACAACAAAAATAGTAGCATTTTTGTCAACATTTATCTTTTTTTTATAAGATTTATTTATAAGATTATCAAAAATCTTATAAATTTTTGCCAGCATTTCTCAGGAGAATCGCATTAATTTTACAGCATGGATAGCGATAACGACAGTCTTCACAGCGAAAACAAGTTTGACTACCCTGAGGAAGAAGAAATAAAATAACACATTTCAGGAGAAAGCTAAAAATCTGTAATTTGCTAACACCGAGCAAAAACATGGCTGAATCCTGAATGACTCAATTTTGTATAAATAGGGGACTACGTAGGCGGCAAAATGTAGTTTTTTTTCCTGCCATGGAAGTGCACTTGAATACCGAGGAGGAAGCCATTTGCATTACAGCTGTGAATGAGGATTCAAAATGGCGGCTTGGCTCGGTTTTCCCTTTCGGGTGCTCTCGTTTTCTGTTAGAATTTGGTAAAGAAAAAAATAAATATATTATTTACCAGCTTAAGGTCAGTCCGTATGGTGAAATACCGTGACCTCAGCCTTGAATACTGACCTCGGCCCAGAGGGCCTCGCTCAATACTTTCAAGACCTCGGTCATGGTATTTCACGATACGGACCTCCCAGCTGGTAAATAACACACACACATATACATACATACATATATATATATATATATATATATATATATATATATATATATATATATATACACATATATATATATACACACATATATCATCCTTTTATCTTTAACTCTTTACTCCTTAAAGCAGTTGCTACAGCAACCCTTGTATATGTATATACTGTTCATCTTTAGAACATATTTACAAGAAAAAAAGTCTAAAGACAAGGTTTTGACAAGGTTTTAGACAAGGTGTCATATGTCGTCATTATGGGATATATACGGGGTCATCATATGTCATCATTAAGGGGTAAAGAGTTAAAGCAAAGTTTATAAAATAAATGCTTCACTAGTGCTCATTGGCATAAAAACTAAATGTTAATTAATGCAGTCTGTTTGAACACAACAACTGGGACTAATTGCAACTACATTAAACTATATTATTAAAATTAACTGTATGAAAAGTACAACCCCGATTCCAAAAAAGTTGGGACAAAGTACAAATTGTAAATAAAAATGGAATGCAATAATTTACAAATCTCAAAACCTGATATTGTATTCACAATAGAACATAGACAACATATCAAATTTCGAAAGTGAGACATTTTGAAATTTCATGCCAAATATTGGCTCATTTGAAATTTCATGACAGCAACACATCTCAAAAAAGTTGGGACAGGGGCAATAAGAGTCTGGAAAAGTTAAAGGTACAAAAAAGGAACAGCTGGAGGACCAAACTGCAACTCATTAGGTCAATTGGCAATAGGTCATTAACATGACTGGGTATAAAAAGAGCATCTTGGAGTGGCAGCGGCTCTCAGAAGTAAAGATGGGAAGAGGATCACCAATCCCCCTAATTCTGCGCCGACAAATAGTGGAGCAATATCAGAAAGGAGTTCGACAGTGTAAAATTGCAAAGAGTTTGAATATATCATCATCTACAGTGCATAATATCATCAAAAGATTCAGAGAATCTGGAAGAATCTCTGTGCGTAAGGGTCAAGGCCGGAAAACCATACTGGGTGCCCGTGATCTTCGGGCCCTTAGACGGCACTGCATCACATACAGGCATGCTTCTGTATTGGAAATCACAAAATAGGCTCAGGAATATTTCCAGAGAACATTATCTGTGAACACAATTCACCGTGCCATCCGCCGTTGCCAGCTAAAACTCTATAGTTCAAAGAAGAAGCCGTATCTAAACATGATCCAGAAGCGCAGACGTCTTCTCTGGGCCAAGGCTCATTTAAAATGGACTGTGGCAAAGTGGAAAACTGTTCTGTGGTCAGACGAATCAAAATTTGGAGTTCTTTATGGAAATCAGGGACGCCGTGTCATTCGGACTAAAGAGGAGAAGGACAACCCAAGTTGTTATCAGCGCTCAGTTCAGAAGCCTGCATCTCTGATGGTATGGGGTTGCATTAGTGTGTGTGGCATGGACAGCTTACACATCTGGAAAGACACCATCAATACTGAAAGGTATATCCAGGTTCTAGAGCAACATATGCTCCCATCCAGACGACGTCTCTTTCAGGGAAGACCTTGCATTTTTCAACATGACAATGCCAAACCACGTACTGCATCAATTACAGCATCATGGCTGCGTAGAAGAAGGGTCCGGGTACTGAACTGGCCAGCCTGCAGTCCAGATCTTTCACCCATAGAAGACATTTGGCGCATCATAAAACGGAAGATACGACAAAAAAGACCTAAGACAGTTGAGCAACTAGAATCCTACATTAGACAAGAATGGGTTAACATTCCTATCCCTAAACTTGAGCAACTTGTCTCCTCAGTCCCCAGATGTTTACAGACTGTTGTAAAGAGAAAAGGGGATGCCTCACAGTGGTAAACATGGCCTTGTCCCAACTTTTTTGAGATGTGTTGTTGTCATGAAATTTAAAATCACCTAATTTTTCTCTTTAAATGATACATTTTCTCTGTTTAGGCGGCACGGTGGTGTAGTGGTTAGCGCTGTCGCCTCACAGCAAGAAGGTCCTGGGTTCGAGCCCCGGGGTCGGCGAGGGCCTTTCTGTGTGGAGTTTGCATGTTCTCCCCGTGTCCGCGTGGGTTTCCTCCGGGTGCTCCGGTTTCCCCCACAGTCCAAAGACATGCAGGTTAGGTTAACTGGTCACTCTAAATTGACCGTAGGTGTGAATGTGAGTGTGAATGGTTGTCTGTGTCTATGTGTCAGCCCTGTGATGACCTGGCGACTTGTCCAGGGTGTACCCCGCCTTTCGCCCGTAGTCAGCTGGGATAGGCTCCAGCTTGCCTGCGACCCTGTAGAAGGATAAAGCGGCTAGAGATAATGAGATGAGATGAGATTTTCTCTGTTTAAACATTTGATATGTCATCTATGTTCTATTCTGAATAAAATATGGAATTTTGAAACTTCCACATCATTGCATTCCGTTTTTATTTACAATTTGTACTTTGTTCCAAATTTTTTGGAATCGGGGTTGTATAAAAGTAGTAGCATTTAGTTTTTTTTTTTGCATAAATAGACATTAAATAAATAAATAGAATTTTAGGACCACAATATGCACTGAGATCTCATTGATGACTATTGTTCTCTCATTATGTCTTTCCTGATGTCCTCTCACAGGTATCAGTTTTGGCAGCGATTGCTCATGACAGCGTCTGGATTTATGCTCAGGCTTTGCATGAAACATTGATTGAGAACTCTGACCCGTTTAACGGTTCTGAGGTCACACAGCGGATGTGGAACAGAACCATCATGGGTTAATCAAAACATCTGACATGTCTAATCTGAATTTTTGTGCCATAAAGTGATTTATTTTTCCAGAGAGGACTGACTTTAAAGTAGTAGATATATTTCAGTTCAGAGAATATTATTATGGGATGTTTTTTTGTGGCCTTTCCACCAGGTATCCAAGGAGACGTGATGATTGATGCTAGCGGGGACCGTGAGTCAGCTTATATGCTGAAACACATGCAGGGCAGTGACAGCCAGTGTCAGGTCTCTCTATCTCTCGCTGTCTCTCTCTCTCTCACACACACACACACACACACACACACACACACACACACACACACACACACTATCCATCAGGATTCAGTACTTGTGAACACACACAACATTATGCAAATCCTCTTCCTTGTTGTAGGTCATTGCTAACTACTTTGGGACCCGTAAAGTGTATGAAGCAGTGGAAGGAATTCACATCAGCTGGCCTGGAGGAAGGCAGAGTCCCCCTAAAGATTCCCCTCCATGTGGATTTAAAGGAGAACTCTGCACCAGCACAGGTACCGGTTCTGTTCAGTGTCACCATAAACAGATAGTACAGGGTCCAATGTGACAGCAATAAAAAGTTATTGAAACTCATGTTTAACAAATTACTATAGCATGTGAGGAACTACAGGACATGCTAAACATCAGGTGGAGACAGTAACACCGGATCATCACACCACTCCATCGTTGAATATTTTCCGAAAACAGCAAAACAGTGTTTTATTATTTAATAAATGAAATTGTGAACACTAGCAACAAATATTTACCACAACACTCAGGGCAATTAATTTATACCTACAGTATCAGTCAAAAGTTTGTACACCCCTACTTTACTCATTCATACAGTAGTTTTTTTCGTGTATTTTGTATTTTTTACCTTGTAGAACAAAACTGAAGACATCCACACTATAAAATAACATCTGGAACATATGGAATTATGTGGTAAACAAAAGTGTTAAAAAACAAAATGTTTGATATTTTCGATTCTTCAAAGTAGCCAGCGTTTACCTTGATGACACTTTGTACACTATTGGGATTCTCTTAACCAGCTTCATGAGGTCGTCACCTGGAATGCTTTTCAATTAACAGGTGTGCCTTGTCAAAAAAAAAACCCGACATCTTTATCTGTGTGTGTGTGTGTAATTTATATTTTACACTTTACAAGTCTTCAACACAAAGTAACATCGTTATAAATAAAAACATCTACATCTCATCTGATTTCACACACTAAGACAATTTTTCTAATTGTTTTCCCTTTTCCTGTAAAAAAAAAAAGTCTGATTTTACACTCAAATATAAAAGAACAATTAGCAAATGTATTAAGTTTTGGGCGGGAAAAAAATCCCAAATTGATGTTTTTTTCTCCTTTCTACAAGTAATTAGGAAGTATCTGACTAAAGACCTAACTCTTTTTTGAGTGCTTAAATTCACAATTTGATAGATAGATAGACAGACAGACAGACAGACAGACAGACAGACAGACAGACAGACAGACAGATAGATAGATAGATAGATAGATAGATAGATAGATAGATAGATAGATAGATTCTTGTGTCATCTCTGTGTTTTTATTCTATCTCACCTCTCTGTAGAATTTTTAGATTGATAGTACTCCAGTCCGTGGCCTTGTGAACATCCGGTGCAAGGATATATTTATTAATAGAGACCTAAAAGCACTTCTGTAAGTCTCTCTGGATCAGAGCATCTGCCAAATTCCATAAATATGAATGCAAACATAAATCTGTCCTGCTCTGGAGTTGTTGCAGTTGAACATTTCAGATCAACAGGGGGCACTAGTGATCCAGATTTGGCCCGTACCCTGAGCTTTGGGGTCAGATCATGCGCTTGAACTTCTTTCCACTTCACCAAATGAGAGCTTCATGACCTCTGCTCTTCTGATTTGATTAAAAATGATGAAGAATGGTGAGAAAAATATAGAAATTGTCCTGAATTATTCACTCCTGCCTTCCAGATCTGAAACTCCATCTTATTGGAATATAGATCTGACTTTCTTTTTAAATTATTATATTATATAGCATATTTTTTGAAGCAATGTACTGCCTTCTGTCCAGCCTTCAGCAGATAGTTGGAAGTAATAAGTGTGACAATGCTTATGCAACAAGGGTTTCTCCAGGCGAGCCTTCAATTTCTAGTTGAAGTTTTTGAAAGATGAAAGATGCCCATTGTATGTCTCTGTTTTGTGTGTTTCAGAGAGCAGATTTTCAATTGCGGTGGGTCTTATTGTGGGATTGATTGTTGCAGGAACTGTTTCAGTCGGTATTCTATACAGGTAATGTCTGCTTGAATACAACCCCGATTCCAAAAAAGTTGGGACAAAGTACAAATTGTAAATAAAAACAGAATGCTATAATTTACAAATCTCAAAAACTGATATTGTATTCACAATAGAACATAGACAACATATCAAATGTCGAAAGTGAGACATTTTGAAATTTCATGCCAAATATTGGCTCATTTGAAATTTCATGACAGCAACACATCTCAAAAAAGTTGGGACAGGGGCAATAAGAGTCTGGAAAAGTTAAAGGTACAAGAAAGGAACAGCTGGAGGACCAAATTGCAACTCATTAGGTCAATTGGCAATAGGTCATAGCAATATACTCTCCCAGCCACATGCATACACACACACACACACACACACAAGTCATCTGGTGCGGGAGAGAGCTCACTTCCTCTGCTCTCTCTCTCCTTATATAGGGCGTGGTTGCTGGGAAGACACACAAACACAGGTTAATTGCTCTCAGGTGAAGTGATTCTGCCACTTACCTTCCCTGACTCCGCCCTCCTGTCACAGACCGGCGCTTGACCACGCCCCCGCTGCCACAGTCATTAACATGACTGGGTATAAAAAGAGCATCTTGGAGTGGCAGCGGCTCTCAGAAGTAAAGATGGGAAGAGGATCACCAATCCCCCTAATTCTGCACCGACAAATAGTGGAGCAATATCAGAAAGGAGTTCGACAGTGTAAAATTGCAAAGAGTTTGAACATATCATCATCTACAGTGCATAATATCATCAAAAGATTCAGAGAATCTGGAAGAATCTCTGTGCATAAGGGTCAAGGCCAGAAAACCATACTGGGTGCCCGTGATCTTCGGGCCCTTAGACGGCACTGCATCACATACAGGCATGCTTCTGTATTGGAAATCACAAAATGGGCTCAGAAATATTTCCAGAGAACGTTATCTTTGAACACAATTTACCGTGCCATCCGCCGTTGCCAGCTAAAACTCTATAGTTCAAAGAAGAAGCCGTATCTAAACATGATCCAGAAGCGCAGGCGTCTTCTCTGGGCCAAGGCTCATTTAAAATGAACTGTGGCAAAGTGGAAAACTGTTCTGTGGTCAGACGAATCAAAATTTTAAGTTCTTTATGGAAATCAGGGACGCCGTGTCATTTGGACTAAAGAGGAGAAGGACGACCCAAGTTGTTATCAGCGCTCAGTTCAGAAGCCTGCATCTCTGATGGTATGGGGTTGCATTAGTGCGTGTGGCATGGGCAGCTTACACATTTGGAAAGACACCATCAATGCTGAAAGGTATATCCAGGTTCTAGAGCAGCATATGCTTCCATCCAGACGACGTCTCTTTCAGGGAAGACCTTGCATTTTCCAACATGACAATGCCAAACCACATACTGCATCAATTACAGCATCATGGCTGCGTAGAAGAAGGGTCCGGGTACTGAACTGGCCAGCCTGCAGTTCAGATCTTTCACCCATAGAAACATTTGGCACATCATAAAACGGAAGATACGACAAAAAAGACCTAAGACAGTTGAGCAACTAGAATCCTACATTAGACAAGAATGGGTTAACATTCCTATCCCTAAACTTGAGCAACTTGTCTCCTCAGTCCCCAGACGTTTACAGACTGTTGTAAAGAGAAAAGGGGATGTCTCACAGTAGTAAACATGGACTTGTCCCAACTTTTTTGAGATGTGGTGTTGTCATGAAATTTAAAATCACCTAATTTTTCTCTTTAAATGATACATTTTCTCAGTTTAAACATCTGATATGTCATCTATGTTCTAATCTGAATAAAATATGGAATTTTGAAACTTCCACATCATTGCATTCCATTTTTATTTACAATTTGTACTTTGTCCCAACTTTTTTGGAATCGGGGTTGTAAATATATGTCTATTAACCCTTTAAGGCACAAGTTTGGTGTTGAATTTTTTTTCTTTTCTAAAAATCACTTATTAGAAAAAAAGTAACCAAAGTTATCATGCATAAAATAAATCTAAAAAGAAATCTCTCTCTCTCACACACACACACACACACACACACACACACACCCTTCAAGATACAAAATGATAGAACAGATATTTATATCTATATCATTAAAAAAAAAATTCACATTGCAAAACATCTGAATATAGTCAGATTGATTATTTCCTCATAAAAGATTCCAATAACCCAAATATACATATATGATTATTACTAAACCTTTCTAGACATTTCTATTCATTTTCTCAATGTGTCTAATATCAACGATCCTATATGTATTTGGAACTGGAAAATATTTCAGGCATGTTCAGATCCCAAATCTACCCTCTGACTAATTCAAGTTTGTTTCCAATATTTAGCTGGGCATGGATATAAGCAGTGATGGAAAAGATTAATGCACCTTAACCCGCTTACGTAAGAGTAAACGAGGCATAAAGCTATTTTTAGATTATGTTTTTCGTTTCAGAGACTGAATATTAGTAAATGAAGCTTCGGCTGGAATGTAAACATGACTTGGCGTGACTAGTAATGAACTTACATAAGAATAAACGAAGCAATAAAAGTGCTTTCAGATGTGGAGACAGTGTGGTGATCGTGGATTTATGGAACACTCTGTAGGCTGCATCCTGCTCCATCTTCAAGGGAAAAACTTTTAGTGCTGGATTTCAATCAATCAATCAATCAATCAATCAATCAATCAATCAATCAATCAATCAATCAATTGTGTAAACATAACTTTTTCTTACATTTTGTTAGATTCATGATTTAGGAACCTGCTCATTCATTCAATTATCCAATTGACCAATCATGTGTCAGAAGTTCAATGCATAACCTCTTGTAGATGCAAGTGAGGAGCTTCAGTTGTTCAGATCAAACTTCAGAATGGGGAAAAGTGTGATCTCAGGCTACCGTGGGAACAATTTCACCTCAACTGGATGGTTGAATATTGGAAAAGCATCACTTGGTCTTTATCCAGTCCTCAACTGTCCAGTTTTGGTGTCCACTGAAGCCTCAGATTGAAGTTCCTGGCTGACAGGAGTGTTACCCCATGTGGTCTTCTGTGGTTGTAGCCTATCTTCCTCAAGGCTCAATATGTTGTACATTCTGGCATGCTCTTCTGCTCACCATGTTTATCAAGTGTGGTTATTTCAGTTACTGTAGTCTTCCTGCTGTCTCAAACCAGTCTGGGCTTTTTCTCCTCTGTTCTCAATCAAATCAGATGTTTGATGAGAACTGAAGCCCTTGACCTGTATCTGCTTGATTCTCCTCTGGAGATTCTCCACTATGCATTGTGGATAACTGCATGAATAAGCCAGGGTATAGGTGAACCGAGAGTCTAGCTTGCACCTTCTCTTAGATGGTTGAAGAACCATCAAAGAAAGCTTGGAAGAAGAACTGAGAATTGTGAATCTTGTTAACAGGAAGTACAAACTGCAGCAGAAGGCCTCCATGATGTTGTGGAAGATCGATGCCAATGATGTCATTATGATGGAGTCTCGCTGCTCTGCAGTTGCAGACAAGGTGAGAGGTTGATAAACAGAGATTGTGGATAATCTTACACACTAAGCTGATATCTTCTTCAGATCCTTGTGGCTTTTGGCAACCATTTTAATCATTGTTAAAGGACTTTTTTTTTGTGTGTAGAAAGTCCAGTATCATCTGAAGCAGCTGCAAAACACAGGTTTACATGAACATTAGTGAGCAGAGGAACTTGTTTTACGGATATTCAACATCATTACATTCGACTATAAATGGGTTAAAAAGTATGATGTGTTCTATCATAAACTTTTAAAAATGATAGTGTTGAATATTTGCTGTGGTATAATCACCACATGACAACATGACACTGAGCGTCTTATTCCATTGAAATTTTAAACACTTAATAACTGCATGATAAATTGCTCTGTGTTGCACTGCATGTCGTTCTCTTTATGTCATTAATTGTGGTTTTACATCTGGTCATAATGATAGGCCTTTCACTACACTTATTCCATGCTCATGCGGTTGCATCAGTGCCATTCAGCAAGCTGACATTTTGCACGCACTCTAAATAAGTAATTTTGGTAGCTCACTTTTAAGGTAGTTAGATTTTCCATTTACACTGTCTCTTGCTCCAACCAGACCCAGCTACTGGGATGCAAATCCATACAGGCCTCACTCGAGTCCATCATATGCAGCATGCAGGACAAACCCTCAGCCCAGCGAACCGCTGTTTATAATGTGAGTATGCGAGGCCTTGACTTTTCTTGATCCCTGCAGAGGGGTAATCATGTTTGTGCATCAGTTAACCTTCGAGCATTTGGACATGTTGACCTCGTGTATAATTAACCTCAGAAATGATTTTATCAAACCACTCAAAAAGCCATGTAGTTAAATGTTGCACAAGTCTAGCGTGTCCCAATTCTGTTCTGCTCTCTCACTGTGCTTGGTGTAAAGGGGACTGTTTGCTGTGTTCGCTTCCTGAGTGTGAGAAGTGTGCATCTGAGCAATGACCTGCTGACCGAGCTAAAACGGGTGAGAATTTAAAGGAATATTGCTGAAAAAATCCCTGACATTTTAGGATGCCATTTGTCATATTATGTATTATTCTGTGGCAAACTTTTTAATCCCATATGTGATTTTTATGAGTAACGAGTTGTTTGTTTGATTTGAAGTCAAATCCTGAGTCTCAATCATTAACACAAGGAGAGTCCAGAGTCATACCAGAAGCCCCCTTTTCCACAGCCTGTTCAAGGCGGGAATCTTACGCCTTTATTAAACTTCACATTCTGTGTAACGACTTCCTCTGAGGCAGAATGATTGACAGTAACAGAAGCGGGATTGATGTCTGTGTAAAAGGGACAGCCGGAATGGCGGAACAGGGGTGTGCTATTTTTAACACTGACATTCTTCTTTCCAAGACCAGTGTGATTTTAAACGTCTCTGGCTACGGCATCTAAGCTCTGCAGGCCTTTCTGCCTCAAATCATTTTCTCCTCCAACATATTTCTGGTCATACAGCAACTCTGCTGGCATTTGAAGAGTGGTGCAAATGTGCACAGCTAACAAAAGCATCTCAACACCCAGTTCACCCACCGTTATTGTTTTGAAAGCAACGTCGGTATACTCGGGTATTTGTATTTTTGAATCATAGTATGTGTATATGTAGCAATTCCGGATGTGGGTGGAGCACAGAAGCATGGCAGGTGAGAGTTGTTGGTCACACACAAACACTTTATTTTTCTTATTTCAGCTTTTCAGCATTCACTCACTCACTCAAGACGCACACATGCATTGTGGTCGGAAGGGAGCCCCTTTTCTCTGCTCTCTGAGGCTTTTATGCTCCATCCCTGTAACAAACACACACACACACACACACACACTAATTGACAGCAGGTGGAATGACTTAGCCACTTACCTTCCCCGACCCCGCCCTCCATTCACAGACTGCTGCTTGGCCACGCCCCCGCTGCCACAGTATATTATACATCACACTAGTTGCTGAAGCTCTGTTGTGTCACACATCAAGCTTCTGGTTCCAGAACACTGGCACGCTATGTAAAAATACACACGGGTGCAGTTTTATGCCAGCTTTATTTGGTTCACTGTAAACAACCAGAGCTGGAATATTGAGGAATCTTCTTTTACAGCAATATTGCAGGATCTCTGTGTAAAAAGGGTTATAGAGTCCAGGATAAGTGCAAACATCCTAGCTCTAGATTTAGAGTTGAGTCAAGGGTCAATGTTGCATCTGAGAGCACCAAGTTGTGGATTCCAGAGGCCTAAGTTGTAGAGTCCAGGTCGACTCCTAAGGCTGAAGCTGTAGAGTCCAGGTCAAATCTCAAGTCCCAATCTGTACAGTCCAGAGTCAAAAGCTGTACAGACCAGGTCGAGTCCAGAGTTTGAAGTTGTAGAGTCCAAGTCAACTCCAAAGTCCCAAGCTGTGGAGTCCAGGTCAAGTTCAGAGTCCCAATCTGTAGAGTCAAGCATTCCAAGTTGTACAGACCAAGTCGAGTCCAGAGTCTGAAGTTGTAGAGTCCAGATCAAGTCCAGAATTCCAAGCTGAAGAGTTCATATCAAGTCCAGGTCAAGCCCAGAGTCCCAAGCCTCAGTGTCCAGGTTGATTCCAGAGTTCCAAGCTGTCAAGTCCAGGTCAAGTCCAGAGTCCGCAGCAATAAAATACGGGTCAAGTCCAGAGCTGCAATCCATGGAGTCCATGTCAGGTCCATAGTCCCAAGAATTAGAATTCATTTTGAGTCCAGCGTCCCAACTTATAGAGTCCATCTGGGACTGTAATCTCATTTCTGTTGTGTTGTACTGCATCTCTTGACCTTAGCATTTTGACTTCTCATCTCATCTCATTATCTCTAGCCGCTTTATCCTTCTACAGGGTTGCAGGCAAGCTGGAGCCTATCCCAGCTGACTACGGGCGAAAGGCAGGGTACACCCTGGACAAGTCGCCAGGTCATCACAGGGCTGACACATAGACACAGACAACCATTCACACTCACATTCACACCTACGGTCAATTTAGAGTCACCAGTTAACCTAACCTGCATGTCTTTGGACTGTGGGGGAAACCGGAGCACCCGGAGGAAACCCACGCGGACACGGGGAGAACATGCAAACTCCACACAGAAAGGCCCTCGCCGGCCCCGGGGCTCGAACCCAGGACCTTCTTGCTGTGAGGCGACAGCGCTAACCACTACACCACCGTGCCGCCGCATTTTGCCTTAATTCACAGTTTTGGATAGTTATTGTGTAGCCTTTATGAAACCACTGGGAATTCCCAAACAACACTGACCACTTCTATCTTGAAGACATACAGGCTAAGACCTGTGTCAGTGCTGCTCGCTTTAGTAGCTTCAGTCAAAATAGTCATGATATCACAAAATATCCACCCCAGATTTGTCCAAATCCTAATAAATATTATTCCATCTTTAAAATGTATCATTAGAAAAGGATTTTCCATGATTTTACTGGATGTCTTGCTCTAGACTACAACACAAGTGTATTTAGCATTTTCATTAAATGGTTAGATTTCTGATTTTGTTTACAGTGTCAATTTTAGTGGTGAAATATTTGATAATCATGAAAATAATCAAGAACCACTGTATCTCATTTCCTTATCTTTATACCAGTGCAGAGATATGAGCCACCAGAACATCTGTAAGTTTGTTGGAGCTTGCCTGGACTCACGGCAACCAGTTATTCTGACTGAATACTGCCCTAAAGGAAGTCTCCAGGTTTTCACACACCATTGACTAATTTTTGCAAAGACTAACCAGCACCAACAGTACCAGTCAAAAGTTTGTACACCCCTACTCTACTCATTCATAGGTATTTCTGTATTTAGACTTTTCTAAATTGTAGAACAAAACTGAAGACATCAGAACTATGAAATAACATCTGGAAAATATAAATATATGTTATTTACCAGCTGGGAGGTCCGTATCATGAAGTACCATGACCGAGGTCTTGAAAGTACTGAGCGAGGTCCTCTGGGCCGAGGTCACGGTATTTCACCATATGGACCGACCTTAAGCTGGTAAATAATATATTTATTTTTTTCTTTACCAAATTCTAACAGAAAACGAGAGCACCCGAAAGGGAAAACCGAGCCGAGCCACCATTTTGAATCCTCATTCACAGCTGTAATGCAAATTGCTTCCTCCTTTGTATACAAGTGCACTTCCATGGCAGGAAAAAAAAACTACATTTTACCACCTATGTAGTCCCCTATTTATACAAATAGGAGTCATTCAGGATTCAGCCATGTTTTTGCTCAGTGTTTTTGCTCGACCAAATTTATACATTATTATGACCTTGATATTGCATAAATAAAGCCATTTGTTGAAACTTTGAAGAGATTGTACTGGTTTAAAGTTTTTACCTAACATAATATTATGTATTAGGATAACATGGTCCAAAATGGGCCTCAGTAATTAATGAAATCAAACTGTTAGCAAGTTACAGGTTTTTAGCTTTCTCCTGAAATGTTTTATTTTATTTTGTCTTCCTCAGGGTAGTAAAACTCGCTTTTGCTGTGAACACTGTCGTTATCACTATCCATGATGTAACATTAATGCTATTCTCCTGAGAAATAATATATTTATTTTTTTCTTTACCAAATTCTAACAGAAAACGAGAGCGCCCGAAAGGGAAAACCGAGCCGAGCCGCCATTTTGAATCCTCATTCACAGCTGTAATGCAAATTGCTTTCTCCTCAGTATACAAGTGCACTTCCATGGCAGGAAAAATACTACATTTTGCTGCCTATGTAGTCCCCTATTTATACAAATAGGAGTCATTCAGGATTCAGCCATGTTTGTGCTCGGTGTTAGCAAATTACAGGTTTTTAGCTTTCTCCTGAAATGTTTTCTTTTATTTCTTCTTCCTCAGGGTAGTAAAACTCGCTTTCGCTGTGAAGACTGTCATTATCGCTATCCATGATGTAAAATTAATGCTATTCTCCTGAGCAATGCGGGCAAAAATTTATAAGATTTTTGATAATCTTATAAATAAATCTTATAAAAAAAGATAAATGTTGACAAAAAATCTACTATGTTTGTTGTTGGTGTGAACGAGCGAGTCGCCAGAGGTCCATAACCGGGGTCCGTATCGTAGGATACGGACCCGCTCGCCAGCCAATCAGAGCGCAGGATTTGGACCGCGAAAAAAATAAATGGAATTATGTGGTAAACAAAACTTTTTAAAACAAAATATGTTTGATATTTTCAATTCCTCAAAGTAGCCAACATTTACCTTGATGACACTTTGCACACTATTGGTATTATCTTAACCAACTTCATGAGGTAGTCACCTGGAATGCGTTTCAATTAACAGGTGCCTTGTCAAAAGTTAATTAGTGAATGAGTTTCTTGCCTTCTTAATGTGTTAGAGATCAAATAGTAAATAGTAAACAATAAAAATACAGTAAATAGCCCTATTCCACACCACAACTGTAGTAATCCATACATGTTATGTCAAGAACTGAACAACTAAGTAAAGAGAAATGACATCCATCATTACTTTAAGACATGAAGTGACTTCATTTAAAAAAATAAAGAAAAGCTATTGAATTTGAAGGGGTGTCCAAACTTTTGACTGGTACTCTGTATAGTTCCCACACTTTAAGGGTAACACATTTCCAGAACAACTGGGTACAGCCTGCATAATACACTTTCCTCATGTACATATTGACATAACTTTTGAACACAGGTCACTGACTTTAAATATTGCACTTATGTAATATCACCTGTACGATATTCTGGCGATTTTGACTAAAGATAACAAAGCAGGGGTTTTTGAGTTGTGGTTTAATGATGAAGTGCAGTTCTGTGAAAATGTGTGTTATAAAACTATCTGTAAAATAAGTATAAAATGTCTAGCATGTGACGTAACACATTGTCTTTAAATTGTCAGGACATTTTAAAGAATGACTCCATTAAGCTGGATTGGAGCTTCAAATGTTCCCTCATGCTGGATATTGTTAAGGTACATCACTAATAGTGCAGTGTGTGTGTGTGTGTGTGTGTGTGAGATTAATCTCCAATGACCCATTCTCCGTGGAACTGAAATTTCCCAGTGACTATCAAATAGCCTTCGAGGAATGCACATGCTTGACACTAAGGAAAATTCTGACCTCGTTCTCAGAAAATAAAAGCTTAAGGTTGAAATTTATTTTTATATTAATTTTTAATTTAGAAATTTATGTTTAAAGAATACGGTATATGCAAAGCTGGGGTCAGAGCTAATTAAATTTCCTGAAAGAAAAAAAAATAACCAATTAAGCTCCTTAAAGAGGAGTATGTGAATTACAGTTGCAATCAATAAAACTGTGGATGTCTCATGAGCTAATTTTTACAGAAAAGATGCAAGGATGTGCAGCCATTCACCAAGGTGGTGGAGCTCATTTCCAGGCCAGAAAAATGCAAACAGACGCTTTAACTGTTTAGAATAACCAGATCATATAAGCATTAAAATGAAAAGACTAGATTTTGACTTGCAGAAGCATGCCAACCTCTGGATAAATGTTTGTATTGGATATATAATGGATGTTTTGTCCACTACCTCACTAATAAACAGTAAGGGAAGACATGTGACCCCTGGTTTAGGGCATGGACTACCTTCACTGCAGCCCTCTACATTCCCACGGCCGCTTGTCCTCCTCCAACTGTGTGGTGGACAGTCGCTTCGTCCTCAAGGTCACTGACTTCGGCCTGAGTGAGCTGAGACACGCCGGCACAGTGGACCACTGGAGCTGTGAGTGAATGTCTGGGGATTAAAAAAAAACAAACACATATTTGAATTTTTCAAACAATTATTAAAGGAACAGTATGCGATTTTACAGCCCTTGGCTGCCGGAGAGGTGAATTGCCCTCTGAGGGCAGAGCTAATTTCCAGGCCAGAAAAATGCAAATGGTGGTTTAATTGTTTAAACTCCCTTGAGAATATTATTATTCCAGTTTCAACTACATGTCGAGAAACATCTTTCTGATCATTTACATTTATTTGTGAGTAAACTTCAAACTTATATTCAACTCTTGAGACAGAGTTTGAAGAAGTGTGTTTCAATGTGTGTTCATCTTCTCAGCGCTGTTGTGGAGAGCTCCTGAGATCCTGAGGCAGAACGTGACTGCTAATGGCACTCAGAAAGGAGACGTGTACAGTTTTGGCATCATCGCTCAGGAAGTGGTGTACCGCAGAGGACCTTTCTACATCCCTAACAGCTCCCTGAAGGCCAGAGGTGCGTCTGAGCCTCCGCATTCAACTGCTTTTAAATGCATTAGGCTTTTACAGAGAATCCTTCTGAGTTGCCATGGAGATGATGCGGAGCTGTTCTCAGGAGGTTTCGACAAACTTGAAAGTTTGGACACTGTATTTTTCATTCTTTTAAAGGCATTTATTTCAAAGACAAATTTAAATAGTGATTTTTGTTAGTATAAATTTATTTTGGAAATAAATGTATTTTTTAATAAGTACTTTTTCTGTGTGTCAGATCAGCATTGGTGTTGGTCATGATCTCCACATGTCATAGAGATCGCCACAGCTTCACAAAATTGTCAGGATGCAAGCACTTATGGATGTATGTGCAGGGGAGAATGGAGAACGCAGACTGGCAAACAAATCCAAAACGCTAGACGAAATCGAAGTCGAGGGACAGACAGGGGTCGATCGATCGGCAGACAAAGTAATAAGGGCTAGACTAAAGAGTAACAACAAAGAGACAATAACGAGGGTCGAGAACACAATAAGGCAGGCAAAATAAAAAGGCTTGATATGCCAGGTAAGACACTGAACAATACTTCACATCGAGTGAGTGTGGGAGAGATGTTTATATAGCGTGGGCTGATTAACCAGGAAATGAGTGACAGGTGTAATTAATAGACAGGCGATAGAGGGCGATGTGGTTCTTGGGTGTTGTAGTTCAGATCGGCCATGTTTGTAGTCTGGCTGGAAATGGTGCTCTCGATTACGTTACTGACAAAAAGGACCAAAATTATATTACAAATCTCAAAATGTTCATAATTCATGGATTTATTTTAGATTTTATACTGAAAATGACAAAAAATGTGCAATAACATGGTCTTTTCAGGAGAAATGAATAATGCTTCAACAACATACTTAATAAATCCAATAAAACAAAACATTCTTAACAGTCTTGAATGTCAGTAGATGGGATTTAGATGATCCTATGAATTAAGGTATTCACAGCATCATCCAAAGAATTGATTTTTGTTTTTTATTAAGTATGCAAATGTGTGCATACTTAATTTGATGAAGTCTCATTCGCATACAAAAAAACAAATTCTTTGAAAACTTCCCAAAAAAAAGTATATGTGTACTTGCAAGAAAAAACAAATATGCAAAGGTCAATTGTGATATGAATTGTTAAAAAAATACTCCTTTATTTATTTATTCATAATTTATAACAATGATTATATGTATTCATTTACATAGAATGTAATATTAATTTCACCAGTTTTTTTTCCCCCTCCAATGTTTTTCTTTTTCTCTCCCTCAGAGATAGTGGAGCTGGTGAAGGAGGGCGGTTGCAGGCCATTGCGGCCGCATGTGGACCCCTCGGAGTGCGAGGATGGTGTGGAAGCTCTTTTACTAAGCTGTTGGAGAGAAAGAGCATCAGAGAGGCCGGATTTCTCCTGGCTCAGAACCACCGTCAAGAAAATGTGCCCCAGTGGGTCAGTACTGACGCAACATTTTAAATTTGGCATAAAAGTACAGGTATATAAAATAATGTTATGTTATCTATCACAGATATTATGTAGAGATAATTAATAAGTGATATTAATGATCTTGATCTATAATGGAGATCAGTGAACTTTTCCCCAGAACAGGATGTTTTCTCAAGTAAATGTTCTTGGACTTTTGTTTCAAATTGCATATCATGGGTAAATTCAGGAGCAAGATCAATGTAATTCTCCTATTTTATATTAAACTTTGGTCAAATATCTGTAACATTCTGCATTCTCTGCAATTTTTTTTACCTTGCGCAACACCAGAAAAATTCAGTTGAATTCAAACCATTTGAGGCGAGTTGGTCCACCTCTGAAAAAACTTGGCATTTGGATTTCCCGGCAAACATTGATTTTCATGACATTGCATGCGGGACGCCTCCCTCTGAATCTTACGTCAGCATTGGCTTGTTTATGAGAAAACAACCTGGTGGTTTTCTGCAAATTTCTTCAACGTTATCACGTAATTATTAAAATGCTTAACAGATGTATTGTAGGAGGGTGTAGCAACACCAATCTTGATGGGATTAGTACTCATCGTTTTCCAAAAGACTGGACAAGGAGAGAGAAATGGGAGCGCTTCGTCTACACAGGCTGTGCACTGAAACTGTGCAAAGCTCGTGCAGCCTGCTGGCGCTTCCGCAGGTAACGACATGAATCTGACTCCAGACTCCCTTGGGATTTTTCCAGACACGCTTTATTTTATTTTTTTCTGCTGTAGACAGATGGCCTTGTGCAAAATTACCCTTCTGGAGTGTGTAAAGGGACATACTTTCATATAAAAAAATACGAAATTGGTCCAGAATATGCACTTTAAAGTGTTGCCCCACTTGTGTGGTCATAGTGATGTCATTAAATAAGACATTTCGGGCTGGGTAAAATTCAGTGCTCTTGTGTATATGAATAATTCTTCACTTTCAGATGTCAAGTTGCTGAGGGTATGGCCTGTCCAGTGCTCCAATATGAAACTGTAGTGTATATAAAATCCACAAAGATGGCGCCGCGGACGGTTGCCTTGGTACTTCGCTCTCTCGTACTTTCTACGTTTTTGTGTATTTGTTGTGTTTCTTGTGCTTCTTCTCTGGTCACATACTCCAGAGAAGAACTCATAAACATTGGAATAACCACCAGTAAAGTTTTTCATTGGTTTTCATCGATCCGGAAAGTTTTCCAGAGTTACTTGTTGGAGGAGCAGCAGCTCTCTATGGTCTCTGCCGAGAACGCCGGAGACACCGGGGGAAGCGAGCCAGCGTGCTCGTCAGGCTGAGGCAGCGGGGGGTTTCACACTGCGCTCCCATCTATTCACCTAGCTAACGTCCGCTCTCTGGCCAACAAGATGGACAAACTGCTGCTCCTCAACACAATCAACATGGATTTTAACAGATCTGCTGCCTTGTGATTCACCGAAACCTGGCTCGGTGAGCACATCCCGGACACTTCTCTCCACCTGCCTGGATTTCACCTGCACCGAGCGGACCGCGAAACGGAGCTCACGGGGAAAACGAGGGGAGGTGGAGTCTGCTTTTACATTAACGAAGGTTGATGTACTGATGTCATGGTTCTAAACAAATAATGCAGTCCTCATCTGGAGACATTATTCATAAACTGCAAACTGTTTTATGCTCCGCGAGAGTTTTCCTCATTTATTCTGGTTGGAGTCTACATCCCTCCTCAGGCTTGTGTTACTGAGGCGTTACAACACCTGGCTGACCAGATAAACAACATGGAGAAAAAAACCACCCAGACTCTTTGCTCATTGTTTTGGGGGACTTTAACAGAGCAAACCTCAGCCACGAACTGCCAAGATATAAACAGCACATTAAGTGTACCACCAGGGACACTAACACTATGGACCATTGTTACACTGTTTTAAAGGACTCATACCACTCAGTCCCCCATGCAGCCTTGGGACTATCTGATCACTATATTGTGCATCTTATCCCGACCTACAGGCAGAAGCTGAAATCTGCTAAGCCTGTAGTCAAGATGGTGAGGAGTTGGTCTGATGAGGCCAAAGTGGAACTACAAGCCTGCTTTGACTGCACTGATTGGAGTGTTTTTGAGGCTGCAGCTTCAGACCTGCATGAACTGACTGATACCGTGACATCTTACATCAGTTTTTGTGAGGATATGTGTGTGCCCAACAAGACCTTCCACACATACAACAACAAAAACCCTGGTTCACCGCAAAACTCAGGCAGCTTCGCCAGGCCAAGGAGGAGGCCTACAGAAGTGGGGACAGAGTCTTGTACAAACAGGCCAGAAACACGGAGAGGCCTGAAGAATATCACCAGCTACAGGAGACCATCCCCCAACACTGCAATGAACCATCAACTGGCTGACGAGTTGAATGTGTTCTACTGCAGATTTGACACATTCACACCTCTCCCCCCCTCAGACATTAAAGACCCATTTACACCCCCTGCTATTCTGCCTCCTCTCGCCTCTGACCCCACACCAGCACTCAAGATCTGTGAAGAGGAAGAGGATGTTTGTCAGCTTTGTCGCAGACAGAAGATCAGGAAGGCACCTGGCCCAGACGGTGTGTCACCTTCCTGTCTGAAGGTCTGTGCTGATCAACTGGCCCCCATCTTCACCCAGATCTTCAATAGATCCCTGGAGCTGTGTGACGTCCCCTCATGCTTCAAACGCTCCACAATAATCCCGGTTCCCAAGAAAACCACCATCACAGGACTGAATGACTACAGGCCTGTAGCCTTCACAGCTGTAGTCATGAAGTCCTTCGAGAGACTGGTGTTGTCACACCTGAAGGACATCACAGACCCCCTGCTGGACCCCTTGCAGTTTGCCTACCGGGCAAACAGGTCAGCGGATGATGCAATCAATATGGGACTGGACTACATTCTGCAACACCTTGACTCTGCAGGGACGTATGCCAGGATTCTGTTCGTGGACTCCAGTTCGGCGTTCAACACCATCGTTCCAGACATCCTCCACACCAAGCTCACCTAGCTCACTGTGCCCTCCTCCACCTGTCAGTGGATTATAAACTTCCTGACTGACAGGAAGCAGCAGGTGAGGCTGGGGAGCATCACTTCCAGCACCCGGACTATCAGCACTGGCGCCCCCCAGGGGTGTGTGCTCTCCCCACTGCTATTTTCCCTTTACACCAGTGACTGCACCTCAAGAGACCCATCTGCTAAACTCCTGAAATTTGCAGACGACACAATGGTCATCGGCCTCATCCGAGACGGTGACGAGTCTGCATACAGACGGGAGGTTGAACAGCTGGTCTGTTGGTGCGGTCAGAACAATCTGGAGCTGAACATGCTCAAAACTGTGGAGATGACAGTGGACTTTAGGAGGAGCCCCCCCCCACCCTGCCACCCATCACCATCAACACTGTGACTGCTGTTGAAACCTTCAGGTTTCTGGGCTCCACAATCTCCCGGGACCTGAAGTGGGAGACCAACATAGTCACCATTATCAAAAAGGCCCAGTAGAGGTTGTACTTTCTGCGCCAGCTCAGGAAGCTCAACCTGTCTAAGGAGCTGCTGACACAATTCTACACTGCCATCATTCAGTCTGTTCTCTGCTCTTCCATCACTATTTGGTTTGGATCGGTCACCAAGCAGGACAAGAACAGACTGCAACGGACAATAAGGTCTGCAGAGAAAATTATTGGTGTCAGCCTGCCCTCCATCCAAGACCTGTACCTGTCCAGAGTCAGGAAACGAGCAGGTAACATCTCTGCAGACCAATCACACCCTGGTCACAAATTGTTTAAACTTCTCCCCTCTGGGAGACGCTACAGAACATCTCATCTCATCTCATCTCATCTCATCTCATTATCTCTAGCCGCTTTATCCTGTTCTACAGGGTCACAGGCAAGCTGGAGCCTATCCCAGCTGACTACGGGCGAAAGGCGGGGTACACCCTGGACAAGTCGCCAGGTCATCACAGGGCTGACACATAGACACAGACAACCATTCACACTCACATTCACACCTACGGTCAATTTAGAGTCACCAGTTAACCTAACCTGCATGTCTTTGGACTGTGGGGGAAACCAGAGCACCCGGAGGAAACCCACGCGGACACGGGGAGAACATGCAAACTCCGCACAGAAAGGCCCTCGCCGGCCACGGGGCTCGAACCCAGACCTTCTTGCTGTGAGGCGACAGCGCTAACCACTACACCACCGTGCCGCCCCGCTACAGAACACTGTACGCAAAAACAATCAGACACAAGAACAGTTTTTTCCCTCAGGCTGTCTCTGTGATGAACAGCTAAAACCGGACTCAAATATCAGTAACATCACCTGTGAAATATCTGCACACTCATACCGTCATTCTGTGCACAATGTATATTTATATTTACTAAGTCATCGTTGCACTATGCACCATTTTGCACCAAAAGATTCTATATGTACATAGCTTTTTGTTTTGTTTTTTTGTCTATGCTTTTTTTTATCTGTTTGTACTAAGAGAGCTAAGTGAAACCGGAGTCAAATTCCTCATGTGTGTTCACATACCTGGCAATAAAAGTCTCATCTCATCTCATTATCTCTAGCTGCTTTATCCTGTTCTACAGGGTCGCAGGCAAGCTGGAGCCTACGCCCTGGACAAGTCGCCAGGTCATCACAGGGCTAACACAGAGACAGACAACCATTCACACTCACATTCACACCTACGGTCAATTTAGAGTCACCAATTAACCTAACCTGCATGTCTTTGGACTGTGGGGGAAACCGGAGCACCCGGAGGAAACCCACGCGGACACGGGGAGAACATGCAAACTCCGGACAGAAAGGCCCTCGCCGGCCACGGGGCTCGAACCTGGACCTTCTTGCTGTGAGGTGACAGTGCTAACCACTATATATATATATATATATATATATATTCTAAAACTAACTTAACACAACTGAAATAAATAACACTAATCAGTGAGAAAATTATTTGTTTGATTTACGTTACAAACTCATTTGCAGATTAGCAAAGTAAGCCAACTCAACTAGCTCCATACATTAAAGTTGTGAGTGGGGAACTTCAGAAACGTTGTATGATTGGTCTGAGGAATCATTCGTATCATTCGAGCCACTTCGAGACTTTTGTCTTTTAAATTTTTTTTGTCTTTATATTTCAGTTCATTTGTTGAAATGCATACCAGGAATTTATATTTTTCTATAAAGCTGCTTTATGATTTTGTCTGTGATTAAAATCACGAAACATATCAAACTGAATTGATAACACTGTGATAACATTGATAACACAAACTAACAAGGTCAAAGAGCTCAGTTTCGTTTTCTATTTGCGATACACTCTTAGGTCCTGTAGATCCTTTTACCATTCCGTCTTTATGTAACTCGTGTTCGTGTTTGATTTCGTGTCATGTCTGTTTTTCCCAGTTTACTGAGTCAAGATGCGAGATTTTCTCAGAAAAAGCAAGAGGGCAAGAAGCAGGGGCACTTTCTTATGAGTCATGTATTGATGTGCACTGAGTCAGTGCTTTGCCACTGGGTCTTGACTAAAAACTACGTATCGAAAACACTACGCGGCAGTCCTGATCCGTGCAGTAATAAATGGATCCATGTGATGCTGAACCTCCCTGTTCTTGACCTCTGAGATCCTCGTAGAGACGGAGGGGTTCTTCCAGGGATGAGAACAAGCAGTTAGTGCAAGAGCACCGAATATTTTACACAGAGCTGGCTTGTAGCTTATACACTTAAATCACTCACTCACTTATGTTTAGCAGGATGTGTATCCTATGCAAGGGGTGCCATTACTTATGAGCACCATAAATGTTCATAAGGAGGAAATGAACGTATTTGATGTGAACGTATTCAACATGTATATTTTCACTCATGTATATGATGTTTAAGTAACACACACACACACACACACACACACACACACACTATGTACGGAATAAAAAAACACTCCATGTTGTGCTGTTAGAGATAATCAATCAACAATAGGGTGGTGTGATGATGCGAAGTTAGCTGAGAGCTGTTTGTCAAATAAAGGCGGAAAAAGGCTTTGGACTAAAATATAAACAATTCTCTTCAGTCTCTCTCTGTCTCTCTCCTCTTTTCTTTCCTCCCCAGTGGTTACAGGAAGTTTCTTCTTTTCGTTCTGCTTGTCCTCAGGATGTGTAAGTGAGAATCGTTGTGCTGTGGATTTCACTGTTAATAAAAAGGAGCAGAAGCGAGACACAGATGATCATTAATAACACTTTGTGCTGACGGCACTTAATGAGCTACACAAACACACGGCATGATGGGACGCCTCTGGGGACCAATGACATGCAACGAGGAAGACACGACGTCCCCCAGGAACAAAGCTGTCACTGTGCAGCATGCAAAGTGTTCTTCCTGCTCTCAGAGATAAAGGAGGGTGGGAAAGAGAGAAAGAGTCAGAGAAGTGAGAGACAGACTGAAAGAGAGATAGACAGAAAAACTGATAGAGAAACAGATAGAGAAAGACATAAGAGAGATAGGAGAGATAGAAAAACTGGGAGGTAGAGAGAAACTGGTAGAGAGAGAGAGAGAAACAGAGAGAGTCAGAGAAGTGAGAGATAAACCAAAAGAGAGATAAACAGAAAGACTGATAGAGAACCAGACAGACAGATAGAGAAAGACATAAGATAGATAGATAGATAGATAGATAGATAGATAGATAGATAGATAGATAGATAGATAGATAGATAGATAGAAAAACTGGGAGAGAGAAAATGGTTTATATACAAATACAAGAAATGGACAGACTAACAGATAAGATAGACAGATAAAGTAGAGAGAGACCCACAGGGAGACAGATAGATAAAGAACATAGTAGCAAGACAGAGAGAGACAGAAACAGAAAATGGTAGAGAGACAAACATTTGGCATTGTTTCAGTAAAAAAAAAAACACATGGAGGTGAAAAGTTTTGCACTCAACTGTAATCCAGATTAAATGTTGTTGTTATGATGTTCTCTGTTTCAAAGATGCATCTAAAAATACACAGTTTTTCTCTTTCTAATATTATATTTGTTTCAGTTCTAATAATGTGTATTTGATTTGAACTGCCCTTTATCTCAGACAGCACTGCTCCATCTGATAGCCACGACACAACCTAAATGCTGTTTATCGCTCGCTAAGTGTCTCTCTCCAGGGTGTGTGAGTCATAACGTCCTGGCTCATTGACGAGTACATAAATCCTCAGAATTTTATCAATATGCACTAATGGTGCATTAAAAGATGCCCTTGGGATTCATGGATTAGTTGTGGAATCAGTTTTAGAGTGTGTAAAATTCATCCAAATCTAAGTGTGTGTGTGTTTGTGTGTGTGTGCGTGTGTGTGTGGCAGTGGTAGTGAGAAGATCCTGGACAATCTGTTGTCACGTCTGGAGCAGTATGCGTGTTATCTAGAGGAAGTGGTAAGCGACCGAACGGCTCAACTGCAGGAGGAGAAGAAGAAAGCCGAGGCTCTCCTGACACAGATGTTGCCACGGTAACCTCTTCACTTCCCATCAGTGACACATATACACTCTTGGGAATATTTGAAGATGAGATGCTCCTGCTGGTTCTCATTACTTAAGCCTGAAGCACAACAGCCACCTTTATGTCTAGATATCTCATCTATTTTAGCAGATATAGTGATATCATAAATTTGCCAAATCCACATTCGCACCTGTCCTGACACCTGACCTGAGAACCTCATGACACTGTTAAAGAACCTCTTCAAATCCACTTGACTTGCCTGTGTATTTTTAGATCTGTAGCCGCACAGCTCATAGCCGGGAGGACGGTACGAGCTGAGACCTACGACTGCGTCACTGTGTATTTCAGTGACATTGAAGGCTTTACGGCGATATCCGCCTCCCTCACACCGATGCAGGTGATGGCTCTGACACAGGACATAGAAGGGTTTTGGGAATAACAAGCATTGAAGATGAAACAGAAAATAAAATGCACCCTGGCCTAGAATGAAATGGTTTCATTAGTTTGGCATTTGAGTGTATCTGGACCCCAAAATTAAAAAAAATATATATTCAAGGGAAACTGTTGTGAACAGTGATTGGACAATCAAAATAATAACTCAGGGCCTCAGATTGGTCAGAACTGAAGGTTTGAGCTAAGATAGTCAGGTAAGCTAGCAAAGGCGATGATGCTAACCGAGTGAGAATAGCTAATAGAGACTATAAAATTTGTGCTGTGCAATCAGTGTCCTCAGTTATGCAGTTAAGATTGCATTTCTTCCATGACCCTGTTGTGTTTTATTCCTTACTTACATCTCCACATCATGGATCTCATGTAACTGTGGTGACTGAAGAGCATCACTATTTCATCAGGACAGAATCATTGTCATTTCTTTGACATGTGTGAAAGCATGTGAGCTTGTGTGCACAGCCTAAAGCTATAACAAAAGCAGTTGTTTTCTTTTTCTGAAAGGTGGTGAACATGCTCAATGACTTGTACACGCATTTTGACAACATCATTGACAACCATGACGTGTATAAGGTTGGTGTATCATATGAAAGCATGACGAGTGTCATTAATCAATAAAAAACAAAACTGATGAAAAAGTTTTTCACAGGTTTGCAAATCTGGTTCCTCTTGTTTCCTCAGGTAGAAACAATCGGCGATGCCTACATGGTGGTGTCAGGCCTTCCAATAAGAAATGGAGATGAGCATGCCAGAGAGGTAGCTAGAATGTCCTTAGCCACAGTGCAGGGCATGGAACACTTCCAGAGCGAACACGTTCCTCAACAGCGACTGAAGGTCCGCATTGGAATTCATTCAGGTTAGACCAAGAGACTCAGTAGAACATTCATAAACATGAAGGTACTCTGGGGGATCAGACTAGGGGATCTGGGAATCTTTCGAGAATCAGGATGTAGGATCTAGACATGGTTTCAGTTGAAGACCTGATTACTTGTTGTTTCAGCTTGGTAGCCAAAAGAGAGTTCGGGTTCTGGGTACCAGCAAATGAGAGCATGTTTGATACGGATAAACCAAATTCTAAATGGCTCCCAAAACTTCCAAATCCTCACTCCTAGATGTGACACCAACTAAGGGAAAATCTGTGGAGAATCTGGAAGTCAGACATTCCAGAATCTTTCCTGTGGTGCTTCCATGATGTCCTGAAACACCACAAACATTGTTATTATTGGTTGTATGTTGTGGTGATTCATGGAGCATATGTCTTATCTGGAGATGAATAAAGAGTCTGACTTGAGAGATAAGGCAATATAATATCAGTATCACAATATATCTCCTTTTGTTGTCAAACCTTGTTCAAGGCTGTCAAGGGTTCTTCCATTGGGTTCAATCTTTCTCAATGGGTGCATGGTTCTTCTAAGGGATCTAGTTTTCCAAGTGGGTTTGTTAAGGGTGTTTCATGCCAGTTTGAGCTTTCCGAAGATGTTCATCAGTGTTTCTTTGCAAGGGATTCCATGAGGGTTCTTTGGATAGAAAACACTTACAGTAGATAGTTTTTGAAGAGCTTGCTTGTTTGTTAAGGGTTCTTTGCATGGCTACCAGCTCAATAAAGGGATTCCATGAGGGTTCTTTGGATATTTCTACCTTTCAAAGCTTGTTTGTTTGTTTGTTTGTTTGTTAATGATGGGTTGTAGCTGATGTTCTTCAGAAAGGTCTACCTTTGAAAGAGGTTCACCAATGGAGTCTAGTGTTCCAAAGATGTTCAGTTATGGTTCCAGGTTCCTTAAGGGTTGTTAGGAAGGGTTTTAGCTTTCTGAAGGCCTTTTCAGATGGGTTGTCGCAAGGGTTCTTTGGCTATGGCTTTTGAAAGAAAGAGCTAGACCGAGTCTTCTTTGAATGTTTAATGATTCTCGAGATGGTTAAAAGAGGATTATACCTGGAACTGTTTATGAACAGGAAAACCCCTTGTACCAAGGGTTTCTTAAGAATCCTCATCTCTCATCTCATTATCTCTAGCCGCTTTATCCTGTTCTACAGGGTCGCAGGCAAGCTGGAGCCTATCCCAGCTGACTACAGGCGAAAGGTGGGGTACACCCTGGACAAGTCGCCAGGTCATCACAGGGCTTCTTAAGAATCCTTAATGGGTTAAAGGTTCTAGATTTGAGCTTTTTTTTTAGCAGAATGTACTCGCTAGCATTGTTGAAATCAGCTACTTGTACACAGTAACACTTTTTAAATGATGTGTAGGTAGGTTGGAGATGAAATTAGAATTAATTGATTGACAAATTCTGTAAATTCTGGTCAATAGTGTCACCCAATCTGGTGCTATGAACCTCATACCTCACATTCAGTATACTTGTAGCCAGGGTTTTTTCTAGAAAAATTTAGTATGAGGGCGCTCACCATGGCGAGGGAGCGGAGCGGGGGGGGGGGGGGGGATGGTGCCGGTTGTCCCCCCCCCTGCCGTGCAAAGCCTTTGAAAAATGCTCCAATGGGACATTCTGAGGCTATCTGAGAGGGAAATTGTAACAGATTGTCTGTCAACAATGAAAAAGAAAGAAGTAAGGCCCAAAAAAAAAAAAATAGTGTGTTTCCGGTAACATGAAATACTAAAATAAGGTCGGTAGGTAGGAAAGTTTTTTTTTTTTCTTAATTTTTTTTTATTTTGTTCGAAAAAATTAACACAAGTAAACATCTTACAGAATAGCATTTTGGCACAGAATCCTTTATACCACACATCATAATAAAATAAGTGTTTTAAATCTTTAAACGAATAAAAAAAATATCGCGAGAGTTCGAGTTATGATCTACGGAAGCGATATTTCATGATATTTTCATGTAATAACGTGAAAACACCTTATCAAGAAATAACGTGAAAATAACGTCCTAGGCTAGGCTACTTCCATTAAAAGCAGACGGCCTAGCCTACTGTAGAACTTGGGTCGAGCAAAAACATGGCTGAATCCTGAATGACTCCTATTTGTATAAATAGGGGACTACATAGGCGGCAAAATGTAGTGTTTTTCCCTGCCATGGAAGTGCACTTGTATACTGAAAAGGAAGCAATTTGCATTACAGCCTTGAATGAGGATTCAAAATGGCGGCTCGGCTCAGTTTATGCAGGAGGGCTGATAGCAGTGGCAAACATTTTACATTTTTATCGTTTCTTTCACAACTTGAATGCGTTGAAACAAAAAATTATGACAAACTAACGCCGCTTACACTAAAATATCGAGGGAAATTTGTAATAAAAACTTTACGGTCGGCAATTTCGACACGGAAATTCTCGATCGGTCGGGTTACCGGAAACACACTATTTTTTTAATTTGGCCTAATCTTCTTCTGCCCCGGACAGTCTTTGGCTTTCTTCCGCTTCGTGCCGCGGGATGACATCTTTAAATGCCCAAGTGTCAACAAAAACAACTCGCGAACTACTTCTGTCAAAAGCTCCCGCGCCGGTGGGTGAAAGGTCATTCAGTCTCGAGAAATCTTGCGCTACAAGTCAGCTGACCTTGTATGTAACCCATGTCAAATCTCGCGAGAGCAGCCGCGACAAGTAAACAACTAAACAACATGGCGGCTCAGTCTGGAAAACGCCAATTCGGATTGTTTTTGCACCATCTGGCGGTGTATCTACTATGATTGGAATATTTTTGGAGCAATTATAACGTATTTGATGATCAGACACATTGTCACGTAGTGTTGCTGGGATGTTTTCACGGAGTCGGTAAGGGGGCGCACGCCGAGAGTAAGAGGGCGCAGCGCCCCTGTTCCCCCGTTTAGACGAAAGCCTGCTTGTAGCCATATGAGTGGTCTATTTATTGAAGAAAAACAGGTAATTTTTTTTTTTGCCTCTTACTGCTGCTTACTAGAGCAACAGCTACAATTATTGACACCTTAAAGGAGATACGCAGAACCGTGGCCTCACTTTCGTTTATAAATGCCTTGAGACCTCAAGAATAGCACAGGAATACAACCCCGATTCCAAAAAAGTTGGGACAAAGTACAAATTGTAAATAAAAACGGAATGCAATTATGTGGAAGTTTCAAAATTCCATATTTTATTCAGAATAGAACATAGATGACATATCAAATGTTTAAACTGAGAAAATGTATCATTTAAAGAGAAAAATTAGATGATTTTAAATTTCATGACAACAACACATCTCAAAAAAGTTGGGACAAGGCCATGTTTACCACTGTGAGACATCCCCTTTTCTCTTTACAACAGTCTGTAAACATCTGGGGACTGAGGAGACAAGTTCATCTCATCTCATTATCTCTAGCCGCTTTATCCTTCTACAGGGTCGCAGGCAAGCTGGAGCCTATCCCAGCTGACTACGGGTGAAAGGCGGGGTACACCCTGGACAAGTCGCCAGGTCATCGCAGGGCTGACACAGAGACACAGACAACCATTCACACTCACATTCACACCTACGGTCAATTTAGAGTCACCGGTTGACCTAACCTGCATGTCTTTGGACTGTGGGGGAAACCGGAGCACCCGGAGGAAACCCACGCGGACACGGGGAGAACATGCAAACTCCACACAGAAAGGCCCTCGCCGGCCCCGGGGCTCGAACCCAGGACCTTCTTGCTGTGAGGCGACAGCGCTAACCACTACACCACCGTGCCGCCCAGGAGACAAGTTGCTCAAGTTAAGGGATAGGAATGTTTACCCATTCTTGTCTAATGTAGGATTCTAGTTGCTCAACTGTCTTAGGTCTTTTTTGTCGTATCTTCCGTTTTATGATGCGCCAAATGTTTTCTATGGGTGAAAGATCTGGACTGCAGGCTCACCAGTTCAGTACCCGGACCCTTCTTCTATGCAGCCATGATGCTGTAATTGATGCAGTATGTGGTTTGGCATTGTCATGTTGGAAAATGCAAGGTCTTCCCTGAAAGAGATGTCATCTGGATGGGAGCATATGTTGCTCTAGAACCTGGATATACCTTTCAGCATTGATGGTGTCTTTCCAGATGTGTAAGCTGCCCATGCCACATGCACTAATGCAACCCCATACCATCAGAGATGCAGGCTTCTGAACTGAGCGCTGACAACAACTTGGGTCGTCCTTCTCCTCTTTAGTCCGAATGACACGGCGTCCCTGATTTCCATAAAGAACTTCAAATTTTGATTCGTCTGACCACAGAACAGTTTTCCACTTTGCCACAGTCCATTTTAAATGAGCCTTGGCCCAGAGAAGACGTCTGCGCTTCTGGATCATGTTTAGATACGGCTTCTTCTTTGAACTATAGAGTTTTAGCTGGCAATGGCGGATGGCACGGTAAATTGTGTTCACAGATAATGTTCTCTGGAAATATTCCTGAGCCCATTTTGTGATTTCCAATACAGAAGCATGCCTGTATGTGATGCAGTGCCGTCTAAGGGCCCGAAGATCACGGGCAGCCAGTATGGTTTTCCGGCGTTGACCCTTATGCACAGAGATTCTTCCAGATTCTCTGAATCTTTTGATGATATTATGCACTGTAGATAATGATATGTTCAAACTCTTTTCAGTTTTACACTGTCGAACTCCTTTCTGATATTGCTCCACTATTTATCGGCACAGAATTAAGGGGATTGGTGATCCTCTTCCCATCTTTACTTCTGAGAGCCACTGCCACTCCAAGATGCTCTTTTTATACCCAGTCATGTTAATGACCTATTGCCAATTGACCTAATGAGTTACAATTTGGTCCTCCAGCTGTTCCTTTTTTGTACCTTTAACTTTTCCAGCCTCTTATTGCCCCTGTCCCAACTTTTTTGAGATGTGTTGCTGTCATGAAATTTCAAATGAGCCAATATTTGGCATGAAATTTCAAAATGTCTCACTTTCGACATTTGATATGTTGTCTATGTTCTATTGTGAATACAATATCAGTTTTTGAGATTTGTAAATTATTGCATTCTGTTTTTATTTACAATTTGTACTTTGTCCCAACTTTTTTGGAATCGGGGTTGTAGTTTTAAGTGTTAACAATAAATCTAATATCGTAATTTTTATGTTTTAAAGTGATTCATATAGGTAGTGGTCTGAGTGAATGACCTTGGCATCTGTGACATCACAGCAGGAAGTCTATCGGTCTCGTCGCCATTTCTGCTATACTAAAACACAGAGCTGACTGCAACTCCGATCATCCATTTTGAGCTAATTTATCGCCATGCCACGTAAATGTGTTGCTGGCGGGTGCAGCAACATGACAGAAGGTGGATTTATGTTGCATTCATGGCCCAAAAATGTTCAAACTGCAAAGATTTGGACGTGTTTTGCGAGAAAGTCACGGATTGGGCGCCTATGAAGTGGTCTCTCCTCCGCTCTGCACATTTTATTGATGACTTATATGAAACCTCTGATCTGTTGAGGAGCGTTGGCTATAAGCCCGTATTGAAAGAGCGTGCAGTACCAACAATTAAACGAAAAGAAAACTACAAGAAAAGGAAAGTAAGTTTAGTTGCACCAGTTCTCCCGGAGTGTGAGACGAGCAGTAATGACGGAGTACTCAGTATGGAGAAAATGGAGAATGAATGGAGCAGTTGTCAGATATCGCCACTGGATATACTTTTTTTCCCCCCTGCTGGATATGCTTGCCTCAGCAGCAATATCTCGCCCTTACGTGGAAGAAGAGAATGAACGAAGAACTGAAAGTCAGATTGTTTCAAAACAATCGGCCACAAGATCGGCCTTCAAGAAGTGAGAACGCAGATGGGTAAGATGCGACTCTCATTTGGTTACGTAACCAAAAAACAACAACACTCATTGTTTAACTGCATTTAGATTAATACATGTAACTTGTATTGTGTGTTTAATTTACCGGTATAAGATTATTTAATTTGCTTCAGAATGTGATTGTCTCAGTTCATCTGATTATTTAATTAGCCTTTTACGTTTTATCAGTGAAAATGCATGCATGTACATGGATGTTGCATAAGTTATAACACCTATCCTGTTTTAATGACAGTCACATGAGACTGTCAGTTCAATTCCATCCAATTCTCTAGACGGCTTTGTTCTCTGGCTTTATTTCGTAAGGTGGGGGCCTCCATGGCCGACGTGTTACTATCGGATTCACTTTCCGATGGTTCAAACTGATATGGTTCTACGTGTATAGCAGTAGCATGTACACACACTCCAATTTCAGGACTATCACAGTCAGATGTATTACTGTCTGAGGAATCCAAAGAATCTCCAATAAATCCGAACAAAGAGGCCATTGCAACCACTCTTGCCTGCCGAGTCTGGCTTTGGTCTATAGCACCGGTTCCCACTGAGACGTCACGCACTCAGGGCTGGCTGGCTCAGCGGGGCAGCTCGAATGCCAACTTTGTGGTTGATTTTAACTCTTAAAAATATATATATTTTTTATTCCCAATTATGCAGAATACAAGAGTCAAGGATGGAGATACTATACACTCAGAAATGTATTTAAAAATAAAGATTCTGCGTATTTCCTTTAACGATCTTTTGGCCATTGCAAAAGTAGAAAAGACTTTCAATACATAAATTGTGCATGAATAATTACTCAAACTTTCACTGGGGAAAAAAAAAAACAGTTGATTCCCGATTACTTAGCATATCAGATCACGTGACACTGTTCCACAAGTATTGTCACCTTTGTCCACAGTTATTGACACCATTCCACAATTATCGACATCCAGATTATTTATAAAAAAAACCATCTGATATCGCAAGCCTGCAAGATGTGAGTGGCATTGGGCAGGAGACAGTAGAGAATTACTCCATTTGCAGCGCAAAATTCTGCTGTCGCAAGGGAGATGTGGGTTGAATGTCCATCAACAAAGAGAATGACAGGAAACTAAATGTGTTTCTCCTTCACAAACTTGACAAAATGCTTCAGAAATTCAAAGAACAAATCACTGTCCATCCAACCATTGTCAGTATGATCATAAATGGCTTCTAGGAAATCCAACAAATCTATATTCCTGAATCTCCAGCCAGGGAAGACAATTAAAGGAGGCAAGTCATCCCCTAAGGTGTTGAAGCATGCCATAACTGTGATTTGACAATTTGTGTAGGAAACAACTTAGTACACATGTTGTGAGGATACAGATGTTAATTACAGTAACACCCAATTACTTGTAACACAAAGGAGAAATCCACTCTCATCTGCGTTGAAAATGCACCTGGGATTGTTAATAAGATTCTGAAAATCTGGTACCTCCTTCTCCAAAAATGAATTAAGGCCCTTCTACCAACCCTGAAGCATTTCAAAACTGATAGAGGCTCGTTCTCTCCCAAGAAGTTGCAGAACCCATTCTGTTATCTCTGGAAGCCTCTTATGAAATAGGTAAAATCATCCTTTGCCTGGCAGATTGTTGGTGAATGGCGTTTTCCTCCCATTGATACATAACAGTTGTAAAGGTCTCTTAATTCCACAGGGTGTTGATAATGGTGGACACCGGTGAAAGTGATCACTATTATTGACACTTCACGTGACTTCTCAAACGCACATTTAGATACAAAATGGTGACTGTCAAATGAAAGAGTAAGAAACAAAGTAGGTTTCAACAGGGATATCATGAAATATCGGTGAATTTGATAAGTAAAACATGTCCATGATCTTTCCACCATGCTTACCTGTGATGGTAACATCTGGGTTTTCCTCAAATTGCTGATCGTGCTAAAAAAAATTCCATCTAAGGTAATGAGCTGTGTCATCAGACGACAAGATCAAAGGGCGGGGGGTCTTCCGGTTGATTAATTAACCAATAATAACTGTTGTAACTGAAACTCACCTTTGTAAAATTGTTTTTTATTGGTAAATCTGAAAAGGTGTCGATAATTATGGACTGTTGATAATTGTAGCCACCGCTCTAGTTCTATTTACACATACTGTTATTCCTATATTTCATAGTTTGAGTCAATATTTATGAAATGGATGCTGGGTTTGTTCCAGGGCCATGCGTTGCTGGTGTTGTGGGGCTAAAAATGCCGCGCTACTGTTTATTTGGAGACACTATCAACACTGCATCGAGGATGGAGTCATATGGTTTACGTAAGATAATCCTGAGAATGTTATGACAACAGTTTGATAAGGACAAACTTGAGTGTTTGTAAAGACTGTATACATTTAAGATAGCCATGGAATTAGACACATTTTATCTGCTAAACTTTAGACACAAGGTTTTGTTTGGAGTGTTTGTAAGTATAAACAATATCTTTCTGCTTCTTCAGCATTGAAGATCCATGTGAGCAGTTCTACTAAATCTCTACTAGACACTTTTATGACATTCCAGTGCGAGCTGAGAGGAGACATATACATTAAGGTACAACACACAAGTGTCAACTTCGGCATGCAATCACATCATTCAACTCCACAGGCTCCATTTGTTCCTGTTATGACATGTTGCTCATTGGGTTGGGAGTAAGCGTTTTCCTGTTCTTGCCGAGTTGCTATTTTGATTGTGGGACCTGAGAGTTGCAGGTAGAGTGGCATTTTACAAACCCACACTCTTACTCTATGAAGGAGGTTCATTCAGGACGATTCAGATAAGTTCTAGCTTCCTAAAGAGATTTGTTCAAATAGTCATAGCTTCTTAAAGGAGTTTATCAAACATTCTTCTAATTGGCTGAACCTTCTAAACAGGTTCATTAATGGGTTTTTGGATGCTAAAGGAGTTCATCAAGAGTTATTTGGATGAGTTCTCGCATGGGTACAAACTTCTTCAAAAGGTCTGTCTAGGGTTCCTCCTCTCTAAAGGAATTAATTAAACTTGATTAAAATGGATTTTAGCTTTCATAATTGATTTGTTAAGGGCATGCTGGATTGGTTCTAGCTTTCTAATGGGTATGTCTAGGGTTCCAGCTTTTGAAAGGAGCTTGTTAAGGGTGATTCATATGGTTACAGCTTTCTAAATATAGTATGCTTGACAAGCATTCTTAGGCCCTGTCCACACGGCAACAGATTCAGGTGACTCCGATACAATTGCTTATCGTTTAGGCCCGGCGTCCACACGGCACCGGCGTTTTGGGTGCCCAAAACGCAATCTTTTTGAGAACGGGTTCCAGAGTGGAAAGATCTGGCAACGTTGCCGTTGTGAAGTCGTCTGGATGAGTAGAACGGATTTGTTTACGATGACGTCACAACCACATGACTGTGAGTGCTTCACGCCGGGTAGAAGTGTAACGAATATCACCAGGAAAAAGCCTTACAGAGCACTAGTGAGAGTGAAACACGAGCTTGGATATTATTATTATTATTATTATTATTATTATTATTATTATTATTATTATTATGTTCAGTGTTAGTTCACAGTAGTAATGCAAGAAGCAGAATAGTGACAGTAATAGTGAAGCAAAAACATGCAATTGTACAAACACTGCAGCTCTACAGCAAAATATTCATTTATGAAATGGTCTGATTCTTAACACCAGTAGTGCCAATGATCTTCTCATTGCGATGCGAGTTGTCAACAAATCCTATAACTTGGTTCATGAAACGCGCTTACAAAATATTTTCACTGTGAATATTTATTGTGTAATGGTGTAATCCCGCCAGCAAAAATAGGGGAAAAAAGGAGCGATCTCACCTCTTCAGATGTTGATTTAAGTCCGACAATACATTCCTCAAAAAGGGCGTAGAGGAGCAAATTAATCCAATTTATTCTGGACCATTAAAGACGCCGCCTTCCACATAGAATCATACGTCATCCTCGCCACCATATTGGAGAGGTCAAAGCGGAGAATAAAGATTAGCTGCGTTTAACTGTACCAACAGGTTTACCGTCCAAACGAGATCATATGGGATTACCTTTCACAGGTGAGAAGCAACAAATTAATTCCATCAACGTGTATCATTCACTTTATTCCGGACCATTGAAGACGCCGCCTTCCGCATAGAATCATACGTCATCCTCGCCGCCATTTTGGAAAGGTCAAAGCGGAGAATAAAGATTAGCTGCGTTTAACTGTACCAACAGGTTTTCTGTCCAAACGAGATCACATGGGATTACCTTTCACAGGTGAGACTGGAAAAATACTTTTCATTGTATTTGGTCATTATAATGTAATTTTACAAACAGATTTTCCTGACTTTGTGGCTAATATGAAGTCTTGCGCATAATAGTTTATGCGCATGCGTTGTTACTTCTTCTATTGTTCTGGTGTCTCCGAAGGGACCGTCTTACAGCGCCCCTAGAGGTGTGGCATGTGTATTGCATCGTTTTCAGCAAGCGTTGCGTTGCCATATGGACCTGATATTTTACTGATTGTTGCCCATTTGGACGCGATATATTTTTAAATAACATCTCGTTGCCGTTGTCGTGTGGATGTAGCCGAATGACTTCTAATTAGCATTGCTTGAATACTCATAATTTACTAAAGGGGTTTATCAAGAGTTTCTCAAATAGCCACGACCCTCTCAACAGCTTTATTAAGGGCTTTTGGATGGATTTTAGCATTTAAAGGAGTTCATCAGGAGTTATTTGGATGGGTTTTAGCATGGTTTCAAACTTCCTAAATGGGTTGGTCTATGGTTGTTGCACTCGAAAGGACTCGATTAAGGTTAAATCGAATGGCTTTGATAAGGGCAAGTTAGATAGCTTCGTGCTTCCTAAAGAGGCATGTCTAGCTCTCAAAAGGAGTTTAGACTGGGTTCTAATTAGGGTTGTTTGGATACGTTTAGCTGATTCAATGGGTTTGTCAAATGGGCTCAAACCTCTTCTAAAAAGATTTGACCAACATTCTAACTTTCTAAACTTTTATGGCTGGGATTTATCTCTCTAAAAGGATCTGTTAAAGGTTCTAACTTGAATGTGTTCTAATTAGGCTTATTTAGCGATAGTTATAGCTTTTGTCAGGGGTTCTCAAATGCGCTTTTGCTTCTAAAAACCTTTATCTCGGGTTCTAGGTATCTAAAGTTCTTTGAAGGTTTAGATTGGGTTTTTAATTTTCTAATGGTGTTCAGCAAGGATTTTTGGGTGGGTTCTAGCTTCCTGAAGGGCTTTGTTAAGGAGTTCTTGGAATGGGTTCTGATTAATGGGTTGTTCAAATAGATAGAGCTTTTTAAAGAGGATTGTCAAGGGTTCTTCATATACACAGTAAAATCGCAAGAGTTAAAATGGCAGTGTCAAGTGTTATTTACTCTAATAGAGTTAAATCAACTACAGCTGGAGTAACAGTTACTCCTGTGCCTTTGTTAAATTACAGAGTTAAAATCATGAGAGTTAAATTAGTCCCACCCCCTTTTCTCGACAGTTGGGGTTCATTTTAGAAAATATCTCTGGAAAAACATATAACTTAGCTCTTATTTACACACTGCGGCCCATACTGTTTCCTTCAGGGAATAATCATTTTGCTCAAAATAATTTTAACTCTATATGGTGTTAAAGTTACTCTGAAAATTTTACTCTGGTCGCAGAGTTAAAGTGACACCCTGTGGAGTGGGACCATATGTTATCCAGACAGAGTTAAAAATTAACTCTATAACAGTTAATCCAACTCTGCCAAATTTACTGTGTATTCTTTAAGTTTTTTTTTTTTGGATGAGTTTTATCTTTCTAAAGAAGTTTAGTGAGGGTTTTTGGCATTTGTTTTTCGCATGCTAAAGGGTCTTGTATTGCACATTATCTCATTTTTGCACAGATGCACAACAAGAAACAGATTAAAAATGAATTGTACATTATTACAAAAATATCAGTGGACTAAACCTACAGAAACAAATGGAACTATTTGTTGGGCTATCACAGCAGTACATCAAACCACACTTCTGAGAATGAATTCAATCTAACCCCATGCCTTTTTACAATTACACCCCTTGTTGTGATAAAAATATGAAGAATATTCGCCTTATTTTAGCATTTGTATCAATGATAAAAACCAGAGAGGATCCCATTTTCTTCTCTATTATATCTTCAATTTAGAACACAGTCCTCCACATCATTCCTTTAGTTCTCCAGATGCATGTTAAGCTCCTGTTATCATCTTTCATTATGTAGACAAATAACACATTCATAAATCCAAACTCTGAAAATTCATCAGAGTTTACGTTCTTGTTTAGAGCCACTATGACACTATGATATCTCTGCGTTTTCTTACCCTGTGTAATCTTTTACAGGGAAAAGGTTTGGTAAGAACATACTGGCTTCTGGGAGAACAGTGCTAAACACAGTGGACTATTTCTCTCTTAACTTGTTTTGTGACCTGGAAAAGAAGGGTTACATGGTTTATAAGTTTTCTGTTTTGTAATATCACAGTTCATTGAGCAACTTTCCCATTAAATTGGTCTACACGTTGTATAATTTTCCCACAGCTCTGCTTTGACCTACTCCATTGAAAATGACATTTTAGATCTGTTCTTGATTAAGTGCTAATTTCACCCACTGTGTCCCAACAAGCATACGCGGAACGCAGGACCTCATTATGTTGTACACAAACAGAAGACATGAGAAGGAACACGAATGTTTGTTAATAACCATTTAGGGGAGAAACTGAGCAAAGGTTTCAAATGTAATTTAATGCAAAGACTCCAGTAAATATTTTAAGTCCAGAAAAAAAAAAAATCCTGTGCATTTGTCAGATAAAAGGTACAGGGAACATTTTTGTTCCTTAATGTACTATAATATTCCTTAAGAATAAAATAATATGAATAAAACAATAATAATGTTTCTCTGTCATGATGCAAAATATGTACCTTTGATGTGTCACTCTATACTGTAAAAATTTTGGTTATAAAGTGTTTTTACTGTCACAAATTTCACCACAGTTTAATAAAACCTTAAATTATGACCTGAGTGTTTTCTCTTCAATCTTCTCATCAGCTCTTTTCTCCATGGTAACATTTAAAATAAAATTGCAAAAAACAAACAAACAAACAAAAAAAACAACAACCCTGAAACTGGTACGTACTCACCGGCCACTTTATTAGGAACACCCCCACATCCAGCTGCTGTTTTCTGCAGTTCTCTAATCAGCCAATCCCTTGACAGCAGCACAATGCATAAAATCATGCAGAAACAAATCAAGAGCTTCAGTTAATGTTCACTTCAAACATCAGAATAGGAAAAATTGTGATCTCAAAGTGTGACTTTCTTTCACTGTGGTATGGGTGTTGGTTTGAGCCAGATGGACTGGTTTGAGTATTTCAGAAACTGCTGATCTCCTGGAGTTTTCACACACAACAGTCTCTAGAGTTTACACAGAATGGTGCAAAAAACAAACAAACATTGAGTGAGTGACAGTTCTGTGAGCGGATACAAACACCTTGTTGATAAGAGAGCTCAGAGGAAAATGGTCAGATTGGTTTGAGCTTTTTTGTCAGGAAGGATATAGTAACTCATATAATCACTCTTTACAACTGTGGTGAGCAGAAAAGTATCTCAGCATGCAACAGCAGAAGAACACATTGGGTTCCACTCCTGCAGCCAAGAACAGGGATCTTAGAATCAACAACAAGTTCCTGTTAAAGTGGCCGGTGAGTGTGTGTAAACTGGTACATATAAGTGCATATTTAGAGGCATGTAGTAATTTGTAGCATTTATTCTTACTTACTTTACTCTTAGTAAAACTTTATCTTGTTATGCTGGGCTACATTTTGGTTCTTTATTCATTCAGTGGATGCTCAGTAAATATTTTCTAAGTCACAATAAGGGTCAAAGTTTAAAAGCTTTCACAGGTTTACATGGACATAGCCTGTGCAAAGGATTTGTCATTGACGGTGGTGATGAGGGTGTACAGTCTTCGTCTGCACCGCTTCGCTCCACACCGGGGATCCAGGTGGCAAGCAAGGGAGCAGGACGACCAGGGCTGACAGGGGGCTGCGCCTCCAATGATGGTTGCTGGGAGGATGGGGGTACGTGTCTGCATTGGCCACAAGAATCGCCAGAGTATTTGGACCATCTGGCTTTCAGCTTGTGTTCACCCTTCCACCAGTGATTCCAGGAATCGCCCCCTTGCGGGCATTGAGGTCACAGGACTCCGAATTCAGAAGGTAAAATTCGTTCCCATAAAGCCCTATTCAGACAGGATTGACTTTTCATAGCAGACTGGAGCGATTACATCATTTTGCATCCAGCTTTTAACTCTTTTTGATCAACTACGGTACATAGTTATCTGATTGTTTTAATCTTATCCAGCTTGATATATTGATTTTATTATTCCACAAAGAAAATTACGGACCAAATTACTTTCTGATTTTCATGCAGCATTAGGAAAAAAAGTTTTTGACCTCTTTGTCACATTGCATGCATATCCATTTCCTGAATCATGAAGTAATGAATGGTTTGGAGAACAGCTATCATTTCATCTCAGGAGAAAGAAAATAAAATCAGAATAACAATCTTCCATGCTGATTAAGGTGCTGATTGTAACAGTTGCCTCAGACTGAAATGAGGGTTGGTGTTGTGAAAATATTTCTTGCATTAATCTTTTTCTTAGCTGTAGCGTAAATGTATAACCATATCTGTTATTTTGTCCTACCTTGAGAGAATGAATATCCTCCCAGCAAAAAATATATGTCTAACGCCAGCAAACCAGCCTTCAATTCATTCGATGGCAGCATTATTTACGGGTTGAAATAGTGAATGATCCGTTGTGTGCTTGTTAACTGGGGTCAAACATTTTCATAGGAAGGAAGAAATTGTAAAACACTAGTGTCTATTCACTTGTCCAGCGCCTGGTGTTTCATCTTCTGGACTCTGTTGCAAATGCAATAACCATGTTTGGAAAAAAATGGCCAATTTGTAGATGTAAAAAACTTGCAGAAACTCATCTCTCCTGTGTAAATTTAACTGCCATCCAGATTTGAGAGTTTTATCACAGAAGAGTTGTGTAAAAAAAAAAAAAAGTTGTTAAGGTTGCCTTGCCTTGCAGTGAAACTGATCCCATCCGAATAAGGCTAATGATGGAGTTCATTACATTCAGATTAAAATTCATGATTGAAATCAGTAAGTATAAGGAAGAAGAAAAACAGAGGTGATGTCTTTGTACCCTAAAAATGCAAACATGAGCTCTCAATCATTTATGATAATGCTAATCACTAATATTAGCTAGCAAATCAGAAAGGACTATTAACATTGTTAATGCGTATTGCTGTTCAAAAAGAAATATATTAATTTTTTATATTCATCATCATTGCATGTCTAAAGATACAGATCTCATCCGGTGTCAGGAATAATGTCTTCTTTTTTTTAAAAAAACTGTTCGGCAACTCAATCCACCTCTGTCCATGTTCCTTTAAATATAATTCATAATTAAACTAAATTCAATGTATTGCATTGTTTAAGTTTATTGTCCTTAGGAGATTCTTCTCTTCTATTCTCTCTATTAGATGAGGACTTCAGGCCATCTTGTGTCTTCATCTTCAGTTCTTCCGTTGTCTCAAAAGGACATCTTTCATATCACTAATAGCTTTTTTGCTGCATTTGTGAGCCCAAAGGAAAAGACACCAAATCAATCTTTGCTTTAAACCGTCTTATCTCACTGCTTTGTCAAGGCATCTGGGTTTGATAGAAAACTAAGATCTGTCTTATCACACTTTGCCAGAGCTCATCCCAATAGCAAATACTGTCTCAGTTTTAGTCCTCAGAGATCTATGCCTATTCGTGCATCTATAAAATGTTCTAGGTTAAAGGTTCTGAAAACCTTTGGGATTATATTGGTACAAAAACAAAGCAAAAGCACAGAACAAGAACTCAAAATGGTTGGATATTGTAGGGATGGATTGCCATGCCCATAGCCATAGTAACCATTTATGAACCATCTTCTCCTTTTCACTGTACAGCATTGAACACACCAGTCCCTGTACTCAACGCCATGTTCTATCTCTGCCCATTCTTCTGACTCCCTGTAATGGTATTGGACACAGAAATGATACTGGATACCAAATACAGTGATGTCACGACTGTGCTTAAAACCCGCAGCGAAATCAAAATTCTTTCTCTCTGGCGATGGATTCCATGCTGACGAGCTGTAAAAGTGAAAGGAACAAAACTGTCTTCTCCCTGGACCTGCGCTCCATGCTGTTTTCAGATAACAGAAGGCTCACTTTCAAGCAAGAGCGATCTCAAGTAAGGCTGGCATCTGGGCAATTGTTAGTCTTAGTTGTGGCTAGTTAATGTGAAGAGTGTTGTTTATTTGAATTCATTCATGGTTTAAATGTATGCATTTTGATTCACATGAAAGTCGGTCTTAGACCGCGTGTTATTTGATTTACTTTGTTTACTATCTGTATTTAGTTAGATCGTGCATGCATTCTCTCTCTCTCTCTCTCTCTCTCTCTTTTAACTCCCTCCATCATACTCCACTCCTCAACATTGGGATTTCAGGAGTAGCTAAGGGTTAAGCAGAAGCTGGGTTTAAGGCCTAGCCGAGACTAGTTTAAACTACAGATTCCTTTGTTTCTTCTTTTTCACGTGCTCTCCCTGTGTTGACCATCCCCCTCTGGATGCGGCCTGGCACAAGGCTTGTGTATTCCATTCGCATTCCATACACACACTCTCACACACACACTCTTACACACACCCACATACACATAAACACGTGTTTTCCCTATCACATTTTAACATCCACTCGCCCCTACACTGTAACACTGGTATATAACTTATTACTTCTGATCACCATTAGTGCCTTATTTATCATATACACTACTGATTCTTATTTGTATACATTGTATCACCATTTATATTGAAGTATTCCTTGGCTGCTATTGTTGCTATATCTGATCAGTATTAGTTTGCTAATTCATGTCAGCTATTTCAATAAATGGTATCTTTGGAATAAACTGTGTCCTGTCTATTGCTATAACACCCACTGAATGCCAACCTCTGCCAAACAAGTATTCTAATTGCCTTCACCCATTTGGTTGTTATATGAATGTTATAGATCTAGAGTAAACATATTACATTAGAGCGACAATACTCAATAAACTATAGCGACATCACCACCAAGTTATTCCAGTGATTTTTAATAGTTTAGCTATAAACTATTAGACACTTGAATTAATGATTAATGAACTTATGAGACTGATCCCTTTTTACATGAGACTGATTTGCTAAGCCTATTGCACCTACAATATGGTACTAAAATATTGCCTTGTTCTCAAACATTTTCTATTAAAACATCAGCAAATCAAATCCGTTTACCCAAAATACTCTTGCAGTACTTGAATATGGAAATACACTGAATCATATTTAATTAATCCATTTGCCTTGCTTGAATATTCCTCAAAAATATTTTTCCTCATTGTCCGGGAACTTATAATGGCTTAATTAAATGCAAATGAAATGGAAAATGGATGCAAAAGAACCTCTCCACGTCCATTTAGATTGAAACATTTCATATGGTTATTTTAAAAATATTATTAAAGCAACATGATGAGGACTTGATTCAACTGTAAATCAGTTTTTCATGGAGGAAGATGAAGCAAAAAGAAGTGGCTATTATATCGGAGGAGTTTCTGCTGTGGATTTATTTTTTTTTACCTTATTAAACTTAGCATTCATTCTGGATTTAATTATAAAAAAACAAAAAAAATGTATGTCCAAATACTTCTGAAGCAAATTCTTTAAAAAAAAGTATATATACTAGTGCATCTCAAAAAATTAGAATACCATGAAAAAGTTCCTTTTTTCATAATTTAATTCAAAAAGGTAAACTTTCATATATTCTATATTCATTACATGTAAAGTGAAATATTTAAAGCCTTTTTTGTTTTAATTTTGATGATTATGGCTTATAGCTCATGAAAATCAGAAATCCAGTATCTCAAATTATTAGAATATTCCCTAAGATCAATCAAAAAAGGATTTACAATACAGAAATGTCCAACTTCTGAAAAGTACACAGCAAATTCCTCAGTGCTGAATTAACACCCAGAGTGTTTATATAGGTCCAATTGGACCTATATAAACACTCTGGGTGTTAATTCAACACTGATGAATTTGCTGTATATATTCATTTAAACACTCAATACTTGGTTGGGGCTCCTTTACCATGAATTACTGTATCAATGCGGTGTGGCATGGAGGTGATCAGTCTGTGGCACTGCTGAGGTGTTATTTGAAGCCCAGGTTGCTTTGATAGTGGCCTTCAGCGTATCTGTATTTTTGGGTCAGGTGTTTCTCATCTTCCTCTTGACAATACTCCATAGATTCTCTATGGGGTTCAGGTCAGGCAAGTTGGCTGGCCAATCAAACACAGTAATATCATGGTCAGCAAACCATTTGGTAGTAGTTTTGGCACTGTGGGTAGGTGCTAAGTCCTGCTGGAAAAGGAAATCAGCAACACCAGCAGATGACATGGCACCCCAAATCATCACAGACTGTGGAAACTTCACACTGGGCTTCAAACACCTTGGATTCTGTGCCTCTCCACTCTTCCTCCAGACTCTAGAACCATGATTTCCAAATTAAATGCAAAATGTACTTTCATCTCAAAAGAGGACTTTGGACCACTGACCAACAGTCCATTTCTTTCTCTCCTTAGCCCAGATAAGACACTTCTGACATTGTCTCTGGCTCAGGAGTAGCTTGATATTAGGAATGCGAAAGTTGTATCCCCTTTCTTGAAGATGTCTGTTCGTGATGGGTCTTGATACACTGACACCAGCCTCAGTCCACTCCTTGTGAAGCTCTCCCAAGTTCTTGAATCAACTTTTCTTGACAATCCTCTCAAGACTGCGGCCATCCCTGTTGCTTGTGCATCTTTTCCAGCCACCCTTTTCAGCAATGACCTTTTGTGGCTTACCCTCCTTGTGGAGGCCATCAGTGATCATCTTCTGGACAACAGTCAAGTCAGCAGTCTTCCCCATGATTGTGGTTGTGCGTACTGAACTAGACTGAGAGATGCACTGTGTTCATACTGTTTTACTCAAACTCGAAATGAAATATTCTAATATTTTGAGATGGGTTTTTTAATGTTTTTGTACTGTATGCCATACTAACTAAAATTAAAATAGAAAAATGCTTGAAACATTTTAGTTTATGTGTAATGAGTCTATAATATATAACATTTTCACTTTCTTAAATAACTGATGGAAAATATTGAACTTTTTCACAATATTCTAATTTTTTGAGATGCACTAGTGTGTGTGTATATATATATATATATATATATATATATATATATATATATATATATATATATTTCCCAAGTTTGCTGCACTAGACAGATTTTTCCCCTCCAAAGTTTCCTTTGGGTCATATTTACAATAGTAAGCTAATGACCTCCTGTGTGCTTGCTTTCAGAGCTTTGCTGGAAAAGCAAACTCATGGTACGCATAGACGTTCATTAGATCAAATCAGAAAGGGAAACAACAGCTGAACAGGAGCATGAGTCGGATATGACCCAGATTAAGGTCTCCTGCCGGTCTTCATTAAACTCTGAGTCTCCCCAGACTGGTAGCTGTAACCCATGCACATGGCTTTAACAGGCTGTTTTTCCTCTCAGGTCGGTCAGTAGGTCCTCGAGGGCGTTTCCCCTCACATGCTAAATCATGGGTATGTCATTGTTCTGCCAGGCCAAAGTGAATAGAGTGATAAGAGAATTTGCGGGTCAGGCAGCATTGCTTTTATGTGATGCGGGTCCTGATTCCTTTCCTTCAAGAGCCCAACATACACTAACCATAACCTTCACAAATTTAGTTGTTTTTTTGTTTATTGCTGTAGAAATAATTAATGTTTTCAGAAACAGCATCATCCATCTTTCACCATGAAACACCAGGGCCCTGTACTACAAAGCGGGTTTTCTGGCTTACCAGGGTAACTTCGAGAGTGACTTGATCACGTGCAGCGTAACTTCCCGATTAACCCATACTACGAAAGTTGGCTATGTTCAAACCGAGGTATGCTGCCATGGCAACTTACGCTGCATCTCAAACCTGCTCATCTCAGGTTATGTTCTTGGTTAACCCGAGGTTTCCGATTAACCACACCCTTTTTAAACACCACCTCTCCACCGACATTTCCTCTAGAGACAATGCCAGCGTACCTGGATGACCTGTGCGATATCGGAGCGCAGATTAGAGATGGGATTTATGGCTCTTTGATGGGATCCACATCTTTGTGATCCATTCTTTGAAAAGAGCCATTCAAAAGACTGGCTCATTTGGCTGTTTTTAAATATTTATTCAGTTTTAAGAAGCCAGCGTCTAAAGAAGCCAGATCCCTCTGCTTAGACAGTGACATCAATATTTCTGGACATACCTTTTATATAAAGCAACCTAGACTTACATTATTGTAACCCCTAAACGCTCATAAATAACCATTAAAAAACAATGAGGGCTTCAATGAATGTCCATGCAGAACGGCTTTTCTGTTTAAAAAACAAAAAAACACCCACTCAAGAACATAGTTATCAAGAACACAAAAATATTTTATAGAAAAACACTTGTTTTACAAAAATATTTAAGTCTGAGATACAAAATAGATACAACTACAATAAATATAACACAAGAACATTTTAATAGAAAAAAACTTATATTAAAAATATTGAAATTGTAACAAAAATAGATACAACTAAACAGTCAGATAAATAGATAAAGTTATAACAAGAACACAAGGTTATTTTAATAGGAAAAAAACAAACTATTAATGCAAAAAATATATTATTAGAAAAATAGATACAACTAGACAAACAGATAAATAAATAAAATACACAAAAATAGAACAAACAAAATTACGATAGAATAAATTAAATGAACGTCCGTGCAAAGTAGTTTTCCCACAATATTATCATTAATATCACACAACAACATTATAAACTATATACAAAACAATTTGAACTATTAGGCAAACAGATAAAACTTGAATAAATAAAAGGCAAATGCTGTTTAGCCTACTTCTTGTCCTTGGGCAAAAGCTTTTTCATCTGAAACAGTACAGAAAAAGAACGACACACACCATTATGAATGATGTTTTTATATTTCATTTTCACCTGTTGCCAGGTGCGTTTGGCACTGCTGTTGCCTCTGAAATGTTCACAGGACATACACCAACTTAGTCAAAGGGACTGAACAGTCAGTCATCCTAATTCATGTGACTCTGTGCACATATCAGCTTAAGTAGGCTACTCCATGAATTTACCATACCAAATTTTATTCAGGATTTTTCGGACATTAAACAAGCTATATATGACTGGGGCCACGTCGAAGGACCATTTTCTGTGACTTGTGATTGATCATGAAGCTTTCTCTCATCCTATACTTCTGTTCTGGAACATGTAGAAGGGAGAATGTACTTGCACATTTACCCGATCAGCAATTCGTTGCCAACATGCTTGCCGCTCCTTATTGGCAGCCGCTGTGTTAGATTTTGCTCTTAATGTTGTTTTGAACTCCTCATAGCTTTGCATTATGACAGCGCATTCTTCCTGCGTGAAGTACGGCGACCGTGCCATTGTGAACAGTGGGGATTTGCGCTGATAACCTCCCCTTTAACGTGAACGCGCATTAACCCTGATTAGGTTAAACCAGGTTCAACAAATCAACTTCATAACTGGTGTCGTAGTACCGTTTAACCCCAAACAAGATAACCAGGTTTTGTCAACCCTGGTTTAGCGGGGGAACCCTGGGTTACTTCTGGGTAGGTTAACCTCCGTTCGTAGTACAGGGCCCTGGAATAATAAATTTACAAACAACAACAATAACAATAATAATAATAATAATAATAAACATTTCTAGGAACTATAATAATAACAGCTAAGAATATTGTGAAAACCATAAGTCATAAAAAATGAAAATAAAATACTCAACAAAATGAATAGCAATAACATTCACTGTAACAACAACAACATAAATCGAGCAAAGGACAGCAACATAAATGATAACATCCATAGTAGCAATAACAATACTATGACTATGACTCCTGTAAACAACAATACTCCGAATGTTGACTGTAAACAACAACAACAACCATTCATGTCACAACTGTAAACAACAATACTCCTCCTGTGACTACTGTAAACAACAACACTTCTCCTGTGATGACTGAAAATAACAACAATACTTCTCCTGTGACTACTACAATAAAAATTTCAAACAGATGAAGTTTACGTGAGCACCAGTTCAAAAAGATGAGTTTCAACAATGGTTTGAAATTGTATTACAGAGTCCAGTTGACAGATATGAGGGGGCAGAGAATTCCAGAGTCTGGATACAGTGTGGGAAAAAGCTTGAGCACCCAGTTTAATGTCCGGGACAGAAAGTAACCCTGCTGATGAGGAACAGAGGGCGCGAGAAGGAGTGTAGTTCTGCAAAAGATCAAAGAGCTAAGATGGGAGAAATTATGCAGGGCTTGAAATGTTAACAGTAGATTTTGTAGTGTATTCTGGAAGTCACAGAGAGCTCATGGAGTTGAATCAGAAGAGGTGTAACATAGCCAGTGTATTTAAAACAGGTCATTATTCTGGATGAGTTTATTAGAGATACCAGAGAGCATGGACTTGCAATATGCAGGCTGTTACCAATGTATTGACCAAGATTTCAGCCCTGTGTTTTGTGAGTGCAGGATGAAGTCTGGAAATGTTTTGAATATGGACAAAAGCAGTACAGGAAATGTTTATATGGGGGGAAGTGGTGGAGGTACTGTTCAAGATGACACCAAGACTCTTTACCTACATGGAGATGGATGGAGTGGTGTTTTTATTTGTATCACACCTTTATTCATTCTAAACACTCTGCAAATGCTTGAACTGGCAGAGAATTATAGAAATGTTAACAGTGAAATGTGTTAACATGAAGGACAAACAAATGCAATAAAGAAAGGATCCATCCATCCATTATCTGTAGCTGCTTATCCTGTCCTACAGGGTCGCAGGCAAGCTAGAGCCTATCCCAACTGACTATGGGTGAAAGGCGGGGTACACCCTGGACAAGTCGCCAGGTCATCGCAGGGCTAACACATAGACATAGACAACCATTTACGCTCACATTCACACCTACAATCAATTTAGAGCCACCAATTAGCCTAAACTGCATGCCTTTGGACTGTGGGGGAAACCAGAGCACCCAGAGGAAACCCACGCAGACATGGGGAGAACATGCAAACTCCACACAGAAAGGCCCGTCTGTGTGGAGCCAGCCGCTGGGCTCGAACCCAGAACTTTCTTGCTGCAAGGCGACAGTGCTAACCACTACACCACCCTGCCACCCCAAAGAAAGGATCCAGTTTATCAAATTCATAATTACCACAGCCAAGTCATTCTCTCAGCATAAACATACTGTTGGCTGCTTCTCTTTAGCTTGCTGTTCAAAAGCACTGCTTCTCCTTACATATGAATGACTGGTCTGTAATAACAATGGCCTGTGAGTGGGTGAGTCTTTTATGTGCCTTTTAAAACCAGGGACAGTTCAATAAAGCAGATGTGATGACACTGGAGGGATGGTGGTTGTGGCACTCAGGTCGTCATGTACTTTTGGATTTAGGTATGTAAACTGGAGTTACTTTCAGCAAGGCAGGCACTAGAACTTGAAAATACCCACAAAATCATGTGCACTGATTTGTGAAGTGTAGAAATTTTAGCTGAATTCTTCTAATGTCGAGTTTTCACTGGCATCCCTCAAGGTTCAGTACTCGGTCCAGTTTTGTTTTCTGTTCTTAGTTTCTCTGCTCTCTTAGTAATCTATTTTGGTATGCAGATGACACCTAACTCATGCTGTCCTTGACACCATCAGGAGATCCATGCTGTTACTCAGAACTCATGATGGATGACATCTTGTCCTGGGCAAATGTACTCCCCCCCCGCTTTTAAGCCCTTTAATCCTACACTAGTGTAACTTTACGCACTTAAAACCACGCATAATTTTTACATGGCCAGTCTGTTTTTGTTATTGTGTCTTTAAGACTGATATAAATAAGCACATTTATGACTGGCTAGTTGCCTTACAAGTGAATTGAAGTGCACCACACCTCCACCTGTGACACATGTAGAACTGTATAGGAAGATAAATAAAATTTCAGAGACAAAACAATTAGCAAATAATTTCTGTTATTGACATAATGACTAATTATAGACAGATTAGCAAAGCAGAAACTAGCTAGCAGAACACCAGCATTGGAACAGATAGCTTGTAACAGATTGCATGAAGAGTAGCCCCGTATGCCTGATGTAGACCAGGGGTCATCAACTGAGCAATAAGCCATCATTTACGTAAAATATTTTAGCTGAAGGAAGGCAGGCTATTAAACCAGGGACTAGATACAGGGCTGGAGACATTAGTTCAAAAAGGGACAAACATTTACAGCTTTACATTGTATGTACACCCTCTGCCCTGATTTTACAGGTGAACTGTCAACATGGCTTGGTTTTTGTTTTTAGACAATGAAAACAGAATATGTTTGTTCTCCTTGTAGATGAGGAATTCCAAGTAGATGTTTCATCTGCAGTGCTGGTCAAAATTGGTAATGTGACAAATTATGAAACTGTCAGATATGGAGGTGACAAACAGATGTAAAAGCTGAAAGAGAGTTTGTTCAGGCAAACTAGCAGACAAATCCAAATTATAAGGCAGGAGGCAAAAATCAACTAGAAAGGCACTCAGTAGAGTGTATACCTCCAGCAAGCCACATGTTATCAATATCAAAATCAAATCACTTGAACCTGGGATAATACGAAAGCTGTCCACCAAATTTCATCCAAACCTATTCAGTACTTTTTGAGCTACGTTGATGAAAGTCAAACAAACAGAGCCAAAAACATAACCTCGTCCAACACAGATGACAAACGTAACCAGGAAAACTAAGCAATAGACAAAAAGGCTTGGTGAAGTCCAACACAGAGAACTATATGTCTACTTCACAAAGAACTGTGAGTACTGAAGTCCTTAAATACTGTTACTGTGTGACTGAGACATGATTGAGTTCAGGTGTGTGTGATTAGAACTCTGGAGCCTGAAAATGGTGAGGTGCAGGATGGTTATTGTAGTCCATGTTGGCTATATTTGTTGGCTGCTGTGAATTCTGGGAAGTGGAGTCTTGAGTGCGAGCAGGCACAGATGTGACAGAAACAAAACGTAATCACTTCCAATTTTCTTCCTTCTAGCCATGGAAGAATCACTTGTTTATATGTTTATTTTCCCTGCATCATACAACCCCGATTCCAAAAAAGTTGGGACAAAGTACAAATTGTAAATAAAAACGGAATGCAATAATTTACAAATCTCAAAAACTGATATTGTATTCACAATAGAACATAGATAACATATCAAATGTCAAAAGTGAGACATTTTTAAATGTCATACCAAATATTGGCTCATTTGAAATTTCATGACAGCAACACATCTTAAAAAAGTTGGGACAGGGGCAATAAGAGGCTGGAAAAGTTAAAGGTACAAAAAAGGAACAGCTGGAGGACCAAACTGCAACTCATTAGGTCAATTGGCAATAGGTCATTAACATGACTGGGTATAAAAAGAGCATCTTGGAGTGGCAGCGGCTCTCAGAAGTAAAGATGGGAAGAGGATCACCAATCCCCCTAATTCTGCACCGACAAATAGTGGAGCAATATCAGAAAGGAGTTTGACAATGTAAAATTGCAAAGAGTTTGAACATATCATCATCTACAGTGCACAATATCATCAAAAGATTCAGAGAATCTGGAAGAATCTCTGTGTGTAAATGTCAAGGCCGGAAATCCATACTGGGTGCCAATGATCTTCGGGCCCTTAGACGGCACTGCATCACATACAGGCATGCTTCTGTATTGGTAATCACAAAATGGACTCAGGAATATTTCCAGAGAACATTATCTGTAAACACAATTTACCGTGCCATCCGCCGTTGCCAGCTAAAACTCTATAGTTCAAAGAAGAAGCCATATCTAAACATGATCCAGAAGCGCAGACGTCTTCTCTGGGCCAAGGCTCATTTAAAATGAACTGTGGCAAAGTGGAAAACTGTTCTGTGGTCAGACGAATCAAAATTTGAAGTTCTTTATGGAAATCAGGGATGCTGTGTCATTCGGACTAAAGAGGAGAAGGACGACCCAAGTTGTTATCAGCGCTCAGTTCAGAAGCCTGCATCTCTGATGGCATGGGGTTGCATTAGTGCGTGTGGCATGGGCAGCTTACACATCTGGAAAGACACCATCAATGCTGAAAGGTATATCCAAGTTCTAGAGCAACATATGCTCCCATCCAGACGACATCTTTTTCAGGGAAGACCTTGCATTTTCCAACATGACAATGCCAAACCACATACTGCATCAATTACAGCATCATGGCTGCATAGAAGAAGGGTCCGGGTACTGAACTGGCCAGCCTGCAGTCCAGATCTTTCACCCATAGAAGACATTTGGCGCATCATAAAACGGAAGATACGACAAAAAAGACCTAAGACAGTTGAGCAACTAGAATCCTACATTAGACAAGAATGGGTTAACATTCCTATCCCTAAACTTGAGTAACTTGTCTCCTCAGTCCCCAGACGTTTACAGACTGTTGTAAAGAGAAAAGGGGATGTCTCACAGTGGTAAACATGGCCTTGTCCCAACTTTTTTGAGATGTGTTGTTGTCATGAAATTTAAAATCACCTAATTTTTCTCTTTAACTCTTTACCCCTTAATGACGACATATGACGACCCCGTGTATATCCCTTAATGATGACATATGATGACCCCATGTATATCCCATAATGACGACATATGATGCCTTGTCTAAAACCTTGCCAAAACCTTGTCTTTAGACTTTTTTTCTTGTAAATATGTTCTAAGGGTGAACAGTATATACATATACAAGGGTGGCTGTAGCAATCGCTTTAAGGGGTAAAGAGTTAAATGATACATTTTCTCAGTTTAAACATTTGATATGTCATCTATGTTCTATTCTGAATAAAATATGGAAGTTTGAAACTTCCACATCATTGCATTCCGTTTTTATTTACAATTTGTACTTCGTCCCAACTTTTTTGGAATCGGGGTTGTATATCAAGACCTTCCTAAGTAACAAATTTAATGCAACTGGATGTTTAGAAATTTTACGAGAACACCACTGATATATCCATTTCAGTAACGTTCCTCAAGGCTCAGTACTTGGTCCAGTTTGTTTAATTGAATTTTTCTATTCTCTGTCATATTTCCCACATTCTCTTTGTCATATCTTCATATGGCTTCTTCTGCCACTTCGGTATGCACATGACCCCTAACTCATGCTCTCCTTGACAGTATTAGAGACCCAAGCTGTTACTCAGAACACATTACAGCTGGCATATCATTGCAGAAACCCAAATCCCAGCAGAACACAGGTGATCTATTCCAGGAAATGCATTCTCTCCTTGAATTTGCTCAGTCTTGCATTTGATCTCACTGCTTCTGAAAAAATGCAAGACCTTGGTGTAGCATTGGTGGATGTGTTATTATGACTTTTGGGTTTGTATTTCAAATAAAAAAATGTGAATTTCACATTTTTGTGAGAAATGTAAGCTCATTTAAACATCACAAACATGTCATCATGTTCAGTTCAACTGCTTTTTGAAGATTTGCATGAAACAGAAATAATAGTGAATATTTTGGGCATGAAAAGCAAAAAATCTCATTAGCATCACAATGGATGGCTCTGAATACTGTGCTGCCCCTTACGCCTGCCCACATTCAAACCGAGCTCTGCTTTTGCTGTAATTAATGTAGCACATTCAAATTAGCATGCTCGCACTCACACACACATTGGCAAAAAAACGTGTGCACGCACCCAGATGCATCTTACCTCCCTGCATCAGAGAGCGAGAGTGTGTGAGATCACCAACGTCCTCATCATCAGATCATTGTCAGACCTGTCATCGGCGCTTCAATCCATCAAGAATGGGCCAAAGGAGGGCAAGCAGGAAATGTACGATCAGCTGAAAACGGAAAAACAAGTATTTTCTCGCTTGGGAAGTGAGTATCCAGTACTTCCCTTTGAATTTTTGGTGTTGGAGAAATAACAAGGACCAAATTGTTTAAATGACAAATCATTATAACTTAATTATTATCATTATGATTGATATTAATCATGGTATTTGGAATATTCCAATTAATATCAGGAAGTTTCTTGATCAGGTTATTGATTTGGTTAAAACAAAAGGATGCTTGAATTCTTCACTAGAAAATTATAATTTTAGTCAGGGATCTAGTGGGGAACAAAAAAAAACAAAAATGTGTTAAAACTCAAAGCTTGTGTGATATTATTTCTTGCCATCATTTTATCTGAATTTACAGTGATATTATTTCATGCATTATGAACAGCACATTGTGTCATATCAATGGGATATGACCTTCAGTCATTTTCACACATAGTTGATCTTCAAATATGACTAAAAATTACACATACTGATATTAATCTTGAATAGTTCTCTTTCACTCTTAAAGCTTTCATTAATTTGGATTTATTCATGTAAAGAGAGTGGCATGAGCATGATGAAGCAGTGGGTCTCATCTCAAGCATGTCCCAAAGTGATTTCTTCTAATTTTATCACATGAATTTGCCACCAATTACATTATTTTTATTCATTATAGAATAACACAACTTACGATTGACATGTTTAAATGTGATGTGGAACATCAATGAAACAAGTGTTCTTGTTCTTACTTTTCTCCTCAGCTGATCTTTTCTCCTCAGTCTCTTTCTCTTTCTTAATCTCAACAAGACTTTAGTCTTATTTTAAAAAAAGCCAAACAACAACAACAACATCAATATCATATTACTGAGAAACCACGAAGTGTAAACTCATCAGTCAGAAAACTTAAAGTGACATCTTTAGCTCTGAGTGTTAGTGGTGACTCCTTCTGTTAATGTTTAAAAAAGGTGTCCTTAAAGAAAACTTCACCATATCAAAGATTATATTATATAACTAATAATGAGAAACAATAACGTATTAGAACAAGAGCATTAATAAAAACCTGTGACTTGTAGCTGCAAATAATGTTGAAAAACATCCTCATGCAAAGATTTATACACACACACACACACACACACACACACACACACACACACATTATATATATATATATATATATATATATATATATATATATATATATATATATATATATATATATATATATATATATAATCCCAGAATAAAAAAACCTGATTGAAAATAAAGCCATAAACTTTTAAGCCTGATGCATGAACCATTAAATATGTACCTTCTAGCTTTATATTAGTGATATATTAGTAATTAGCTTTCCCAGGTTAATATTTGTAATCTTATTCATAGATGATTTAAAAAATATATATTTTGTTGATTCTACAATGAATTGATGTAGACGTTATGCTTCAAATTTAAAATATTAATTTCCTGAATGATTGGATTTTACTACAACACATTCTTACATTTTTTATGTCTCGTAATTTTCACCATTGTTGAAAGTGTATAAATGCATGTAAACTATTGTTTATATGTGGATATATAGTACTGTGCAAAAGTCTTAGGCACATGTAAAGAAATGCTGTAGGCCAAAAATGGCTTAAAAATAATGAAATGAAATGTTTCAACATTTAAAAAAATACTATAAACAGCAGTAAGCCATAATAAATGAAACGAAGTCAATATTTGGTGTGAGACGACCCTTTGCTTTAAAAAAAAAAATAGTAGTCTCAGATATAATGAGTGCAGTTTGATGGGGAAATGAGCTGTAGGTTTTACTGAGCATCTTACAGAACCAGCCAAAGTTCTTCTGGACACTTTGACTGTCAAACTCGCTTCTTCATTTTGCACCAAAACCCAGCAGCCTTCATTATGGTTTCTTTTTTAATAGGAAAAGTGCTCTCTTATGTAATATACTACTCAGATACAAACTTTTATTTTCCTTTAACATTTAATTTTGTGCTGGAAAACGAATGTTTGGACTCTAAAGTATTTTTCCACTGACTCGATAATGTGGAAGTCATAAAATAGAAATCTATAACAAAGTTTGTATGGGAAAAAAAGCAAAAAACAAACAAACAAACAAACAAACAAACAAACAAACAAACAAACAAAAAACAGGGTGCTGAAGACTTTGGCACAGTGCTGTATACATATGAAAAAAACAGTATTCCTATTTAAAAAGATGCCCTTGTCCTGTACAACAGTTCAGATTTTATTCCAGGATTTATTCCTGCAGCAGTGAATCTGATAAGCAACATTTTTTGGACAGAGCAGATGCTGGACTTGTTCAAAAATAACAAGTGTTGCAAATGAGCGAGTGAGTGTTCTTTAAGCATTACGGACGATTTACTTTGCTCTCCATAGCAAGTGTTTACCACAAGAAGGGATTTAAATAAATAAAAAGCACTTTGTAGGCCATGAAACTTGATACAGATGTACTTTTGGACTGGGTTTACACTTTAAAATCAGTTGCACTAGGGGAAAAGTAGTACAGTAGTAGTAGCATGTTTAACCATGCACTCAAAATGATCCTCTATTTATATCTTTTCCTATGAGGGATTTAATTGCCTGGGTAAGAGATAGGAAAAGACCACACACACTCTCGCATGCTCACACACACACACACACACACACACACACACACACACACACACACACACACACACACACACACACACACATTACCTCTTCGCAGGATGTCCACACAGGCTGTTCTTAATGAGCAGCCACTTGTGTGTGAGTGGTCAGATGGACGGAGGGGTTTTGTCTGTAGGGGTTCTATTTGTATAGATGTGCTGGGACATTGAGCAGAGCTGGCTTTGCTGAACTCTAGTAATATAACCCCAAATGAAAAAAGGGCAAACTGAAGCCTCTGTTGAGTTAAACGACATGAGTTACAGTATGTGAAGGCAGGCAGCCAGAGACAGCAAGAATGTATGGAAGAACGGCTGGGTTGAAATGTTTCTGAACATTTTTGTGAAATGGGTTCAGGTTAAATCCTCAAGAAAGCCAATCTGGATCACTCTAATCAGGCACTTATTCTCGTGCACAAGATATTATAGCACAACAATGTACGTGCTTAAGATTAGATGGGAAGCGAAAATTTAATAAGTATCAATAAATGATACTGAAATGATTACTGTTTCAGTGACGGCATGATAAAAATGATGAGGAACAAACTATTAGACATGCACACTACACTTAAAGCTACATCGGCAGCTGAATTTTTTCAAGTGCTCTCCAGCCTTTATGCCATGTTTCCTCTGAATATCCAACCAAACAGAGAAGTCATTCATTCAAACTCATAAAACACTTACAGTTCTGTCATGCGCTACATTTATTTACTTTTACTTTCTCCTCCAAAGGCATTTTGGAGGAAAAAAAGAATGATAGAGATCAAATCTAGATCTATGAAGTGTTTCACTCTGCCTAATTACCTGAGAATACATATGACATTAAACTCAAAGATTTAGAGATTTGATGGAACCCAATCTATGTCAACATGACGTCAAAACCAGAGCGATTACATGAACTGCTTTTGAAAGTAATCCCACTGTACTGACCCCTTAAAAACTGAAGTACCATCCAAACTAATGTTATTCTATTACAACAATTGAGACTTTTATATATATATATATATATATATATATATATATATATATATATATATATATAAAACAACTTTCTTCATTTATCTGGCGTCATCTTAGCCTGTAGCTATGTAATATAACACATTTCTGGACACACTAACGAGCCATGATAATATTCTGTATAATCGCCTTAGAAAACACCACACCAGTCATTTCTCCCAGTGGTGGTCATTAAATTTTGATTCTTAGTGAACTAAAACCATTTGCATGCCCCTCCTTTCCCCATCCTTCCCTCCCACCTATTTTACTTCTCTGCCAGACCCAGACATTCCCAGATGTTGTTTACAGGTTTCCGTCACGGGCTGAGAATCTGACAAGCCTTGTGGATTTGTCTAAATTCCCCAAAGACTTGAATTTGCAAAAAAATAAACATGAAGCAGTCAATCATAACATAGCAATAGCTATGTTATGATTTGCTGTTTCATTGAAAGCTTTAGGGATGAGAGTCAAGTTAATTTCCCAAGCTGATTTTTAAAAACTTTATTTAGTTCTAATGAATCAACCAGTCCAGCGATAGATTGGCGATCTGTCTAGGGTGTAAACTGCCTTTCAAATGGAGTCAGCTGGGATTGGCTCCAGCCCCCCCCAATGACCATCACTGGATAACAGCGGTATAGACAATGGATGCATGAATGGATGGATGGATGAATGAATGGATGGATGGATAAATCGGCTAGTAAACTGGACTGATAAACTATAGCCTGAACTCACTTGTGCAGTAGGCTGTAGACTTGTTTAAGGTATTTTGTTTTCCAAGGGATCTAAACACCATTTAGTCCAGATCTGTCCTTAACAAGGTTTCAAACAAATTGAAGCTATCCTAGCACCTTTACAGAAAATACCATGAGTTGGCCTAGTGGTTAGCATGTCTGCCTCTTGACTGGGAGGTTGCGAGTTCTACTTGTGGTTGGGTCATACCAAAGATCATGATAAAAATGGTACCTACTCCCATCTGGCAAGGCATATAGCAATACAACTGTGCAGAGGGATTAAAATTCTTGTGGTTACCAGAGGACCAGCCCCCCACTGTAACCCTAGCTATATGAGAGGCTGAGGGCTATAGAAATGGAGATTGGCGCCTCAAAGAGCTGGGCAGTACTGGGATGGGAGACTGCCTGGGAAGACCAGATTCTGGCATGGGAAGGACTTTGATTTGACTTTCCAGCAAATGCTTGCATTAGTACCCAAACGTCATGTTGGTTTGTTGTACCGTATCTCATCTTGAGTTCCTGTTTTTAGATCAATTTTTAAATCAAAATTATTGACAGAACCAGTTAACCCAAGGAGATAATAAATTCCATTCCACCCATTGAGCCCAACAATGGAATCATAACGGATCCTGGAATCTACTTATTCACTTTTCTAATTTTCAATTCTGTTCATCAACTACCGTATGGCTGACAACAATCACGTTTGGTTCACTGAGCAACTTAATTATGTTATTATCGGCTCATTCATTCATTCATTGATCTTCAGTCAGCACTTTATCCTGGTCAGTGTTGCTGTTCATCTGGAGTCTATTCTGGGAAGGGAACACTGATGCAACCCTTTATTGGCTCATTTTGATTTCTCTAGTCAGGGCTCAGTGCATGGTGACCCGAAGCAAACTGCTGAAAAACAACCTTCATCTGACCACTCACCAGTTCCAAAAACACCAGGGAAGCTGATCAAACTCAAAAAGACCATCTTTCCCAGCTGGTAAGTGGTGCTAGAATGAAAACACTTTCTGAATTCATACATGTAATGCTAATGCTACATCAAAGCCAAATAGAAAAATATAAAACCATTTGTTGAACATTTTAATCAAGTAAGAAGAAAGCTGGGAAATCACTCAGTACCTGGCAAAAACATGGTCTACCAGTTTGACTGGCACAGCCTGAGGTTTGGCAACTGGTAGCCGGTCAGAAAAAGCAGGATTTTTCAACAAAGGCGAGCAAGTTGGCCATCACTTCATTCAGGCAGAAAATGTACGCCACTGGTAGCTGGTCAGACTAAGGTGATTTTTTTTTTTTTAAAACAGGGATTCCAGTTTGCTTAATGTCTACATGCACTGAGCCATGATGAGTAAAATCAAAATTAGCTGAAATGAAAACCAGAGACTGGACATACTTGTGTGAAGTGGTTTTTTTTTTCAATTAGAAAAGTTGGTACACAAATAGGAATCTGATTGACTTAACATTACACTCTACTGCTACTGTTCTGTTATATACCATCAAGATTTTTACACTATTTTCAGGTCTTTGATATAGATATTTTGAGGTGTAGTTGGTCCGAGACCTGGCAACCCTGTTCATCAGGAACTAGTCCTGAGGACTGTTTGTTCTCACTGATGATGTAATTTTGTTAGCTTTCTGCTATCACTCATTCACTGGGACAAATTAGCATAGAGTTGAGTCAGATATAATGTTACACTTGTCGATGATTTCCCCTTTGGAATAATCCAGATTCACTTGGGCCATTTACAAGAACTTCATTCAGTCCTTGAAAGAGACTAAATTAAGTTTTGTTTCTGTTGTTCTTGGCACACCACCAGCATGAAAGGCATTTTACTGCAAGAATGCCAGAGTGGCTGAGTGACATTTATTTGGTTGTTTTGAACCTTTGATAATCAGATATTACACAGATCCCTCATTTTTTAGAGGCTTGTGTCACCCTATGTAAACTTCCAAATGCCTGCTTTCTTTCACAGAATAGATTATTGTCAAGATTAGTTGCAAAGCAATCAAGAATCAGGAATGGCATAGCCTAAAATGAGCTGATCATACTAGAAGAAAATGCAGCCAAGCATGGTTAAAGGGGGCACTCAACAAGTATTGGTGACCTCACGATGAGGTCTGTATTTTAGTCAAAATGATGCTAACTCATGCTGATGTGTATTGTTTATTTTTTCCCCCACTAGACTTCACCTAAAGACATGGCAAACAGCTCAGAGTGGATGGATGGCAGTAATGAGTCATTTGTTGGTGATTTGGAAACTTGCGCCAAAGCAAGGAGCCCAAGTCTCCGAATAGTTCTGTACAGCTTCATAATAGTTGGAATCTTCTGCACAGTGGTTGGAAACTTTCTAGTGGTGCTAGCTATTGCTTATTTTAAACAGCTCCGGTCTCACACAAACTCCTTTGTCATGTCACTAGCAGTGGCTGACTTTCTGGTGGGCTTAGTGGTCATGCCTTACAGCATGGTACGAACCGTCGAAGGTTGCTGGAACTTTGGCAAAACATTCTGTCAACTGCATTCCAGCCTGGATGTTATGCTCTGCACAGCTTCCATTTTCCACCTGAGTTGCATTGCATTTGACCGATACTACGCCGTCTGTAACCCACTGGTCTATTCCTTCAAGATGTCCCGTAGTCGTGTGGCTCTGCTAATTGTCATATGCTGGACTGTTCCCCTGCTCATCTCCTTTGGTCCCATCCTCCTGGGGCTGCACAAGCTTGGTGTGGATGTACCCTTGCCTGAGAATGTGTGTATCCTTCTGGTAAACCGTGTCTATGCCATCATTGCTTCACTAGTGGCATTTTACCTTCCCATGGCCACAATGCTAGTTGCTTACTGGAAGATTTACAAAGCTGCCAAGCGACAAGCCATGCAGATAAGTGCTTTGGAAACTCAGATGGCAACTGCTGTGGGCAAGAGCTCAAGCAAGAAACAGAAGCACCGGAACTACTTGAGGAGGGAGAGGAAGGCAGCAAAAACACTTGGTATCATCATGGGTGTCTTCCTCCTCTTCTGGTTGCCCTTCTTCACTGTGAACATTGTGGATCCTTTTATTGAGTACAGAACAACAGGTGCGATATGGGATGTGTTCCTCTGGTTAGGTTACGTGAACTCCTCCCTCAATCCATTCCTCTATGGTTTCTTTAACAGATCCTTCCGTAGGGCTTTCCTAATGATCTTAGGCTGCAGGATATGTCTGCCTGGATCAGCCCCAAGCATGGACCTCTCTCACTCCAAAAAGGATACAAATGAGCACTTAGAGAAGCAGTAGGGCATGTGGTTCCACCTGCAATTCTGTATTTATGTCTGTTTGTTTGGTGGACACTGAGCTGTGTTATATTTTGCTCAAGGACCTAACAGTGGCAGTTTGATGGTCCTGGCTACTGAACTCACAACCTCACCACTGAGCTGCAATTCTTCAGATAAAATTTGATTTCTTTTGCTTGACTGGTGTAGACCACTTTGTGGACCAGTGAAGCTTGGAGTGGTCTCAAAGAAAGAATCATGCTTATGTTAAAGTATTCATGCATTCAAAAATGTGATGGATTATTTTGATTATGTATAGATTGGTGGTTGGGCCAGAATTTTGTGTGAAGAATTTATGATGCAAATCAAGAGTTATTGCTTTATTACTGTGTGAAAATTTCAAGCTAGTTTACTGACAGTTACCCAACTATGTGCTAAGGATTCCTACAGTACAGGACACACAAGTGTATAAATGAACTTAATGATGTGAAACATCAACTATTCCTCAGTGCTGATGAACAGATGTCTCTTCTTTTCAGATTCCGAGTCACAGAGCAGCTTATTAGTGCAGCAGTAATTGGCTAGTGTGCCATAGCTAACAGGGTATTGGAACCAAGTATGTAGGGGGAGATTTTTTAAATGTATTTTGATTTAATATGTAGTAAAAATTCATTATGTCTGATAATTATAACTATTCTTTTAAGTTCGTTTCTTAAGAGTAACATCAGCTGATAAGGCACGTCACCACTCGACATCTGGTGACTGTTTTGAAGAAGGCGGAAGTGTTCGCCGAAACTGTCAACAAGCGAGGTAACATACTTAAAAATACGTGTCTTAAGAAACGAACTTAAAAGAATATTTTGATTTAATTTATTATTCAACATCTCATCTCATCTCATTATCTCTAGCCGCTTTATCCTGTTCTACAGGGTCGCAGGCAAGCTGGAGCCTATCCCAGCTGACTACGGGCGAAAGGCGGGGTACACCCTGGACAAGTCGCCAGGTCATCACAGGGCTGACACATAGACACAGACAACCATTCACACTCACATTCACACCTACGGTCAATTTAGAGTCACCAATTAACCTAACCTGCATGTCTTTGGACTGTGGGGGAAACCAGAGCACCCGGAGGAAACCCACGCAGACACGGGGAGAACATGCAAACTCCGCACAGAAAGGCCCTCGTCGGCCACAGGACTCGAACCCGGACCTTCTTGCTGTGAGGCGACAGCGCTAACCACTACACCACTGTGCCGCCCAATTTGTATTTGTAATTATTCAAAATTATATGCTGATAGAAGAAAATATTCTATATTTTTCTTTTATATATTACAGTTGTATATTATATTATCTCATCTTATTATCTCTAGCTGCTTTATTATATTATATTATATTATATTATATTATATTATATTATATTATATTATATTATATTATATTATATTATATAAACATGAGTGTTTTACTGAGAAATACACCACTCGTATTTTTCATATGAGCTACATCTGGGACATGGAGAACCAAAACCATGACATAAATCTCTAGATGTCACTCATGAGGAAATCGATAAATTGTTTTGATAAATTTGGGTACTTTTTGTTTGTGAATGTGTCTATATAATAAAAAGAAAATCACACGTTGGCTTGAAGATATGAAGTTTATCTTCTTGTGTTGAAAAACTCACATTTTTCTTTTGAAATACGGATCTGAGACATATTTACATGATATTGGCTGACGTTGAGTGGTATATCAGATACATTCCTTTCAGCTAGCATGACACTGAATGAGTCAAAGACGAGTAGCTGAAAGGAATATAATATACAATGAAAAAAGACCAGCCAATATTATTATTATTATTATTATTATTATTATTATTATTTGATGGAACAAACCTGATGGCCATGTTTGTTTACAAATTGTCACAGTCGCTTGCTAGTGCAGAAGTTTTATGTGTAATATGCATCTCATGGCATTTTCAATTCACTGTGACATTTTACTGCAGGCACCGCTGGCAAACAAAGACATGCTTCTGCGCATGCGCAGCAGAAAACTTTCTCATTGAATATTCTCTTCAGCTCCGATGTGTGATGTCATGTTGTCTTGACAACCATGCAATATCTTAAACCATATTCAGTGCTCATTCTCCATTGGGTAGAGTGACGTAATACACGTAGGATAAGCAATATGCTAACAATATTGCATTCTATCACACCAAATGAATGAAACCCACTAGAAGGGAATAGAACACATGTTTTTCTTCCATGGAAAAAGTGTCCTGTATGTATAATAATTCCCGATATTTTACTGCAGTGATGTCACTCCCAGTGTTTTCCTGCTGTCAAAATGGCGAACCGGTTCAAAATTAAAATTCTTTTGATTAACTTGCATATTTTTGGTGTGTGGATGTTCGCTTTGCTCACATGTGAATATGTTCACCACTTAAAGATAAACTTCATATCTTCACGCAACCGTGTAATATCCTCATATATATGAGAGATTTTTCTTGAACCCCACCAACCATCCGCATGTTTTCTTATTATCTCTTTCCTGAGTGCATCACTTTAATGAATAATTTGTTTTTTAATTGTAAAATTATTACAGATAAGGCACAACAGAACAACAACAATAATAGAAAACTTTCTTTACAGATAGAAACTACGGCAGTTGAAGAACTGTATGCAAATGTTGGCGTGAGGCTCCGTATTTCCTGTGTACATGTCAGACCTTTTCCCACTCATTGTTTGTGTTTGCTGTGAAAATAAATGAGTCTAATCTGCTTTTTTTTATTTCTCATAAATTAATTTCTCATAAGTTTTCATTTTTCATAAATGCAGTGTTTCCTTAGAACAACAACAACAACAACAAAAAGCAACCCTCATTTATGTATGTATGTATGTATGTATGTATGTATGTATGTATGTATGTATGTATGTATGTATGTATGTATTTATTTACTTATTTGATGACATATTTTTGGTGTTGATGCTGAGTTAACTTTGACATAAACTGTGCCCCTCCTGCACATTATTTAAGATGTTGACACCATGTTTCATGAACTCTATGTGCTACATAAATAAGTAAGTAAAGTAAATAAATAAATAAATAAATAACAATCCATGTGGAATTACAATTAATAAAGAATTACTGATTCATCTGTTTCTGATTTCAGGATAAACCTTCTGAACATGATTCTCTCTTGTACGCAGCTACATGCAATTGAATCATCTCGCACATCCATCTGCTGTCATTGCTTGATGATGAATAAGTGATTACATACTGTCAGTGTCTCACACAGCCTCTAAAAAATGGTCACAAAAGCAAAACAATGTGGTGCAAAAATAGAAATGTGGGATATGGTCGTGTTTGCATGATATAATTAGTCTGGAGCGAGACGTACTGGACAGAGGACTGGCACCAGTGAGTCTACATTGAGAAAGAGAGAGAGAGAGAGAGAGAGAGAGAGAGAGAGAGAGAGATGGTTACCGTCCACAACAGGAAGTCCTTGTGATGACTTGTACCATCAGGCGTGCCATTCCTTTTCTCCTAGCTTGAGCTATTTCGCAGAACTCTCATGCTAGGACATAAGGTGATGACATTTCACTTAACTTGAGGGCCCAGTTTGTGTGATTATTTGTTTCCATCAGTATTGTCCTTGGCTTCTAGTCAACGCGTCGACCTGATCCCAGGTCAGCCTCAGACTCAACAGGCTCACATACATCATCATTAAACTGAACAGTCAGCATTTCATGTTGTTGTTTTAAACATGAGATGTTTGTTCACAAGATTCTTGTGGTTGCTTTTTTTAGGTAACACTTTACTTAAAAGCTACGGGACATGACACCCACTTCAGCTGATATAAATCGACATAAGGCTCCGATTAGATTACAACACCATGACGGCTCACTTTCAAGCTCGGCGTATATCTGGGATGTCACATGGCGCTGCTTGGCATAGATCGGTGGCTCCTGATCCCAGACCTGGATTTAACTTCCTGCAATATGTTGTTTTTTTTCCTCCCTTTTTCCTAAAGCCTGCTGTGCAGAGGCGCCAGAACTCTGAAATGGGAAAACACTGACAGAGAATACGACACAATCAAACCAGATAGACAAAATGTACAGGTTTATTTCTATCCGATTTTTTTTTTGTGTGTGTTACATCACACATGGATGGATGGATGGATGGATGTCACATGTGCAAATACAAATGAATTCAGAGCATGTTTCAAGAAGTAAAATGAAAAGTTCTTGTGCTGTGGTCATTGCATGGTTTCAAAGAGAACTTCCATTTCAAACCAGATCAACATAGAGTCAAAATCCGTGTAGAGAAATAATGTGTGTTCCACTTAAATAATAATAATAATAATAATAATAATAATAATATGTTTCGGTTAAACCATAAGCACTCTACATATGTAAACACCACAGTACATCTTGGTAAGTCAGTACATAAACAGCAAGCGGTATCACATGTGGGTTTCCCGGTTCCTCGGATGTCTCACAGTTATACGTAGCTTCCTGTATTTAGGTCTTTTGTTTCAGAGGGTAGAGCTGAGCTCTGATATTCAGACCGAGTTCTTTAGTGGTGTTCTGATTGTGACAGTCTTTTAAAGTCACCCTAAACCTGAAAAAAAAAGTCCAAATGTTAAATTCAATTTTCTGTTTAAAATGTAAGCAGGTTACTGGAGGGCGGCACGGTGGTGTAGTGGTTAGCGCTGTCGCCTCACAGCAAGAAGGTCCGGGTTCGATCCCTGTGGCCGGCGAGGGCCTTTCTGTGCGGAGTTTGCATGTTCTCCCCGTGTCCGCGTGGGTTTCCTCCGGGTGCTCCGGTTTCCCCCACAGTCCAAAGACATGCAGGTTAGGTTAACTGGTGACTCTAAATTGACTGTAGGTGTGAATGTGAGTGTGAATGGTTGTCTGTGTCTATGTGTCAGCCCTGTGATGACCTGGCGACTTGTGCAGGGTGTACCCTGCCTTTCGCCCGTAGTCAGCTGGGATAGGCTCCAGCTTGCCTGCGACCCTGTAGAAGGATAAAGCGGCTAGAGATAATGAGATGAGATTAGATTTATGGAAGGAGTCTCCAGTGTCAGTGCTTTGTAACTTTAAATCTCGACTGTGACGTAAATTGTTGTTGTATATGAGGAGAACTAGAATAAAACACTTCAGGACGCTCTTTAATAGAAAAACAAATTATTTTAGGTTAATGTGATGAACCATAACTCCAATTCATCATATCACCTCATCATAGATGGCAGAGTATTTTAAATATACTGTATACACTCACCAGCCACTTTATTAGAAACACCCTAAGGAACACCCTGCTGTTGGATGCAGTTCTCTAATCAGCACAATGCATCAAATCATGCAGATACAAATCAAGAGCATCAGAATGGGAAAAATTGTGATCTTAAAGTGTGACTTTCTTCCACTGTGGCATGGGTGTTGGTTTGAGCCAGACGGACTGGTTTGAGTATTTCAGAAACTGCTGATCTTGTGGGGTTTTCACACACAACAGTCTCTAGAGTTTACACAGAATGGCGCAAAAAACAAAAAACACTGAGTGAGTGGGCGACAGTTCTGTGAATGGAAACAAATGCCTTGTTGATAAGAGAGCTCAGAGGAAAATGGCCAGATTGGTTTGACCTGCCAGGAAGGATATAGTAGCTCATAGCAACTCTTTACAACCGTGGTGAGCAGAAAAGCATCTCAGCATGCAACAGCAGAAGAACACATTGGGTTCCACTCCTGCAGCCAAGAACAGGAATCTTAGAATCAAGAACACGTTTCTATTAAAGTGCACGTTGAGTGTATATAATCTTGTGTTTTGATCAGGATTCTTGATATTATCTTGACTTCTTTATTGTTGTATGATGGTGAAAGTCCAGATGCCATTAAACCTTTTTTTTTTTTTTTTTTTGTGGGGTAATAACAACAAGAAGGCTAGGATATCAGCAGTATGTCCTAAGGATTTTTTTTTTAAATAATTCAGTATTGACAAAGTTTTGGGTGACTTTAAAGGATGATATTGAAAGGCCACACTGATTTACAGAATGCACACACTCAAAAAAACAACAACATGGGTGTCTGTTACATGAACCTAAGTCTAACATGTAACGGTTGACATTTAGGTCACTCAACAAAATTGTTTCTGGCTAAGTTAACGCATTTTACTTGGGTGGAAATACTTTCCATACTTTTATTACGTTCACTGAGCAAGTTATTTTTTGAGTGCAGTCTGTTTATATGCCACCTGATGGCACTTGTGTCTGGAGTCGACCAGCAGTTTTACTTTACAGAGAAAAGAACACCCTTGTTGATCCTTCTGCCTACACTTCTGAAAGTCAAATGCTTAAATTACCCCTGTGGAAGTAAAATGTCTGTCCTCTGTCCTTCTCTTACACAAAAACAAAAGCATTTCCTTGTCTTGATCTTGAACTGTATGTTTTAAAAGAGTGTGCTTTTGTTGCATTGTTTAGTTTGTGTCTGTCTCTGAGCAACCGGTCACTAAACAATAGCAAAATGAGAATGTCTCTCTTTAGATATCTGTCTCCTTCAAGCTGTAACATTCCGTCAGATCGTATATCTGAAACCCACTTGGATCACTGCACTCGCTGTAGATCCCCATGGCCACCGTATCAATCTCAGTCCTGTCCAGCGAGGGCATTGAATTCTTTCCTGCCCCGCTCTTGATCTTGTTAGACAAGTTGTTCATCTTCTCCTTCAGATGGAAGGAGGACTTCTGCAAGGGAGGGAAGAAGCTCCAGCTTTTCAGGTTCAGGGAGTGGCTTTTGCTCCGACATGAGAAAATCGAACTGCTGCAGGAATCATGGAAGGAGAAACCGGGCTGATAGTCACCCCGCGAGTCTTTGGCCCGGCCCCTGAGGGCTGTACGCCAGCGGTGGTCGTAGAAGCGGCGTAAGCTGCGTCGTCGATGATGGCACTGGCAGTGAAGAAGGCGGGTGAAGGCGCGTTGGAATTCTTTACTCGAGCAGGGATAGATAACCGGGTTGATACAGCTGTTGAAGTAACCCAGCCAGAAGATAACTTTAAACACCACGTCTGAAGGTTTCAGAGCAGGGAAGAAAGATCCTGGAGTTAGAAAGAGAAAAGAGAGAGGGAGAGACATTGCTGAATATATATATATATATATATATGTTTTTTTTTTTTACCAAATCAGAGTTTGTTCTCAGTTCAACGATACATTCATTGTCATTCCTCAACCAGAAACCAGTTGAAGAGAAACCAAAGACTTAAGTAAAAGTACTTATTATTTTTTAAATGCCTGAAGACACTACATTTCAGAACAACGGTGATAATGAGACCAAAAGCATTCAGTGTACCATCACATTTTCAACATTATTACCATCATACAACCCCGATTCCAAAAAAGTTGGGACAAAGTACAAATTGTAAATAAAAACCGAATGCAATGATGTGGAAGTTTCAAAATTCCATATTTTATTCAGAATAGAACATATATGACATATCAAATGTTTAAACTGAGAAAATGTATCATTTAAAGAGAAAAATTAGGTGATTTTAAATTTCATGACAACAACACATCTCAAAAAAGTTGGGACAAGGCCATGTTTACCACTGTGAGACATCCCCTTTTCTCTTTACAACAGTCTGTAAACGTCTGGGGACTGAGGAGACAAGTTACTCAAGTTTAGGGATAGGAATGTTAACCCATTCTTGTCTAATGTAGGATTCTAGTTGCTCAACTGTCTTAAGTCTTTTTTGTCGTATCTTCCGTTTTATGATGCACCAAATGTTTTCTCTGGGTGAAAGATCTGGACTGCAGGCTGGCCAGTTCAGTACCCGGACCCTTCTTCTACGCAGCCATGATGCTGTAATTGATGCAGTATGTGGTTTGGCATTGTCATGTTGGAAAATGCAAGGTCTTCCCTGAAAGAGACGTCGTCTGGATGGGAGCATATGTTGCTCTAGAACCTGGATATACCTTTCAGCATCGATGGTGTCTTTCCAGATGTGTAAGCTGCCCATGCCACATGCACTAATGCAACCCCATACCATCAGAGATGCAGGCTTCTGAACTGAGCGCTGATAACAACTTGGGTCGTCCTTCTCCTCTTTAGTCCGAATGACACAGCATCCCTGAGTTCCATAAAGAACTTCAAATTTTGATTTGTCTGACCACAGAACAGTTTTCCACTTTGCCACAGTTCATTTTAAATGAGCCTTGGCCCAGAGAAGACGTCTGCGCTTCTGGATCATGTTTAGATACGGCTTCTTCTTTGAACTATAGAGTTTTAGCTGGCAACGGCAGATGGCACGGTGAATTGTGTTCACAGATAATGTTGTCTGGAAATATTCCTGAGTCCATTTTGTGATTTCCAATACAGAAGCATGCCTGTATGTGATGCAGTGCCATCTAAGGGCCAGAAGATCACGGGCACCCAGTATGGTTTTCCGGCCTTGACCCTTATGCACAGAGATTCTTCCAGATTCTCTGAATCTTTTGATGATATTATGCACTGTAGATGATGATATCTTCAAACTCTTTGCAATTTTACACTGTCGAACTCCTTTCTGATATTGCTCCACTATTTGTCGGGCAGAATTAGGGGGATTGGTGATCCTCTTCCCATCTTTACTTCTGAGAGCCGCTGCCACTCCAAGATGCTCTTTTTATACCCAGTCATGTTAATGACCTATTGCCAATTGACCTAATGAGTTGGAATTTAGTCCTCCAGCTGTTCCTTTTTCGTACCTTTAACTTTTCCAGACTCTTATTGCCCCTGTCCCAACTTTTTTTGAGATGTGTTGCTGTCATGAAATTTCAAATGAGCCAATATTTGGCATGAAATTTCAAAATGTCTCACTTTCGACATTTGATATGTTGTCTATGTTCTATTGTGAATACAATATCAGTTTTTGAGATTTGTAAATTACTGCATTCCGTTTTTATTTACAATTTGTACTTTGTCCCAACTTTTTTGGAATCAGGGTTGTACAAAAGCCACATGATTAGCATCATCATGCACAACCACTGGTTGTGTTACTGCAACACTTTTCACAACTGTGACATGCTCATTTAAATTAAAATATCTTCATATTTGTGACTGATTTATTGTGTTCAAATGATACAGTAGCATGCAAATGCTGCATCAACGCACTAGCAAATTAAAGCCTGCCAATGGCCACTGTGGCCACCAGAGGGCCCCCAAGAGAGCTTGAAATGTTTTTTTGGCTCAGCCTTTGGCTGAAACCTATAGATGCACCTGTCTGTATGTGTATGTTTAACTGAGTTTGAGCATGTTCTATCCATCCATCCATTATCTGTAGCCGTTTATCCTGTTCTACAGGGTCGCAGGCAAGCTGGAGCCTATCCCAGCTGACTATGGGTGAGAGGCGGGGTACACCCTGGACAAGTCGCCAGATCATCGCAAAGCTGACACAGAAACAAACAACCATTCACACTCACACCTATGGTCAATTGAGAGCCACCAATTAGCCTAACCTGCATGTCTTTGGACTGTGGGGGAAACCGGAGCACCCAGAGGAAACCTATGCAGACATGGGGAAAACATGCAAACTCCACACAAAAAGGCCCTGGGCAGCCACTAGGCTCGAACCCAGGACCTTCTTGCTGTGAGGCGAAAGTGCTAACCACTACACCAACGTGCCGCCAGTTTGAGCATGTTTAAGAATATAACTGGCATGCCAGCCTCAGGTAGCAATTCCGCAGTCACGGTGTGGCGCCACTGTGTGCTGACTATGTAAGTGCCATGTTACATAACCTCAGCGTGCAATGTAATCCTTCCAGACTGTGGGGACTATAGTGCTGAACAGATTTTGCAACTTTGGTTCGAATCCTGGCATTGATATATTTCTGAGTGGGCTATTTTTTTCTATTTATGTACTGTAGCTTCTATCTCCCAAGCAGACAAAGGCTAAGCTCAGACCTGCATAGGTCTCTAGTTTGTGATATGCCAATGGTAATCATGTCAACAAAACACAATACTGTGTGAATGGGCTGGCTAGCTGATACTACTAGTTTAATCAAGAGCTGGTGTCATGTTCATGTGCATGCACAATGTAACAGATATTAAGTGCATTTTGATGCAAACACACTCACTCATACCTCCCTATCTTTTCCTGTTAAAACTGAAATTTCTCGAGCCAGGTAGTTAGAAATTAGTTGCTGCTGGAGATCTAGTTCTGTCATGAAAATAAACTTCTTGTTGCTGACAACAGCCTAACATTATCTATATTATCATTTTGGGGTCTTTGCTACGTTCAGTGACATAGAATTAGTGTGTGTGGGGAGACAAGCAAACACACATGGCTCTGTAGTAAAAGAGTTTGGGTGCTAAACTGGCTTGCCCATAGTCCATACCTGTCTCCCATTTAAAACATTTGACATATTATGAAGTGCAAAATATGACAAAGGAGATCCCGAACTGTTGAGCAACTGAAATTGTATATCAGGCAAGAGTAGGGCAACATTTCTCTTTCAAAACTACAGCAATTGGTTTCCTCAGTTCCCAAATATTTACAGAGTGTTGTTAAAAGTAGAAGTGGTGCAACACAGTGGTGAACATGCCCCTGTCCCAACTTTTTGGAAATGTGTTGATGACATCAAATTCAAAATGAGCATATATTTCTCAAAAACAATAAAATTTCTCAGTTTCAACATAAAAAAGGAAAAAAAAAGAAAGAATTAGCAGTGATGAGGCAGTAGGGGTCCCCCAAATCAAATTCTACTTACATAAAACCCTGGGATGGTCCTGTTTAACCTACATGTTGTCAAACAGAATGAAAATGGACTATTTACCCAAGGGGAATGGTAAAATGGATAGTTACATGACTGGTTGATAATAGAAGCTAACAGGATGGATTGACAAATTGGGGCTTGTCAGTTGGCTGAATATCTCTGGCTTGATGGAAGCCGAACTGAGTCTCTTTCTCAGAGATCTGAGTCTGTGATTCTTGGGTGAGAGATGCCTGATTTTAGACTTAGAGTTAGAGTTAATACTCCATGTCTGATAAATATATTTTCCATTCAATACAGTATGGACAAAGTAAGTATTCCTTTAATTTGCTACCCGTGTTTCACTTTAATTCTGAAATGACTGTGTTGGTCTAATACACTAATCAGATTTGTCAGACAGTCATAGAGAGAGAAAAAATATACGATGATAGGATGCTCATTTAAGAGGAATGGAATTCTCCAAAGTTGGATCTGCATCAAGTTTGTAGATGCATGCATTCTCATCTTTCACTTGGACCCCTGCTGTTCATGCCTCATCTCCATTCAAGTCTTGCTTTCACACACACACACACACACACACACACACACACACACATATATATATATATATATATATATATATATATATATATATAGAAAATCAAAGTGAGCATTTCAGTTTGCTACACTTTGGCTAGCTTCCTTATCACCACCTGACTTTGTGCCCTTTGCATAGGGAGTAAAGGAGCTGCCGTGTCACAGTATCACATAAAACTGTTGTCAGATCTGCCAGCCTGTGGACACTATGCAGCCATTCTGAGTTTTACAAGAGGTCAGGGTCACTAGCTATCAGTGCCCGGGTTTATAAATGCCCCAGCATGGCTGTTAAAATCACACTGTAGTGCTGCTTCCATGTCTTTGATCAGGGGGCAACAAATGGCCTGGATTCTTTGAGGTTCTTCCTTCAAAGGTTTCTTTTTCCCCCCAATTTGTGCACTTGGCTCATCTCAAAATGATGATCTGAAGGTGACAGAGCTGCACAATATTTCTGAAAGGAAAGTTTTCTACTGGACAAATGACCAAACTTTTGGCACCTTATATATATATATATATATATATATAGGGTGGCATGGTGGTGTAGTGGTTAGCACTATTACCTCACAGCAAGAAGGTTCTGGGTTCGAGCCCAGTGGCCGGCGAGGGTCTTTCTGTGCGGAGTTTGCATGTTCTCCCCGTGTCTGTGTGGGTTTCCTCCGGGTGCTCCGGTTTCCCCCACAGTCCAAAGACATGTAAGTTAGGTTAATTGGTGGCTCTAAATTGACTGTAGGTGTGAGTGTGAATGGTTGTTTGTCTCTATGGCCAAGTTTACATTAGACCGTATCTGTCTCATTTTCTTCGCGGATGCACTGTCCGTTTACATTAAACCGCCTGGAAACTCCGGGAAACGGGAATCCGCCAGGGTCCACGTATTCAATCCAGATCGTGTCAGCTCCGGTGCTGTGTAAACATTGAGAATACATGGATACGCAGATACGCTGTGCTGAGCTCTAGCTGGCGTCGTCATTGGACAACGTCACTGTGACATCCACCTTCCTGATTCGCTGGCGTTGGTCATGTGACGCGACTGCTGAAAAACGGCGCGGACTTCCGCCTTGTATCACCTTTCATTAAAGAGTATAAAAGTATGAAAATACTGCAAATACTGATGCAAATACTGCCCATTGTGTAGTTATGATTGTCTTTAGGCTCGCCATCCTTCCACTTGCAAGTGGTAAGTGATATGCGCTGGGATCACACACACAGCGGCTCAGTCCCGAATCACAGCTTGTTCACTTCACTCATGTGCTCTGTGAGCTGCGCAAGGCCGGAGTGCGCACCCTGCAGAGGGCACTCGCTGTTCAGGGCGGAGTGATTTGGAGCGCAGGATGCCTGCGGAGCCGAGCGTATCCGTGTATTGGTGTTGCTGTGTGCACGCAAGTCGTGTATTGGTGTTGCTGTGTGCACACTAATCGTTTTAAAAACGTTAATCTGATGATCCGCTGATACGGTCTAATGTAAACATGGGCTATGTGTCAGCCCTGTGATGACCTGGCGACTTGTCCAGGGTGTACCCCGCCTCTGACCCTGTAGAACAGGATTAGCGGCTACAGATAACGGATGGATATATACAATATTTGGCTGCTATACAAACACAGAACATAGAGTTCTCCAGGACCAGGGTTTGGGATTAGTGTTGGAGAACACCAGTACCAACAGGCACTAATGGTACTTAAAGATGGTCGAGCAGCACAACCTGATGTTGAAGCATGTAACAGCACGTGTTAGAACACCACATGCACAAATAATAATTTTAAAAACAGATTAAAAAGAAGTAAAGGAATATTTTAGTTTTCAACCTGCACAATGGTTTCATTTGATTTGCTCAAAAATGTGATCAAGTAATTATTTTATGGCACAAACACTCTGCAAAACCATTGAAAATGCTCTGAATTACTGAATACAATGTACATTATTAGCTGCTCAACCAATCAGAGAAAAGAACGACATATATTGTACCAGTCAAAACTTTGTACACCCCAGTCATTCATACAGTAGGTTTTGCTGTATTTAGACAATTTTCTACATTGCAGAACAAAACTGAAGACATCCAAATTATATTTAAAAAAATATATAAATAAAAACCTGCAACATATCTGGAATTTATGTGGTAAACAAAAATGTTCGATATTTTAGATTCTTCAAAGTATCCAGTGTTTACTTTGATGATTCTTTGCCCACTATTGGCATTATCTTAACCAGCTTCATGAGGTAGTCACCTGGAATGCTTTTCAATTAACAGGTGCCTCGTCAAAAGTTAATTAGTGGACGAGTTTCTTGCCTTCTTAATGTGTTTGAGATCAAACAGTAAATAGTAAATAATAAACATACTAACAATAAAATAGCCCTATTCCACACCACAACTGTAGCAATTCATACAGCATTATGTCAAGAACTGAACAACTAAGTAAAGAGAAACGACATCTATCATTAGTTTAAGACATGAAGTGACTTTTAATGAATAAAAATAAAGAATTAGAAGGTGTGTTCAAACGTTTGACTGGTGCTGTATGTGAAAGCTTCATCCATGTTGGATATGGAAGTGTCATTATTGCTCAGTGTAATGATGCTTTTGCTTTTTCCCTCTTAAGCTCTTTTTTTTTTTTGCACACAGATGATGACCTCATCTCGTTTCCCATTAATCAACATCTGTCATCTGACCAGACACATGAACAAAAGGCTCTGTTTTCTTATTAGGCATGTGTTCACACAATGACATTTCTCAACACTCATTTTCATCCCACTGTTCTCAGTCTACACTCACAAGCTGCAAGTGATTTAAGATTCTATCAAATCACACATCAGCAGGATACGATAAGGTGCTTCAACAAGATGGAAAAATGATCCATGAAACATGTAACTTATAAACATTACAATATTAAACCATGACAACACTGCGCATTTCAAACGACTTGAGTGAGGGATTGTCGGAATACTCAGACCTTCTCTACACCTTTATGGATGCATCTAAGCTTGAAACTTTTAGTTTTCTGTTTTAGTCTACATTCAAAGAATATTTTCAACTCAAAAAAAAAAAAAAAGACTCAGATTGCACACACCAATTCCTGAAAATTATGTCCAAGTGCCAATGTGTGGAAAATTTTTTATATGGCTCACTAGAAGAATTAACAGCTTTAAGATCTTCTTAAAGTATCCTAAAATGTATGAAATGCAAAATTTCAGTGTATTTACTGATAACTTTAAGGATACTTAAAGTATAACTTTAAGTGACTTTCCATGACTTCATAAAGATAAAGAAATGCTGTTAAAAAGAATGTTTAAGATGTCACTTAAAGTTACTAAATTTAACATTTAAATGTACTTAAAGTCACTACTACTTTGAAGAATACCAATAAAGGGACTTAAAGGTACGAGTATATTTACTCAATCTAAAAAGTTCAGTAAAAGCAACTTAAATGCACTACTAAATTTAAGGTTCCTTTAAGGTTTACGTTAAATGCAGTTAAATTCACATTTTCACCTCGTGGATGGAAATTTAAAAAAAAAAAAAATCCAAAGGAAAAGGGGAATAAAATCTCAGGTGAAAGGATTTTTTTAATGGAAAAAACCCACAATTGTGAACAGGAATACTTTGTAAAATGATGTAAAAACATTAATTTGAATGAAAAAAAGTGTGTGTGTGTGTGTGTGTGGGGGGGGGGGGGGGGGGGGGCATAGATGGAAAACTTTTCCAAAAAGCAAAATGAACTTTTGAAAAGGACTTTGACTTGGCCATTCCAAAACATTAACTTTATTCTTCTTTAACCATTCTTTGGTAGAACGACTTGTGTGCTTTGGGTCGTTGTCTTGCTGCATGACCCACCTTCTCTTGAGATTCAGTTCATGGACAGATGTTCTGACATTTTCCTTTAGAATTCACTGGTATAATTCAGAATTCATTGTTCCATCAATGATGGCAAGCCGTCCTGGCCCAGATGCAGCAAAATAGGCTCAAACCATTATACTACCACCACCATGTTTCACAGATGGGAAAAGGTTCTTATGCTGGAATGCAAAGTTTTCCTTTCTCCAAACATAACGCTTCTCATTTAAACCAAAAAGTTATATTTTGATCTCATCCATCCACAAAACATTTTTCCAATAGCCTTCTGGCTTGTCCACGTGATCTTTAGCAAGCTGCAGAAAAGCAGCAATGTTCTTTTTGAAGAGCAGTGGCTTTCTCCTTGCAACCCTGCCATGCACACCATTGTAGTTTAGTGTTCTCCTGATGGTGGACTCACGAACATTAATATTAGCCAGTGTGAGAGAGGCCTTCAGTTGCTTAGAAGTTACCCTGGGGTCCTTTGTGACCTCATCGACCATTACATGCCTTGCTCTTGGAGTGATCTTTGTTGGTCGACCACTCCTAGGGAGGGTAACAATGGTCTTGAATTTCCTCCATTTGTACACAATCTGTCTGACTGTGGATTGGTGGAGTCCAAACTCTTTAGAGATGGTTTTGTAACCTTTTCCAGCCTGATGAGCATCAACAACGCTTTTTCTGAAGTCCTCAGAAATCTCCTTTGTTCGTTCCATGATACACTTCCACAAGAGTGTTGTGAAGATCAGACTTTGATAGATCCCTGTTCTTTAAATAAAACAGGGTGCCCACTCACAGATATGTAATATTGGATCATTTTCCTCAATAAATAAATGACCAAGTATAATATTTTTGTCTCATTTGTTTAACTGGGTTCTCTTTATCTACTTTTAGGACTTGTGCAAAAATCTGGTGATGTTTTAGGTCATATTTATGCAGAAATATAGAGAATTCTAAAGGATTCACAAACTTTCAAGCACCACTGTACATACAGTACTGTGCAAAAGTCTTAGGCACACTTTTTTTCATCCAAACTTTGTTATAGATTTCTATTTTATGACGTCTACATTAAGGCGGCACGGTGGTGTAGTGGTTAGCGCTGTCGCCTCACAGCAAGAAGGTCCGGGTTCGAGCTGGGCCTTTCTGTGTGGAGTTTGCATGTTCTTCCCATGTCTGCGTGGGTTTCCTCTGGGTGCTCCGGTTTCCCCCACAGTCCAAAGACATGCAGGTTAGGTTAAGTGGTGGCTCTAAATTGACCATAGGTGTGAATGTGAGTGTGAATGGTCGTCTGTGTCTTATGTGTCAGCCTTGTGATGACCTGGCGACTTGTCCAGGGTGTACCCCACCTTTCTCCCGTAGTCAGCTGGGATAGGCTCCAGCTTGCCTGTGACCCTGTAGAACAGGATAAACGGCTACAGATAATGAGATGAGATGAGACTTCTACATTATCGAGTCAGTACAAAAACATTTTAGAGTCCAAACATTCATTTTCCAGCACAAAATTAAATGTTACAGAAAAAAACCTGTTTGTATCTGAGCAGCATATTATTTAAGAGAGCACTTTTCAGATGAAAAAAGAAAACATAATGAAGGCTGCTGGGTTTTGGTGGAAAATTAAGAAGTGAGTGTGACAGTCAAAGTGTCCAGAAGAACTGTGGCTGGTTCTGTAAGATGCTCAGTAAAACCTACAGCTCATTTTCTTATAAAACTGCACTCATTGTACCTGAGACTACGATTTTTTTTTAAAAGCAAAGGGTCGTCTCACACCAAATATTGACTTTGTTTAATTTATTATGGCTTACTGCTGTTTATAGTATTTTTTTTTATGTGGAAACATTTACAACCCCGATTCCAAAAAAGTTGGGACAAAGTACAAATTGGAAATAAAAACGGAATGCAATAATTTACAAATCTCAAAAACTGATATTGTATTCACAATAGAACATAGACAACATATCAAATGTCGAAAGTGAGACATTTTGAAATTTCATGCCAAATATTGACTCATTTGAAATTTCATGATAGCATAACATCTCAAAAAAGTTGGGACAGGGGCAATAAGAGGCTGGAAAAGTTAAAGGTACAAAAAAGGAACAGCTGGAGGACCAAATTGCAACTCATTAGGTCAATTGGCAATAGGTCATTAATATGACTGGGTATAAAAAGAGCATCTTGGAGTGGCAGCATCTCTCAGAAGTAAAGATGGGAAGAGGATCACCAATCCCCCTAATTCTGTGCCAACAAATACTGGATCAATATCAGAAAGGAGTTCGACAGTGTAAAATTGCAAAGAGTTTGAACATATCATCATCTACAGTGCATAATATCATCAAAAGATTCAAATAATCTGGAAGAATCTCTGTGCGTAAGGGTCAAGGCCGGAAAACCATACTGGGTGCCCGTGATCTTCGGGCCCTTAGATGGCACTGCATCACATACAGGCATGCTTCTGTATTGGAAATCACAAAATGGGCTTAGGAATATTTCCAGAGAACATTATCTGTGATCACAATTCACTGTGCCATCTGCCGTTGCCAGCTAAAACTCTATAGTTCAAAGAAGAAGCCATATCTAAACGTGATCCAGAAATGCAGATGTCTTCTCTGGGCCAAGGCTCATTTAAAATGGACTGTGGCAAAGTGGAAAACTGTTCTGTGGTCAGACGAATCAAAATTTGAAGTTCTTTATGGAAATCAGGGACGCCATGTCATTCAGACTAAAGAGGAGAAAGACGACCCAAGTTGTTATCAGCGCTCAGTTCAGAAGCCTGCATCTCTGATGGTATGGGGTTGCATTAGTGCGTGTGGCATGAGCAGCTTACACATCTGGAAAGACACCATCAATGCTGAAAGGTATATCCAGGTTCTAGAGCAACATATGCTCCCATCCAGACGACGTCTCTTTCAGGGAAGACCCTGCATTTTCCAACATGACAATGCCAAACCACATACTGCATCAATTACAGCATCATGGCTGCGTAGAAGAAGGGTCCGGGTACTGAACTGGCCAGCCTGCAGTCCAGATCTTTCACCCGTAGAAAACATTTGGCACATCATAAAACGGAAGATACGACAAAAAAGACCTAAGACAGTTGAGCAACTAGAATCCTACATTAGACAAGAATGAGTTAACATTCCTATCCCTAAACTTGAGCAACTTGTCTCCTCAGTCCCCAGACGTTTACAGACTGTTGTAAAGAGAAAAGGGGATGTCTCACAGTGGGAAACATGGCCTTGTCCCAACTTTTTTGAGATGTGTTGTTGTCATGAAATTTAAAATCACCTAATTTTTCTCTTTAAATTATACATTTTCTCAGTCTAAACATTTGATATGTCATCTATGTTCTATTCTGAATAAAATATGGAATTTTGAAACTTCCACATCATTGCATTCGGTTTTTATTTACAATTTGTACTTTGTCCCAACTTTTTTGGAATCAGGGTTGTAATTTCATTATTTTTTAAGCCATGGCATGGGGGTGGCATGGTGGTGTAGTGGTTAGCACTGTTGTCTCACAGCAAGAAGGTTCTGGGTTCAAGCCCAATGGCCAACGGGAGCCTTTCTGTGTAGAGTTTGCATGTTCTCCCTGTGTCTGCGTGGGTTTCCTCTGGGTGCTCCGGTTTCCCCTGCAGTCCAAAGATATGCAGGTTAGGCTAATTGGTAACTCTAAATTGACCCTAGGTGTGAATGTGAGTGTGAATGGGTGTTTGTCTTTGGCCAAGTTTACATTAGACCGTATCTGTCTTGTTTTCTTCGCGGATGCACTGTCCATTTACATTAAAACGCCTGGAAACGCCGGGAAACGGGAATCCGCCAGGGTCCACGTATTCAATCCAGATCGTGTCAGCTCCGGTGCTGTGTAAACATTGAGAATACATGGATACGCAGATACGCTGTGCTGAGCTCTAGCTGGCGTCGTCATTGGACAACGTCACTGTGGCATCCACCTTCCTGATTCGCTGGCGTTGGTCATGTGACGCGACTGCTGAAAAACGGCGTGGACTTCCGCCTTGTATCACCTTTCATTAAAGAGTATAAAAGTATGAAAATACTGTAAATACTGATGCAAATACTGCCCATTGTGTAGTTATGATTGTCTTTAGGCTTGCCATCCTTCCACTTGCAAGTGGTAAGTGACTTGCGCACAGCGGCTCAGTCCCGAATCACTGCTCGTGCACTTCACTTGCACGCTCTGTGAGCTGCGCAGGGCCGGAGTGCGCACCCTCCAGAGGGCACTCGCTGTTCAGGGCGGAGTGATTTGGAGCGCAGCCGCTGAGGAGGAAGCGATGAGCCGCACCGACACATTTCAACTTACGTGCCGAATTAGTCATGTGATTAGCGTATCCGTGTATTGGCGTTGCTGTGTGCACGCGAATCGTGTATTGGCGTTGCTGTGTGCACGCTAATCGTTTTTAAAAACGTTAATCTGATGATCCACTGATATGGTCTAATGTAAACCCCACCTTTATGTGTCAGCTCTATGATGATCTGATGCCTTGTCCAGGGTGTACCCCACCTCTCACCCATAGTCAGCTGGGATAGGCTCCAGCTTGCCTGCGACCCTGTAGAACAGGATAAAGCGGCTAGAGATAATGAGATGAGATGAGACACTGCAGGAAGTGATAATAAGCTTATCTGCAATTTCTTGTCTAATTTCTTAATTTAGCATTATAACAAATTTTAGATAATTAAGTCTAATTAGCCATTTTTAGAAGTTTCAAGCTGGAAAATGTTTTCCTTGCAGATATTTTTGCTCAGTACAGATTGGGAATCCATAAAATATCTATCAATGTACTTAATTATCTTATATTCATTGAACAGTAATCTTATATTAAGAAACATGAGACACATTTGCTGATGATATTTTCCCTTGCAAAGATATTTTTTTAGCTTTGAAGTATACAGTGGTGCTTGAAAGTTTGTGAACCCTTTAGAATTTTCTATATTTCTGCATAAATATGACCTAAAACATCATCAGATTTTCACACAAGTTCTAAAAGTAGATAAAGAAAACCCAGTTAAACAAATGAGACAAAAATATTTTACTTGGTCATTAATTTATTGAGGAAAACGATCCAAAATTACATATTTATGATTGGCAAAAGTATGTGAACCTCTAGGATTAGCAGTTAATTTGAAGGTGAAATTAGAGTCAGGTGTTTTCAATCAATGGGATGACAATCAGATTGTGAGTGGGCACCCTGTTTTATTTAAAGAACAGGGATCTGTCAAAGTCTGATCTTCACAACACATGTTTGTGGAAGTGTATCATGGCACAAACAAAGGATATTTCTGAAGACCTCAGAAAAAGTGTTGTTGATGCTCATCAGGCTGGAAAAGGTTACAAAACCATCTCTAAAGAGTTTGGACTTCACCAATCCACAGTCAGACAGATTGTGTACAAATGGAGGAAATTCAAGACCATTGTTACTCTCCGTAGGAGTGCTCGACCAACAAAGATCACTCCAAGAACAAGGCGTGTAATAGTCGGCGAGGTCACAAAGGACCCCAGGGTAACTTCTAAGCAACTGAAGACCTCTCTGACATTGGCTAATGTTAATGTTCATGAGTCCACCATCTGGAGAACACTGAACAACAATGGTGTGCATGGCAAAGTTGCAAGGAGAAAACCACTGCTTTCCAAAAAGAATATTGCTGTTCATCTGAAGTTTGCTAAAGATCATGTGGACAAGCCAGAAGGCTATTGGAAAAATGTTTTGTGGATGGATGAGACCAAAATAGAATTTTTTGGTTTAAATGAGAAGCGTTATGTTTGGAGAAAGGAAAACACTGCATTCCAGCATAAGAACCTTATCCCATCTGTGAAACATGGTGGTGGTAGTATCATGGTTTGGGGCTGTTTTGCTGCATCTGGGTCAGGGTGGCTTGCCATCATTGATGGAACAATAAATTCTGAATTATACCAGCGAAGTCTAAAGGAAAATGTCAGGACATCTGTCCATGAACTGAATCTCAAGAGAAGGTGGGTCATGCAGCAAGAAAATGACCCTAAGCACACAAGTCGTTCTACCAAAGAATGGTTAAAGAAGAATAAAGTTAATGTTTTGGAATGGCCAAGTCAAAGTCCTGACCTTAAGCCAATAGAAATGTTGTGGAAGGACCTGAAGCGAGCAGTTCATGTGAGGAAACCCACCAACATCCCAGAGTTGAAGCTGTTCTGTATGGAGGAATGGGCTAAAATTCCTCCAGGCCGGTGTGCAGGACTGATCAACAGTTACCAGAAACGTTTAGTTGCAGTTATTGCTGCACAAGGGGGTCACACCAGATACTGAAAGCAAAGGTTCATATACTTTTGCCACTCATAGACATGTAATATTGGATCATTTCCCTCAATAAATAAATTACCAAGTATAATATTTTTGTCTCATTTGTTTAACTGGGTTCTCTTGATCTACTTTTAGGACTTGTGTGAAAATCTGATGATGTTTTAGGTCATATTTATGCAGAAATATAGAAAATTCTAAAGGGTTCCCAAACTTTCAAGCACCACTGTATACTACATTAAAAACATAAACTTTATTTTGTTGGATATGGACAAGTAAATATGAAACAATACTCCTGTTAAAGCTCTGGTGCTTGTTGCTTGTTCGATGACAGAAATATGGCCACATTACATTTTACATGCATTTTTAGAATCTTCATAAAATGTGGACAAATAGCCTTCAGTTAAGTTTGGCCTTGGCCTGATTTAATTATTTCCCTTGGCATGATATTTTTATAAATTCTTCACAGCGGGGTGTTCTCAGTGGTATGGGAAAAATAAAAACACATTACTCACAAAATGCAGTTATGAACCTTAATAAAATATCAGCATGGCATCCCAGGCCCTCTGATTTAGCCTGGAGCAGCTTGTTTCTTCGACTTGTTAAATACAGATGCGAATATTAACACGGCTTAAACAGAACATTAACCGATGATTCAGGACAAACACAGTCAGGCATGAACAGTCAAAAGAAGACAAGGAAGAAAATGAATGAATATGTTGTTTTTGTTTTTGGTTCCAGTCAGCCATAAGTATGTGACTGCTGTCTAATCAGGTTAATGTTGCTTTTACAATCTGCGGTCCAAAGTATACACATGACTTGGCCACTTTCCAATGTCTACATGTCGGTCACTGAATTTCTGTTCCTTTAATGTAAAGTGGGCGGAGCTATTCTTGGATCAAGCATTCATAAGATCCACCAGCACACTGTTTATCAAAATGATGCATCCCAATGATTACATAGCAAATGAAAGCAAATTAGCGTAAATTAGCTGGCGAAGTGGATGAAACGAATCTGGCAAGTAAACGGAAACTAGTGACCTCAAGCTAACCTAACGAAAGAAGATTCGAGAAACAAACTTAGGGTGAATTCAAAATGAGAGACTGCTGCCTTGTTGCTATGGTGCCGTAACAGACAGGTGTCTCATAAGGCAGAACTTTTGAATGAAGGCATCTTTTAAGAACGTTTGCTTCAAATTTTCTTTTTGGATAGTGTTTGCAGTGACATGTGACATCAGCATGCCATGCGTGACGTCAGCACACCAGAACTAAACTTGTTAGTTTCGAGTGAGCTTGCAAATGTTAGCTAGTTGGCAAACAGATGCCTAACAAATCATGTGGTCAGGCCTTGGTCATGCTCCAGCTCATGATGGGTTTAATTTGCAAATACTTGGTGATGAAAAATTGGTCTCATCACCACCAACTGTGCAATACACGGAGAATGTTTTCCGAGTTCCGCGAGTTGTTTTTTGGTGTGTCTCCACTTCATGAGTGGCCAAAAATGTGAACAATTTCAGTGCATGCATTGAAATTTGGTGGGGATGTTTTCGTCAGCAAACTAAGTGGCAAACACTTGCAGGTGGGTTTAGGAATACTTCCAGAAGCTCAGGAAAGCATTACCACCAAAATAGCTTTTCATTGATAATCAATCACAAAGCATCGTGAGCTGTAGTGTGATTGTAGCCTTACATTCACAGGGTTCAAGATAGTACAATGCTTATTTCTTGGTAACTTTTCCAAAATCTAAGCAAAACAAACACCCTCAAAATTCCATTTGTATATGAATTCACTTTTTCTGTGAAGCTTCATCAACCATTATTTAATTCTGTTACTTTAGAGAGCCGCCACACAGATTTATGGGTAATAGGCAACATCGAGGCTACACTGATGAAGCCTTTAACTGGAGGTAGTTTGAAGGCATTTTCAAAGACAGGAAATGACAGATCGGTCAGTTTCAACTGGTCCTTTAGACTTTGCTGTCATGTTCAACACCCCCTTGAGACAGCATTTCTGCCATTTTGAACGTACCCATAATGAGCAACAAATAACTGTAAGCTGGTCTCGCTAATTAACATCTAATGTCATACATGAACACTAACCTAACCAGTAAAAGAAGACGATTGCTACAGAAAACTAAAATAATGAGGAAAATTAGCCTACCCTAGCAGGCTAAATTAAATGAAAGCTAGCCTGCAAAGCAAAAGATGACTTCTGGAGCGAAAGTTAAACTCCTCTTCAGCTGCTTGAGTCATGTCTCCGATTGTGGCTGTACTTCAAGAATGCTCATTGGAATATTAGGCCACAGCTACTTATATAAAATATTTCATGGATATTAAATGTATTTATCGAGTCCCATAGAAATATTTACATTTTTCATAGTTATTTTTAAAGGGCTTTTATAGAGATAAAAATTATCCTAAAGTTGAAATATTTCTTTGCAATTATAACCATTTGAAACTGGTTATAAATGTGTTCTGCTGCAGATTCAGAAGAACCTCAGTAGCTGATTTATTTTGGTTGTGTCTATCATCTTTTACTACTTTTCAATTCTATTCACTTGAATAACTATGCAATGCAATATCCACGTTTTCTGTCCCAGAGGAGCAAAACTACTACACAACACTTTGAGGGGGAAAAAGGTTCTTCAAGGGTTCTTCACTTCCTGAAGGGGATTTACTTCAAAACCTCAATGAAAAGAAAACACTCTTGAAGCTGAAGCACCCTGTAGGATTTTTGATTTAGTTTTACTTTCTATGAATGCAGCAACTTTATGCTTTACTCCAAATCTGTGAAATGTCTCACTAATTTCATGGGTAGTTTGCTTTGTCCTTCGGTAACTACATAAATATTTGAGGTCTCTTTAATTTTTGTGGATTTTGGGGAACGTTCAAGAATGGCAGGAGCTTCATTTTCAAAACACTGCTAGTGTGGTGAGTAGCTTCATGGAGCACCAAATAAATCACAACACTTTAGAAAATGTTCCAGGTAGCACCCTAAATCCTAAATGGGTCTTCAGAGTGCACCTATGGAGCAACCTTGAAAGGTTTTATGTAGAACCCTACAACAGCATGATACAAATGCATACCTTGGCCAACATGTATCTAAAGGTTAAATCTAAAACCCTTACAAGATCTTTATCTTTCTGTGTGAACCCTGAAGGGTCCTACTTAGAAATCAATCATTAAGTGTTTCCATATTCGAAAAAAAAAAAATCAAAGTAGGGCCATTTTATGAAGTTAACAACCCATAACCACAGTGGTATGCAAAAGTTTGGGCACCCCTGGTCAAAATTGCTGTTAGTGTGAACAGTTAAGCAAGTTGAAGATGAAATGATCTCCAAAAGGCATAAAGTTAAAGATGACTCATTCCCTTAATATTTTAAGCAAAAACAATTTTTTTTATTTTTATCTTTTACATTTTCAAAATGACAAAAAAGGAAAAGGGCCTGAAGCAAAAGTTTGGGCACCCTGCATGGTTAGTACCTAGTAACACCCCCTTTGGCAAGTATCACAGCTTGTAAACACTTTTTGTAGCCAGCTAATAATCTTTCAGTTCTTACCTGGGGGATTTTCGTGCATTTGTCCTTGCAAAAGGCTTCCAGTTCTACAAGTTTCTTGGGCTGCCTTGCATGCACTGCTCTTTTGAGATCTATCCACAGATTTTCAATGATGTTTAGGTCAGGGGACTGTGAGGGTCAGGGCAAAACCTTCAGCTTGTGCCTCTTGAGGTATTCCATTGGAGATTTTGAGGTGTGTTTTGGATCATCATCTTATTGTAGGACCCATCCTCTTTTTAACTTCAACTTTTTTTTACAGATGGTGTGATGTTTGCTTCCAGAATTTGCTGGTATTTATTTGAATCCATGCTTCCCTCGACCAATGAAATGTGCCCTGTGCCACTGGCTGCAACACAACCCCAAAGCATGATTGATCCACACCCATGCTTCAGAGTTGGAGAGGTGTTCTTTTCCTGGAATTTGGCACCCTTTTTTCTCCAAACATACCTTTGCACATTGTGGCCAAAAAGTTTGATTTTGATTTCATCAGTCCACAGGACTTGTTTCCAAAATGCATCAGGCTTATTTAGATGTTCATTTGCAAACTTCAGATGCTGAATTTTGTGGCTAAGACACAGGAAAGGTTTTCTTCTGATGACTCTTCCATGAAGGTCATATTTGTTCAGGTATCGCTGCATAGTAGAACAGTGCACCACCACTTCAGGGTCTGCTAAATCTTTCTGAAGGTCTTTTGCAGTCAAACAGGGGTTTTTATTTGCCTTTCTAGCAATCCAACGAGCAGTTCTTTCAGAAAGTTTTCTTCATCTTCCAGACCTCACCTTGATCTCCACTGTTTCTGTTAACTGCCATTTCTTAATAACATTACAATATGAGGAAACAGCTACCTGAAAACACTTTGCTACGTTCTTGTAGCCGTCTCCTGCTTTGTGAGCATCAATTATTTTATTATTCAGAATGCAAGGGAGGGGGGTGGTATGGTGGTGTAGTGGTTAGCGCTGTTGCCTCACAGCAAGAAGGTCCGGGTTCGAGCCCCATGGCCGGCGAGGGCCTTTCTGTGTGGAGTTTGCATGTTCTCCCCGTGTCCGTGTGGGTTTCCTCCGGGTGCTCCGGTTTCCCCCACAGTCCAAAGACATGCAGGTTAGGTTAACTGGTGACTCTAAATTGACCGTAGGTGTGAATGTGAGTGTGAATGGTTGTCTGTGTCTATGTGTCAGCCCTGTGATGACCTGGCGACTTGTCCAGGGTGTACCCCGCCTTTCGCCCGTAGTCAGCTGGGATAGGCTCCAGCTTGCCTGCGACCCTGTAGAACAGGTTAAAGCGGCTACAGATAATGAGATGAGATGAGAATGTGAGGGAGTTGCTTAGAGGAGCCCATGGCTGTTGATTTTAGGGACAAGTTTGAGGAGTCAGAGAATTTATACAGCTTTGAAATCTGCATCATCTGACCTTTCCTAACGAAGAATTTGAACAAGCCACAGCTCAATAAGCTAATTAAGGTCTGGAACCTTGGTAAAAGTTACCTGAGAACTCAAATGTATTGGGGTGCCCAAACTTTCGCATGGTGTTCCTTTTCTTTTTTCACTCTCCAATTGTACAAAACAAAAATAATACATAAATCTTGCAGAAAACTCTGAAAAGAAATGTGTCGCCTTTACCTTTATGCCTTTTGGTGATCAGTTTATCTTCTGCTCACTTAACTATTCACAGTAACAGACATTTTCAGTAAGGGTGCCCAAACTTTTACATGCCACTGTACCTGAAGAAACCTTGAAGAATCCTAGAAATTAAACATTTAATAACAGGATTGGCTTGGTTCCCAATGTACAAGCAACATGTGTGTACCCTCCTGAAGGAATTCTAACCAGTTCTACCTGCTCCAAAACACACTCTTTATCCACTCAGCACAAATACTTCTGGCCAATCCTGTTCACTCTCACAAGACTCTCTTGACCAGTCATGTCCACACCAAAAGACTCTCTTGACCAGTCCCACCCACTCCCATAGACATACTTAACCAGTCCTTCCAACATTCTTGATACTCTTGATCTCACTATTCACATAAATATAAAATATAAACAATGCCCCGTCCTTGACTTTTTCCTGGGTCCTTGGATTGGCATCCCAATCCCAACGTACACCTCTACCTCAAAGGGATTACTGTGGTCTTTGAGAGCATACTCGATTGCTTTTTACCACTCCCGAGAGTGACTGTCCCTCCTCCCCACTCCCCAGCTCACCTGCACTCACATTGCGCTTTATGTTCCAGTCCCAAGAGCACTTATGTCATCACAATGCAGCTTTACTCATCGACTACAATTCACTTTCATCAATAAGGACAGCACCAGACCAAAATATTCTCCAGTGAATTGAAAAGTGCATGCTATCATGTTCAAGTTCTGTATGGTTAGCGATTACACTGTGCATGAGCCCAACTAAACCGTGCCTGAGTGCATCTCTTCTAAGTGAGCCAAGTGAACTGCACTTGAGTGCAGTACACTGTGATCACACGAGTAAACGAACCAGACTTTGGAGGTCAAATGTGCTTGGGTGCGGCGTGTTGGTCCAATTACTTTATCTTCCACTTGTACTTAGTGGTGTCATGAAGAGACAGATACCCCTTTTCCACCAAATCAGTTCCAGGGCTGGTTTGGGGCCAGTGCTGGTGCTGGTTCACAACTCGTTCAACTTGCAAGCCAGCTGAGAACCAGTTTGCTTTTCCATAGCTTGCGGTGCTAAGTGGAGCCACATCATTACGTCGCTGTATACGTCAGTTACGTCGTTGTATATGTCATTACGTCGCTGTAGACGTCAGTTACGTCGCTACGTTTGCATAAACCTTGGCGTGAATATCGAAGCAAAAACAACACGGAAGAAGCAGCAGCAGCAACAACAACAACAATAATAATAATGGATGACTTCGCGTTTGTACAGCTGCTGCTTCTCGTCACTTAAAAATGGCGATCTTTCGTGGTCTTGTTATTGTTGTTGGTCTTAACAACTCCGCCCCCCCGCTGACGTAAGCGGTTCTTTCCTCTGGCCCAGCAGAGAGTTGGTGCTAGCCTGGAACCGGTTTTTCTGGCCCCAGAGCCAGTTCTTTGCCAGTGGAAACAGAAAACCCGGTTCCAAACTAAGCACTGGCCCCAAACCAACCCTGGAACTGCTTTGGTGGAAAAGGGGCAAGAGATGCCTGTCAAAGGCTTGGTGTGTGGCTTCGGTAGTAGACAGGTGATTGATACTGAGGGTCTCTCTCATGCCATCAGTCCAGTGTTTACGAAGGCATCCTCAGGCTCAGGTCTCTGGGCTTCTCATATAATAGTCTCTGAATGCTGTATGGTGGATCGACAGTCTGTTGAGATGACCAAACCACTTGATTCTTTGTCACTGGATGTGAGTGAGGACTGGTGTTGCGCCCACCATTTTCTTATCTCTTCGTTCCTTATTTTGTCTTGCTGGGTCTTAGTTGCTGCTTTTCGAAGACATCTCATTTTACAATCCAATTATGAACCCTAAACAAAGGTTCTACTGAAGGAATCTTGAATCAGAAGGTATAGAAATAATCCTTTTTTTTCTGCAAAATTCTCAGACAAAAATAAGTGACCTAATTCTGCTTATTTTGGCCTCCACACTTTTTTCTTTGCCTGAAGCTCTTTGCGTGTGTGTGTGTGTGTGTGTGTGTGTGTGTGTGTGTGTGTGTGTGTGTGTGTGTGTGTGTGTGTTTGGTTTTGTCTTGACTGCCCTCTTCAACTCAGTATGATTACGGCAAAATACAAAGCAGGTCAGAGGGGAATAGTTGGGGATATTTATTGGCAAATCTCAGACTAATATCCATCGGCAACATGCTAACCTCTGGCAATGGAAAAGATTTTGCTATCACGGTCTCCGGTCTGCATTATTGTGGAATTTCTACCACACTGTTTGCTCAAACCTCACCCTGAGATGCTATCAGGTTGGGCTTGCAAGGAACGTGAGCAAAATACTAAAAGGCATGGGTATAATTATGAGTCATGCATGTGTGTGCATGTGGGAAATGCACCACTGGCCAAAGAAGACCAACATAATTCAGTTAAAATTGATCCAGAGTAATTCAAGAATTTTGCTAATCTTGTTAGAACTTTGCTAAACTCTGAAATTTGACAATATTATATAATCACTGTTAATCACGACTATTTCCTTCGGACTTTTGAGAAATATCTTTAACATATTTAATTTTAAGCCTGGTTTTATTGTATTCATTCTGGGCAGAGTTTAATTATCGCGCTCATGGCTAATTGGATATGTTGTGTGAATGGCATCTTGGCTTTTGTGCCTTCATCCTTTAGATTATTTCCACTTTCAATGCATAAAATCCTTTAACCCTGATTAATTAATGGTGTCTCCAAGTAAAAATCACTCATGGATGCAATAAGGGCTAGAAGGTTAAGTCATGGCCAGGCGTACATTACTGTAATTAACACTGAACGTGATGCTGTTTGTTATGCAATGTCGAGAAAGCTTTGGCCCATAAAAGCCTTCTTCATGCCCTTCATAAATCAGAGAATTTACAGATAGGTTCTCCAGGTTCCTGTCAACTGTTTCCGCTCGGCTAGGCATTTTTATTTTGGTATGCATGATAAAGCTGTCAATCCATTATGAAAACACATGGGAGTACAAAATGCAAAGCTGTCACAAAATAATTGCACAGAGGATACACTGTTACACTCAGAACCCGGTTATATGTTTCACTAACACACACACACACACACACAAAAAAAAAAAAAAAAAAGTTCTTTCAGCATTCAGGTCCATCAAGCAATTAACTTTCATCAAGGTTTTTTTTTTTGATAGTTAATGATTTATATCTTTCTGAAAGACTTCTCCATGAAAAACTTTCTGATAAGAACCCTGTTATACAGTTCTACATAAAACACTGAAAGATTCCCTCATTGTGACAAGCCATTTCATCAATGAACCACAGAAGAACATTTTAACTCCATGGATCCTGGTCCACAGCTTAATGCAAGACTTGCCAGAAGATCTCAAGGGTTCTTTAGATAGTTCATGGTTCTTAGATTGCTAAAAGAGTTGTATTTGTAATTGTTTCTAAAAGGGAAACTCTACTGTAGGGTTCTACAGAAAAAGTAAGATTTCTACCTGGACACATAGCAGGCATTCAGGTCTACAGCTTCACAGATCTATGGAGTTAAAGATCCATGGAGTTAAAAGGTTTTTCTGTGGTTCATTGAAGACATGGCTTGTCACAATGAGGGAATCTTTCAATAGAGATTTAACAGTTACTTAAACATGTTCCTCAAGGGTTCCTTGGATAGTTAAGGGTCCTTTGCTTCTAAAGAGAACACTTTTTAGAAAATGAGAACCCTTTGGGTATGTGTGCAGTACAAAATCCAAATTATTGATACTTTTCATACCAAGAATCCTAATACCTAGAACCTGCCTTTAAAATTTAGCGAAACTATCATGGTTCTTGGTACACGCAAAAAGATTCTTATAGGTTCATTTGATCATTAAGCACCCAAACACAGGTTCTACTGGCAAGTGAAGAACTATCCTCCTAAGCGAGCCAATGTGGAATTTGTTTCAATAGGGAACCACTGTTTCACAGTTGTACTTGGAACCTTGAAGGGTTCCTTGAGCAGGATAACCATACTTAGAACCAGTGTTGTAGTCGAATCACTAAACTTCGAGTCTGAGCCCACTCTTGAGTCCCTAGTGTTCATGTCCAAGACAAGTCCAAGTCATTAAAGAAAATTTTGAGTTGAATCCGAGTCGAGTCTACTATTGATCCGAGTCGAGTCCAAGAACAAGACTCCAACCGTCCCATTTGACGACGGCTGTTGCTGCCTTTATGTGAAAGCATCTCTGCTGCTGTGTTGGACTAACGTTTCTGCTTGACTGCCCCATTTTAGTGAATAGGCTACAGATAAAAAGCTTGTTCATTGCTCAACAAGCCCCGCCCACTATCAACAGGGCAAATAACATGAAAGAGGGTTAACACTAGCTAGTTCATCGGTCAGCAAGCCCTGCTATCAACAGAGCAATGAACATAGCATGTCCCTGACTTCTCTGGGTGGAGTCTTGCCAAATGATGATTGAAGTTCGAGGTTGTCCCCGTCCTCTCCTCGATAGTTCTTCTACATATGGAACAAACAGCAGTGCATTTTTTCCCACTGCACGAGAAGTCTGTATAAACAAAGTGGACAATCCTAGGGGTTTCTCTCCAAACATTTTAGCGCCATTCACGTTAGCTTGTTCCTGAACATCACGTATGAACAGGTGAATGTGCATTCTCTTGCATAAATTTAGTATAAAAAATTATGTAGATATAAATATCTTATGCCAAATTATTATGGCATGTCACAAAAAATAAAGAAAAAAATCGGAGTCCTCGTCTCCAATTTATGAGTCCAAATGCAGTTAATGCACGAGTCCGAGTCCAAATCTGAGTCATTAATGCTCAAGTCCAAGTCAAGTGACAAGTCCTTAAAATTAAGGCACGAGTCGGACTCGAGTACTACAAGCTTGCTTAGAGCACTTAAAAGTTCCTAATATAGTCAAAGAGGAAAATGTAAACGCATGAAAAGTCCATGTGTGAAAAAAGTGAAGAATTATCTGATTATTTACATGTGAAGTTCATGTTCTGGAGGCTACCAGCGATGAAACCCAACCCCACTCTCTGTTATTTATTTAAATCTGTCAGGAACACAGGAACATTCTGTTCCCTGAGGAACAGCAGTGTGGAAGCTCAGTGGTGTATCAGCAGTTCTTAAGGTCTAATTAAGTTCCTAAAGTGATGTTCATGAACATTGAGCCTTCCAAAGTATCATGAGTTCATGAAGAAAGAGCTTATTTTGTTTCTGCTTGTTTATGTACATGCAGTTATGTATTTAGAGGTATTTATATCAGTATGCATGTGTGCAAAGTTCTGCATGTGCATGAATTCAGTATCTCTGTAGGTATGTGTGTGCATAGCATAATGCTTCAACATAATTGCTTTTCTATCCGTGTTGGAGTACAGGAGGATTACACACAGCTGCACTCGCCTCAGTCTAATGCTCATACAGTAGCAAATCCACAATGTTTAATTAATGCTTATGAGGCTCAAATGGACTGCAATGACCGGATTACACTCTGTAGTTGTTAATTTGTTTATTCCACACTGGAGAGTTTGCTCAGTCTGAGTTTCAGAGTTTCAAATGCAAAAAGAAGATGCAGAAAAAAAAACAACAACCAAAAAAGCCTTGTGTGTTGCATGAATGTGCAGCTGATTATCTATTATTGCTTAAATAATAATAATAATAATAATAATAATAATAATAATAATAATAAATAAAGTGGCTAGAGGTAATGAGATGAGATAATAATAATAATAATAATAATAATAATAATAATAATAATAATAATAATAATAGTGCTAAATTTTCACAAAAGAAAAAATCTTCTGAAGCACGACTGTGCAAGTCATTATATACAGTGCGTGTTCAAAAGAGCAAAATATAGCTATAAACTTGAAAAATAATTAAAAAATCCGTGTTAAAGTGTAAAAAATATAAAAAACAAAAATCTTTCTGCTGATGCATGACTGTGCACTGAATTGTCTCTTCTCAAGAGAGCAAATAATAAATGAAAATAAGATATGAGATCCAACAAATGATCAATAGTTAAAAAAAAGTTGCAATCTTGAATCGAAATAGAACAAAACATAGAACTGATGGACATTTTTGAGAGCTAATTCAGTCCACAATTAGTGCTCGGTAATTCAGTACTGCTCCTTTACGCGCGGACACACACACACACACACACACACAGACATAAAACATCACCTACCTAAAGGCAAGACGAAGAAAAAAGGCAGCCAACACACAATGAACATCCCGACCACGATGGCCAGGGTTTTGGCTGCTTTCTTCTCTCTGGAGAACTTCATGAGGCGCACGGAGAGCGAGCTGCGCAGCGGATGGTTCTTGGTTTTGGAACCCGCGCCTGCGTCCTCCGGTGAGCTCCGGCAGTGGATCCGCAGCACCACCTCCATGGATTTGTTCCTTTCTCGCTTCACGCCTGCTTCCAGGCTCTTGGTGGTCCTCCGGGCCACGATATACACCCGAAAGTACATGACGAGGATGACCATGAGCGGGAGGTAGAAGGAGAACAGCGAGGAGAACAGCGCGTAACCGGGTTCCTCAGTGATGCTGCAGATGCTCTCATCCGACGGCGGAGGTTCCTTCCAGCCTAAAAGCGGCCCCACCGAGATGACCACCGAGGAGACCCAGACAAGCACCAGGATGACCCCGGCTTTGCGTTCGGTCATGATCGTGGGGTATTTGAGGCAGTACTTGACTCCTATGTATCGGTCTATGGAGATGACGCACAGGCTGAGGATGGACGCGGTGCAGCACAGCACGTCCACAGCAGCCCAGATGTTGCAAAAGACGCGTCCAAACACCCAGCATCCAAACACCTCCAGAGACGCGGAGAAGGGCAACACCACGACGCTCAGGAGCAAATCCGCGATGGCTAAATTGACTATAAAGAAGTTGGTCACTGTCTGCAAGTGTTTGTTGCACAGAACAGACAGGATGACCAAAATGTTCCCGACGATCGCAGCCAGGATGAAGACAGCCAGGAAGATTCCCACCGCCACGACCTGCGCGTCCAGCACGGTGCCGGCGCACGTGGCGTTTCCGCTGCTGTTGGAGATCTCGGAGAAGGACAGATTGAGCGCATCATCACTCTGGTTCAGATTAAACAATGTCATTTTGAAACTCCATAAAGAAAAGTTTGTACGTGTGTTCCTCAGGCAGCGAGTCTCATTTTAAAGCGCAGCAAGCACACTTTCCTTTTCCAAAGCTGAGACAGAAACGCGCATCCTTCCATCCTTCTATCCATCCTTCCATCCATTTCCTCCTTTTCGCTCAAGTGTCACTTCAGCGCTTTATCGTTTTGAAAAGCATCCCTGAATCTTCTCTCAGGTCCGAGTCTGCACCCTGTGCCTCATTCTGCGTGCTGAGGTAGAGCGCGGGTGGCAGGTTCGTCACTGCTGGAAGTGGCTCGCGCTCTCCACACTGGCTGCGCGTAACCCTGTGAACAGGTTCTCCTCCCAAATTAGTGACGCGCCACGCCAATCGTGCACTTCATAACACCACCAACAGAGGGACTGGAGCGCTCGAGGAGCACTGGAACAGGGCTGCAAAGTGCCTTCAAGGGAAAATAGCTAATGCATGCTCAAAAACTCATTCGAAGTCGCCAGATGACGTCATGCAATACACCATTTGCGTATTGATTCCATCATCATGTTCACTTGCATAGGAAAACGTGTCACATGGAGGAAGCTCTTCTGAGGACACTTTGAATAAAATATAATTTCCATACGCTATTTATTTGCATACAGAATTCTATCCAAAGTGGTCAGTGATTGGTTATTGGGAACAGTGGTGATCAGTGATTGGTCGTTGAGGACAGAGGCGGTCAGTGATTGGTTGTTAGTAAGAGTGGCGATAAGTTATGGGTTATTGGGAACAGTAGTGATCAGTTATTGGGAACAGTGATGATCAGTGATTGGTTATTGGGGATAATGGTGATACGTTATTGGTTGTTGGGGATAATGGTGATACGTTATTGGTTGTTGGGGATAGTGGTGATCAGGGATTGTTTATTGGGAAAATGGTGATCAGTGATTTGTTGTTGGGGATAGTGGTAATCAGTGATTGGTTGTTATGGATATTAGTGAAGAGTTATTGGTTGTTGGGGATGGTGGTGATCAGTGATTGTTTTTGGGAACAGTGGTGATCAGCGATTGGTTGTTGGGGATAGCGGTAATCAGTGACTGGTCATTGGGAAAAGTGGTGATCAGTGATTGGTTGTTGTGGATAATGGTGGTAAGTTATTAGTTGTTGGAGATCATGGTGATTAGTTATTGGTTGTTGGGGATGGTAGCGATCAGTGATTATTGGAAACAGTGGTGATCAGTGGTTATTGGGAACAGTGGTGATCAGTGATTTGTTGTTGGGCATAGCAGTGATCAGTGGTTGGTTGTTGGGGCTAATGGTGATGAATTATAATTTTTTGGGGATCATAGTGATTAGTTATTGGTTGTTGGGGAAAGTGGTAATGAGATATTGGTGGTCTGTGATAGTGGTCATGAGTTATTGGTTGTTCGGGACAGTGGTGATCAGTGATTGGTTGTTGGGGAACTGGTGATCAGTGATTTGTTGTTGGGGATAGTGGTGATCAGTGATTGGTTGTTGGAGAAAGTGGTGATGAGTTATTGGTTGTCGGTGATAGTGGCTATAAGCTATCAATTGTTGGGGAAAGTGGTGATCAGTGATTGGTTGTTGGGGCTGATGGTGATGAGTTGTTCATTTTGGGGATCATCATGATTAGTTATTGGTTGTTGGGGAAAGTGGTGATGAGTTATTGGTTGTTGGTGATAGTGTTTATGAGTTATTGGTTGTTGGGGACAGTGGTGATCAGTGATTATTTACTGGGGACAGTGGTGATCAGTGGTTATTTATTGGGAACAGTGGTAATCAGTGATTGGTCACTGGGAACACTGTCTCATAATTGCAGTTCAGTCAGATTTTGTAAACTTGCTGTATGTTTAGTAGTTGCAGGAAATATTGTAAACACATTTAAATAATCATGTGGGTTTCCTCTGGGTGCTCCGGTTTCCCCCCACAGTCCAAAGACATGCAGGTTAGGTTAACTGGTGACTCTAAATTGACCGTAGGTGTGAATGTGAGTGTGAATGGTTGTCTGTGTCTATGTGTCAGCCCTGCGATGACCTGGCGGCTTGTCCAGGGTGTACCCCGCCTTTCACCCGTAGTCAGCTGGGATAGGCTCCAGCTTGCCTGCGACCCTGTAGAACAGGATAAAGCGGCTACAGATAATGAAATGATGAGATGACTATCTAATTTTAAAACCCCTTCATTTATTTTTAAAATGTTGGTTATTTTATGACATGACATGAACACAAAGTGTTGTCTTTGTGACTCTTCAGTCACAAAGACTGAATTTATCCAGCCTTGTAATAACATGTAAAGTAACACAGTGATCTGTTTACAATGACGCAGTGCAGCTGCTGCCCCTGGGTTCAATACACAAAGCTAAAAACCTAAAGGGATGGTTCTTTATGATACCCCCGGGGGCTGAAGATGAGGGGCTAACAACTCCAGAGGGGACAGATCTGTAACAAAGTAATTACCAATCATTTGGTTTTAGGTGTTAGTTAATCCAGTAAATACAGATGTACGCTCATTGAAAAAAAAAAGGCTTCAGTAGATAACTATGGGCCTTGGCTTTCAAAGAAAGTTTCTACTTTGATGCTTTTTGATTGTTCTCCTTGGAATCCTCTCTGAAAGGAAATAGTTTGAGAGGAAAACAAGTCTACAGCAAAGGGTTTCCTTTTCAGGAAGTGTTAATAGTACCTTTATGTCAGCTAAATTTATCCTTAATGATCCAAAAATCTTTTGAAGAACCATCCAACAGTTCCACACATCGTGGTTAGCCAATAAGAATTCTGTAGGATCTTGAAAACGGTTTTGAGGTGCAGTGAAAATTTATATTGTATCTTCCAAAGGGTTCTTCCAGCAGAAATGGTTCTACCTAGTTCCACTGATGATTTAAAAACCCTTTTGGAAAACTCTGACAAAAATGGAAAATGTTTTTCTTATCAGAAAGCATTCAGAGTAGAATCTTTTATTGGAATCTAAGAACCATTACTTATCCAGTGAACCTTTACAGAGCCTTCAAGGAACCATTTTGCTAAGATTGCATGCATTACCTAAGTAAGTGTGGTATAAACTCCTAATGATTGTTCTTGGCCATTATTTTCTTCCTGTTTAACAGTAAGGTAACTCAAGGGATCCTTCAGAGGGAGAACTGAGGAACTCTTACTTCTTTCTTCTACCTCTTCTCTGAGGATTGAGTCTGTGCTGTCATCCTCACTACTGTGGCTCCTGGGAGCGTTCAGTACATGGGGATCCCCTTCTGTCTTGTTGTACAAGTCCAAACAGTATTCTGTCCATCTTCCTATTATCTGTTTCTCTTCTGTTAGGCATTTCCTGTTCTTGTCCTGTATAGTGGAAACTTTGCTTTGTCTAGGGCTTGTAAGGTCCTTTACAAGTTGGTATGCTTTTTTGCTATTGTTTTTTATTCAGACTGTCTTCAATGTCTTTGCACTGATCTTCTATCCATTCCTGTTTGGCTTTCCTCATTCCTTTCTTGATGCTGTTGTTCACTTCTCTGTACCGGTATTTACGTGCTCCCTCTGCAGTCCCTTTGTGGGTTTTTTTTCAGTTGCCTTCTTTCATCACACATATCCAGCAGTTCTGGCGTAATCCATGACTTTTTCCTTGGTCTGTTTTTCCCAACTATTTTGGTGGCTGTTTCCACAATGGTCTGGTAACAGTCTGCTCAATGTCAGTCTCGTCATTAAAAATTAGGAGTGGTGCAAATTTTCCCCCTATGGTTGCCGTGAAGGTCTCAGCTACCTGTGGGTCCTTAAGTTTTTCCAAGTTAAATCTGAAACGTGTGAATTGTGGTTTCCTGATGGTCTTCAGACAGAGATGAAAGGAGAGCATCAGTAAGTCATGATCACTTCCGATGTCTGCCCCAGGAAACGTTCACGTTCTACCAGTGTTAATGCTAGTGCAAAATTGTTTCTTTACCAGAATGTAGTCAATTTGATTGTGGTGCTCACCGCTTGGGCTGTGCCAAGTCCACATCCTGGATTACTTGTGACGGCCAAGCATATTTGCCAGGACCAGGTTATTGTGGGTAGCGAATTCCAGAAGTCGTAGTCCTCTGTCGTTTGATTCAGAGTTGCAGTGAGGCCCCTGTACACTACTCCAGTCACTGTATGTGTCCTTTCCTACTTTTGCATTCCAGTTCCCTTGTACAATGACAATGTCCTTCTTTGAAATCTCATTTAAAACTTCTTGGAGTTGGTCATAAAAATCTTCTACCTCATCATCATCATGACTTGTAGTTGGAGCATATACTTGGACTACAGTGATGTTGAAGGGTGAGGCCTTCAGATGGATAGTAACAATCCTACTAGAGACTGGGTGACAGCCCATCACTGCTATGTTAGTATCCTTATGTATTAAAAACCCAACACCATGTTCATGTTTATCCTCTCTACCACTATAGTATAGTTTATGCCCATCTTTACTAGATGTCTCACCGCAACCTTTCCATCTCAACTTGCTTATACCTAGTATATTCCAGTTGTACCTATCCATCTCGTGAGTAAGTTCCTCGAGTTTTCCTGTTGCTTTCAACGACCTTACATTCCACGTGCCACACACGATGTTGTCCCTTATTCGTATCTTCCCTGCAGGTTGTATTTATCACCTCTGTCCCAATGTCTAACAGAAGGCGTGGCCCTTGTTGACCCGGGCGGTGGCCGATCCGGTATGGATTTGGTTACGGTTTGCTTCATCATGGTGCCTCTTGGGCAGAAGAGTTTGTCAGGGCCCATTCCTCTCCAAACTGTTGACCACAGCCAAGACTCCTCCTTCTGAGGCATGCCTTGGTCCCGAACACTTGACCGTTGACCCTCAGGGTTCCTCCGCCCTAACCGGTGGCTTCACTAGGAAGTCCACCGCCTAGTGATGCAGTGTTGGCATCACCCCCTGAATGATGTTTGGCCGGCCAGCTGAGACCGTTGCCTGGGGTATGGCACGTGGACCCAGTTGTGAGAGTTTAGGAGATGGATGAGGACCAGAGCATCTGATATCCTGCATACTGTAGCAGGATCAGCTATCAGGCTGCCTAAGGTGCCACCTCTATCCAGAGCCCCCTATACCAAGATCTGATGAGAACCAAAAAGAAACAACCTCAAAATGGCCACTATATGCTTATGAAATGTGCTTATCCCCTGCAGTGCAACATGCATTAAATTAGCCCTGCAGCTAACTGGCATCTGCAAGCAAATGAGATGAAAATCAGCTGGAAATCAGAGCCACTTTCCTTTAACAAGCTTCTCTGTAGTCCTGCTCAGTAACATGGGAAACCTTACAATCTTAACTTTCCTTTTTCATCTGTTACACAATCTGGTTTGGCCATGATGATCCACACATCACTGTAGAGCAGCAGTTCCCAAACTTTTTTGGCCGCGCACTCCCTTCTATACTCCAACCAGGTTGACGCACCCCCAGTTTCAAAAAAACACATGCTTTCTTATAAGGGAAGCATCTTTAATTGTGCTAAATGATAACAAACATCGTTTGCCACACCTGCAGGAAACCACAAAAGTGAAAAAAAAAACAAAAAAACACCAAAGCTTTCTTACAAAGGCAGCACGTCATGCTCGAATGAGAACATGGAATCACATTAACATATTATGCGCTCTCGTATTTGAATTAAATAGAATTTGATTGAAATGTAACAGTTTTAAAACGTTGCAACAGGGTAAATGCGCAAATTCATTACAAAGGGAGATCACATCGAGGCATGTAGTCTACCAGCCAGATATGGGGAAAATATATGATTTTCATCCGTGTTTAAAACACTAGCAACACAACCCTGTCATTACAAGGTTATGAAAATGAATTGAGAATGAATTTAATTTGCAAAAAAGTTAACATATAATAACAGTAAAAATAGCAATGATAATTATGAACATATGCATTTTAAAGAGATACAACAATTAAGGAGCATATCAGGAACAGATAAAGAAGATCCATCTGATTGTGAAGTGCAGCGCTGGCGGCTCAGTCTTCAGCGAGAGACAGACAGACAGACAGACAGACAGACAGACAGACAGACAGACAGACAGACGGTGGGTGGGTCAGTAGGCTATATAGGTCCTATTTTCAGTAGCAGTATATATTTTTAGCAAGATCAATGCCATTTGGCCAAATACATACCAATATTAATGCGACGGATGGGCCTGCATCTTGGCACAGAGCTCTCCGATGTTTGGGGTAATTGAAGACAGTCTCAGCCTCAAATCTTTCTCAACATCTCCCAGTCTTTGCCGATGTTTAGTTGCCAATCGGCATTTAGTTTTGCCAATTTCAACCAGTTGAGCATCGCGAATGAATTAATGAAGCCACAAACTACTGCAGAACCGTTACGGCGTAGAAGAAGAGTTAAAAATCGCCATTACATTTTTTATCTTGCACACCCCCTAGTGGCAGCTCGCGCACCCCCGGGGGTGCGCGCACCACACTTTGGGAACCCCTGCTGTAGAGAATGTTTTTTAGATGCAGTTTATCCCACAGCACTGTTGACTTCTGGATTGTGATTGGTTGTATGCTACGAAACAAACCAGGAGGATAAAAACCTTTTTTTGGGGGGGGACCCTACTGGAAAACATCCTCCTCAACTGAATGCAGTGTATGAGCTCCAAGGGTTCGAGCTGCAATGCTGACATGTCAAACAGTTGTCTGGTTACAACTGTCCAATGAGCTCATGGACTAATAAAACTGTTTTAATGAGTTTTATATGAAACTATCATCAATATTTTCTGTAAAATGTGTTAATAAATAATCCCACACTATTTTTTCAAAAGCAAATTAAAATAAGTGCTGGATAAAGACCCATTTATCTTATGTAAATAAGGATACAAATTTTGTTATCTGGTGGTCAAGTGTTTATAAGGTACAGTACGTTGCCTTGCACTTACAATCAGGTTCCCTTGGCAGTACACGGATGTCGTTCGTATGTATGGTCATCGTACGGACACAAAAGCCATCAAAAATCAGGTTGACGCATTAACCTATTCTCTTAAGTATGGAGCTCTGCTCAAATACTTCAGGACATGCTGTTATAGGAAAATAATCAACTTTGCAGTAATAACAGCAACTCTGCTCCATCACTCTGTGCCATTATTGATTCATTTACTATAACAACTCAACACAAAGTGAGTTTTTTTTTCTATTAAACTCAGTATGGACCTGTATTTATCCAGTTATACAATAAATGTGACTTGTACGTGCAGTTTGAATCATTACTGTAGCAATAATCTGTCGGTTTGTGGTGTTTAAGGATAAAATGTAGATAAATGAACAAACAGCAGTTTAATGAAACACATCCTAATCGCTGCTTCCTGCATTCCTGGTGATGTCCTGAAGGTCTTGTGACACATTGTGAATTATAGCAGGGAGCTTTATGAGAGGAGCTTTAAACACACTGAATGTGTAACATGATGAGATAGAAGCTCAACTTCTGCTCTTAGTTCTCCTCATTCTGTCTTCCTTGAGCTTCCTGACACCCCCTGCGCGGGAAAAACATCCCTGGTATTTCCTTTGATGGCTTATTCTTGCTTTCAGAACTCCCGACTAAGGCTTGTCAGAATCCGTGCCTATCTGAAGATTTTTCATATGTTCCTGTACAGATTTGAGTCCATTGTTGTTTTAGAATTTTCAGTAGAGTGAATTGTTTCACACATCAGACCTAACTTTCAGGTGCGTGTTTTTAATTAAGCTTGGGGTCCGGTCCAGAAAGCAGGATTTGTGATTTAGCCTGAAAACCTTCATGAAAATGTAGACTTTTCCATTCCAGATACAAGGATTAGACGAAATCAGGATTAAATACTGTGGCAACCTATGCTCTGAAACGAACCTGGAGGTGGAGAACAGTTAATCCCGATGTCACCTGCAGAAGGAGAATCCGAGCATGTTTAATTTTAAAGTGCTGTGGTTTTTATTGAACTTCCTAAATACTACTGTGATTGATGTCAAAAAAGTAATAAAAATAATTCAACAAATGTTTTCAAATGTGGATTTTCACTTATGTGTCAATTGTCTCATCTCATCTCATTATCTCTAGCCGCTTTATCCTGTTCTACAGGGTCGCAGGCAAGCTGGAGCCTATACCAGCTGACTACAGGCGAAAGGCGGGGTACACCCCTGACAAGTCGCCAGGTCATCACAGGGCTGACACATACACACAGACAAACATTCACACCTACGGTCAATTTAGAGTCACCAGTTAACCTAACCTGCATGTCTTTGGACGGTGGGGGAAACCGGAGCACCCAGAGGAAACCCATGCAGACACGGGGAGAACATGCAAACTCTGCACAGAAAGACCCTCGCCGGCCACGGGGCTTGAACCCGGACCTTCTTGCTGTGAGGTGACAGCGCTAACCACTACACCACCATGCCACCAACATCACATTATTATTATTATTATTATTATTATTATTATCTGCCCTCTTCTGCATACATGATCTCACAGATGCCCATGATTGGCAAGTGTCTCTGTGATTGACAGGGGAGAGGGACATACAGTGGTGCTTGAAAGTTTGTGAACTCTTTAGAATTTTCTATATTTCTGCATAAATATGACCTAAAACATCAGATTTTCACACAAGTCCTAAAAGTTGATAAAGAGAACCCAGTTAAACAAATGAGACAAAAATATTATACTTGGTCATTTATTTATTGAGGAAAATTATCCAATGTTACATATCTGTTAGTGGCAAAAGTATGTGAACCTTTGCTTTCAGTATCTGGTGTGACCCCCTTGTGCAGCAATAACTGCAACTAAACGTTTCCGGTAACTGTTGATCAGTCCTGCAAACCAGCTTGGAGGAATTTTAGCCCATTCCTCCATACAGAACAGCTTCAACTCTGGGACGTTGGTGGGTTTCCTCACATGAACTGCTCGCTTCAGGTCCTTCCAAAACATTTCGATTGGATTAAGGCCAGGACTTTGACTTGGCCATTCCAAAACATTAACTTTATTCTTCTTTAACCATACTTTGGTAGAATGACTTGTCTGCTTAGGGTTGTTGTCTTGCTGCATGACCCACCTTCTCTTGAGATTCAGTTCACGAACAGATGTCCTGACACTATTCTTTAGAATTCGCTGGTATAATTCAGAATTCATTGTTCCATCAATGATGGCAAGCCATCCTGACCCAGATGCAGCAAAACAGGCCCAAATCACGATACTACCACCACCATGTTTCACAGATAGGATAAGGTTCTTATGCTGGAATGCAATGTTTTCCTTCCTCCAAACATAACGCTTCTCATTTAAACCAAAATGTTCTATTTTGGTCTCATCCATCCACAAAACATTTTTCCAATAGCCTTCTGGCTTGTCCACGTGATCTTTAGCAAATTGCAGATGAGCAGCAATGTTCTTTTTGGAGAGCAGTGGCTTTCTCCTTGCAACCCTGCCATGCACACCATTGTTGTTCAGTGTTCTCCTGATGGTGGACTCATGAACATTAACATTAGCCAATGTGAGAGAGGCCTTCAGTTGCTTAGAAGTTACCCTGGGGTCCTTTGTGACCTCGCCAACTATTACACACCTTGCTCTTGGAGTGATCTTTGTTGGTCGACCACTCCTGGGGAGGGTAACAATGGTCTTGAATTTCCTCCATTTGTACACAATCTGTCTGACTGTAGATTGGTAGAGTCCAAACTCTTTAGAGATGATTTTGTAACCTTTTCCAGCCTGATGAGCATCAACAACGCTTTTTCTGAGGTCCTCAGAAACCTCCTTTGTTCGTGCCAAGATACACTTCCACAAACATGTGTTGTGAAGATCAGACTTTGATAGATCCTTGTTCTTTAAATAAAACAGGGTGCCCACTCACACCTGATTGTCATCCCATTGATTGAAAACTCCTGACTCTAATTTCACCTTCAAATTAACTGCTAATCCTAGAGGTTCACATACTTTTGCCACTCACAGATATGTAATATTAGATCATTTTCCTCAATACATAAATGACCAAGTATAATATTTTTGTCTCATTTGTTTAACTGGTTCTCTTTATTTACAACCCCGATTCCAAAAAAGTTGGGACAAAGTACAAATTGTAAATAAAAACGGAATGCAATGATGTGGAAGTTTCAAAATTCCATATTTTATTCAGAATAGAACATAGATGACATATCAAATGTTTAAACTGAGAAAATGTATCATTTAAAGAGAAAAATTAGGTGATTTTAAATTTCATGACAACAACACATCTCAAAAAAGTTGGGACAAGGCCATGTTTACCACTGTGAGACATCCCCTTTTCTCTTTACAACAGTCTGTAAACGTCTGGGGACTGAGGAGACAAGTTGCTCAAGTTTAGGGATAGGAATGTTAACCCATTCTTGTCTAATGTAGGATTCTAGTTGCTCATCTGTCTTAGGTCTTTTTTGTCGTATCTTCCGTTTTATGATGCGCCAAATGTTTTCTATGGGTGAAAGATCTGGACTGCAGGCTGGCCAGTTCAGTACCCGGATCCTTCTTCTACGCAGCCATGATGCTGTAATTGACGCAGTATGTGGTTTGGCATTGTCATGTTGGAAAATGCAAGGTCTTCCCTGAAAGAGACGTCGTCTGGTTGGGAGCATATGTTGCTCTAGAACCTGGATATACCTTTCAGCATTGATGGTGTCTTTCCAGATGTGTAAGCTGCCCATGCCACACGCACTAATGCAACCCCATACCATCAGAGATGCAGGCTTCTGAACTGAGCGCTGATAACAACTTGGGTCGTCCTTCTCCTCTTTAGTCCGAATGACACGGCGTCCCTGATTTCCATAAAGAACTTCAAATTTTGATTCGTCTGACCACAGAACAGTTTTCCACTTTGCCACAGTCCATTTTAAATGAGCCTTGGCCCAGAGAAGACGTCTGCGCTTCTGGATCATGTTTAGATACGGCTTCTTCTTTGAACTATAGAGTTTTAGCTGGCAACGGCGGATGGCACGGTGAACTGTGTTCACAGATAATGTTCTCTGGAAATATTCCTGAGCCCATTTTGTGATTTCCAATACAGAAGCATGCCTGTATGTGATGCAGTGCCGTCTAAGGGCCCGAAGATCACGGGCACCCAGTATGGTTTTCCGGCCTTGACCCTTACGCACAGATATTCTTCCAGATTCTCTGAATCTTTTGATGATATTATGCACTGTAGATGATGATATGTTCAAACTCTTTGCAATTTTACACTGTCGAACTCCTTTCTGATATTGCTCCACTATTTGTCGGTGCAGAATTAGGGGGACTGGTGATCCTCTTCCCATCTTTACTTCTGAGAGCCGCTGCCACTCCAAGATGCTCTTTTTATACTCAGTCATGTTAATGACCTATTGCCAGTTGACCTAATGAGTTGCAATTTGGTCCTCCAACTGTTCCTTTTTTGTACCTTTAACTTTTCCAGCCTCTTATTGCCCCTGTCCCAACTTTTTTGAGATGTGTTGCTGTCATGAAATTTTAAATGAGCCAATATTTGGCATGAAATTTCAAAATGTCTCACTTTCGACATTTGATATGTTGTCTATGTTCTATTGTGAATACAATATCAGTTTTTGAGATTTGTAAATTATTGCATTCCATTTTTATTTACAATTTGTACTTTGTCCCAACTTTTTTGGAATCGGGGTTGTACTTTCAGGACTTGTGTGAAAATCTGATGATGTTTTAGATCATATTTATGCAGAAATATAGAAAATTCTAAAGGGTTCACAAACTTTCAAGCACCACTGTATATACCTCCCACCCTGAGAGCTCGACCAGTTTTGCTCTCTTTGACTCCCAGCTATAGATGCGTGTAACATCATCGGGATTTAAACTTGTGATCACTGAACTAAATAACAAAGTGGGCGGCATGATGGCGTCGTGGTTAGCACTGTCGCCTCACAGCAAGAAAGGCCGGGTTCGAGCCCCGTGGCCGGCGAGGGCCTTTGTGTGTGGAGTTTGCATGTTCTCCCCGTGTCCGCGTGGGTTTCCTCCGGGTGCTCCGGTTTCCCCCACAGTCCAAAGACATGCAGGTTAGGTTAACTGGTGACTCTAAATTGACCGTAGGTGTGAATGTGAGTGTGAATGGTTGTCTGTGTCTATGTGTCAGCCCTGTGATCACCTGGTGACTTGTCCATGGTGTACCCTGCCTTTCGCCCGTAGTCAGCTGGGATAGGCTCCAGCTTGCCTGCGACCCTGTAGAACAGGATAAAGTGGCTAGAGATAATGAGATGAATGAGATGAGATGAATGAGATATAACAAAGTCAATGAACATAAAATATCATAACTGATAAATCCTGGACTCTGATTGGTGAATCAGAAGGTGACAATAGTAGCAACAGGCACAGCTGTAAATCACAGGTTTATATTCATGTACTTGTTCAAATACATTATCTTTTCTATAGTAACAGCTCATTCACAGGGACTTGTATGACAGATACTTATAATTTTATTTTAATGCGCTCATTCTAGTACGTTATCACCTCAGTGTATGGCTAAATGCCATCATGTTTTCTGCTCTGCATTCAAAAGCTATTCAGCAGCTCAGGATTAGAGCCATTACAATGCAGATGACTCCCCAGGAGCTGGAGCTGCACTGATAAGAGCCCTCATCATTGTCACACTGAGCCGACAGCCGACGCTCGATGCGTAATGATGGATTGACGTAAACCACCTTTGGAGGAGGAGGTTATTTCTGTTGGATTTTGATTTGTGAATCAATTTATACAGTGTTCTCCATGATTATTGGCACTCCTTATCAAGTTTTGGAAAAAAATAAGTGAAAAAAATCCACCTTTTGGTGAAGTTGCTTCATCTCACCCTAAAAAAACTGAGAAACATCCAACCTTGAATTGAAATAAATTTATTCAGAAAAAAAAAACAAATCCCTCATCAAGAAATAATTACTTTCCAACAAATACGTGCCACTATTATTGGCGCCCCTGTATTTAATTCTTTGTACACCGTCCCTTCGCCAGTAAAACAGCACTGAGTCTCTCCGATAACATTTTGTATGGTTGGAGGTACAGAGCAGGGAATCTGATACCATTCCTCTTTACACAATCTCTCCACATCATCCAGGGTCCTCAACCCTCTCTTGTACTCTCTCCTCTTCAGCTCACCCACAGCTTTTCAATGGTGTTCAGGTCAGGGGGCTGAAATGGCCATGGCATAAGCTTGATTATGTGATCAGTTAACCATTTTTATGTTGATTTGGACATGTGCTTCAGCTCATTTCCCTGCTGGAAGATCCAATGATGACCCAGTTTTAATTTCCTGGCAAAGATAGCCAGATTTTGATTTAAAATGTCTTGGTATTTCATGGAGTCCATGAAGCCATGTACCCTCACAAGGTTTCCAGGGTCTTTGGAGGAAAAACAGCCTCAAAAATCACAGATCCCCTACCATATTTTACAGTTGTGATTGGGTTCTTTTCATTATAGCCATCCTTCTTTTCACACCAAACCCTTCAGTGTTTATTGCCAAAAAGCTCCATCTCTGTTCCATCAGACCAGAGAACATGGTTCCAGTCAAAGTTTTTGTAGCATTTCGCAAACTTCAGGTGCTTACATTTGTGGTTAACTGATGGAAAAGGCTTTTTTTCTGGTACAATGATGACTGAAAGTTTGTGAACCCTTTAGAATTTTCTATATTTCTGCATAAATATGACCTAAAACATCATCAGATTTTCACACAAGTCCTAAAAGTAGATAAAGAGAACCCAGTTAAACAAATGAGACAAAATAATTATACTCGGTCATTTATTTGAGGAAAATGATCCAATATTACATATCTGTTAGTGGCAAAAGTATGTGAACCTTTGCTTTCAGTATCTGGTGTGACCCCCTTGTGCAACAATAACTGCAACTAAACATTTCCGGTAACTGTTGATCAGTCCTGCACACCGGCTTGGAGGAATTTTAGCCCATTCCTCTGTACAGAACAGCTTCAACTCTGGGATGTTGGTAGGTTTCCTCACATGAACTGCTCGCTTCAGGTCCTTCCACAACATTTCAATTGAATTAAGGTCAGGACTTTGACTTGGCCATTCCAAAACATTAACTTTATTCTTCTTTAACCATTCTTTGGTAGAATGACTTGTGTGCTTAGGGTCGTTGTCTTGCTGCATGACCCACCTTCTCTTGAGATTCAGTTCATGGACAGGGGTCCTGACATTTTCCTTCAGAATTCAATGGTATAATTCAGAATTCATTGTTCCATCAATGACAGCAAGCTGTCCTGGCCCAGATGCAGCAAAACAGGCCCAAACCATGATACTACCACCACCATGTTTCACAGATGGGATAAGGTTCTTATGCTGGAATGCAGTGTTTTCCTTTCCCCAGACATAACGCTTTTCATTTAAACCAAAAATTTCTATTTTGGTCTCATCTGTCCACAAAACATTTTTCCAATAGCCTTCTGGCTTGTCCATGTGATCTTTAGCAAACTGCAGATGAGCAGCAATGTTCTTTTTGGAGAGCAGTGGCTTTCTCCTTGCAACCCTGCCATGCACACCATTGTTGTTCAGTGGACTCATGAACATTAACATTAGCCAATGTGAGAGAGGCCTTCAGTTGCTTAGAAGTTACCCTGGGGTCCTTTGTGACCTTGCTGACTATTACACGCCTTGCTCTTGGAGTGATCTTTGTTGGTCGACCACTCCTGGGGAGGGTAACAATGGTCTTGAATTTCCTCCATTTGTACACAATCTGTCTGACTGTAGGTTGGTGGAGTCCAAACTTTTTAGAGATGGTTTTATAACCTTTTCCAGCCTGATGAGCATCAACAACGCTTTTTCTGAGGTCCTAAGAAATCTCCTTTGTTTGTGCCATGATACACTTCCACAAACATGTGTTGTGAAGATCAGACTTTGATAGATCCCTGTTCTTTAAATAAAACAGGGTGCCCACTCACACCTGATTGTCATCCCATTGATTGAAAACACCTGACTTTAATTTCACCTTCAAATTAACTGCTAATCCTAGAGGTTCACATACTTTTGCCACTCACAGATATGTAATATTGGATCATTTTCCCCAGTAAATAAATGACCAAGTATCATATTTTTGTCTCATTTGTTTAACTGAGTTCTCTTTATCTACTTTTAGGACTTGTGTGAAAATCTGATGATGTTTTCAGTCATATTTATGCAGAAAATATTGAAATTTCTAAAGGGTTCACAAACTTTCAAGCACCAATGTACCTTCCAAATAATCTGTTGTCATGGAGGTGGAGTCTGATGGAGGTTTTGGAGACTTGGAAACCACTATATATATTGGAATTCACCAACAGTGATGCTTGGGTGTTTTTTTGTTTGTTTGTTTTTTTTGCCTCTCTTACCATCCTCCTCACTGTAGCTGGGGTAAAATAAACTTGGATCCTCTATCAGGCAAGTTTGTAACAGTTCCAGTTGGTGTCCACTTTTTTTAATTATTGCCCTAACAGTAGAAATGGACATTTTCAGGTGAGTAGCTTTTTTTTTTTTATAACCATTCCCTGACTTAAGAACGTCAACACAATTCTCCCTCATTTGGTTTGTGTGTTCTCTTATCTTTCCCATGTTGATGTTGAGGGAATTTGGCTAGTGTGTTACCTCATATTTGTTCCCCAGTTAATCAGGAACTCATGGATTACAGCTTGAAAGTCCCTACACAATCCAGTCAACTCAAACATGTACAATTTACATCTACACAGGAAACATGCTTCAGTTACATTGTGTTCACTATCATTTCCAGGGGTGCCAATAATAGTGGCATATGTGTTTTTGTTGAAAATAATTATTTCTTGATGAGATATTTGTTTTTCTATGAATACATTTATTTTCATTAAAGGTTGGATTTTTCTCTTTTTTTTTCAGTGAGAGATGATGCGACTTCACCAAAAGTTGATTTTTTTCTAGCCCCTTTTTTAATGAATCATTACAAGGGGTGCCAATAATTCTGGAGGACACTGTGTATATATTAGATGATCACTTTTTTCCTGTCATTATATAAAGGACATACTTATGTCTCATCTCATCTCATTATCTCTAGCCACTTTATCCTTCTACAGGGTCGCAGGCAAGCTGGAGCCTATCCCAGCTGACTACGGGCGAAAGGCAGGGTACACCCTGGACAAGTCGCCAGGTCATCACAGGGCTGACACATAGACACAGACAACCATTCACACTCACATTCACACCTACAGTCAATTTAGAGTCACCAGTTAACCTAACCTGCATGTCTTTAGACTGTGGGGGAAACCGGAGCACCCGGAGGAAACCCACGCGGACACGGGGAGAACATGCAAACTCCACACAGAAAGGCCCTCGCCGGCCCCGGGGCTCGAACCCAGGACCTTCTTGCTGTGAGGCGACAGCGCTAACCACTACACCACCGTGCCGCCCCACATACTTATGTATTTTCACCTTTTAGTAATGAGGTTCCTCAGCGGTAAGAGAATTATATTCGAACATGTGAAATATATTCAACAAGTTGTAAGAAGGTTATCACTGTAACATTAAAAATAGTCTGCTTTAATGATGATTTGGCTCACAATGTCATTACAAGGTTCTTTGAAACATGAACAAGAAAAAGTGTTACTGATATTATAACTAAAATGTTTCTGTGTGAAAATGTATTTGATTTGCTCATGGAATCTTCTCTGAGAGGGAAGCACCATATGTCAGAATTTTACACATCAGATTATTGTAAAATTTAATTTGTAAATATATAATTGTTAAATTTCCTCAGGTTTTTACTCTTTCATCACTCAACAGGCTTCAGTGTGAATATGGCTTGCAGGAGGATGTCATGTGAACACCTTTAACGTTACCCTGTGTTCAATATGTGACTGTGTTTGTCATGTGATTATAAGAAAACAATCAACGAGGACATAAGCACAAAAGTGAAAACTCCGTCATCATGAAGATGTTAGAAAACTTAATGTGACATCCATCATGGACAAATCCCTCCAGGCCACCAGAGGGCAACGTTAAAGGTTTGTTTGTTTGTTTGTTTGTTTTTAGTTTTTGATTCTTTCCTTTCCTGTGTTTGTTTGTTACTTTTCCAGCTCTTGTATCCTTCAGATCTGTTACAGTTAAAGCTTCATCTCCGACTGTTACAAAGCACTGACACTGGAGACTCCTTCCATAAATGTTACATAAACATTTCTTTAAACATTTCACATCAACAGTTACACTTTTTACTCCATTTCTTTGGAGCATCCACCTCTGAATGAGCTGTTACTATAGAAACAGCGTATTAGGATGAGCGTTTTAATATAAGCCTGTTATTGGAAATTAATCAACAACTTCTTCAACAGTGCTATTTAATAATGAACACATTATGAACATTAACAATAGTTTTATCAGTTTATTAACTGTCATTTTTCATCTTAACTCATCCCTAACTAGCATGACTAACTTATAACAATTATATTTTGTAATTTATTCCTTTATGTGAGTAAACAAACACGATACAAACACTGATCTCAGAGCAGCTGAGATTAAACAGCGTTCTGTGACTTTGTGCTCAGGGATTCATGATGATCTCAGTAAGCTGTTCCTCAGAGCTCACAGCTGGGTCTCAGGGGGGCGGTGGGGTGGAAAGGGGCAGCACGGGGGGGCAGCATGGGGCAGGAGGGGAACGCTGCGGTCCATGGGGTCACTCTTTTCACAGATCTCTCCTAGCAGGGGGACATCCGCATCGCACAGAGTGTAAACCTTTCTGTCTGTCACACACACAACACAAAAACACACACATGTCTGGCTCCTGGTCCCAGGCCTGACCCTGGACCTGAGACGAAAACATCACACCTCAATACTCAAAACATAACACAGGATTAAAGCAAGGAACATGTGCTTGTGTGTGTAAAAACCTTTCCATGTGATCCATGACTTAAAATAGTTTGTCCCAGTTCAGCAGGTCTGGTCCATTTGATGTGATTTGATTTGATTTTTTCAGCGTTTGAGCATTTCTCCATCTATCTGCATTCTTTTTTTAAACAGAGAAGCAAGAAAAATAACCCCACTCCCATTTCATTCACAGACATGCAAATGACTGAGAATATCACACACTTCCTGTCTTCCTGTTAATGCTAATGTGCTGAGGAGGAGAGACACATCGCTCTGCTCCATATGCATGTTTGTGTAATTGCACTGCGCTGCTGAAGAGCTCCGTCTGTATGATTTGCAAAAGAGCCCTTGCTTTTTCCTCTTGTTCTTGTCACATTGACGACATTATGCTAATCGTGCTGAATGTAATTATAAGCTTCATTTCAATATACACACTATTTACACTATTTACATTTGTACAGAAAAAGAGTTCAGCGAAAACTTCAGTGTTTTTCAGTCTAATCTTTTAATCTCTAATCAAATGATCTGTAATGTACGTGTGATTGTGACTGATGAGAATTTCCACGTTTCCTTGAAATGAGAAAAAGAACGAACATTTTTACTTCAGTTGCTGAATTCTGTCTATAAGTATGCGACTATTTAATGTGAACTCCATTACATGACAGAATGCAAGCTGACCTAGTGGTTAGTGTGTCCACCTCTCGACCAGGAGATTGCGAGTTCTACTTGTGGTCGGGTCATACCAAAGGCCATGATAAAAATGGTACCTACTGCCATCTGGCAAGGCACGCTGTGGTTACCAGAGATCCCCACTGTAACCCTAGCTGTATAGGCGAGAGGCCGAGGGCTATGGAAACAGAGATTGGTGCCGCACACACATGCCTCAAAGAGCTGGCTAGTACCAGGACAGGAGACTGCCTGGGAAGACCAGGTCCTAGCGTAGAAGGGGGGACATTACACAACAGGAATCACTTGTAAAGTAACTTCTGAATAGTGCTCAAGTCTGTATTTACATCTAAATTGCCTGAATGTCAGCGTGTGAAACTTTGGTTTTCAATTTTATAATTCTGTGTACAGCCGATGAAGTTTGATCCAATATTGACAGTAAAAAAGTAGTTCCGGTTACTTTACATGGTCCTGAATGTTTTGTGTATCCTTATGCCATCAGAGCCACACAACTCCCACAGACTTTTTCCTTTGAAAAAGTAGTTCCAGGTATTTTACATGCTCCTGAACATTTTCTGTATCCATACACCATCAGACCCACAAAGATACCTACTTCTGAAAAAGTAGTTCTGGTTACTTTGCAGTTTCCTGAACGCCATCAGAGCCACAAAACTCCCACAGATACCTATTTCTGAAAAAAGTAGTTCTAGTTATTTTATACTTTCATGAATGGTTTGTGTATCCATATGCCATCAGAGCCACACAAGTACCACATATACTCCCTTCTGAAAAAGTAGTGCTGGTTATTTTACATGTTCTTGAACGTTTTCTGTATCCACATGCCATCGGAGCCACACAGCTCCAGATTCTTTACTCTGAAAAAGTAGTTCTGGTGACTTTGCAGGTTCCTGAACACTTTGTGTAGCCATACGCCATCAGAACCACACAAGTACCACAGATACTTCTTATGAAAAAGTAGTTCTGGTTATTTCACAACTTCCTGAGCATTTTCTGTATCCATACACCATCAGAGCCACACCACTCCCACAGATACTCTACCTTCTTCTGAAAAAATAGTTCTGGTTATTATACACATTTATGAATGCTTTGTGTATCCATATGCTATCAGAACCACACGAGTACCACATATTCTTTTCTTTTTTTGGGTTTCCTCTCATACTTTTCTAATAAACAAACTAATATGTGACCCCTCACCGAATCCAGGGACACATGTCAGCCGAAACGAATCCGAGATAATCGCAAAAGAAGCATTTTTTTCAAAATTTGTGATTTTTGTTTTTTTCCATCATGTGCAAGTTGAGATCTTGAAGAATGCAATCAGTATTTCAGATAATAGATTGTTTTGTTGGAAAAGCATACATTTTTTGTCGCAAATTGTCTCGTTTTTGTCAGGACTGTAGCCTGCTGGGGGGTGTGGGTAAATTACCATATGGGCCATTCACATGATGATTTAAGTCTTTTTTTTTTTTCCGCAAATCAGCTGTATGATCCGAGCTGAGCGCATGGCTACTTAACTGCATACAGGCGTGTGATTTCACTATGGAATGAGTTACTAAACAGAGCGCAGAGGAGCTGACACACATCGGAGATAACCATTTCTAGCAAAAAAACCCGCAACCTCATTTTCCAGATTGAATGGAATACTCGAATGATCGGATGATACACGGACCGTTCTAGGATTACATTCCATCGGAGGCATTGATGTGTGCAAGGCGCCGTTTCTCTTTCTGATGGGGTAAGTTTATTAATCTAAGGCTGTGTGGTTATTTTTGCATGTAACGGTTAAGCCTAGGTCACAACCGGACGTACGATTTTTTGGCCATGTGATTTTTGGCATTTCCCAAATCGCTGCGTTTTTTTTTTTGTTCATGGAGAAAGACGCGCGTTGGCCGTAAGTTAGTCTTGCAACCTGAAAAAAAACGTAAGCACCCGTAGAGTTTCCTTGACATGACAAAGAACCCCTGTGGCCGGACTGCGGCTCGAAAATCAGCACGTCACACGCGTGCTCTCGTGCTTTTCACACGCGCGCTCTCGTGCGTTTCATGCGCGCTCTCCGTGTGTTTCTTGCGTTTTTTGCATGTAGAGGAGTACATACGGCCGGTTGTGACCGAGGCTTTACATGAAACTAGTGTTGTGTTAGTTGTGTCATCATCGTGCTATCTTTCTTTCTTACGGTGTGAGTAATTTTTCAACCACAAAATGTTAAAGTATACTTTAGGACTTATTTTTGTACTTCATAATTGTGTTGGGCATACTTTGCATGGAAGGAAAATTGACGTGGTGATCTTTGTTTACATGAAAGTAGTATCGTGCTAGCTCGTAGGGGGTAGAGCTTTCCTTAATGTCATGCAAATGAGCAGCATTATGTGCCCGCCCTACACCCAGAGTAGCTGAGATGGAAAACTTTGAGGGCGATTTTCTCCCTTTTCTGTTTTAAGAAGTATACACTTTCAAAAGGCCACACATTCTTCAAATATTGTCAGATCTCCACATGGAAGGCATCATTGGAAAGCTTAGAAACTGTACTTTCTGAATCTGTCAATAACTCAAAATGCCCCCAGGCAGACATGTGTCCCTGGATTCTGTGATCTGCCACATATGCCTTTATGTATGAATGTATTTGTATATTAGCTGTCATTTCTTATCTTTTTTTTGTTTGTTTGTTTGGATCATGGGCGTCGCCACCATTTAATGTGAAGGGGGCATGTCCCCTTCACATTTCATAATTCTTCGTTTGGACCCCCCCCACATTTAACATAAAATATTAGTTCACCCAGCGCCGTTTCTATTGCTTAATGAAAGAATCCATTCCACTTGATCGATAAGAGAAAACACAGAGCACTGAAAATCCACTCCGGGTTTTCCGGGCGCTCCCTACAACAGCTCACCGCGCGCGAGTGAAGTGAATCTCAGCGCGAGCACAGAAATGTTGGTGCAGCTGCTCGAGAGTGGAGGAGGTGACGTCATCCCCATTGCCACCTCATAATGTCTAGCTTTTGCTAAAACCTTATTCTTTTGTTATATGCCCTCAAAATTAACCCTAGGACACATTAAATTAATATTCAACTAAACAATGAAATAAGCTGGGGTATTCTTGGTTGATGATTGGTTGATGGTGAATTGTTTGCAGTATTTGCTCCTCCCCAGACACAATGGACATAAGGAAATTCTTTACAAAGAAGCAGAAAGTAAGTCAAAATTTCCCCACAGGACAGGTTTTTTTTTGTCCCAATGGAAATGTTAGTGCAGTTAGCTGGCTAGTCAATGTTAGGAGATGTATCAGCTAGCTTAATGTTAGCTATCATTTAATTCAAACCCAGTAGGCGAACCTTACTGTAATGCCAAGAATGAGATCAAGTCTGCTCTGATGATATTTATTGATTCCCTGTTGTGATTTGAAGAACTTGTTTTGTCTGGTCTTTGCCAGTTTTCTGGAAAGTAAGATGGGAAATCAGTGTGTGGGGAAGGAATAGCAGAAAGGAAAGCGATGGAGAGAGATGGATGTTATTCCAGGTGGATTGTGAAGGAAAGGGGGATAAAAGTTATGAAATGGTAGAAATTTTGGTGGCACCAATGTAAGAAGGAGTTATATCTATAAATCTATTTGTTATACTAATCTGTAAATGTTACTGTCGTACCACCATTGCATGTAGGTTGACAAAACTGCACTTGTTCATTGTGTGAAGTTCTCTTTTATGTGTCATTGCTTGACACAGTGTAATTTTGTGTTATGAAGACTGCATGATGCCATGCCATTTTTGTTATGAGTATCGCTAAATCGGAAAAAAGTAAAATGCGCCCACTAAAGTCACTGTTGGTGGTTAACAAAATTGCACCTGTTCATTGTGTGAAGTTATTTTTTATGCATCACCGTTGCTTGACACAGTGTGATTTTGTGTTATGAAGTTTGCATGATGCCATGTCATGCCTGTTCATTATGTGAAATTACGAATATTCTTATTTTTAAACATACAGTTGAGTGTCACTATTGCTTGGCACAGTGGCATGTTGTGTTACATCTAAAACTAAATAAAAAAGGAAACAGAATAAAAAGTAAAATGCACCCATAAAGTCATTGTTGGTGATAAATTGGGTCACATTCATTTCATTATCTTCGGCAGAGCAGTGGGTTTAAAAACAGGCTGATGAATATATGGACTAGTTGAATGAGGACTTATTGTTGAGTCTCTAAAATAGTCACTGAATTAAGTGACTTTTTTGTAGGTAAAATTAGGTGTTTAACAACCTGTTAAAAATACACCAGAATGCAGGAAATGGCACCTAATTAATTAAAAATGTGTCCCCCCCATTAAAAATGCTTCTGACGCCCCTGGTTTGGATACATTCATGTACAGCAGCTTCGTCTCTGACTTTAGTCTTATAAAAACCTCAGGCCATGATTTTTTTCTTTTTTGAATTTTCAGATTAATCCACAAAAGGTGCATTACAATGAGCTGTAATCTGCAGTGAGATCATCAGACAGGTTTCAGAGACACTACACACACACACACACACACACACACACACACACACACACACACACACACACACACAGAGGCTCTGCTACAGTACCATGTGGTGATAAGACATGGTTTCTAAATGAAAACCTCCCAAAAGGACATCAGTGTCCTCACTGTGAGATTTCTTATCCAGATTCAGGACGAGCTCCTCACATTGATTTATTCATCCAGTCAGGAGGACATCTGGTGAGAACAACACTGCTTGGGTGTGATACAATGTATAGAGAATATTTTCTCTTTGATTTTCTCTGTTATCTTACATTCTGGGATAGAGAAATCAATAACAACAACAACAGAAAAAATGCATTGTGGGATTGTTTGGCCAGTATGTATTATGCTGTCATGAACTCATATTACTGTGGTTATAAAAACACAAGATCAGCACACACACACACACACACACACGTCCTCTTGTCCTGAGCTTGACACAGAGTGTAAATCCCTCAGCATGAACACGAGTTCTCGCAGTTCTGCTCCCTGGGGACCGGTTCTCTCTGGGCTCGGCTCCTCTCAGGTCCGGATGCGTCTGTTCTGACCCGTCTGTTCTCACGCTGCTCTCTGTAACAGCAGCTCGGTTTAGGACACAACAATGCTACAGAAATAGCGAACAGGTGGCGATTAAAGCAGAGTAAATAGAGTAAACAGGAAGTAAACATTTTAACTCTGAGTAATGAAGCTTTGATCTATGATTGTGTCCGTGTCTTTCAGATGTGTTGCTCTACAAGACTTGATAAAATTTTAATTTTGAAAACGCAACCATTTGTTTGTTTGTTTGTTTGTTTGTTTATTCGTTGTTTCCTTCCCAGGTTTGATCCTGAGCTCAGTGTGTGTTTGTGTGGGTTTCCTCTGGGTTCTCCGATTTCCTCCCACTTAACAAACAAAACAAAACAAACACACAAACAAACAAAAAACACACATGAGCTGATGGACTGTCTGTGCTAAATTCCTCCTTGATGTGTGTGTGTGTGTGTGTGTGAGTGTGTGTGTGAATATGAGGTGTGTATTTTTACCTCACACACAGTGTTTCTGGAATAGACTCTGGATCCAGAGATCCTGATGAGGCGAAAGCACTTACTGAAGATGAATGAGTGACTAAAGGAATAAATTAATAAATTTATTAAATTGTTTGTTTGTTTGTTTGTTTGTTTGTTTGTTTGTTTGTTTGTTTGTTTGTTTGTTTGTTTGTTTGATTGATTGATTGATTGATTGATTGATCATGATTTTAGTTCTCTGGGTTTTCTTGTCTGGACAATCTATTTTCTTTCTTTCTTTAAATAATTATTGATGTTACATTTACATTTATTCATTTAGCAGACGCTTTTATCCAAAGCAACTTACAAAAAGAAAATTAACAATCAAGATACATAAAAGAAGCCTTAAAAGAAATATCACTAAAGGGAGCTTTAGAGTGTGAGTACAAAAATGGAATCAAGTGCAAGATGAGTGCAGTAGAGAGGAGGGGAGGTGTAAAGTCTAAGTGCAGGACAGGAGGTGTTCTCTGAAGAGCTGAGTCTTCAAGAGTTTCTTGAAGACAGACAGGGACGCCCCTGCTCTGGTAGCGCTCAGTAGATCATTCCACCAGCTTGGGACGATACATGAAAAGAGTCTGGATTGTCTTGTGCGCGGTGCTGGAACTGCCAAACGGCGTTCTTTTGATATCCAGAGTTGAGAAAGAGTAACCTTAGCCTTTATTAGAGCACTCAAGTAAATAGGTGCAGACCCAGTAAGCACTTTGTAGGCTAGCATTAGTGATTTGAATTTGATACGTGCAGCCAGGGGTAACCAATGTAATTCAATTAGCAGAGGGGTCACATGTGCCCTTTTGGGCTGATTGAAGACCAGGCGTGCCGCTGCATTCTGGACCATCTGAAGTGGCTTCACTACACAGGCTGGGAGGCCTGTTAGAAGGGCATTGCGGTAGTCAAGGCAGGAGATGACCATTGTCTGCACCAGCCGTTGGGTGGCCTGTTGGGTTAAATATGGTCTAATCTTCCTTATATTAAATAATGCAAAGCGGCAAGACCGGGCTACAGAGGCAACATGGTCTTTGAAGGTCAGCTGATCATCAATCATGACACCCAAGTTCCTTGCTACTTTAGTAGGAGCAAGAGCTAAGGAGTCAGTCTTGATACAGATGTTATGATGTATGGTTGGCTTAGCAGGGAAGACCAGTAGTTCAGATTTTGAGAGGTTTAACTGGAGATGATGGTCTTTCATCCATGCAGATATATCAGAGAGACAATCTGAGACTCGCGCTGAGACCATATGGTCGTCAGGTGGGAATGAAAGATAGAGCTGGGTATCATCAGCATAGCAGTGATATGATAAGCCATATGAGTGGATGATCTGGCCCAATGAGGTGGTATATATGGCAAACAGGAGGGGCCCCAGCACTGATCCTTGGGGCACCCCTGTGACAAAGAGGTGCGGTTCAGATCTGTGCCCTAACCAGGGCACTTTGAATGACCTCTCTGTGAGATAGGATTCAATCCAGGAGTGTGCTTTACCTGTGATGCCCATATTTGTGAGTATATTTAATAGGATTCTGTGATTAACTGTGTCGAATGCTGCTGATAGGTCAAGCAGAATGAGTACCGAGGACTTCATAGCCGCCCTGGCTTCTTTTAGGGCTTCAGTCACAGACAACAAAGCCGTTTCAGTGGAGTGGCCACTTTTAAAACCAGATTGGTTGGAGTCAAGGAGGTTGTTTTGGAAAAGGAATTCTGTGACCTGTTTGAAAACTGCCCTTTCAATGGTCTTAGAAAGGAAAGAGAGGAGAGAGACTGGCCGATAGTTCTCCACTTGAATGGGAGCAAGAGAAGGTTTTTTGAGTAATGGTATTACCTGAGCCTGTTTAAATTCAGTAGGAAATATTCCTGATGTCAATGAAGCATTAATCACATGTGTGATTGCTGGTATAACAACGGGAGCTATGGATAGCAGGAGGTTCGTTGTTATTAGTTATTTATTTTGTCTTGACATTCCCTTTACTTAATTACTTAATTAATTAATTGATTAATTCATTGATTAATTAATTAACTTGTTTGTTTGTATGTAAACACACCTTAGGTGGCAAATTATTACAGTAATGTTTGTCTTTTTTTTCCCAGTCAACAGCCGCAACATTATCATCAGTCACATCAGAATCCACCGGCAATCCAGGAGCGATCCCAACTCCACACCGGAGTCCAGTCCAGATCGTTTAATCAATCTCATTATAATCACCTGATTACTGACTGCACCTGCTTCCTCACTGAGTTCAGTCTCTCTCTCTCTCTCCCCCCTTTCTCTCTGTCCCCCCACTTTATCTGCCTCTCTCTCTGTGCCCCCTCATCTGTCCCTCTCCCTCTCTCTCTGTCTGTCTGTCTCTCTCTCTCTCTCTCTCTGTGCCCCCTCATCTGTCTCTCTCCCTCTCTCTGTCTGTCTCTCTCTCTCTCTGTGCCCCCTCATCTGTCTCTCTCCCTCTCTCTCTGTCTGCCTCTCTCTCTCTCTCTCTCTCTCTCTCTATCCCCCCTTCTCTCTGTCCCCATCACTTTATCTCTCTTTCTCTCTGCCCCCTTTGCTCTCTCTCCCCTTCTCTCTCTCTCCCTTCTCTCTGTCCCCCCTCACTTTATCTCTCTCTCCCCCCTTTGTGCTCTCTCTCTCTCTCTTTCTCCCCTTTCTCTCTGTCCCCCTCACTTTATCTGTCTGTCTCTCTCTCCCTCTCTCTGTGCCCCTTGCTCTCTCTCTCTCTCTCCACCTTTCTCTCTGTCCCCCCTCACTTTATCTGTCTCTCTCTCTCTGTGCCCCCCTCGTCTGTCTCTCTCCCTCTCTCTCTCTGTCTCTTTCTCTCTCTCTCTCTCTCTGTGCCCCCTCATCTGTCCCTCTCCCTCTCTCTGTCTGTCTCTTTCTCTCTCTCTCTCTCTGTGCCCCCCTCGTCTGTCTCTCTTCCTCTCTGTCTGTCTGTCTGTCTGTCTGTCTGTCTGTCTCTCTCTGTCTGTCTGTCTGTCTCTCTCTCTCTCTCTCTCTCTCTCTCTCTTTTCCCCTTCTCTCTGTCCCCCATCACTTTATCTCTCTCCCCTTTCTCTCTGCCCCCTTTGCTCTCTCTCTCTCTGCCCCCCTTTGCTCTCTCTATCTCTCCCCCTTTCTCTCTGTCTGTCTCTCTTTCTCCCTCTCTCTTCGTCTGTCTGTCTATCTCTCTCTGTCCCCCCCAGCTGTAAAGTATAGGAAAGGTTCACTTGTCTCTGAGTTATCACTCTGTCTGTTGTTCCTCAACTATTTTTTTGTTTCTGTTCTTCATCGAATCTGATCCACGGACTGCTGTCTGATTTCTGATGATGAATTTATCTGCTCAATCAGATTGTCACACAGTTTCACACATTTTATTTATGTTTCTTCTTCATCTGATAAAAATCTGAGAGAAGAAAGTGGTTTTTTTCAGCATTGTTCAAAGTAACCTGGAATGAAAACTACTAAGATGCTTAGACTTCACATTATTAAAGAGATTCATTTAAAATACAATGAGAGAAAATTAATTTGAGGTCAAATTTTAGTCTCAAAATAAGCAATATTTGTTTATATATACTGTATGATATCATTTATGATTCTGATTGGTCAGAAGGTATTGATTAATTGTCTATAACAGCAGCACTGACAGTAGTGCAGATACAGGTTAATGTACATTAAATCATTAATTAATGAATTATCATTTCTATAGCAACAGCTTGTTCACAGGGACTCGAACACCAGACTCACCACATGATCAGATTTTTAAAAATGGTTGATATGGTGGAGACATTTATGTAACATGTATGGAAGGAGTCTAATAAGAAAATAGCAGCATCAAGTTTGGGGTGGGGCGGCACGGTGGTGTAGTGGTTAGCGCTGTTGCCTCACAGCAAGAAGGTCCTGGGTTCGAGCCCCGGGGCCGGCGAGGGCCTTTCTGTGTGGAGTTTGCATGTTCTCCCCGTGTCCGCGTGGGTTTCCTCCGGGTGCTCCGGTTTCCCCCACAGTCCAAAGACATGCAGGTTAGGTTAACTGGTGACTCTAAATTGACCGTAGGTGTGAATGTGAGTGTGAATGGTTGTCTGTGTCTATGTGTCAGCCCTGTGATGACCTGGCGACTTGTCCAGGGTGTACCCCGCCTTTCGCCCGTAGTCAGCTGGGATAGGCTCCAGCTTGCCTGCGACCCTGTAGAAGGATAAAGCGGCTAGAGATAATGAGATGAGAATGAGAAGTTTGGGGTTGAAACAACAACAACTTCATGACGATGCTGATCATTTCCTGTAAGAGCAACACAAAGTGCAGCAGGTCACTCACACACACACACACACAGACACACACACACACACACAGTCATCTGCTCTGCTGAATTAAAGTAAATTTTCCATCTGAATGACACAGAAATTTCATTTCAACTGTGTGTGTGTGTGTGTGTGTGAGAGAGAGAGAGAGAGAGAGAGCTGGTGGATTTATTTGATCTTCATTCCAGTGAAATATAATCAGTGTTCATTGGAGCTGCTCCCTGTGTGCACAGATGTGAATGCAAATCAGAACTGGCGCTGAAGTGATCATGTCTCACTCGTGTCGTGTGGAGCCACAGCTGGACTGAGGTTAAATTTTTTTCCTTTTCCTAACATAACAAATTCAGCTCATGAAGTCACCACTAATTAGCTAACGAATCAAATCAAATGTGTTAATGAGGTAGAATAATATGTTTCTGCAGTGCAACGGTTCTCTGACAGCCCCGCCTAAGGTCATGTGACAGGAACAACAACCTCCATTTTGTGACATATTTGTCATTTTTGGAAACAAATTCATTGAATATAACATGCATGTATTTGTTTGTTTGTTCAGTGTATTCTCCCATTACTTTAACAAACAAATAAATCAATTATTTAATTTAATTTTATTTGCTTATTTCTTTGCTCAGTTTACTTTCCCATTAGTATACCATAAACAAATAATGATATTTTTGTTTCATTTGTTGTGTGTTTTTGTTCATTCTGTTTACTCTCCCTTTAGGTTAACAAACAAATAAACTAACAACAAAAAAATACTGCTATTTTTGTTTAATTTGTTTGTTTGCTTGTTCGGTTTACCTCTGCATAAGTTTAACAAACTAACTAACAAACAATGTTATTTATTTTCATTTGTTATTAGTTTTTGTTTGTTGTTTACCCCATTAAGTTAACAAACAAACAAACACACACACACACACACACACACACACACACACACACACACACACACACACACACACAGAAAACCAATGTTAGTTTATTTGGTTTGTGTTTGTTTATTTATTTACCTTCCTATTTGGTTAACAAAGAAACAAATAATACATTTTTTGTTTAATTTGGTGTTTGTTTGCTTGTTTAGTTTACCCTTGCATTAGGTTAACAAACAAACAAAGAAATAAACAATGGTATTTTAGTTTCATTTGTTTGTTTTTGCTTGTTCACTTTAATCTCCCATTTTGGTTAACAAACAAATAAATAAGCAATGTTTATTTTGTTTGTTTGTTAATTCAGTTTACCCTTATATTAGGTTCACAAACAAATAAACACAAACAAATAATGTTATGTTAGTTTATTTTATTGTTGTTGTTTTTAGTTTATGCTTATTAGATTAGCAAACAAACAAAGTTATTGAGTTGATTTTGTTTGTTTGTTCGGTTTACCCTCCCATTCAATTAACACATTTAGTTTGTTGACAGGTTAGTGTTCCTCCTCTTCCTGTGCCTGAGTGCCAGCTGCAGGATCTTCACCCAGGAGCCATCCTTCACTGAAGTTTCACCCTTTAATCCCAGATCACCTCAGGATGGTGGGGCGGGGCCACAGACATCACAAATCTCTCTGGATAAAAAATATTACATGGTCAGCTGGTTCTCCTCTGTGGTTTCTCGGTTCCCCAGCACTTGTCTCTTCTTCACAGCTATCGCCAAACGCATTGCTTTGTTTCAGAGAGCTTCTCCAGGGGGATCTTTTAGGACTTCTTTACTTTCTCTGTCATGAAGCTAAATGTGGTTTAGAGGTTGAGAGGCTCACAAACTCATGGCAACCGAATTCTGCTGGAGGAGTTTTTGATCTCTCGTCTTTTTCTTGACATCTTCCTTTCATCTGCTGCCTCTCTTTCTCTGGAACTATCATGACACAAGATCAGGTCTCAGTACGGTGATGCTGATGCCAGTGGGGAGTCTTAGCTGCTTGTTGAGATTCTTAGTCAATTAAAAAATAATTAAATAAATAATAAACAAAAATAGTGGTTGTTTTTGAGTTACTTATTTGTTTGTTTCTTTGTTTGTTAACCTAAAGGGACACCACATTAAACTTTTTTTGTTTGGGGGGGTAGGTAAACATGCATTTGTTTGTTTGTTTGATGGTTTGTTTTAAATAAAATATGACCTGCTCTGTGACTCATGGATCCAGTTGGAGCCTCTGGTCACATGAACTGTATGATGTTGATCATCCATCACTGACAGTCAGACCTCAGTAGGACTGATGGATTATGGATTTTCAGGTGTAGACGGACCCGCAGCCAAACACGACTCATTCAGTTTCACTTTAAAACTCAGTTTCACACTCGGACACAATTCAAATGGTCTATTATTATTATTATTATTATTATTACTCGGTGGAATAATGTGAAGCAACACTGGAAACTTGGAGATGCTCCGTTTGTGATTTGCAAAGAAACGTTCCATATGTGTAGCATATATTCACTGCCCATCATAGTTATCATGCATGTGTGTGTGTGAGATGGAATAATCCTGGAAGACTGAAACACACACTCATTGTTAGTCTGTGTGTGTCTCCTTAGCACAATAATTCCACTCCATAACTTTAACTACCTGTGACACAACGCACTCTTGACCTCTTCAGCCGTAGTCAGAGCTTAGAGTGAGTCTGTGATGTAATGATTTGTAATCTGGGTGGTTAAAGTTTAGCATGTTTGGATAGTCACAGTAATGATGCATGTTTGCAAATTCAGCAAACAGCTAATACACTGACAAAGAAAAAAAAACAGCAGAGGGAAGAAAAAACCTTCAAAAGTACCGGTGGACTCCTCTGAAGAATTGCCACCTTAATGTGGTGGAGGGGTTTGTGTGTCTGGGTGATCCTGGGAGCTGTGTTGTTGGGGGCATAAGCTCCTGGTAGTGTCTCCTAAGACAAATTGGTTCCAGGGGAGGGGCCAGACTAAGAGCAATTCATAGAATTGAACCTGGGTGATTTTATCATAGAACCTGATAAAATGGTAAAGTAGGAGCTGCAGCATCTTGCCTGGGAGCGGGAAACCTGGGTCTCCTCCTGGAGCCAGACCTGGAAGGGGAGCTCACCAGCAAGCATCTGGTAGCCAGGCCTTGGCTCATGGGGCCAGGCCAGGCACAGCCCGAATAAATTACATAGAGCCACTGCCATATGGGCTCACCACCCGCAAGGACAGGCACCGGGGTCAGGTGCATTGTGAGCCAGATGGCAGGCAAAAGCAGGAGCCTGGGTGTGCTGATCCTCAACAGCACAGACTAGTTCTTGGGGCGTGGAACATCACCTCTCTAGCAGGGAAGGAACTGGAGCTGGTGTGGGAGGTGGAATGGTACCAACTAGATATAGTTGGGCTCACCTCCATGCATAGCACCGGTTCTGGAATCAAACTCTTGGAGAGGGGTTGGACTATCTCCTTTTCCAGAGTTGCCCAAGGTGAGAGGCACTGTGCAAGTGTGGGGATACTCATGAGCCCCAGGCTGAGCACTGTTGTGTTGGAGTTCTCCCTAGAGAATGAAAGGGTCACCTCTATGTGACTGCAAGTCACTGAGAGGAAAACTCTGACTGTTGTTTGTGCTTATGCACCAAACAGCAATGCAGAGTATTCAGCCTTCTTGGAGTCGCTGGAGGTTTCCTGGAAGGGGTGCTGACTGGGGACTCCATAGTTCTCCTGGGGGATTTCAATGCTCACACAGGCAGTGATGGAGAAACCTGGAGTGGGGTATGATTGGGAGGAATGGCCTGCCTGATCTAAACCTGAGCGGTGTTTTGTTGTTGGGCTTCTGTGATCATCATGGATTGGCCATAACAAACACCATGTTCAAGCATAAAGTGGTTCATAAGTGTACCTGCTACCAGAACACCTTAGGCCAAAGATAAATGATTGACTTTGTGGTCATATTATCAGATCTGCGGCCATATGCCTTGGACACTCAGGTGAAGAGAGGAGCAGAGCTGTCAACTGATCAATACCTGATGGGGAGTTGGATCAGATGGTGGGGGAGGCTGCCAGACAGACCTGCCAAACCCAAGTGTGAAGTGTAAGGGTGAACTGGGAATGTCTGGTGGAGTTCTCTGTTCGTGGGGTCTTCAATTCCCACCTCCAGAAGAGCTTTTTAGATTAGATTAGATTAGATTAGATTAGATTAGATTAGATTAGATTAGATTAGATTAGATAAAACTTTATTGATCCCTTTGGGAGGGTTCCCTCAGGGAAATTAAGATTCCAGCAGCATCATTACAGATAAACAGAGAAAAGAAATAGAGAAAACTTCTAGATAAATTAAAATAAATTAAGTATTTACATATACAAATATAAAAGTATAAGATATGGGGGAGAGAGGAAGGGGGAGGGGGAAAGGGGGGAGAAGTGGGGTTAGGGTAAATGTGTGTGTGGGGGGAAGCAGGAAAGATATTGCACTTTATATTGCACATTATATTGCACATTGTCCAGTATTGCTTATTGTTAGGCTAGGCTACTGCTCCTTCCTGTCCTCTGTCCTCCTGTTACCCCTCCCCCCCCCCCCCCCCCAGAGAGGAGTTGTACAGTCTGATGGCATGAGGGACAAAGGAGTTTTTGAGTCTGTTCGTCCTGCACTTGGGAAGGAGCATTCTGTCACTGAACAGGCTCCTCTGGTTGCTGATGACAGTGTGCAGAGGGTGACTGGCATCGTCCATGATATTCAATAGTTTGTTCATAGACCTCTTCTCTGCCACCATCACCAGAGAGTCCAGCTTCATGCCGACCACAGAGCCAGCCCGCCTGATCAGTTTGTCCAGCCTGGATGTGTCCTTCTTGGATGTGCTGCCCCCCCAGCACACCACGGTGTAAAACAGGACACTGGTGACCACAGACTGATAGAACATCCACAGGAGTTTCCTGCAGATGTTAAAGGACCGCAGCCTCCTAAGGAAGTATAGCCTGCTCTGTCCCTTCCTGTATAAGTGATTGGTGTTGCAAGTCCAGTCCAGCTTGCTGTCCAGCCACAGCCTCGACTCTCTCGATCAGAACTGGTCATGACCTTGGTCTGACCTCCAAAAGTCAATGACCAGCTCCTTGGTCTTTGAGGTGTTGAGCTGCAGATGGTTCCTGTTGCACCACACAGCAAAGTCCCTCACCAGGCTCCTATACTCCTCCTCTCTTTCATCACTGATACACCCAACGATGGCTGTGTCATCGGCAAACTTCTGAATGTGACACAGCTCCGAGTTGTAGCAGAAGTCCTCAGTGTACAGGGTGAAGAGAAGAGGGGCCAGCACCATGCCCTGGGGTGCTCCAGTGCTGCTAATTACAGTGTCAGATGTGATGTCCTTCAGCCTGACATACTGCAGCCTGTCAGTGAGGTAGCTGGAGATCCAGGTGACCAGGCAGGGGTCCACTCGCATCCTGTTCAGTTTGTCCTGAAGCAGTAGGGGCTGGATGGTGTTGAAGGCACTTGAGAAGTCCAAGAAGAGGATCCTCACTGTGCCATTTCCCTTATCCAGATGCGAGTGGGCTCAGTGTAGCAGGTAGAGGATGGCGTCTTCCACACCAACACCTGCCCGGTACACAAACTGCAGACAGTCCTGGGCATGTTGTACCTGGGGTCTGAGGAGGCTGAGGAAGAGCCGCTCCAATGTCTTCATCAGATGTGAAATGAGCGCCACCAGTCGGAAGTCATTCAGCTCACTGGGCTGATTCTTTTTGGGAACTGGAACGATACATGATGTGTTCCAGAGGGTTGGCACTTTCCCCAGCTGCAGGCTGAGGTTGAAGATGCGTTGGAGTGGTTCACCCAGTTCAGCAGTGCAGGTCTTTAGTAGTCATGGACACACCTTGTTCAGGCCTGCTGCTTTCTTGGGATGAAGCTTCCTCAGTTGACCTCTGACCTGGTCTGCAGTAATGCATAGAGGAGTCTGTGTTGAGGTGGGGGAGGAGGGGGCTGCTGTGATGACTGGGGGGAGGTGTGTTGAGGGAAGAAGGAGTGTGAAGGCAGCCATAGAAAGTAATGGCTACACTTTATGTTCCTCAAGTATTGCACAATTTTGCATAATTAAAGTTGTAATTTTTTGTTTGTACATATTAAAATATTGCACATATTTGTATGATATTAATTATGACTGTATTACAATTGTAATGGACTTTATTTAAAAGAGAAACATTGTAAAGATGAACATTGTAATGGTTTGGGTGGACTCAATCTCTCATGATGCATTTATGTATGTCACTTCCTGTGAAATGTTTTGTTGGCGCCTAATGAATGAAGGAGCTCTTAGGTGAGCACAAAGAAAGGCTACTTGTTTGATGTGCTGGAAGTTCTCTAGTGTCTTGTGCTTAACTATTGCAAGTTTGATGTCCTCTCATGCTCACAAGTCAAGTTTGATATCATCTTTTATGCTTAACAACAACTTGTAACCCTCTTAGTCTACAAGCCAGCAAAAGTGGTATGTTGCCTTTTGTTTGTTTGTTATTTTAATAAGATTTAAGCTCATGTTTGTGTTTATGAATGTATGGTTGACTGTGTTATGTTTGTCCTGTTTGTGTAGTTCTACGGTGTTTGTGTTTGTACAATAGATAGTTTTCACATGACGTCACAGAGTCGGGGATTCCCTAGTGGCGGCCATCTTGCGGGTCAAGCTTACCGTACGGGTGACTGAGCACACATTGTAACGTGTGAGTACAAAGTCTTGAAAAGAACCCAAGCAGGCTATTTAAAGCTAGCAATGGTGCACACCTGTTGTATTCACGGCTGTCTTAATAGGTCAAATGATGAAGTCAAGCGGAGCTTTTATGGAATTCCCACTGTACGGGAGCATGAAGGTGAGCAAACAAAGAAACTCAGCATACAAAGGAGAAATCTATGGCTTGCGAGAATCAACCGCAAGGATTATCAGCCTTCCAAACACAGCAAAGTCTGCTCCGATCATTTTATAAGTGGTAAGTTGTTTAAATAAACAATCAATTGTGTTTAAGTTTGTTTTTGGAAACCAAAACATCATGTGAACAATCTCTGGAGAATGCCTAACTGGAACCGCTGAGTGTACGTTTACACTGTAATGTACACTTAATATCGCTCGTTTGTCACGTTTCTATTTGAAACTTGTCACTTCGCTCACGCAAGGGTAATTTTTGAAAAACATTTTAGGTCTATTCTGTATGATTTGATTTGTGTTTGGGATGCAAACAGCGCGCCTTTTGGCGGATGCCGCCTGAATCACGCAGATCCAATTTTTTTTTTAGGGGGGGCGTTGGAGTGTCTGATTATAATTTCAAAGTAAATTCTGTATTAAAATTACTAAATAAGCAAATCCCTTACAGTCCATGAAACAGGAAGTATAAGGATGAGAAAAAAACAGTTTAAATCGGAAAGCTGTGCACATTTGCGCAGCCCGAGCGGTGTGCAGGACTGCGCAAATGTGCGCAGCTTTCCGATTTAAACTGTTTTTTTCTCATCCTTATACTTCCTGTTTCATGGACTGTAACAGATTTGCTTATTTAGTAATTATAATTTCAAAGTAAATTCTGTATTAAAATCAGACACTCCAACGCCCCCCCCCCCCCCAAAAAAAAAAAAATCGGATCTGCGCGATTCAGGCGGCATCCGCCAAAAGGCGCGCTGTGAATATATAAAGTTGTTCAGTTCAGTCCAGTTCAGTTTAAGTTTATTGTCCCCTAAAGAGGGGAAACTTGTCTTGCAGCAGGTAAACATACAGATAGCACAACAGATAACAACACATACAAATAAATAACACAGACTACAAGTTAAAAATGCTGTAGACAGCTTCTCATCTAAGTGCAAGGATTATGCAAATTTAGCAACCTAATCACACTTGGTACAAAGGAGTTCTTTGTCCTGTTGGACTTAAAACAAGGGACTCTGAGGCTACGTTTACATTACGTCGAATCAGCGGATCATCAGATTAACGTTCTTAAAACGATTCGCGTTGACACTAAAACCGTTAGCCGTGCACACAGCAACACCAATACGTGGATACGCTCGGCTCCGCAGGCATCCTGCGCTCCAAATCACTCCGCCCTGAACAGCGAGTGCCCTCTGGAGGGTGCGCACTCCGGCCCTGCGCAGCTCACAGAGCGCGCGAGTGAAGTGAACAAGCCACGATTCGGGACTGAGCCGCTGTGTGTGTGATCCCAGCGCATATCACTTATTACTTGCAAGTGGAAGGATGGCAAGCCTAAAGACAATCATAACTACACAATGGGCAGTATTTGCATCAGTATTTGCAGTATTTTCATACTTTTATACTCTTTAATGAAAGGTGATACAAGGCGGAAGTCTGCGCCGTTTTTCAGCAGTCGCGTCACATGACCAACGCCAGCGAATCAGGAAGGTGGATGTCACAGTGACGTTGTCCAATGAGATGCCAGCTAGAGCTCAGCACAGCGTATTCGCGTATTCTCAATGTTTACACAGCACCGGAGCTGATACGATCTAGATTGAATACATGGACGCTGGCGGATTCCCGTTTCCCCGCTTTTTCAGGGGGGTTAATGTAAACGGACAGTGCGTCCGCGAAGAAAACGAGACAGATACGGTCTAGTGTAAACGTAGCCTGAATCTCCTGCCTGAAGGGAGGACCTCAAAAGAACAATGAAGGGGATGATATACACAATCCAGTATGTCATCTGCCTTCCTCATAACCTGCCTCTCATAAATATCTGTTAAGGAAGCCTGTGGACAGCCTATTATCTTACCAGCCACCTTCACAATATGGTTGATGTTATTTTTCTCCTTCAGGCTGATACCCCCATACCAGGCAATGAAAGCAAAAGTAAGAACAGATTCAATAAAATATTTATAAAACAAAGACAAAATAACCTTATCAACATTAAAAGAGTTAAGCTTCCTTAGGAAGTACAATCGTTGTTGACCCTTTTTGCAGATAGTCTCTGTATTTACATCAAATTTGAGTTTACTGTCTATCACAGTACCCAAATATTTATACTGCTCTACCACCTCTATACTGCTACCTTTTATACAGGTGGGTTGAGGAGAAGCAGGTTGTTTTTTCCTAAAATCTATCAGCATATCCTTAGTTTTAGAGGTGTTGAGCTGGAGAAAAGACCTGTCACACCAACTAACAAACTCGTCGACCACAGGCCCATGCTGGGATTCATGTTTCTGCAGTAAACTGACAATGACTGTATCATCAGCATATTTCAGGATATGTCTATTACTATACTGGCTCCTACAATCGTTAGTGTAGAGGATGTATAGTAAAGGTGAAAGTACACAACCCTGAGGGGAGCCAGTAGAAGAGAGACGCCTTTCAGAGAGACAACCATTTACCTTAACTCTCTGTGTTCTGTTTGTTAAAAAGTCCATTATCCAACTCACAAGATCACTTTCAATATTAAATTCTGCAAGTAATTTACTAACTAAAACATGAGGCTGGATTGTATTAAAAGCCGAGGAGAAATCCAAAAACAAGAGCCTGGCATGCGTACCAGGACCCTCTAAATGTCTGTAAAGGAGATCTAAAAGTGTAATCTGGGCATCCTCTACCCCCCTTCTAGCCCTGTATGCAAATTGCCCGGGGTCCAGGGCTCCACCCACCCTACATAGTAGGAGTCACTTTACAATCCTTTCGAATGACTTCATGACCAGTGAGGTCAGTGCCACTGGTCTGAAGTCATTTAATGTGATTGCAGAGTTACCCTTTGCCACTGGAACTATGATAGACTCCTTCCAAGCCATTGGGACCCTTCTCTGGTTCAAGGAGATCTCAAAAATGTCCGCAAATACACCACAGAGCTGCTCTGAGCAGCACTTCAACAGTTTCCCACTAATCCCATCTGGACCTGGACTCTTATTTACTTTAGATCTTTTAAATATAGACCTGACCTCCTCCTTTGCAACAGAAAAAGGAGTGCACTCTACCTGAGCCAGTTCCTCTGTTAAATTATTTAATTTAATTGAAAAGTCATGAATGTCAAAATGTGAAAAAAAGGTGTTCAATGCTTCAGATAAGTCACTATCATTTTTATACATTGGCAATTGAACTGAGTTCTTTTGTGCTTTTTGCAAACCTATCATTTTTTTCACCCCATCCCATGCTGCCCTCAAGTTGTTACTGCCTAGTCTTTCCTCCATTTTATTTTTATATTGCAATTTAGCCCTCTTAATTTCTGCCCTGACCTCCTTTGTTGCCTCCCTAATTTCACACGTATCCCCTTTTTGAAAAGCCTGATGTTTTTTCATTAGCACTTGTTTCAGTGAGCTAGTGACCCATGGCTTATTGTTTGCATACACTTTAACATGCTTTTTGGGAATAACAGAATCCACAGAAAAAGAAGTATAAGAACATACAGTGTCAACAAGCTCATCAATATCTGAGGCAGAGTCAATAAAGACAGACCAATCAGTGCAGTCAAAGCAACCTTGTAATTTCAGAACAGACTCATCATCCCAGGACTCAATCTCTCTAGTTTTAATTTCCCCCTTTTTAAGCATTGGTCTGTACACAGGGATGAGATTGATAACACAGTGGTCTGAAGATCCCAAGGGAGCCAAGGGGGAGGCCTTATAAGCCTCCTTAATTGAGCCATAGCACTTGTCCAAAGTCTTATTTTTTCTAGTTGGGCATGTGACATATTGATAAAAGTTGAGGGATTTACTCAGTATGCAGTTATTAAAATCTCCCATAAGCAGACAAGGAGCATCTGGGGAAAGGGATTGAAGTCTCTGAGTCACTTTACGAATAGTGTCAGCAGCAGTCTGAATGTTTGCTTTAGGGTGTATATATGTTACAGTCACAAATATCTGGGGAAATTCTCTTGGGAGATAGAACGGCTGAACAGAGATGGAAAGCAGTTCGATGTCCGGAGTGCATAACGATTCTCTGACTGTGACGTTGCTACACCACCTCTGGTTTATGTATGCACACACACCACCACCCTGAGATTTCCCCGTGACTTCTGCATCTCTGTCCAACCTGACAGGCGCCCCAAAGCCGCTGATCGATAAATCCACATCCGTGTCTTTAGTTGACAGCCATGTTTCAGTGAAGGCCATGATACAGGCGTTCCTGTATGCCTGTAAATGGTTTGAATTTGCTTGAAGCTCGTCAATCTTGTTTCTTAGCGACTGAGCGTTTGCGAGTATTATTGTAGGGAGTGGAATGCGGCGAATTTTTTGTCGCTTTAACCGAAGTCGAACGCCACCTCTCCTTCCTCGCTTCCTCTCCTTACGAGAGTTGTATATATCAGACAGCCTTTAAAGTTTGATGAAGTCAGTTTCAGGCTTTGGAGCAGGCTTTGGCAGTTTCAGGCTTTGGCAGCCCTGCATAGTCACTTGAAAATGCATCTTTGTCCACTTCGTAGGGGTCAATTCCTCCAATCAAGGCCAGTTTGGCTGCATACCGTTGTCGTGAGATGTCGTCTAATGTATCTATATACTTCTGTTTGCTTGATTTTGCCGACATTGATCTTTATTTTAGAAAACTGACTATATAACTTCATAAATTCGTCCGAGATAACATAGCCGATAGTGGCGATGGTCCGTTTTGTTTGCCCCGCAAGATGGCGGCTGGGGGGGTGTTCCCCGGAATGCCGTGACATCAGTGAAAACTATCTATAAAGAAAAACATCAGTATTAAGAACCTGGGCCTTGGATTGTGACTAATGCCGCTTTTCCACTACAAACGCGGCTGAGTCGGGCTGAGCCGTGCCGTGCTGAGTCGAGCTGAGCGGGGCTGTTGGAGTTGCATTTCGACTACAACCGCGCTGAACCGTGCTGGCTGGAAGTGGGTGGACACATTGGGTGGAGTTAGCGAAAGTGGGTGGACGTCGCATGATGTCGTTAGGCGGCGCAAACAGTGACATCAGTGATCTTTTAAGCAGTAGTCTCACGACCCGGATAGTAAACAATAAACATGGAGGACATGGAGTCGTTAGTGTTGCTGGTCTTGGTGCTGTGGCTTGTTGTCACCGACAACGCGGACAGATACTGGCAAGAGCGTATAGATGAGGCGAGGCACATAAGGCTTCAGAAATTCTCGTAATTCATAATTATTCTTCTTCCGGGTTTACGGTGTTTACAGATCCCAGTGCGCTCATGGGGCGTGTGTGGGCATGTGAGGACACTCCTCCTCACCAATCAGTGCACAGGGGAGTGTCTGCTCATGCCCCCAGCCTCACTCGGCACGGCTTGGCTCGCTTCAGCCCCACTCCAAAATGGTGCGAGTTTTAGGGGCTAAGCAGGGCTGAAGCGAGCTGAGTCGTGCTGGTTTTTGGTAGTCGAAACGCGAGCCGTGTTGGGCTGAAGCGAGCTGAAGTGAGCTGAAAAAGGGTAGTGGAAAAGGGCCATAAGGGAGGTACAAAGAGAGATGGCTGCAGTGAGGGAGAGGGAGGGGGGGATGTGGGATGGTTGAATCAATTGAAGAAGTCATTCAACTCGTTCGCCCTCTCCACTGTCCCCTCAATGACTCTGGTCTTTGTATTGTGGCCTGTGATGGTTTTCACACCTTCCCAGACCTCCCTCATGCTGTTCTCCTTCAGCTTCTGCTCCACCTTTCTCCTGTAGCTATCCTTAGCTTCCCTCATGCAGTGTTTCACCTCCTGCTGTGCTGCTTTCATTGCCTCCCTATCCCTGCTCCTGAAGGCGGCCTTCTTCCTGTTGAAGACAGCTTAGACTTCCTGTGTTAACCATGGCTTGTTATTAGGGTAACACTGTACAGTCTTAGCGGGGGAGACCACATCTGCACAGAAGTTGAGGTCATCTGTCAGACTGTGTGTCAGCCCCTCTATGTCCTCACAGTGTGGGCTAAGCAGCACATCCAAGTCCATGATGTCATAGCAGTCTCTGAGGGCATCTTCCATTTCAGAGGACCACCTCCTGATGGAGCTAGTTGTTGCAGGCTGCCTTTGAACCAGGGGGGTGTACTTCGGCTGTAGAAGAACCAAGTTGTGGTCAGACTTCCATAGTGGGGGGAGGGGTGTGACTCTGTATACATCCCTCACATTAGCATACAGCAAGTCAATTGTCCTGTTGTTCCTTGTTGGACAATCCACAGCCTGGTAAAAAGCAGCCAAAGTAGATTACAAAGTAGCATGATTAAAGTCCCCAGAAATGATGATAAATGCCTCAGGGTGCTGTATCTGCAGCCTTGCTGTGACAGAGTGAATTCTCTCACATGCAGCGGCTGCATCTGCCCTCGGAGGGATGTAAACACAGATGGTGATCACATGACTGAACTCCCTCGGCAGATAATTTGGCCGCAGGCTAACGGCTAGCAGCTCCAAGTCCGGGCAACATAAAACTGTCTTTACGGAGATATGTCCCGGGTTACACCAGCGGTTGTTAACATAAATGATGAGTCCCCTACCTTTGCTTTTCCCGCATGTGTTAGTGTCTCTGTCAGCTCTCACAGCAGTGAATCCCCGCAGGTCCACATTAGCATCCGGTACAAGGTGTGTTAGCCATGTCTCTGTAAAGATAAATAAGCTGCTCTCCCGGTAAATCCGCTGGTTGTTCAGAGCGGAAAGCTTGTTGACTTTATTCGGCAGTGAGTTCACATTCCGCATGATAACAGAGGGAATGGATGGTTTGTAGTGCTGTCAGTTGTCTGCTAGCCTAGCCTTTAGCTTAGCTCCAGCTTTGGAGCCCCCTGGGTTTCCTCCTCAGCTCCGCCAGGATGGGGTGTCATATCCCTGCTCATCCCATTGTTTTCAGGGCCAGCAGCTCCTCTCTCAAATAAGTGAGAAAACTGGCTCCTGGTTGCGTGTTAAAGTTAAAAGTTTTGTGCATCCTGGGGGAGGCTGGAAATGTGGAATCCGAATGGACCATGTTCAAATCCTCCATTGTAGAGGCAGCTGGTAGGAGCTATGGCCAAAAGGTCATCAGTGCCTGTTCTGGTGGAAGAACCCGCTGGTGGACACCAGCAGTGAAGAAAGCCATCAAGCTGAAGAAAGAGGTCTTTTGAGCTTGGTTGGCCCAGGGGTCCATTGAGGCAGCAGGCACATACCAGGAGGTCAGAAGGGCTACAGCTTCGTCAGTTGCTGAAGCAAAAACCCAGTTGTGGGAGGAGTTTGGGGGAGCATGGGGAAGGAATTTCAGTTGGCCTCAAGGAAGTTCTGGCAAACCATTCAGCAGCTCAGGAAGGGGAAGCAGGGATTGCCTCAGGCTGTGTGCAGCCGGGGAGGAGAACTGCTGACCTGAATTGGGGATATTGTTGGATGGTGGAAGGAGCACTATGGGGAACTCCTGAACCTGTCCTACACATCCTCCATGGAGGAGGTGGAGTCTGAGGACTTGGGGAAGCTTCACCCATATCTCTGGCAGAGGTCACTGAGGTAGTCAAGAAACTCCTCGGTGGCAAGGCCCCATGGGTGGATGAGATTTGTCCAGAGATGCTGAAGGCTCTGGACATTATTAGGCTGTCTTGGTTGATATGCCTCTTCAATGTCATGTAGAGGTCAGGTACAGTGCCTGTGGAGTGGCAAACTGGGGTGGTGGTTCCTCTTTTTAAAAAGGGGTACAGGAGAGTGTGCTCCACTTATAGGGGTATCACACTGCTCAGCCTCCCCGGGAAAGTTTATTGCAGGGTGCTGGAAAGGAGGCTCCAACTTAATGTCAAACCTCAGATTCAGGAGGATCAATGTGGATTCCATCCTGGCCGTGGAACAGTGAACCAGCTCTTTATTCTGGCTGGATTGCTGAGGGGTTCATGGGAGTATGACCAGCCAGTCTACATGTGTTTTGTAGATTTGAAAAAGGCTTACAACCGTGTCCCCCAGGGGCTCTTGTGGAGGGCACTGCAGGGAATGGGGTGTTGAGGCCATTGCTACGAGCCATCCGGTCCTTGTACAAACAAAGTATGAGCTATGTCCATATTCTCGGCACAAAGCCATACATGTTTCCAGTGGGTGTTGGACTCTGCCAAGGCTGCCCCTTGTTGCCAATCCTGTTTGTGATATTTATGGATGGGATCTCAAGGTAAAGCTGGGGTAAGGAGAGTGTTCAGTTTGGGAACCTCAGAATTGTATCTCTGCTCTTTGCAAATGATGCGATTCTTTTGGCTTCTTCAGAGCATGACCTTCAGCACACACTGGGATGGTTTGCAGCTGAGAGTGAAGTGGCTGTGACAAGAGTCAGCACCTCCAAGTCTGAGGCCATAGTTCTCTGCTGGAAAATGGTCGAGTGTTGTGGTGAAGAGGGAGCTAAGCTGGAAGGCAAAGCTTTCAATTTATCAGTCAAGCTATGCTCCAACCCTCACCTATGGTCATGAGCTTTGGGTAGAAACTGAAAGGATGAGATCATGGACACAAGTGGCTGAAATGAGCTTTCTCCATAGGGTGGCTGGGCTCACCCTTAAAGGTCCCATGGCATGGTGGTTTGTTGATGCTTTAAACGGGCTCGTGGAGGTTTCCAGATGTTATATCCGCAGCCTTTCTCGAAATGAACCCTTGGCACGTAGATATAGCCTCCTGGGAGAGCCCCATTTCAGCGCTTTTCCCAGTGCGTCATTTTGCTAATGAGAAGCAGGAGGCGGGGAAGGGTAGAGGGTGGGGGCGGGTCTTATCATTAATATTCATGACATGTAAATGTGTCACCTCTGATTGGCTAACAGCACTGTGACGCTACCTCCAGTGGGTCAGAACAAGCGGATGTGGGTGTCTTACTATGGCGAGAGAGAAGGAACAAACCACGAAGGGAAAAATACCGCGTGCTGACGTCATTAAGGTGCGACACAAGGAAATAAAATAAATTCAACAAATGTTTGGGTTTTTACTGAACAAACAAACAAATAAAATGAACGAGTGACTTAAAAAAAGAATGTGGGTGTCTTTGTAAAAACTGTTTTGATTGGCTATTATAACAGAGCATGCTGCATGCTTTTTGGTTTTGTAGCACAGAGTACCTGGCTAACTGCAGGAAGCGGTTAGCTGCACAGCTAATGTAGCCATTGCAAGGCTAACGTGGCACCAATTTTAAAACACGGCAAAACATAAGCTCGTAAGTTACAGTCAATTTCCAGACTAAACTCAGTTTAACAGAGCATGCTGCATGCTTTTTGGTTTTGTAGCACAGAGTACCTGACTAACTGCAGGAAGCGGTTAGCTGCACAGCTAATGTAGCCATTGCAAGGCTAACGTGGCACCGATTTTAAAACACGGCAAAACGACTTAACAGTTATACACTTACTTGTTCGGTGTTTGTGGCTGATGCGGCAGGGATGCTTGGTACGGACCCAGGCTTCAGTGACAGTTGATGTGCAAAACCTGCCCTGTACTGTCCCAAGTTGTGGAAACATTCCTCAGGAAAATACTTCCGACAAACATACACCGTCTTAGGTAGACTCGATGGCGTATTATTGAAGTAAATAAAATTAAGCCACTGCGTCTTCAGGGGCTCTCCCGTTGGCAGTAAAAACAGACTCTTTTCTGTGTTGTCACATCCATGTACAGCGCAATTTCCATGTTTCGCTCGCTTAGGTGATGCCATGTTGTGTCCTCTATGGTCTCCTCACTACAACTGGGCAGGCAATTCATACAGTGGGTGGGAATCCGGGGGGGGGCGTGGGGATCATCTCCCTTGCTGACATAGTAAAGGGAAGAGTTTATCAACGCGCCGTTTTGACGCGCCATTCTCAAATGTTGGGCATAGTTTGATTTACACATTATGAAATTTCTAGCCACTGGGGTGACTTAAGAAGGTCAGAGGAACTCATTTTAACGTTAAAAAACCTCAGAAAGTGAAAATTTCATGCCATGGGACCTTTAAAGAACGGGTGAAGAGCTCAGACATCCAGAGGGATCTCAGAGTAGAGCCGCTGCTCCTTCATGTCGAAAGGAGTCAGCTGATGTGGTTCAGGCATCTGATTAGGATGCCTCCTGGGTGCCTTCCTTTGGAGGTTTTCCAGGCACATCCAAATGGGAGGAGACCTCGGGGTAGATCCAGAACATGCTGGAGAGATTATACTGTATATCTCATCTGGCCTGGGAGCACCTTGGGATCCCCAAGGAGGAAATGGAAAGTGTTGCTGGAGAAAGGGACACCTGGAATACCCTGCTTAGCCTGTTGCCACCACAACCTGACTGCAGATAAGCAGAAAAAAAGGATGGATGGATGGATGGATGGATGGATGGATGGATGGATGGATGGATGGATGGATGGATGGAGTACCAGTAGAGAATATAAGCAAGACATTTCCATCCATTGCACTGGAAATACTTTAACAAAGAGTTTAGCCAACAATCACACACATGGACACACAAAAATCCACAAATGACACACACAAAGATCTGCACACACGTGGACACACAAAGAAAACACAACTATAGATGAGTAAAAATATTTAAAAAAGCATTTATTGGTAAATTGCTGTGAGATAAGAGCAATAAAACACCTGGGATTTATGTGCATTTCTAGAAAAATTATCAACATCAAGGAGGTAACATCCGGGTGCTCCGGTTTCCCCCACAGTCCAAAGACATGCAGGTTAGGTTAACTGGTGACTCTAAATTGACCGTAGGTGTGAATGTGAGTGTGAATGGTTGTCTGTGTCTATGTGTCAGCCCTGTGATGACCTAGCGACTTGTCCAGGGTGTACCCCGCCTTTCGCCTGTAGTCAGCTGGGATAGGCTCCAGCTTGCCTGCGACCCTGTAGAACAGGATAAAGCGGCTAGAGATAATGAGATGAGATAATGAGATGAGATGAAGGAGGTAACAGTGATTATTACATCACACCGCAATGTCATTGATTATTTTCCTAAAACAGCACAACACAGTGTTTTACTCCTTACAGAACATAGCAAATGACTCATTATTGTAAATTTTTATAAATCTTATATCTGGGAAGTGTTGCAACACACACACACACACACACACACACACACACACTCACTCACTCACTCACTCACTCCCTCCGCTCTGGTGGTCCTGTGTGTAGATGGGTGCCATGCCCGTTCCTGAGAAAATGATTGATAATTATTTACCCCAATCAGATTTGCACTGGTGACTTTAATGAACTTTAATGAAGTTTTGTGGAAAGGAAAAGTTTGGAAACGAACAAAAAGAGCCTTTTGTTTGACTGAGGATTAGAAAATCGACCGCAAATTTGAGTCTTGTTTAAAATTAAAAAACGAAAAGAGAAGAAAGAAAAAGAAAAGTGAAGAGTTAAAATCCCCTCATGCAAGAGTTCAGGAACAGTCCAGCTTGAGTTCATATCCTTATGATTTTAGCCTTTTAATAATCTGCAGAATATTTTATATCAGAAGTTATTTATGTTTAGTTGTGTATATAGGTTACAGTATATACACAACTAAACAAACGTTTTAAATAATTAATTAATTAATTATTAAATAATAATTAATTAATTTACATGTTGGTTGGTTGGTTGGTTGCAATGTGGGTGACTGGAAATCTTAAATGTCTTTTATTTGTTTGTTTGTTTGTTGCTTTGTTTGTTTATTTAATATTTAATATTTTTGGTCAATGAATAGTTAGAAACCGTAAAGTTCGTTCGTTCGTTCTTTCTTTCTTTCTTTCTTTCTTTCTTTCTTTCTTTCTTTCTTTCTTTCTTTCAGGTTTTTTTTTTGCAGAAGGAATGGTTGGAAATCCTAAATCAGCTTTGTTTGTTTGTTTAACTTTAAATTTGTTTGGTAAATGAATTATTGGAAATATTTTTTTACTGTGTGTAATTTATCATAGTGTTGATATGACATCATCATCAACATCATTATCATCATCCTCACACCTGTCTCTGATCTGAGCCAGGCGTTAGAACCTCACGATGAGGAACCGGATAGACTCCAGATCCCTCAACATCTCGAAGCTCGAAGCCCTTCTTTAGATTTCACCTCATGACCTGAGGGCCAGCCAGTTTCAGGTTTCAACACAGAGTGAGAAAGAAAACTAAAGAAGAGGTGACGAGAGAGTTCTGCTGCTGGAACCTGGTGCTAAAGCAAGCTTCTCTGTGTCCCTGTAGATGAGATGATCAGAAGTTTGGGCTCGTGTTCTTCAGGTGCTCACACTGCAGAGCGAGTATTCGTATTAATTCAGTGCAGCAGGAAAAAGACATGGACACAGAGTTTCATCGACTGATCAAGTGTCTGGATGTCAATCATCTGAATCTTTTGTGAACTGTTTCGTCTTGTCATGAATACATGCATTAAAGGGATACTGTACACCATGTGTTGCATAAGTATTCACCTCCATTGATCTTCTCCATGGTGTGGCAAACTGGAACTTAAACAGATTTCACTGGGATTATTTGTTCCTTACATCCAGTACTGGTGTTCTGACTGCTACACCACCGAAGTCCTCAGCTGAGGCCATCCCTCATTGTGTGTTTTGACCCCTAGTGCGGTACACTCTCAGGATGGGGAGTCCACATATGAATATGGGAGGAAACATCAATATAGTTTTGCAAAATTTATATACAAATCAAAAAAGGAAAGGTTGCATACGATTGCATAAGTATTTGACCCCTGTTGTGAGATCCTTCAACTAATTCTGGTGCAACCAGCGACTATTAGAAGTGACATAATTATTTGAATGTCATGTGACCAATATAAATCCCCCTGCTCCGGGAAGAACAATCTGTTAGAGAACATATGAACCAAACAGCATCATGAAGACCATGGTGCTATGCTTGAGTCATGCTTGAAACGTTATGCCTTTCCACAAGTCGTCCATTACGGGTGATGAAAAATGGTCAGGGGTGGGTTTCCCGAAAGCCTCTTCAGGCCAAGAGTGTATTTAATCACCTCCTAAGAGCCATCATCAAACTAATATGGTTTTCCAGAACAATAGAATAGAATGCCTTTATTGTCACTGCACAAATGTACAACAAAATTTAATTCGTCATAGGAGAGCAAAGCCGATGCATACGTGTGTGCTGCCACTCTTGGGCACTTCAGCCCAAGGCCGTCCCATGTTAACCTAACTGCATGTCTTTGGACTGTGGGGGAAACCGAAGCACCTGGAGGAAACCCATGGAGACACGGGGAGAACATGCAAACTCCACACAGAAAGGCCCCTGTGTGGATCATACATCGTAGCCCAAGTAGTCTTTTAGTTTGCTCTAAATTTATGAGAGACCCGGACCACTCTTTCAAAACAAAGAGTGACTCGCTCACAGTCGAATACACAGAATGTGCATGCACCTCTGAGTGACTCTCACAGTCAGTGGGGGAAACTGATGTTGAATCTGCTGCTGGTGTTCAATGATTTTTCTTGTACATTGCAAGTACATTGAGTTAATTATTCCATAAATATACGAAAAACATGATGAATATATTCCAATATGTTATGGAATTACGCATGGATATCATAATGTCACACTGATAGTGTCACATTTTAATCAAATTTAACTCCATTCAGCGAGTGATTATCTCATTTAGTGTCATAAATTAGACACATTTCTGTACCTCTAACATTGTGTGTGTGTGTGCGCGCACGTGAGCGAGTGAGAGAGAGAGAGGTTTTGATCTGTGGGTACTAAGGAGGTTGAATTGACCTCCTTTTTATATATATTTATATATATATATATATATATATATATATATATATATATATATATATATATATATATATATAGACTCTCTGAGGCAGAATCTCCCAGATATCTGTGAGGCAGAGATCTACATTCCGAGATCACACTTTTACTTCTAACATTTCTATATGTAAGGAGGTCAGTTCAACCTAGGTACCCACAGATCAAAACCTCTCTCTCTCTCTCTCTGCATGCACACATATAAGGGAGAACATTGCCAACTTGGCATTGTGGATAAGAGTTGAAATAATCATGACTGAATGTTTGGGCAACAGTGAAATGAGCGTCCATGGGGAACACATTTACTTCATTATTTAGCTTATTATTTGCTAATTCTTTCATGTGAAAATTTGTTCATTGAATTAAAAAAACACACACTTGGAATTAAAAAATATATATATATTGCCCAAAAATATAAAATAGTTTAAATTATTAATTTCCACATTATATATGTAATGCTTAATGACAATACAATAAATTAACATATTTTAAACTCTGTATATTTCATTGGTTTTTGGTTAAAAACGAGCACCATGTTACCTCATCGACTGGATTTAGCAATTACTAATGCCTTCAGCAACTACAGTACGAATGCCTTTAGCAACTAATAATGCCCTGTGGCAGCGGGGGCGTGGTCAAGCGCCGGTCTGTGACAGGAGGGCGGAGTCAGGGAAGGTGAGTGGCAAAATCACTACACCTGAGAGCAATTAACCTGTGTTTGTGTCTTCCCAGTGACTGCGCCCTACTTAAGGAGGGAGAGCGAGAGCAGAGGGGCTCATCCCTGAACCAGACGCCGGTTGTGTGTGTCCGTTTGAGTGAATGAATTATTGTTTAAACTGAAAAGTCTAGCAATAAACGCACTGTCAAACCTGATCTCTGTCCTGCCGTCCTCTGTGCTCCACCCACGGACGCTGAACAGTTACATGCCCATATTGGGGATGCGCATTGCAAAGAAGCTCTTCGTAATGTTGCTCTTAACCCTTTGATGCAAAACATATGCACACCCCTTCTAATGCACAACATGGGTCAAAAATGACCCGAATTCATTTTCCAGGTTATTTCATGCTGACTGAGCTTTTCTTTGCTCTATCTTTTGAAATCAATTTATTTTATGATTGAATATTCCAAGTATTCTTTAAATATCTTGTTTTTAATTACCACAAATCATTAATTTATTTTTTCTTTCCTACTTTATGAACACAAATGCTTTTTTTATATCACTACACATGGGTCATCCAAGTGTGATTTAAAATTAAATGTCTTAATACTACAATAATAATTTGTTTCAAGTAATTACTTTAGCAGTGAATGGGGCCAGTTATTTATTTATTAACTATGTAGTTAGCTAAGCCAACTACAATAAAATTAGCTAACTAAAGTAGAATATGTCAACAGCTCGGTAGCTAATAGTAATTACTTGTAACTTTCTGACAAGTAATCTACTCACTCTCAAGGTAACCTAAACATAATCAATTTTTTTCTAAGGTAATGTTAGAACAATTGAAAAACATTACTTCCATGTATTAGATGGGCAAAGGGCGCTGTGCTGAGCTGTGAAATGTCTGACACAAGCACAATTCACAGTTCCCACCAAACGCTGGAGTAAATGCATGTGGGTCGTTTCTGACCCATGTATGTAAACTTGATGTAGAATTACAAAAGCTGTGCTTGTTCATAACTTAAGAAAGGAAAAATAAAAATTATGATTTGTGCTAAACAAAAACAAGATATTTACTGCATATTTGGAAAAGTAAATGACAAAATGAATTTATTTCAAAAGTATATCATAGAAACACTCAGCCATACATGAAATAACCTGGAAAATGAATGCAGGTCGTTTTTGACCCATGTTGTGCATTATTAGGGTAGTGATACAAAAAGGGTTTTTATTCAAAAAGTAAGAAAGGAAAAAATAAAATAAGGATGTATGATGATCAAAAACAAGTTAATTGAGGAATACATTGAATACTGAATGATGGAATTAATTTATTGCAAAGATATAGAAGATAAAACTCAACCGGGTCACTTTTGACCCATGTTTTGCATCAAAGGGTTAAGAGACCTTCTTACGAGTGAGTTCGGGAAAACCACGTACAGAGACAATGGCCGTTACTTAAGAGAGTCTCTCAACTCTCTCTTTTGCCCTAAAGGGCAATGTTATTGGGGAATCTGCCCCAGTTTAGTTTCACTCAACACTTTTACCTGAAAACGTTCAGCCTATGAAACATTTGGAATATTCCACAAGTTCAACAGCAATCTGAATTTCCTGAGGATTACAGGAAGAAGAAAAACCCTTTTGTTCATTTTTTTGATGTGATGTTGATTAGCGAGGTCACTTCTAAAGTAGAACCCCGTTACCCGAAATAACTTTCATTAAAATGTAAATCAGGTATGCTTGGTGGTGTACTGGTTAGCACTGTCACACTGTAAAAAAAAATCCGTTGTTTTTACAGAAAAATACTAGCAGCTGTGGTTGCCAGAATAATCCTGTTAAAAATACAGTGAAAATGTAAACAACATTACAGAATAACTTGTACATTTCACTGGGATTCCATGTACAATTAATGATAACTAAATGTAAATTTTACAGGTATTCAATGTACAATAATCAATACATAACTGTTAATTTTACAGATATTCATTGTACAATAAAAAAGCATCTAGGAATGAATTGCGAGTGTTCTCGATTATTGGTTTTTGTGGCTCCAAAATGATGGTTACAAGCAATGATCTACTAGACAGATATTTGATTTAGAGTTTTACAAAATGTGCCGGAGAGCCTCTACTGACATTTTTTTTAATTTTTTAACAGGGGAATGATGTAATTTTAACTATCACATTCTGTTTTAGTATTACAGTTTGTCTGTGTTTAAACTACAACAATTTGTAAATTCTACAAAAAAATATGATCAATTCAACATATTCTTACTGTTAAATTAACAGTGGCATTTGGTTAGGAGTTTTACAGTATATTGATGTAAATTACACACTGCTTCATTGTTTTTGTATTTACAGTTTTTTTATGTCATGATTTTACATAAATTCACTGTTAATTCTACGGACATTTTTTACAGTGCACCTCACAGTAAGGAGGTTCTGGGTTCGAGCCCAGTGGCCAATGAGAGCCTTTCTGTGTGGAGTTTGCATGTTCTCCCCGTGTCCGCGTGGGTTTCCTCCGGGTGCTCCGGTTTCCCCCACAGTCCAAAGACATGCAGGTTAGGTTAATTGGTGGCTCTAAATTGACTGTCAGTGTGAATGTGAGTGCGAATGGTTGTTTGTCTCTGTGTCAGCCCTGCGATGACCTGGCGACTTGTCCAGGGTGTACCCCGCCTTTCGCCCGTAGTCAGCTGGGATAGGCTCCAGCTTGCCCGCGACCCTGCACAGGATAAACAGCTACAGATAATGGATGGATGGAAAATGTAAATCATTTAAATGTTTTTATTGTGTCCATGACATCAGCATGGTTAACCCCATTTTGTGTATTTACTTTAAAAAAATACATATAGATATATAGCTATATAAATAAATAAAAAATCCCCTCAAGAGCAGTGAAGAAACTGTTTTAAATATGATGATGGTTTATTCAATGCTTTCTTAGTTTCTGTGCTGAAAAGTTTGAAAATATAAAGTGAAAGTTTAAGAGGGTTAAAATGGTTTCTCGATGATTTCACTGCCCTTATCAGCTGACGTCCCACTTTCTCGACAAACAGTTAGAAAATGAAAACCCAATTCCATCATGTTATTTATTTCACTCTCCAAAAATCAGCCCTGTAAAGACCGACTCAAAACCAGAACATAAATGTTTAACCTTTTCATTTCACACTACAGCTTGCTTTTATTTTCACCTCAAAATGACATTGACCTCAACTTGCCCTCCTCCGTTGTAAAAAAAAAAAAAATTCAGCTCTGCTACAGTACAAGATCAACCTGTGAAGTGTAATCTGCTTCAATAAAAGCAAAATCCAAAGGAAATAAAAACACTTTGGTGCGTAAAGTTGATGTTTGTCATCAATCACACTTCCTCCAGCTGGCACACAGAGTGGTGCAGATGCAACCATCAGGATCACAGCTTTGAGTCGATCAACCTTTATTTTTGTTCTTTTCCATCTCAGTTTGTCCACATGTTGTTTTGTTTTTATCTACATGGTTCATCAAGTTGACTTTAAGGAACTGGGATGAGACCCAGGAAGTTCATTTCTTCTGTCACTCAGAGATTTGCAGAGTCATTTTTCTTTTAATCTCTACATTAATCTGGTTTCAGGAAACTGTGGTTGCAATTTATTTTAAAGTGCATATCACAGGTAAATTCAGGAGCAAAGATCAATGTAATTCTCCTATTTTATATTAAACTTTGGTCAAATATGTGTAACATTCTGCATTCTCTGCAATTTTTTTTACCTTGCGCAATACCAGAAAAATTCAGTTGAAATCAAGCCATTTGAGGCGAGTTGGTCCACCTCTGAAAAAAACTTGGCATTTGGATTTTCCGGGAAACATTGATTTTCATGATGTCATGTGCGGGACGCCTCCCTCTGAATCCTACATCAGCGCTGGTTTGTTTATGAGAAAACGACCTGGTGGTTTTCTGCAAATTTCTTCAACGTTATCGTGTAATTATTAAAATGGTTAACAGATGTATCGTAGGAGGGTGTAGCAACACCAATCTTGACTGGATTAGTACTCATCATTTTCCAAAAGACTGGACAATGAGAGAGAAGTGGGAGCACTTGGTCTACACAGGCTGTGCACGGAAACCGTGCTTCCACAGGTGACGTCACGAATCTGGCTCCAGACTCCCTTGGGATTTTTCCAGACATGTTTTGTTATTTTATTTTTTTCTGCTGTAGACAGATGGCCTTGTGCAAAATTACCCTTCTGGATGAGTGTGTAAAGGGACATACTTTCATATAAAAAACAAGAAATTGGTCCAGAATATGCACTTTAAGGATGTCTACATAAAGCCATTATAACACATTCATGAGCACTGGATTAATCTTTTCTGTCAAAACTTGTGAGGTGATATTTGACATTTGAGAGAGAAGAAAGAACTAGAGACAATTCCCCTGTGGGAAATTGTGAGAGTGATGCAGTGCGCGTAGCAGTCACTATTGCAGGAGCTGCACTGTACTGTGTGAATGTGTGACTTGCCACAGAGCTACAAGCCTGTGTGTCTCTGAGAGGGAGCAGCCCCTCCCTCCCGTGTGTGTGTGTGTGTGTGTGTGTGTGTGAGAGCGAGCAGCCCCTCCCCCACCCGCGCGCTGAGCACAGAGACAGAGTGTCGCACAGAAAGTGCAGGATTTTCTCAGAGCGCTCCCCCCAAACAATGGGGATTTACACGAAAACGGAAGGAGATATTCACAAAATTCTTTCACATTGAGTGCCACAAGGGTCTCCTGAACACATTGATGTAATTTTTTTGTCTATAGTGTAAAAAATGAGGACAATAGAGCGAGTTAAAAACAAGTGACTTTTCTGATTTTGCAGTACAAGCGCTGCCACGTTTATAATGGGAGTCTATGGGGCAGCGCGCCTGTCCTCTCCTTACTTTCAGGCTTCTCATTCAAAAACGGTAAATCCTATCGTGTAGGTAGACACATTGTGTGAATCAGGACAAGTGTGGCTACTACTTTTGAGAAAAGTATGTGTGTAGAGTGAAAATTGTGGCTGAAAACACAGTTTAAGTGAGAAAGTTTGAGCTTTTTTTTCAGGCTGCCTACACTCTAAGGCCCACTTTACACGGGATGGTCTGAAACAAAAACACACAAGTCCGTTTTCGTTCTCACTTTTTTCCACATCTACACGACCGTTTTCAAGGAGGAAATCTGCGTCTATACGGTGACCCATACAGTGGTGCTTGAAAGTTTGTGAACCCTTTAGAATTTTCTATATTTCTGCATAAATATGACCTAAAACATAATCAGATTTTTACACAAGTCCTAAAAGTAGATAAAGAGAACCCAGTTAAACAAATGAGACAAAAATATTATTCTTGGTCATTTATTTATTGAGGAAAATGATCCAGTATTGCATATCTGTGAGTGGCAAAAGTATGTGAACCTTTGCTTTCAGTTTCTGGTGTGACCCCCTTGTGCAGCAATAACTGCAACTAAATGTTTCCAGTAACTGTTGATCAGTCCTGCACACCGGCTTGGAGGAATTTTAGCCCAATCTTCCGTACAGAACAGCTTCAACTCTGGGATGTTGGTGGATTTCCTCACATGAACTGCTCGCTTCAGGTCCTTCCACAACATTTCGATTGGATTAAGGTCAGGACTTTGACTTGGCCATTCCCAAAACATTAACTTTATTCTTCTTTAACCATTCTTTGGTAGAACGACTTGTGTGCTTTGGGTCATTGTCTTGCTGCATGACCCACCTTCTCTTGAGATTCAGTTCATGGACAGATGTCCTGACATTTTCCTTTAGAATTCGCTGGTATAATTCAGAATTCATTGTTCCATCAATGATGGCAAGCCATCCTGGCCCAGATGCAGCAAAACAGGCCCAAACCATGATACTGCGACCAACATGTTTCACAGATGGGATATGGTTCTTATGCTGGAATGCAGTGTTTTCCTTTCTTCAAACATAACGTTCCTCATTTAACCCTTTGGTGACTGACCCCTTGAAAATGGTTCCTCCAGGAACGATGACTTTTCAGTTGTCAAGACAACGGAAAAACTAAAATAAAAAAAAAACAGAATGCTCTTGTGCACAAAACAAAATGCTCTTGTATTTTAGTTTTTCCGTTGTCTTGACAACTGAAACGTCATCGTTCCTGGAGGAACCATTTTCAAGGGGTCAGTCACCAAAGGGTTAAACCAGAAAGTTCTATTTTGGTCTCATCCGTCCACAAAACTTTTTTTCCAATAGGCTTCTGGCTTGTCCACATGATCTTTAGCAAACTGCAGACGAGCTGCAATGTTCTTTATGGAGAGCAGTGGCTTTCTCCTTGCAACCTTGTCATGCACACCATTGTTGTTCAGTGTTCTCCTGATGGTGGACTCATGAACCTTAACATTTGCCAGTGTGAGAGAGGCCTTCAGTTGTTTAGAAGTTATCCTGGGGTCCTTTGTGACCTCACCAACTATTACATGCCATGCTCTTGGAGTGACCTTTGTTGGTCTACCACTCCTGGGGAGGATAACAATGGTCTTGAATTTCCTCCATTTGCACACAATCTGTCTGACTGTGGATTGGTGGAGTCCAAACTCTTTAGAGATGGTTATGTAACCTTTTCCAGCCTGATGAGCATCAACAATGCTTTTTCTGAGGTCCTCGGAAATCTCCTTTGTTCATGCCATGATACACTTCCACAAACATGTGTTGTGAAGATCAGACTTTGATAGATCCCTGTTCTTTAAATAAAACAGGGTGCCCACTCACACCTGATTGTCATCCCATTGATTGAAAACACCTGACTTTGATTTCACCTTCAAATTAACTGGTATTCCTAGAGGTTCACATACCTTTGCCACTCACAGATATGTAATATTGGATCATTTTCCTCAATAAATAAATGACCAAGTATTATATTTTTGTCTCATTTGTTTACCTGGGTTCTCTTTATCTACTTTCAGGACTTGTGTGAAAATCTGATGATGTTTTAGGTCCTATTTATGCAGAAATATAGAAAATTCTAAAGGGTTCACAAACTTTCAAGCACCACTGTAAACGTGTGGAATTCAATTGGATGTGCATGCCAGGCGGCTAGGTGGTGCTGTGAAAGACCTCCACTATGTCTGCACGCATGCGCAACATCTTCCGTCTTGTCTGATCTGCACATCTGTGCCGCGAAAACTTTGACTACTCTGGCTATGGTAAGTAGAAAAGTAAGAGCATACTATACCCGCCTTTGTTCATTAACGGTATATGTGCAGATTTGGTATAGATGTTCGAAGGACTCCTGGACATTTATTAAAGCTGCCAGAGCAGCTTGAAGGTCCGTTGGATCGATGTAATCAGACATGCTCTTACTTTTTTACTTACTTTCTTACTTCCCGGGCTGGCATGTACAGTATATGACATATGTATGACGTAAACGCGTACCCGACGTGAGCAGATCCGAGCAGAGTTCTCGGATCTGCTCACGTCTGGTACGCGTTTACGTCATACATATGTCATATACTGTACATGCCAGCCCGGGAAGTAAGAAAGTAAGTATTGGGTAGTTTAGATGGATATGCAACGGGGGCTGTTTTTAACTTATCCACTCTGGAAGGCGTTTTCAATTTTTTCTGTTTTTCAGCCTCGGAAACGCCATCCCCGTGTAGACGAAAGGCACTTCCGATAAAATATTTAGTCATTTTTACCCGACAGTGTCCTCGTGTAAACGAGCCCTAAATTCCTGAGCCCCACTGGTGTGTAACGCAATAGACCCCTTCACAGTAAACGTCATTCATACGTAAGAGGAAATTGCGCGCGCAGCCTGGACCCAAAAAAGACTCAGCGACGGTAGAGATGAGAAGAAATATTTGGAAGAAATGCCTAGTTGTTGTATTGTCCGGTGTCAGAATCATAGTAGTGATGGGGTTAAAATGTACACAATTCCAGCAGGATCTCACCCATTCCAAAAAAATCGCCGATGTCTATGGCTACAAGCCATCAAATGTGTAGACTGGGATGAAAGCACTATCAAAAATGTGCGGGTTTGCAGCGCCCACTTCATCACAGGTAAGATCAGGCTATTTATTAAATCTTTCTTTTTTATTCTTTCTAGTCTTCGTTTATTGATGTAGCAAATTACTTTGGTAACGTTTGTCTGATAGCTGGGTCATAGTTACACAATGTAATGAATATTGTTAGCATGTTAACTTAGCTTTGCATGCAATTTTGTTTGTAGGAGAGGTCTCGCTTGACTCAAGCAGTCCAGATTTTGTGCCATCATTATTTGTGTATGCCGAAAATCACAATTTTAAAGCAAGGATGGAAAGGTAAAATTGTGTGCCCTCACTCTAAATGCCAACTTACGCTGACCGCTCTAACCTAGCTCCTGCCCCGTTCAGTTTCATTTCTGGTCTCTGCCTCTCGCTTTTTACGCAGCTCTGATTTCTCTTAGCTGCACTCTTTACACTATCATTCCTTTCATGCCATTACCTCCTGCAAATTGCTGTTTAGTGTTGGTATTTGCTGTTGTAGCTAAAGCCACATTGCCATCACATCACTGGCATAATTTGATTAAAACAAAATGAATATGAATGTCCCATTGTTAATCAAGTTGTAGTCTCGCTGTAACCAGAATGTTGATGGCAGGCTACTTTTGTAAATAGGTTTTTTTTTTTGAGTTTGACATTTTTTGTAAATAGTATGACTGCCTTCAGGTATCAGAGGAAAACTTACTAACATCGTCCATCCACTCTTTAATTAAATACGGATCCGGTAGGCAATGTCCACTTGTTAGAGTTAACTAATTTATGTAGCATTCTCGATCTTGTAACGACAATTGTTTTGCATAATCTGACAGCTCATAATGCCGGTCTATGGGCAGCGCCATTGTTTCTGAGTCCAGGCTGCGTGCGCATCCTGGCAACGGTCGGTTTGTTTACAAACATGTGAAGGGGTCTATAGACACCCATTATAAAGTCTGAATTTCTCGAGGTTTGGTCATGGTGTTTGAGCTGGGACTGATCAAAAAGTATAGAACCTAGCAAAAAAGTTGAATGGCAGATCCACAGAGGAGAAGTTTGTCTACGTTTTAAAGTTTGAATCATGTCTCTAGGTGAAAGCATGCCAGAGCAGTGGGTGTTTGAAAAACATTGAAAAAGTGCGTTGTTTTTCAATTAATTCCATAGAAATGAATGGGAAATGTAATAGCACACCGAGTCCGATCGAGCCGCACGTTTTGATATATTGTTTGTCTGTGTGCGATGTACGGTTATTGGGTTATTAAGTGCCGAAATTTGTACGGAAGATAAAAAATTCCTAGGTACTCCTTCTCTAATAATAAGAAGAAACACACAGAAGAACAATAGTTATGCATGCCTAGGCACTGCATCACTAATAAAGTTTAAGGTTAACATTGAGTCAAATTAGAGTCAATTAACTAACAGCACATTCAGGACAGAAGCTTCTACAAACCAGGAGGAAGCCATTCATCAATTCTATGCAGAAATGCTGCTGATTTCTCTGGACCTGAACTCATCTCAGATGGACCCAAACGTGTTCTGTGGTCAGATGAGTCCACATTTCAGTTTGTTTTCAGGAAAACCGGACATCAAGTTCTCAGTGCCAGAGGTGAACACTGTTTCCAGTTTATCAGAGAAAAGTGCAAAAGCTAGCATTTGTGATGGTATGGGGGCATTAGTGCCCATGGCATGGGTGAGTTGCATGTGTGTGAAGGTACCATTGACCCAAAGGCATACATTAGGATTTTTGAGAGACATATTCATCAAGGCAATGTTTCATCCCAGGAAGTCCATGCTTATTTCAGCAGGACAATGCCAGGCCTCATTCTGCACGGGCTACAACAGCGTAGCCTGGGCCCGCCCATCCTAAGCGTGATGCAACACGAGAGCCTGTTGCGAGCTTAGTCTGGCCAGGAAAGCTATCTACAGCTCTTCCAAGCTCCCGAAAAATCGGGAACCAATCAACTTTGAGCATCTCCAACGGCCCTGGGTAGAGGCGTGTTCAAGGCACTGATGTGGTAGAACTGCGACCGGAAGCCATAGATTGTTTACAGAATCTATGCCGGAAGTGCTTCATTCACGCTTCCGCATCTATTACGCATAGATGCTGTATTGAAAGCATTCAACGGGAAATTCTCATTGAAAACGGAGCAAAGAGCAGCCCTGGAGGTATTTATTGAAAGGAAGGACGTTTTCGCCTTGCTCCTGACCGGCTTCGGTAAGAGTTTAATCTACCAGTTAGCCCCGTTGCATCGCATACGTCAGAGGAAAGAGTGATGTGATTGGTTTAAGCTTCATCACAGCCTTTTCTGGCTTCGACCAGTAGCAAACTGAGGCATTTCAGGGAGGCGGGTCAACCACGGGCTCTGGGAAACGGTTGGGCTTAATATCTTGGCCAGACCAATAGCTCGGAGAGCTTTGAAGTCGCGTTAGCCAGGCTAACAACAGCGTGGCTTCGTAGACACAGAGTGCGTGTGCTTGACTGGCCTGCTGCCAGTCCAGATCTGTCTCTGATTGAGAATGTATGGCGCATCATGAAGAGGGGAATCAGACAATGGCAAACACGGACTGTTGAGCAGGTGAAGATTGTATCAAGCAACAGTGGACAAAATTCCATCTGCAAAACTGAAACAATTATTATCCTCAGGTCCCATACAATAAAGTGTGATTAAAAGGAAAGATGATGTAACACAATGGTAATAATGCTTCTGTCCCAACTTTTTTTTGTGTGTTGCAGGCATCAAATTCGAACTTCATTTATATTTTCAAAATTCAATGAAGTTGGTCAGTAAAACTTTTGAAAATCTTTTCTTTGTACTTTTGTCAGTTAAATAAAGTTTCACGTGAATTAACAAAAATCACAGATTTTTGTTTTTATTACATTTTGGAAAATATCACAATTTTTCTGGAAATGCGGTTTGTAGAAGGTATAATATCTCATCTCATTATCTCTAGCCACTTTATCCTGTACTACAGGGTCGCAGGCAAGCTGGAGTCTATCCCAGCTGACTACGGGTGAAAGGCAGGGTACACCCTGGACAAGTCGCCAGGTCATCACAGGGCTGACACATAGACACACAACCATTCACACCTACGGTCAATTTAGAGCCACCAGTTAACCTAACCTGCATGTCTTTGGACTGTGGGGGAAACCGGAGCACCCGGAGGAAACCCACGCGGACACGGGGAGAACATGCAAACTCCACATAGAAAGGCCCTCGCTGGCCACGGGGCTCGAACCCGGACCTTCTTGCTGTGAGGCGACAGCGCTAACCACTGCACCACCGTGCCACCCAAGGTATAATATAACATGCAAATTTGATTATTTAGTTTGAAAGCATTCAATTCAATTCAGTTCCTAGGCTGTAAATGAAGTTCTCCTGAAATGTTGATTAATGTATTAGGAATAAAATCCTCGGGTTTGTTGGACTTGTTACAGGAAATTAATAAACGACAGCACCGTGTGATGAAGTGGGTTTGCTCTTATTGTCCTGGCGTTGATTATTTTTCTTATAACAGCCCAATCTGAAGTGTTTTCCTCCTTTTCCAGTGCATTTTGCCAATTTTATTGATTAAACAGCAACACATGATACATTTTATCGACTAATATTTATCGAATATTCTGCAAAAGAAGTTAGTTCCTGTTCTTGCCATTTTAAACAGTCATTCCCTCACCAGCCTTTCTTTTTTTTCCTCTTTCTTGTAATTAAGATGAAAAAAACCCCACCACTACCACCACCAACAACAACAAACACAACTTGTCGTGTTATCAACAACCGCAAATTGTCCTAAAACGTAAAGTTACAGCTTTACCTTTGTGTTTTTTTGACTGGTCCAAAGAACCAACACTGGAGACTCCTTTCACTTCTGTCTATTTGTGCAATTGAGCCCCTGTTCAATTTTTCTTAACTTTTTCTCCTCTTCTTCTTCTTCTTCATCCTGCGCTTGTGTTCAAGTTCCGGTTCATTTGTTACACTTGCAGTGGCAGTCTGTGTCTACATTGACTCCTGAAGACGAACACCAATTTTATCATCATCATCATCATCATCATCATCATATTTGTAAGAAATTGTACAAAACTCCAAGCTTAAGAAAGGCTTCAAACTATTTGTTCCATCATGTATAGACAAGGAGGAAGGTTAGAAAGCACCTTTTTTTATACATAACTTCTATAAATACCTTCTATAACCAGAGGAATAAAGGTTAGAGAAATGTTTGTTGAATGTAATGAACCTCGTAGCGCATGCTTGAAAGAGTAAATGTACTGGAACTCTACACATCGAAACCCTGTAATATATATATATATATATATATATATATCAGAGGGGGCGGCACGGTGGTGTAGTGGTTAGCGCTGTCGCCTCACAGCAAGAAGGTCCTGGGTTCGAGCCCCGGGGCCGGCGAGGGCCTTTCTGTGTGGAGTTTGCATGTTCTCCCCGTGTCCGCGTGGGTTTCCTCCGGGTGCTCCGGTTTCCCCCACAGTCTAAAGACATGCAGGTTAGGTTAACTGGTGACTCTAAATTGACCGTAGGTGTGAATGTGAGTGTGAATGGTTGTCTGTGTCTATGTGTCAGCCCTGTGATGACCTGGCGACTTGTCCAGGGTGTACCCCACCTTTCGCCCGTAGTCACCTGGGATAGGCTCCAGCTTGCCTGCGACCCTGTAGAAGGATAAAGCGGCTAGAGATAATGAGATGAGATGAGATATATCAGAGGTGGAAAGTAACGAATTACATTACTCGTGTTACTGTACTTGAGTAGCTTTTTTGTGTACTTATACTTTTTCAAGTAATTTTTAAAGAGTGTACTTTTACTTTTACTTAAGTATGTTTTCTTTTAAGTAGTGTACTTCGGTACATTTTACATCACAACCGTTACTGAGTAAAAAATAAATAAATAAAAAATAAAAAAAGGCTAAAACGGAGAAGGGGAAATGCATGGGCGTCGCCACCATTGAATGTGAAGGGGACATGTCCCCCTCACATTTCATAATTCTTCGTTTGGACCCCCCCCCCCCACACACACACACACATTTAACATAAAATATGAGTTCACCCAGCGCCGTTTCTATTGCTTCGTGAAAGAATCCATTCCACTTGATCGATAAGAGAAAACACAGAGCACTGAAAATCCACTCCGGGTTTTCCGGGCGCTCCCTACAACAGCTCACCGCGCGCGAGTGAAGTGAATCTCAGCGCGAGCACAGAAATGTTGGTGCAGCTGCTGGAAAGTGGAGGAGGTGACGTCAGCCACATTGCAACCTCACAATGCCTAGCTTTTGCTAAAACCTTATTCTTTTGTTATATGCCCTCAAAATTAACCCTAGGACACGTTAAATTAATGTTCAACTAAACAGTGAAATAAGCTTAGCCTAATGGGGTATTCTTGATTGATGATGAATTGTTTGCAGTATTTGCTCCCAGACACAATGGACATAAGGACATTCTTTACAAAGAAGCGGAAAGTCAGTCAAAATTTCCCCACAGGACAGGGTTTTTTTTTGTCCCAATGAAAATGTTAGTGCAGTTAGCTGGCTAGTCAGTGTTAGGAGATGTATCAGCTAGCTTAACGTTAGCTATCATTTCATTCAAACCCAGTAGGCCTGCCTTACTGTAATGCCAAGAATGAGGTCAAGTCTGCTCTGATGATATTTATTGATTCCTTGTTTTGTCTGGTCTTTGGCAGTTTTCTGGAAAGTAAGATGGGAAATCAGTGTGTGGGGAAGCAATAGTAGGAAGGAAAGCGATGGAGAGAGATGGATGTTATTCCAGGTGGATTGTGAAGGAAAGGGGGATAAAAGTTATGAAGTGGTAGAAATTGTGGTGGCACCAATATAAGAAGGAGTTATATCTATAAATCTATTTGTTATACTGATCTGTAAATGTTACTGTCGTACCACCATTGCATGTAGGTTGACAAAACTGCACTTGTTCATTGTGTGAAGTTCTCTTTTATGTGTCATTGCTTGACACAGTGTAATTTTGTGTTATGAAGACTGCATGATGCCATGCCATTTTTGTTATGAGTATCGCTAAATCGGAAAAAAGTAAAATGCACCCACTAAAGTCACTGTTGGTGGTGAACAAAATTGCACCTGTTCATTGTGTGAAGTTATTTTTTATGTGTCACCGTTGCTTGACACAGTGTGATTTTGTGTTATGAAGTTTGCATGATGCCATGTCATGCCTGTTCATTGTGTGAGATTATGAATATTCTTATTTTTAAACATACAGTTGAGTGTCACTATTGCTTGGCCCAGTGGCATGTTGTGTTACATCTAAAACTAAATAGAAAACACAAAATAAAAAGTAAAATGCACCCATAAAGTCATTGTTGGTGATAAATTGTGTCACATTCATCTCATTATCTTAGGCGTAGCGGTGGGTTTAAAAACAGGCTGATGAATATATGGACTAGTTGAATGAGGACTTATTGTTGAAAATTAATTAAAATTTTTCTGGCGGAGGACCCCCCACCAGTGTGTCCCCCCCACATTAAAAATGCTTCTGACGCCCCTGGGGAAATGCGTTCTGGAAATGAATCACGGGAAGGACAGTTGTCGCACGCGCGAGTCTCACACAGATGATGGCGGACATGCACCGGCGCTTGTGGGGGGGGGGGGGGCTCAAACCCCTGGGCCACAGCCAATCAGGGGCCTTGTAATATTAATAAAATAATAAACTGTCGGAATTGTGGGCCTACATTAATGTACGGATAGAAATAAGGTTAGAAATAAATGAGCGCACAGTAGCCTGCTGTAAGAGACATGGTGGATGTGGTTCGCGAAACGAACACCCACAACTGGACCAGAATAAAATGTAACAAAATGTAATGTCATGCACGAAAGCGCGCCAAAGACTGCAGACTACTGAGACACAAATTTAGAGACTTTGAAAGATGAAGCGTTCACATGTTAGCGGGGCGCATAAAAGGAAAAAAAGAGAGAGATGCAGGTAATGATAGAATCGTTGCCTAAAGTCACAGACTTTTTTAAGGTAAGGATCACCAATCTGCTCAGAATATCAGCTACTTATCAGTTATCAGCCGTACCAGCAGCTAGGCTATGTGCAGCTAGGCTAGATATGCTATGATCTGTCCAACAGTAAAATAAATCAGTTGTGATTTGAATACGTGTCGTGTGATTTGAGTTATAATCCTGTTAGTATAATAGCATATTTCGATGGGGATAAAATGTCTAAAACGGCATCTACTGAAGAAATTGATGAAAAGATTGTAGCCTATAATGTTCACAGTTCGGGCAGCAGACAGAGTAAGCATACTGAGGGGAATAGCAATACAAAGCTAGCGCATATCCACATTTCTCGCTAGCTGTGTTGGGTGTGTTGTTAACCCGTGTGGATTTAAGTGAAATACTTGAAAAGTTCTGTGGTCAAGACAACGTTTTAAGGTAAGGACGCTTGATTATTAATGTTTGCCCGCCGTGGCTTGTTGTTGACGAAAGGCCCACATGATTTTGCCTTATGCAGCTACTGCTAGCGTCATGCTTTGAACTAGGTTAAGCTCATTTGCGCTAAAGGATGGGTTTATTGAAGGACTTTGATGTAGCTAGTTTCTTTTTAAAAAATCGTATGCTCAAAACAGTATGCCCATGTTCATCATGTTTAACTTTTTTCTTGATGGAGTGCGTGAAATATTGTTGCAAGTGGTATTTCGATGCAGTCATGTCAAAAAGGCAGTTGAATGCACGGTCTTATTCAAGGAGAAGGAAGACTTGCATGATGCTTGAACATAGATCGGTAAAATAGACCCTAGTAGGACTTGGTTTCGTGTATTTCGGTCTGTAGAGTTATGAGTTTGGCCGCTGTCCATGGTGTTTACGTTTCATGTGGCCGCCGAGCCAAGTACCTTCATCATCATCATCATGTTCCCCTGTCAAAAATTAAACTCTCTAGGGGTGCTTCTGCTGTAGCAGTTGCAGCAGTTGCTCAAAGTTTGATTTGTCCATCATCATACATCTTATCTGTTGGGTGTCTATGCCCAGCAGATTTTCCCATTTCGTCCATTTGTAACCATTTTTGTCAAACAGGAGCTGCTTTTGCACTTGGTTATTGCCCATCCGGCAAACATGAGCAATATATTTTAGTTGTTGTACGTAGCAGGATAGTTTTATATCCTGGGTTCCTGTCAGTTTCCGGAGGTCAGCATTGGACATCTTGTAGCTCCAGTCTATATCTTCATTTGTAGTGTTCTTTTGGTCGGGGCATTCTTTCGTTTATATCCACCTTTAATCATTTTCCTTAGGAAGCCGTGCCACACTACCTCAATTTTGTGAATTTCACTGGATGATAGTTGCCATGCCTGTGTGCTGTACAGGAGACGAGATCGAACGCATGCCACTAGGAACTTTATATGGGTTTTTAGTAGTATTCGGTGGTCGGTTAGAACGTGTTTCAGTTCATTCCATTTCATGAATGCAGCACTTATCCTAGCATGCAGGAAGTGTGAGGATTCATCACAGTTGCTGACATTATAACCAAGATATTTAAAGGTGCGGACGTTTTTAATATTAGTGCCGCCAAGGGAAATTATACTTGGTTTACATTTGATATCCTCATTGACGTTAAAAGCCATTGTTTCTGTTTTGACATATGATATTTGTAAACCAAAGCGGGTGTAGGTCTTATCATACAACTGAAGAATATTCTGAAGCTCCTCGATGGATCCAGCGAGTATGGCCTGATCATCTGTGTATAGAATCTCTGTTATGCAACCCTCTCCTGATGCTCGTGCTTTCGTACGCATTTCTCTTGTGGATACCTCATTTGGAATGCAATATCTGAACTTGAAGCCTGTATCTGGGTACAGTTTTGATATCTCATGCTGTGCAATCCTGACAACAAAGTCCATATAGATATTAAAAACTGATGGCGATTCTAGGGCACCTTGTCTTGCAGTGAATGTTTGTTTTCATGCCGCCGAGCTATTTTTATGTATTTTATTTTTTAAAAGGACTTGTCTGTAGGTGTGTGTGTTTTATGTTTACAACACATAGGTCTACATTAGCGCACGCGCGCTTGTGTGGTTATCTCTGGCCATGCCCCTGCGTGAAAGTTACGCAGTATCACTGTCCTGTCCGTGGTAATAATCAGAACTGGCTCTGTAATGATAATGCGCGCGTTCTTCTCTCCCTTTGTGGTCGGATGTGTTGAGCGATGTGAGTGTGGGCCTTGCGCAGCTACGCTGAGCCAAACGTAACCTATCGTAGGCTTCTAGGCTAATTACGCGCTTACACTGTAAATGCTTGACACGTATTGCAAATAAAATAAGAGTGTTTTCCTGGCCAACGGTAAGGGTAGGGTTGACAGGTAGCCTATGAGGGGCCTAGCCCCTGGGCCACGGGTGTTGATAAAGCGCCCCTGCGGACATGGAGGAGACCGAGGAACCTGTGGTGGATGACCCTGCAGAAAATGCAATTTCTTCCAGTAATGAAGTGCACCCCTGGCCCTACATATATGATCACTTCAGCTTCGTAGAGAAAAGGGGTGACAGTTTCATTATGCAATGCAGATTGTGTGCCCAAGAAGACAACCATTGCGGCATACAAAAATTCGACGTCTAATCTGCGCAAGCATGTTGAGGTAAGTATTGTCATTGGCATCATAATCACGGGCGCAGTTAGAGGGTGGGACGGGTGGGATTCGTCCCACCCAGATTTAAATTCACCTCGTTTGGTCCCCCCCACTTATAGGGAGGAAAAAACGTCTATGCTGTCTTTCTTTGCATAAGGCAAACCTCACAGAAAAATCAAAAGACTAATTACCATTCGGTTTATTGAGGTGCACAGCAGTGTATACATAGTTGCAACAACTCACATAAAACAAAACAAAGACTGATATTCGGTTGGTTGAGCTGCGCAGACTGCACAGGTTTCGAGCTCGAGCTTGGTTGCTATGGTTACCCACAACAAGTTTGACAGGCATATCGGGGTTGGGGTTGGTTTGCTGGCAGCTTTGTCCCCTCCAGTTTTTTGTCCCCCCCAGTTCAAAAAACATATCTGCGCCCCGATCATGTTTCCTTTCCATAGTAAAACCGACAATAGGCTGGTTATATTCCAAAAATAGTGGATGGCATTGCTAATGTTGAAGTAGCAACCTGTTGGTACTGTAACATAACGGTAACTAGTCTGTTATTCGGTTGGCTAATCATGCAGGCAAGTTAGCTCGTCAACCTGACGTGATCAGTCCTCCTACCATTCTGCATCCAACAGGCCAGAAAGGAATACTAAGCAAAACAAATAATGTTTGAATTGAATTGTTCAATAACACACAGTGCACACAGGCAAGCTACGAGATTTCGGTGCAACATTTCACTTTCATATTTCGTGTACAATGCTTTGTGTGTGGTCAGGGCGATGTAAACGACATGACTGTGTGTATTGACCTTTTTTGTTTGTCTCAGTTTTAATGCAGCATTATCCTAAGCATTCAATTTGATACACTTCCTTTAAATAAAACATCTGGGTTGAGATGTACATATATCCTTGTTTCCTCTTCTTTTTCATTTTTGCACAACACAATGGAGGCAGAAAACACCCATTGTTAAAAGTAACGTTTTACTTTTACTCAAAGTACATTTTAAATGATCTACTTTTTACTTTTACTTGAGTAGATTTTTTGTCTGGTAACTTTACTTGTACTTAAGTAAAATTTCATCAGAATAACAGTACTTGTACTTGAGTATAATATTTTAGTACTCTTTCCACCTCTGATATATATATATATATATATATATATATATATATATATATATATATATATATATATATAAAATGATTATAGAGCTCAGTGTTGTGTGACATATTGAACTATCCTGTGTTTAAGGAGAAGATTTTTGGGGTGAAAAATCCTTCCATTACTTGTTGTCTCACTTCCAGATTTCTACATCTGTCACATATTTTTTTCTTCACACTTTTTCTACACTAATGTCTCCACCACTTACTCAGAACATTATTCACCACGATGGAATTTTTCCCAGTACAGAAAATCCTGTATATCCCATCTGTGTGATGTAATAAGAAAGGGCAGAAAAGGCAAACCACCGTTAATCTGAGCGGCGTGGCATGACGCTGGCGTGGCACGGCACGGCGCTGGCAGCTCACACTTCATCAGCAGAAGAGACATGAGATGCTAAACCCAGCCTCAATCTGCAGGCCTCATCCAACTCTAACCACAACCAAGACAAGAAAAAAGGCTGAATTACGTGCAGTCAGGAGCGACAAAGCACACGGTGACTCACTCAGGATTTCCTCCGTCGTCCCTCTGAGAAATGACACATGAACATAGAAGATTTCATCCTTCACACACTTCTGAAGTCTGGAAGAGAGCAAATTCAAAAGAAAGGAGTCCCAAATACCATCTAAATCCAAGTGAACAAAATAAAATGCTGATCAGATTCTTCATTCTGATTGGTCAGAAGATGTTCATTTCATAGAAACGGATAAACCTTACGAGACATTAGACTTTAATCAGCAAAAAGTGCTATAAAAATAAATATCTTGTGGTATAAAAGAAATAAAACACTTCAGGACACTATAGTGTTACTATAGTTCCATCTCTCAGAGTGTTTTACTCCTTATGGAATTGTTTTATTCAGCAAAATCCAACCTCATCACCCTGAACACACACTGAAGCTGACATTCTGTCGGAGTTCTCACTCTCTCGCTCTCTCTCGTCTGCACAATGCACGGACTTATTAACTCATAGCTCGCAGCCTTCAGCCTGATTTATTTAAAGGTGTCATTGGAGATATTCAACAAATCCCACGAAGAGACTTGAGGAATGTTTGCTGTTTTATAGGCGGATGAATGTTTTCTAACATCATCTCTGATCTCCACACTATACACTTTCAAACATTTTTAATCTTCATTTCTAAGAAAATGAAAATGATTTAATTGCCCATTTTAAGAAGTAATCAGGGGGTTGTGAACTGATATTTAACCGAATCTTATTCAAAAACTAATGAGATTTTAATCACCCTAATTAGCCACACTGTAGACTCGGCTGGTTTATCCTCTAAGTACACTATCAGGAACTTTAAGCAGACTGTGAGTAAAACAGGAAAGCTTTATATGTTAGTCATATAACTGGCATAACAACATCATTAACCTGTCATGGCAAATGTCATATGGATATGACATACAAAATTATGTCAGTCAATATTTAGGCAGACACCCAGGAAAGCGAATGACATCTGATATTCTAATGACGTAGTTATAACGGTCTTATGATGCAATGTTCAGCCAGACATTCTGTCATGGTCACTTATGATGGCTGTTATATGATATAATGTAGTTATGACAGTCTTATGATGTAACATGGACATAATAATACTCATGAAGGCTAATGACGTCCATGATGATTTGTTAATGGCACAGTTATGACAGTATTATGATGCAATGGTCACCCAGACATTCTGTCACGGTCAATGATGCCTGTTCTATGATGTAATGACATAGTTATAACAATCTTATGACGCTACACTGAGGCAGACAATCATACTCATGATTGCTGATGACATCTGTGATAACATGAATTATGATTCATTATGACAGTCTTATGATGTGATGTTCAGCCAGACATTCTGTCATGGTCACTTATGATGCCTGTTATATGATATAAGGATGTAGTTATGACAGTCTTATGATGTGACACTGAAATAATAATAATAATAATAATAATAATAATCATGAAGGCTAATGTTGTCCATGATGATTTGTTAATGATGTAGTTATGACAGTCTTATGATGCAATGTTGAGGCAGATATAATCATACTCATGATTGCTGATGACATCTGTGATAACACGATGATTCATTATGACAGTCTTATGATGCAATGTTCAGCCAGGCATTCTGTCATGGTCACTTATGACGTCTATTATATGATATAATGATGTAGTCTTATGATGTGACACTGAGATAGACATAATAATAATACTCATGAAGGTTAATGACATCCATGATGATTTGTTAATGATACAGTTATGACAGTCTTATGATGCAATATTGAGGTAGACATAATCATACTCATGATTGTTGATGACATCTGTGTTAACATGAATTATTATGATCGTGTTATGATGCAATATTAAGTCAGACATTCTGTCATGCTCATTGATGATGTCTGTCATGGCATTAAGGACACAGTTATCACAGTCTTATCATGTGATGTTCAACCTGCCACAATTTGTCATGACCACTCATAACATCTGTCATGATACATCCATGATATAGTTAGATCAGTCTTATGATGCAGTTTTACATGGACTTGATCCATTATGATGTGTTAATGATGCAGTTATGACAGTTACGTCATGATGTTCAGACGGGCGCAGTCTGTCAGGGTCAGTTAATGACCATAAAGTCATTATGACACTTTTATGACACACACATGTTCCAGTGGACGTAATCTGTCATGAGCGTTCATGAAACCTGTCGTCATGTGTCTTACAAAGTATTTTAGAAAGAAGATTTGTGAACGACACTTTTATGATGACTAAAACATGAAGCAGAGGGACAGAATAATCAGAAGACGAGATGATGAAGGGTTATCTCATTCTGTTATTGAATGGCAGAGCAGTGAGCGTGAATACTGTGTCTGACAAGGTGTTCCATCGCTGGCGTGAAAAAGGCACAAGCTTTTTTTCCTCTTAAACATGTCTCACATCTAATCACAGGGATAAACTATGACGGCACTGCCAGCGATGACATCTGTGATGCAAAATGTTTGATATTTAGCCACATTTGTAAATCGGCCAAGAGACATGGTGTGACATTTTCTGTGTGTCATAGCTCATATGGGTTATGATCAGCTCCACACACACACACACACACACACACACACACACACACACACCTTTTCAATCCTTGGCTTAATATCACTGTAGCAATAATAATAAAATTATTTATGATAATGATGATGAAAATGAAATCTACATATTGCCATCATGCAGGCTGACCTTTACAAAGCTATTAGAGAAGAATGAAGCTGGATTGTTTATAATGCTAATTTCTCATCAGCACAATGAGGCTGAAGGAAATCATTTTGTCTAATTACACACAAAACACTCTTTAAAGTGATGAAATGATGTGATGGAAACAAAGCTGGTTTCTAAAGTTATTATTCTTGATCTAATAACTACATGAAATATACACGTAATTAAAATCAGACAAGACTAATGAAGCGAAAATGAACGACGCTATTCACGCCTGTCCTGTCCTTTGTGATGCGTCTCTTGCTTTCGACGTAATTTTAAAAGGATCAGTCGAGGCACGTCAGTGGACTGATCTCTACATCATTAATTAGCACTAATGATTAATGACTGAGATATTATTCGTTGCACTGCGACATGGGATGCGACACACTGATAGCCTACTTTTATAAGGGTGTCAGTATTTATTTTAAAAAAACTGCTGCAGAAAGAAAATAAGACAATAAAGGACAGGAATAAATTATTTACAATTATTTTCAGGGTTGCTTTTCTAAAATATTACAATTAATAGCAAAAAGACTGAACACAGAGACGTAACTATAGCAACAACTGTATAGCTGTATCGACAAAACCTACAGTTGTTTCTTCAAAATTTTTTTTGTGATTCTTACATCACTATAATGGTGCTCAAGTATGATTACATTCATGACATATCTGTGATGACAAGTGTCATGACACACTCTTTATGTCACGACAAAACATTTAACCTGTATCTAAAACCAGAGCGTAATGACAGTGATGAAAAGGGTGCCAATATTTTTGGAGATGATGCTATATATGACTAATATGATATGCAACATCTCATCTCATCTCATTATCTGTAGCTGCTTTATCCTGTCCTACAGGGTCGCAGGCAAGCTGGAGCCTATCCCAGCTGACTACTGGTGAAAGGCGGGGTACACCCTGGACAAGTCGCCAGGTCATCACAGGGCTGACACATAGACACACACAACCATTCACACTCACATTCACACCTACGGTCAATTTAGAGTCACCAGTTAACCTAACCTGCATGTCTTTGGACTGTGGGGGAAACCGGAGCACCCGGAGGGAACCCACGCGGACACGGGGAGAACATGCAAACTCCACACAGAAAGGCCCTTGCCGGCCACGGGGCTCGAACCCGGACCTTCTTGCTGTGAGGAGACAGCGCTAACCACTACACCACCGTGCCGCCCCTGATATGCAACATGAACGTCTGAAATTTTGACAGCTCTATCCTGAAACTCAAGTGATATTCAGTTGTTACATAACATTATGAAGATCAAAAGTCACCTTAGATGAAAAGGATGATTTTAATACTGTTTTTATTTCCTGTAGGAATCATCATTGTGCCTTTATAACATTATTATGAATCATTATGATGCTCATGTTCAGGAAGGTCTTTTAATGAGCATGGCAGTCAATTTAGCAGTTATACTGTAACACTGTTATGAAGCATGATGGATACCATCTGGAACTTTTGTAACTGAATGATTTATTTCCATGTTCATACAGGTAAAGTGCGAATCAATTTGGGATTTATAACCATGTTATGAAGCATTACGAAGCTGAAAAGTCAGCTTAACAGAAAGCCCATGAATTTTTACGTGTTTGTTTGTTTGTGCTCCACCTCCACCACTGGTGTGACAGGTGTCCTAAGAGATTTCCTCATTCACATTTCGCGAGCCACTTCTCAACATCAGCATCATTAGAGAGCTCAATCATGTGTCACTAATTACTCAAGAGCCTCGAGGGAAAGAAATTGTGGCCTGCGTAATTTGGCACCCGGTTTTCTCTTCATCTCTGAAAACCGAAAATGAAATAATTACAAATAATTTCTTTGCACTGATGCCTCAAAAATGCCTTTCACCCTCCAAAGCATTGGTACATATCAAGTTAGTAAAATCTCGAGTGAGATGCCTGTGAGGTTCAGGGACGTATGAGTCATCTCCTAGATTGGAGATAAAAAAAAACAACAACAAAAAAAGCCACCCACACACACAAAATATTTCCTGTACTTCAGTCTTCTTCATCAACATCATCTTCATCCATCATCATCATCATCATCATCATCTTTTTCGATTATCTTCATCATCATCCATCATCATCACCATCTTTGTCCATCATCTTCATCATCATCTTCATCCATCATCATCATCATCATCATTTTCTTCTTCTTCATCCATCATCATCATCATTGTCATTGTGGCAGCAGGGGCGTTGTCAAGCGCCGGTCTGTGACAGGAGGGCGGAGTCAGGGAAGGTAAGTGGCAGAATCACTACACCTGAAGTCAATTAACCTGTGTTTGTGTGTGTCTTCCCAGTGACTGCGCCCTATTTAAAGAGGGAGAGCAGAGAGCAGAGGAGTTTTCCCCCCGATCAGATGCCGGTTGTATGTGTGGCTGTCTGTGCTGTTGAACTAAGTGAGACTGAAAAGTGTGACAATAAAACAGTTTATCAACCTGAGCTCTGTCCTGCTGTCTTCTTTGCTCTGCCCATACACAAGAACTGCCACAGTGGTGCTGAAACCTGGGACTGGAGCACCAACGCCGAACTGCCCCATGGAGTCTTCCCCGTTCACCGACCTGGTCCACGCCCTCGCCACGGCCCAGCAAAGCCAGCACCAGGCGCTAGTCACGCTCCATAAGGAGCAGGAGCAGCGTTTCGAGGCCCTGGTGTTGGCCCAACAAGAGGACCGACAGGCGTTCCGGCACCTCCTCATGGTGGTGGAAGCATCGGCACCGACGCTTCCACCGCGGGCCCGTCCCCCCTCACCCTGACAAAGATGGGCCCGCAGGATGACCCGAGGCTTTCATCACGCTCTTTGAGCAAGTCACGGAGACCTCGGGGTCCCCAATGGATCAGCGCGCGGTGCGCCTCCTCCCCCTACTAACGGGAGAGGCGCAGCTGGCCGCGCTACAGCTCCCCGCCGACCGCCGGCTGGCCTACACGGACCTTCGCTGGGCCATCCTCCAGCGTGTGGGGCGCACTCCCGAACAGCAGCACCAGCGCTTCCGCGCTCTGCGCTTGGAGGAAGTCGGCCGGGAGTTCGCGTTTGGCCAGCAACTCCGGGACGCCTGCTGGCGGTGGCTGAGGGCCAACAACCGCGACACCGAGGAGATCGTCGATCAGGTGGTGCTGGAGCAGTTCATCGTGTGCTTGCCAACAGGAACCGCGGAGTGGGTCCAGTGTCACCGCCCGGCGTTGCTGGATCAGGCCATTGAGCTGGCGGAGGACCATTTGGCAGCTGTTCTGGCGGCAGGACAGCAGACAGCCTCTTCTCTTCTCTCCTCTTCTCTCTCTCTCTCTCTCTCTCTCTTCCTCCTCCTGTGTCCCGTCCTGGCCCCATTCCCCCACCGCGGAGGTGGGGGCCGGCACCACCCCAGCCGGCCTGCCGCACCCGTGGTGCCCTCCCATTTCTCCCTTCTGTGTCTGCCTCTCCCCCCCTCAGGTGAGTGAGCCCCAGAACCCCGGTGCAGAGAGGAAGCCTGGGCCAGTTTGCTGGCGCTGCGGGTAACCGGGCCACCTCCAACAGCAGTGCACGGCAATGGAGGTGGGCGCGGTGGTTCGGATCCCCAATGCGCCAGAAGCCGCCCTCGATCGGGCTGGAGCGTATCGCATACCGGTGAGTATTCAAAGGGATACATATCAGGCGTTGGTGGATTCTGGTTGTAATCAGACCTCAATTCACCAAAGCCTGGTACAAAACGAGGCATTGGGGGGAGCACAGGGGGTGAAGGTGTTGTATGTGCACGGGGACATTCACAGCTACCCTTTGGTGTCGGTCCACATTTTTTTCCGAGGGGAAAAAGTTATAGTGAACGCGGCGGTTAATCCTCGCCTTACCCACTCTTTAATTTTGGGGACTGATTGGCCGGGATTTCGGGATTTAATGACACACTTAGTAAAGAGTGGGTCCTGCCATTTAACAGGGGGAGGTCCCGGTGTTGCTTTGGCGGGAGCAGCTGTCGCAGAGCCGTCTACGTCATCTCCACGGCAGAGTGAGGAGCTGCCGGCCCCTCCTCTCTCTGTTGGGGAATCCCTCGCAGATTTCCCATTAGAGCAGTCGCGAGACGAGATATTTATATTAGTTCTGATGGACTATGCAACGCGATACCCGGAAGCAGTGCCTCTGCACAATGTCTCAGCACGCAGTATTGCGGAGGCGCTCTTCCACGTTATCTCCTGAGTTGAGTTATTGGGGATTAAGCTGATCCGCACCAGCGTGCATCACCCACAAACGGATGGTTTAGTGGAACGGTTCAATCGCACCCTCAAAAATATCATTAAAAAATTCATAAGTGAGGATGCACTTAATTTGGATAAGTGGCTCGAGCCCTTGTTGTTTTCAGTGCGAGAGGTCCCCCAAGCCTCCACGGGGTTCTCCCCGTTCGAATCATTATATGGGCGTAAGCCGCATGGCATTCTGGACATGCTGCGGGAAAATTGGGAGGAGGGACCTTCACAAAGTAAGAACGAAATTCAATACGTTATGGACCTGCGAGCAAAACTCCACATGCTAACCCATCTAACCAAGGAGAATTTGCGGCAGGCCCAAGAACGGCAAGCCCGCCTGCACAACAAGGGTACGTGCCTTAGGGAGTTCACACCGGGCGATAAGGTACTTGTACTGTTGCCCACATCGAGCTCCAAATTGATCGCCAAGTGGCAAGGACCCTTTGAGGTCACACGGCGAGTCGGGGACATCGACTACGAGGTGAGGTGAGTGGACGGGGTGGGGCGCTACAGATTTACCACCTCAATCTGTTTAAACTCTGGAATGAGGAGGTCCCCATGGCATTGGTGTCGGTGGTTCCGGAGAAGGCGGAGCTGGGGCCGGAGGTTCAAAAAGGGGCATTGGCATCACGAACCCCTCCGGTCCCCTGTGGAGACCACCTCTCCCCAACCCAACTCACGGAGGTCGCCCAGTTGCAGACCGAGTTTTCAGATGTGTTCTTGCCCCTGCCCGGTCGCACTAACCTCATAGAGCACCACATAGAGACGCCCCTGGGGGTGGTAGTGCGTAGCCGCCCTTACAGGCTACCCAAACACAAAAAAAAGGTGGTTCGGGAAGAACTTGAGACCATGCTCGAAATGGGCATCGTTGAGGAGTCCCATAGTGACTGGAGCAGACCGGTGGTCTTGGTACCCAAGGCCGACGGGTCGGTCCGGTTCTGTGTGGACTATAGAAAGGTCAACGCGGTGTCTAAATTCGACGCGTACCCAATGCCTCGTATTGATGAGTTGCTCGATCGACTCGGCACTGCTCGCTTTTATTCGACACTGGATTTGACGAAGGGATATTGGCAGATCCCCTTGACTCCACTATCCCGAGAAAAAATGGCCTTTTCCACACCGTTTGGTTTACACCAATTCGTCACACTTCCGTTTGGGCTGTTTGGGGCGCCCGCTACGTTTCAGCGGCTGATGGACAGGGTCCTCCGCCCCCACGCCACCTATGCGGCCGCCTATCTCGACGACATCATCGTCTATAGTAATGACTGGCCGAGGCACCTTGAACATCTAAGGGCCGTCCTTAGGTTGCTGAGGCGAGCGGGTCTCACAGCCAACCCGAAGAAGTGTGCAATTGGGCGGGTGGAAGTACGGTATCTGGGCTTCCACTTGGGCAACGGGCAGGTGCGTCCCCAAATTAACAAGATCGCAGCAATTGCAGCCTGCCCGAGGCCCAAGACCAAAAAGGGGGTGAGACAGTTCCTGGGGCTGGCTGGCTATTATCGTAGGTTTATACCACGGGCGATTGCTCTAAGACAACGAGGGAGGCTCAGCCTCCTCTAAAAATTCTGGATCTGAAATAGCAATGTTATAAGTTATAACATTGCTATTTCAGATCCAGAATCATAGAAATATATGTGCTCAACCCAACTACAGTGCGAAATCATTCCGTTATAACTTTCCCCAATTCGCCTAATGTGCGCGTGAGTTTTTCCCCCTCGTGACAGCGCGATGCAGCCCAGCCTCAGTGGACTTCAATGGCATTTGGGAGCTATATGCTTTTCAATCTCAAAATGCAAGACGATTATTGGACAAATACTGCGAAAATGCCCGCCCACGGACTCCCACGGACTCCCAGCCTCAGTGGACTTCAATGGCATTTGGGAGCTATGCGCTATTCAGTATCAAAATGCAAGATGATTATTGGACAAATACTGCGAAAACACCCGCCCACGGACTCCCAGCCTCACAGTGGGAGGGACATGGCAGTTTCCGCGAGGAGACTGGTGATTGGTGAAAGCGGCCAGATTTTTTTTTGATTGACAGCTCATTTCAAATATAGACAGGCAGCAGTGAATCTCAGTTCAGTCCCATGTGGATTCGCAAGTGCTGTGGTGTATTGTAAGAGATCAGCTTACATTTCAATTTCATTCATTACATATGGCTTCTGCCAGCTTTTTTAGTTTGTATATATTTTCATTGTAAATAAAGTGTTAATATAGTGTTGTCAAGTTTGCTATCTTAGTTCCAGAAATTTCGTTTATTTGAGTGACTGAACTTGAACTTGAGGGGGCTAGTCAGCTAGCAAGAAAGCTGCGCACGGATGCCAAGCATTGCTGATTTAATTTTGGCGAAGCCATTTGCCAGTCTTCCTTTCGAGGAAAAAATTAAAATTAAAGAGCAGGGTAGACCAACGCCTCAAATTGACTTGGTGAAAAAGGTAGGGAATAATACTCGTTCCTTTCAGCTCTCCTGGTACGAGAAAGTGAATTGGCTAACAGCAAGTGACCCACATCAACAACAGTAAATAGGCTACTTTAGTAATATGTCATGGATGGACCAAAAATATAGAATCTATTTAAAATGTTTATGCTGAGTATATTATATTGGAATATATATTTTTCTGGATATGAATTAAACACAGCTACAATTTGGAAGACATTTTTAAACAAAAACACAGCCGAGAACATTTCACACTACAGACCTGGATTAAAAGTGAAGGGTTATCAAAATTGTCAATAAAACATTTCTCAGTCAAAATAAGTAAAATATAGGGAAAGTGTCATTGAATGAAATGTGTGGCACCCAGCTCTATGTTTGGCTCCCCAAGGTCAGTGCTTGTGCCTATTCCAGAACACTCTGCTGTTACTGCTGAGGTTCCTGACAAAGAGCTGCTTTCAATAATGATCAATTTTTAAACAACATGCCACAATTTTAAAATATAAATATAAAATGTTAAAATATACCCCCCCAACACCACCATCATGTATATTGGACAGTAGGCTAATGGGCCAAAAGAACCTGTTATTTCACAGTCTGTGACCCTGCCAACAATCAGCCAGATCAGAGGCAAGAGTATGGGCAAAATTGATGTGTTTTTTCTTTTTTCTTTTAAAATCTGGAAATATCGTAACCAACCAGCCTCCCCTGTTTGAAAGACTACCAGCCGCCACTGGTTTATACCTAATTATTCGGACGTCACCAGCCCGCTGACTGATCTCACTAAAAAGGGGGCACCAGATCCGGTCCAGTGGACGGAGCAATGCCAGCGGGCTTTCTCTGAGGTAAAGGCTGCACTGTGTGGGGGGCCACTATTACACTGCCCTGACTTTTCTCTCCCTTTTATGTTGCAGACCGATGCGTCGGACAGAGGGCTGGGGGCGGTTTTGTCCCAGGAGGTGGAGGGGGAGGACCGCCCCATCCTGTACATCAGGAGGAAGCTGTCGGTGCGTGAGGGGCACTACAGCACCATAGAGAAAGAGTGTCTGGCCATCAAGTGGGCGGTCCTCGCCCTCCGTTACTACCTGCTGGGGCGCCCTTTCACCCTCTGTTCGGACCACGCGTCCCTCCAGTGGCTCCACCGCATGAAGGATGCCAACGCGCAGATCACCCATTGGTATCTGGCACTCCAACCCTTTAATTTCAAGGCGGTCCACAGGCCAGGGGCACAGATGGTCGTGGCGGACTTCCTCTCCCATCGGGGGGGGGGGGGGGGGGGAGTCGGTGGCAGGCCGGACGGCCGCCCGGCCTGAGTCGGACGGTGGGGGTATGTGGCAGCGGGGGCGTGGTCAAGTGCCGGTCTGTGACAGGAGGGCGGAGTCAGGGAAGGTAAGTGGCAGAATCACTACACCTGACGTCAATTAACCTGTGTTTGTGTGTGTCTTCCCAGTGACCGCGCCCTATTTAAAGAGGGAGAGCAGAGAGCAGAGGAGTTTTCCCCCTGAACCAGACACCGGTTGTGTATGTGGCTGTCTGTGCTGTTGAACTAAGTTAGACTGAAAAGTGTGACAATAAAACAGTTTATCAACCTGAGCTCTGTCCTGCCGTCTTCTGTGCTCCGCCCATACACAAGAACTGCCACAGTCATTTACATTTCTATCATCATCATCATCATCATCATCTTCATCCACCATCATCCACCATCATCTTCTTCATCCACCATCATCTTCATCCATTATCGTCTTCATCATCATGTTCATCATCATTTCTATCATCATCATCATCATCATCAGTGGGCATAGTGCTGATACAGCACCAGACCAGGTAACCTGGAAGGAGTGACCAGAGAGGTAGGACTTGAACCAGTCCAGGGCTGTCCCACAAATCCCTAGAGCTGATAAAGATGACAGGAGGATGGAGTGATCAACAGTGTGAAATGCAGCAGAGAGATCAAGGAGGATCAGGACCAAGGAGAGGGATCATCATCATAATCCATCATCTTCATCATCCAACATCTTCATCACCCATCATCATCATCATCTTCATCAAAATCATCATCTTCATGTTATCTTCATGTCATCATCTTCAACCGTCAGCCTGCATCCTTCACTTTTTATGAAAAACTTTTACACATTTTTTTCCTGTTCTGCCTTTAAATTCCATATTCTTTGTTCTCCCTGAAACATAATGTTCCCTAAAATCAGAAAGGAGGTCTCTTTGTCCTAGTCAAGGTGTTGAATTGTGTGTGTGTGTGTGTGTGTGTGTGTGTGTTGTATAACTCATACCCTGTTTGCATGGACAGTAACTGTTTGATTTGTTCTGTAATCCTAATCCAGGAACGATTTTTGTTTGTTTAAACAAATACATTGTATTGGACAGTTTGGCAGCGGGGGCATGGTCAATCGTCGGTCTGTGACCGGGGGGCGGAGTCAGGGAAGGTAAGTGGCAGAATCACTGCACCTGATGTTAATTAATGTGTTTGCGTGTCTTCCCCAGTGACCACGCTCTATTTAAGGAGAGAGAGCGAGAGCAGAGGGAGCTCTCTCCCCAACCAGACGACTAATGTGTGTGCGTGTGTCTGAGTGTCTGGGAGAGTGTACGCTGAAAAGTGTCACAATAAAAAAGAGTTTTGTGAACTCAGTTCTGGCCTGCCGTCCTTCTGTGCTCCACCCACCCACACGAAATGTCACAGTGGTGAGGGCGTGGATCAGGTCTGCGAAGGGGGAGGACTCCATGGGGCTGTTCTCTTCTGTGCTCATCCTGGGTTTTGGCACCACTGTGACAGTTCGTATGGGTGGGTGGAGCACAGAAGGACGGCAGGCCAGAACTGAGTTCACAAAACTCTTTTTTATTGTGACACTTTTCAGCGTACACTCTCCCAGACACTCAGACACACGCACACACATTAGTCATCTGGTTGGGGAGAGAGCTCCCTCTGCTCTCGCTCTCTCTCCTTAAATAGGGCGCGGTCACTGGGGAAGACACACAAGCACATTAATTAACATCAGGTGCAGTGATTCTGCTACTTACCTTCTCTGACTCCGCCCTCCGGTCACAGACAGACGCTTGACCACGCCCCCGCTGACACAGACAGATATCTGAGCATCAAGTACTAAATGCTGGAAAATGACTGTATCCTAGAACAGATAGATATGGATCAGACTTGCTTGTCCAGGACATCCCTCAGACACTCGATTAGATTGATATCTGGGGAATTTGGAGGCCAAATCAACACTTTGAACTCTTTGTCATATTACGGAGGTTTAAGGCTTTTTATTTTCAGTCATGTGGTGTTACCTGTGATATTGTGAATAAAACTGACTGATGTCATGACACGATTGGCAAAAAAAACCCTGCATTTTGTTTCAAGCATGAAATCGCACCCATTATCACAACCAGAGACGTGTCCTTGTGTCTTTTTATTTCTTTCCCTCTATTTTTTCAGAAGCTTTGTGGAAGCACTGATCATAGCGCTGCTCGTTTTACTGCTTATGGATCCTGTGAATTGTGAATCTCACCTGTCGACTCAACCATCCGTGTGATCCATCTGTGTTGATGTATTTCATTTCTAGCATCCACCGCAGATAAAAATGACTGCAGAAGGTTCTGAGATGGTTTATAGCCTGCCGTTTCCTGGAAGCTGAAAAAAGTAGCACAAATCACACACTTTAAAAATGTATTCAGTTTAACAGCACCACTTTTCTTCAAACAAGGAAAGAAAAACAAAACGTAAAGTAAAAAGAAAAATATTCATAGCTTTATACCGCCAGCAGAGTTGTAGCTCATCTCATCTCATTATCTCTAGCCGCTTTATCCTGTTCTACAGGGTCCCAGGCAAGCTGGAGCCTATCCCAGCTGACTACAGGCGAAAGGCGGGGTACACACTGGACAAGTCGCCAGGTTATGACAGGGCTGACACATAGACACAGACAATGATTCACACTCACATTCACACCTACGGTCAATTTACGTAGAGTCACCAGTTAACCTAACCTGCATGTCTTTGGACTGTGGGGGAAACCGGAGCACCCGGAGGAAACCCACGCGGACACAGGGAGAACATGCAAACTCCGCACAGAAAGGCCCTCGCTGGCCACAGGGCTCGAACCCGGACCTTCTTCCTATGAGGCGACAGCACTAACCACTACACCACCATGCCGCCCAGAGTTGTAGCTATTTACTGTAATTAATATTTAACAGCACTGTCCTGAGTGCAAACCTTTTCTGGGTAGGAGAACATAATGCTAAAAACCACCACAACAAGATTACAGTTATACAGCTGTTTTAACTCATTAATTCTGAAACAAACTTCAATTTAAAAAGATCCAAATATCAACTTATTAACTTATTGAAGCAATGAGTTCATGTCAGTTAATAAAAACAACCTGATTCTGTGAAAATGCTTTCAAAAAAGTGACCTTTCAAAAAGTTGATTGAATAATGAAAATTATTTAAAAATCTTAATTATAATTAAAAGTGAATTTTTTTGAAACATCAAATTGCACAATAAGAACTTTATGAAATATAAATCATGGTAAATAAGTAAATAAAAGCAAACATTAGGAAACTGACAAATAAACAGCAGCAAAAGCAAATAACAGAAATGCAAGCTCGATTAGTAATCTGTTTATCAGTTTAAAATATTAGCTATGAGGATAATGTTAGCTACCTAGCTAGGCTAAAATTACCTGGCACTGCCGAGCTTTATTTTACATTTTTGCAAGCCCACAAATTAAACATTTGCATGACTGTCATACCATAAAAATGTGGACTAAGTTTGGCAGATTTTTTAATTTGTTGTGCAAATTTAAAATCTTGCAAAATTAAAATAAAAAGTGTCAAATTAAATTAATCATGAAATTTATAATGGTTTTGTCATGAGAAAGGAATGAAGGTGCATGCACAACTCATCAGGTGAATTACCGTATACGTTCTGGTGCCTCATATTATTTGAGGTTCAAACTGGTTCACTGTGGAACTTTCCGGCTCAGAGACCTAAGAAAATGGAAACACAGGAATGACACGGCTCTGGGATTGAATGTGTGATGATTATAATGACATTCACAGAAGCCATGATTCCACTCCAGCTAAGCCCCTGATCCCATTCACAAACTCAGTCTGTGTTTGAGCCTTTTCACTGACTGACACACTGATGAACATCTTAGCAGTGATGTGTGAGGGCCAAGCATCCATCCATCCATCCATCCATCCATCCATTAATCTGTCTTTATACAACCCCCGTTCCAAAAAAGTTGGGACAAAGTACAAATTGTAAATAAAAACGGAATGCAATAATTTACAAATCTCAAAAACTAATACTGTATTCAAAACAGAACACAGACAACATATCAAATGTCGAAAGTGAGACATTTTGAAGTTTCATGCCAAATATTGGCTCATTTGAAATTTCATGACAGCAACACATCTCAAAAAAGTTGGGACAGGGGCAATAAGAGGCTGGAAAAGTTAAAGGTACAAAAAAGGAACAGCTGGAGGACCAAATTGCAACTCATTAGGTCAATTGGCAATAGGTCATTAAAGGTGCCCTTCCACCAAAAACATTTAATACTGGCTCTTTTTGAAATACCATAGTTCACTCCGAGTTGCATATGCATGCTGCATGTGAAAATGTAATTCTACTCCCATTCCCTGTATTAGCTTATGAAAGAAAAAAGTAGGAAAAACGAGAGGATCAGAAAAAGCCATACGAAGTGACATCACTTCGAAAATTAGTATTCATGGCCTCGCCCACCTTGGCTTGCGACCGCCCACGGGAAGAAAGCGCGAGGAGAGATAGCAGAGCCCATCTCATCAGTAGCTCATGAAGAGGACCTAACAGCAAACTGAAAACATGTCTGAACAAGTTCGTGCCTGTGTTATTTAACGAAAAGGACCTAACAGCAAGCTGAAAACATGTCTGAACATGGTTGGAATTTATCTTTGGAACGCCACCAGTGAAGTATAATGCAGCGTTAGTACTGTGTTCTGATCATTTCAACCACAGTTACTTTTCAAACTTCGGTGCCTTCAGTAGTGGTTTTGCTTCGAGGTTGTTTTTAATACCTGGATCTGTACCGTCAAGACGACCGACCACCAGCTCACAAGCTGTAAGTAAAACATGAACTTTTTGTTCGAAGGTTTTTGTTACTGTAACGGTTTGTGTGGGTGGGTGGAGCACAGAGGACGGCAGGACAGAGATCAGGTTCGGAACTAGGGATTTTATTGCCACACTTTTCAATCTAACAATCCTTAAACCAAACAGACACACACACACGACTGGCATCTGGTTCGGGGATGAGCTCCTCTGCTCTACGCTCTCCCTCCTTAAATAGGGTGCGGTCACTGGGAAGACACACACAAACACAGGTTAATTGACATCAGGTGTAGTGATTCTGTAGTGATGCAGCTGACTCCCCCCCCCCCCCCCCCCCTTGACGGGAGAGGAAGTCCGCCACAACCATCTGCACCCCCGGCCTGTGGACCACCTTGAAATTAAAGGGTTGGAGTGCCAGATACCAACGGGTGATCCGCGCGTTGGCATCCTTCATGCGGTGGAGCCACTGGAGGGTGAAAGGGCGCCCCAGCAGGTAGTAACGGAGGGCGAGGACCACCCACTTGATTGCCAGACACTCTTTTTCCATTGCGCTGTAGCGCCCCTCATGCACCGACAGCTTCCTACTGATGTATAGGACTGGGCGGTCCTCCCCCTCCACCTCCTGGGACAAAACCGCCCCCAGCCCTCTGTCCGATGCATCTGTCTGTAACACAAAGGGGAGAGAAAAGTCAGGGGAGTGTAAAAGTGGCCCCCCACACAGTGCGGCCTTTACCTCAGAAAAAGCCCGCTGGCATTGCTCCGTCCACTGGACCGGATCTGGTGCCCCCTTTTTAGTGAGATCAGTCAGCGGGCTGGTGACGTCCGAATAATTAGGTATAAACCTATAATAATAGCCAGCCAGCCCCAGGAACTGTCTCACCCCCTTTTTGGTCTTGGGCCTCGGGCAGGCCGCAAGTGCTGCGGTCTTGTTAATTTGGGGACGCACCTGCCCGTTGCCCAAGTGGAAGCCCAGATACCATACTTCCACCCACCCAATCGCACACTTCTTCAGGCTGGCTGTGAGACCCGGTTGCCTCAGCGATCTAAGGACGGCCCTCAGATGTTTGAGATGCCTCGGCCAGTCATTACTATAGACGATTATGTCATCGAGGTAGGCGGCCGCATAGGTGGCGTGGGGGCGGAGGACCCTGTCCATCAGCCGCTGAAATGTAGCGGGCGCCCCAAACAGCCCAAAAGGAAGTGTGATGAATTGGTGTAATCCGAACGGTGTGGAAAAGGCCGTTTTTTTCTATGGATAGTGAAGTCAAGGGGATCTGCCAGTACCCCTTTGTTAAATCCAGTGTCGAATAAAAGTGAGCCGTGCCTAGTCGATCGAGCAACTCATCAATCCGAGGCATTGGGTACGCGTCGAATTTAGACACCGCGTTGACTTTTCTATAGTCCACACAGAACCAGACCGACCCGTCGGCCTTGGGTACCAAGACCACCGGTCTGCTCCAGTCACCGTGGGACTCCTTGACGATGCCCATTTCGAGCATGGCCTCGAGTTCTTCCCGAACCACCTTTTTTTTGTGTTTGGATAGCCTGTAAGGGTGGCTACGCACTACCACCCCTGGGGCATCTCAATGTGGTGCTCTATGAGGTTGGTGCGACCGGGCAGGGGCGAGAACACGTCCGAAAACTCGGTCTGCAACTGGGCGACCTCCGTGAGTTGGGTTGGGGAGAGGTGGTCTCCACAGGGGACCGGAGAGGTACGTGATGCCAATGCCCTTTTTGAACCTCCGGCCCCAGCTCCGCCTTCTCTGGAACCACCGACACCAACGCCACGGTGACCTCCTCATTCCAGAGTTTAAGCAGATTGAGGTGGTAAATCTGTAGCGCCCCACCCCTGTCCGTTCGCCTCACCTCGTATGACCTCAAAGGGTCCTTGCCACTTGGCAATCAATTTGGAGCTCGATGTGGGCAACAGTACGAGTACCTTATCTCCCGGTGCGAACTCCCTAAGGCACGTACCCTTGTTGTACAGGCGGGCTTGCCGTTCTTGGGCCTGCCGCAAATTCTCCTGGGTTAGGTGTGTGAGCGTGTGGAGTTTTGTGCGCAGGTCCATAACGTATTGAATTTCGTTCTTAATTTGTGAAGGTCCCTCCTCCCAATTTTCCCGCAGCATGTCTAGAATGCCGCGCGGCTTATGCCCATATAATAAGTCGAACAGGGAGAACCCCGTGGAGGCTTGGGGGACCTCTCGCACTGAAAACAACAAGGGCTCGAGCCATTTATCCCAATTACGTGCGTCCTCACTTACGAATGTTTTAATTATATTCTTGAGGGTGCGATTGAACCGTTCAACTAAACCGTCCATTTGTGGGTGATACACGCTGGTGCAGATCGGCTTAATCCCCAATAACCCATACAGTTCGCGCAGTGTCCGTGACATAAACGTGGTGCCTTGGTCAGTCAGAATCTCTTTCGGGATTCCAACTCGGGAGATAATGCGGAAGAGCGCTTCCGCAATACTGCGTGCTGAGATATTGCGCAGAGGCACTGCTTCTGGGTATCGCATTGCATAGTCCACCAGAACTAATATAAAGCGGTACCCTCGTGCTGACCGATCTAATGGCCCAACGAGATCCATCCCAATTCTTTCGAACGGGGTCTCGATTAATGGTAGAGGGCGCAAAGGTGCTTTTGGAATGGCCGCTGGATTTACTAACTGGCATTCACAGCATGCCGTACACCACCTACGAACATCGCCGCGAATCCCCGGCCAATAGAATCGGGCCATTATTCGGGCTAATGTCTTATCCTGCCCTAAGTGTCCAGCCATGGGATTAAAGTGAGCTGCCTGGAATACCAATTCCCGGCGGCTCTTTGGAATTAAAAGCTGCGTGATTTGCTCTTTTGTCTGAGTGTCCTGCGCCACTCGGTATAATCTATCTTTCATAATAGAAAAATAGGGGAAGGACGGGGTGGTGTTCGGCGGGAGCATTTGACCATCGATTACTCTCACTTGATCAAACGCATGCCGCAGAGTCTCGTCTCGCGACTGTTCTAATGGGAAATCCGCAAGGGATTCCCCGAGAGAGAGAGGAGGAGCCTGTGGCTCCTCACTCTGACGCGGAGATGACGTAGACAGCTCTGTGACAGCTGCTCCCACCAAGGCGACACCGGGACCTCCCCCTGCTGACGTATGGCAGGACCCACTCATCACTAAATGGCTCATCAACTCCCCGAATCCCGGCCAATCAGTCCCCAAATTTATCGAGTGGGTGAGGCGAGGATTAACCGCCGCCTTTACTATAAATTTTTCCCCTCGGAAAAAAATGTGGACCGACACCAAAGGGTAGCTGTGAACATCCCCGTGCACACACAACACCCTCACCCCCTGTGCTACCTCCAATGCCTCGTTTTGCACCAGGCTTTGGTGAATTGAGGTTTGATTACAACCGGAATCCACCAATGCTTGATATGTATCCCCTTGAATACTCACCGGTATGCAATATGCTCCTGCCCGATTGAGTGCGGCTCCTGGCGCGTTGGGGATCCAAACCACCACGCCCACCTCCATTGCCGTGCACTGCTGTTGGAGGTGGCCCGGCTCTCCGCAGTGCCAGCAAACCGGCCCAGGCTTCCTCTCCGCACTGGTGTTCTGGGGCTCACTCACCTGGGGGGGGAGAGACAGACACAGAAGGGAGAAACGGGAGGGCACCGTGGGTGCGGCAGTGGGGTAATGGGGAGAGGATGAGACACAGGAGGAGAGGGAGAGAGAGAGAGGGAAGAGGCCGTACACCACCTACGAACATCGCCGCGAATCCCAGGCCAATAGAATTGGGCCATTATTCGGGCTAGTGTCTTATACTGCCCTAAGTGTCCAGCCATGGGATTAAAGTGAGTCGCCTGGAAGGCTGTCTGCTGTCCTGGGAAGGCTGTCTGCTGTCCTGCCGCTGGGACAGCCACCATATGGTCCTCCACCAGCTCTATGGCTTGATCCAGTGATGCCGGGCAGTGTCACTGGACCCACTCCGCGGTTCCTGCTGGCAAGCAAGCGATGAATTGCTCCAGTACCACCTGGTCGATGATCTCCTCGGCGTCGCGGTTGTCAGCCCTCAACCACCGCCAGCAGGCATCCCGGAGTTGCTGGCCAAATGCGAATGGCCAGCTGACTTCCTCCAAGCGCAAAGCGCGGAAGCACTGACGCTGCTGCTCAGGGGTGCGCCCCACATGCTGGAGGACGGCCCGGCGGAGGTCCGCGTAGGCCAGCCGGTGGTCGGCAGGGAGCTGTAGTGTGGCCAGCTGCACCTCTCCTGTTAGCAGGGGGAGGAGGCGCGCCGCGCGCTGCTCCATCGGCCACCCCGAGGTCTCTGCAACTTGCTCAAAGAGCGCGATAAAAGCCTTGGGGTCGTCCTGCGGACCCATCTTGGTTAGGGTGAGGGGGGACGGGCCCGCGGTGGTAGCGCTGGTGGACCCCGCCAATGCGAGGAGGTGCCGGAACGCCTCACGATCTTCTTGCTGGGCCAGCACCAGGGCTTCGAACCGCTGTTTCTGTTCCTTTCGGAGGGAGACTAGCGCCTGGTGCTGGCTTTGCTGGGCCGTGTCGAGGGCGTGGACCAGCTCAGTGAACGGGGAGGACTCCATGGGGCTGATCGGCTGCTGCGCTCCAGATCCCAGGTTTCGGCACCACTGTAACGGTTTGTGTGGGTGGGTGGAGCACAGAGGATGGCAGGACAGAGATCAGGTTCGGAACTAGGGATTTTATTGCCACACTTTTCAGTCTAACAATCCTTAAACCAAACAGACACACACACACGACTGGCGTCTGGTTCGGGGATGAGCTCCTCTGCTCTACGCTCTCCCTCCTTAAATAGGGCACGGTCACTGGGAAGACACACACAAACACAGGTTAATTGACATCAGGTGTAGTGATTCTGCCACTTACCTTCCCTGACTCCACCCTCCTGTCACAGACCGGCGCTTGACCACGCCCCCGCTGCCACAGTTACAAAATAGCATGTTCATATTCTCCACGTTAGCATGCATGACATGGTCACAAGCTAGGCAGGGATGAGAGTTTTCTGCTTTTCAGTGGATTTCTGCTTTTTCTGAGTAAAAAACGACCTTTTTATATTATGCCAAATCCGTTGAGAATTTTTTTTTTTTATTAATTTTGGGGGGTTGGGTTATGTTCCTTCATGCTGTTCAAACTTTATTAACTCCAACGATGTTTACACATTATTTGTAAATCGCCATCTTTAGTCTCGTTTAAATCTCGTTGAATGTGATGTAAAATTCATGTTATCTACATTGTTATTGGTCAAAACATCGATGTCGAGACCATAATAGCCAATAAAAACAGTTTTTACAAAGACACCCACATCCACTTGTTCTGACCCACTGGAGGTAGCGTCACAGTGCTGTTATCCAATCAGAGGTAACACATTTACATGTCATGAATATTAATGAGTAAGAGCTGAAATCCTGTTGTTCTCCCACCACCCACTCCTCCAGCAAACTAGAACAGCGTGAAACAGGAGAACCACAGTATTTTTTTCACCAAAACCGGCTCACAGGGCATTCATTCATACTAGAGACCACCGCACAATTAATGAAAAAACGATGCAAGGGGACCTTTAACATGACTGGGTATAAAAAGAGCATCTTGGAGTGGCAGCGGCTCTCAGAAGTAAAGATGGGAAGAGGATCACCAATCCCCCTAATTCTGCGCCGACAAATAGTGGAGCAATATCAGAAAGGAGTTTGACAGTGTAAAATTGCAAAGAGTTTGAACATATCATCATCTACAGTGCATAATATCATCAAAAGATTCAGAGAATCTGGAAGAATCTCTGTGCGTAAGGGTCAAGGCCGGAAAACCATACTGGGTGCCCGTGATCTTCGGGCCCTTAGACGGCACTGCATCACATACAGGCATGCTTCTGTATTGGAAATCACAAAATGGGCTCAGGAATATTTCCAGAGAACATTATCTGTGAACACAATTCACTGTGCCATCCGCCGTTGCCAGCTAAAACTCTATAGTTCAAAGAAGAAGCCGTATCTAAACATGATCCAGAAGCGCAGACGTTTTCTCTGGGCCAAGGCTCATTTAAAATGGGCTGTGGCAAAGTGGAAAACTGTTCTGTGGTCAGACGAATCAAAATTTGAAGTTCTTTATGGAACTCAGGGATGCCGTGTCATTCGGACTAAAGGGGAGAAGGACAACCCAAGTTGTTATCAGCGCTCAGTTCAGAAGCCTGCATCTCTGATGGTATGGGGTTGCATTAGTGCATGTGGCATGGGCAGCTTACACATCTGGAAAGACACCATCAATGCTGAAAGGTATATCCAGGTTCTAGAGCAACATATGCTTCCATCCAGACGACGTCTCTTTCAGGGAAGACCTTGCATTTTCCAACATGACAATGCCAAACCACATACTGCATCAATTACAGCATCATGGCTGTGTAGAAGAAGGGTCCGGGTACTGAACTGGCCAGCCTGAAGTCCAGATCTTTCACCCATAGAAAACATTTGGCGCATCATAAAACGGAAGATACGACAAAAAAGACCTAAGACAGTTGAGCAACTAGAATCCTACATTAGACAAGAATGGGTTAACATTCCTATCCCTAAACTTGAGCAACTTGTCTCCTCAGTCCCCAGACGTTTACAGACTGTTGTAAAGAGAAAAGGGGATGTCTCACAGTGGTAAACATGGCCTTGTCCCAACTTTTTTGAGATGTGTTGTTGTCATCTCATCTCATTATCTCATTATCTCTAGCCGCTTTATCCTTCTACAGGGTCGCAGGCAAGCTGGAGCCTATCCCAGCTGACTACGGGCGAAAGGCGGGGTACACCCTGGACAAGTCGCCAGGTCATCACAGGGCTGACACATAGACACAGACAACCATTCACACTCACATTCACACCTACGGTCAATTTAGAGTCACCAGTTAACCTAACCTGCATGTCTTTGGACTGTGGGGGAAACCGGAGCACCCGGAGGAAACCCACACGGACACGGGGAGAACATGCAAACTCCGCACAGAAAGGCCCTCGCCGGACCCGGGGTTCGAACCCAGGACCTTCTTGCTGTGAGGCGACAGCGCTAACCACTACACCACCGTGCCGCCAGATGTGTTGTTGTCATGAAATTTAAAATCACCTCATTTTTCTCTTTAAATGATACATTTTCTCAGTTTAAACATTTGATATGTCATCTATGTTCTATTCTGAATAAAATGTGGAATTTTGAAACTTCCACATCATTGCATTCCGTTTTTATTTACAATTTGTACTTTGTCCCAACTTTTTTGGAATTAGGGTTGTATTTACCTCGCCCGGGATGAAGTCTACCAGGGGGCGAGGTACTGTTTTCAGTCGGGTTTCTTTGTTTTTTTTTGTAAACTATATTATGGGAAAATGGCTGGACCAATCTTTATGAATCTTTCACGATAGATGGGCATTGGTCTCAAATAGAACCTCCAACATTTTGAGAGTCATCTGGTCAAGGTTACCAAAAAGGTCAAAATCGTTTTTGTTGTGGCTACTGCCTCATTTTGAGGTGCTAGCCACTATGTCATCATGCTGTAAGAATTTAAGAGTGTAACAATCGTGCACTGTGCATCAGGGGCGCAGATAGGATTTTTGAACTGGGGGGGACTGAGCTGTCAGCAAATGATTCCATTTTGTATATATATATATATATATATATATATATATATATATATATATATATATATATATACACACACTACCGTTCAAAAGTTTGGGGTCACTTTGAAATGTCCTTATTTTTGAAAGAAAAGCACTGTTCTTTTCAATGAAGATCACTTTAAACTAATCAGAAATCCACTCTATACATTGCTAATGTGGTAAATGACTATTCTAGCTGCAAATGTCTGGTTTTTGGTGCAATATCTCCATAGGTGTATAGAGGCCCATTTCCAGCAACTATCACTCCAGTGTTCTAATGGTACAATGTGTTTGCTCATTGCCTCAGAAGGCTAATGGATGATTACAAAACCCTTGTACAATCATGTTAGCACAGCTGAAAACAGTTTAGCTCTTTAGAGAAGCTATAAAACTGACCTTCCTTTGAGCAGATTGAGTTTCTGGAGCATCACATTTGTGGGGTCGATTAAATGCTCAAAATGGCCAGAAAAATGTCTTGACTATATTTTCTATTCATTTTACAACTTATGGTGGTAAATAAAAGTGTGACTTTTCATGGAAAATACAAAATTGTCTGGGTGACCCCAAACTTTTGAACGGTAGTGTGTATGCACGTTATTTCACCTCCCTCACTGCCATCACCAGGAACTACCTGCAGGCCAGGACAATGATAACATTTTAACATAGCCTCTATGGAAATCCAAAGTTTACACATTATCATCACGCACAGAAATTGCAAAACTGCGAAACTAGTTTTAAAACCGCTAAGTTCCAACTGTTAAACATAGCGAGAGGCTGGGCTACGTGTGTGTGTGTAAAGTGTAAACCAGTGCATCCTGACTTTCTAACTATGCCTGTGTGTTGCGTGAGCGGCAGTCAGTCAACAACTCTTCGCAAAGTTTCCTTATGAAACAATATGCTCGCTGAAATTATGGCAGGGAACGCCAGATTAAACATTAAAACTGCCTTCTGAGCACTGTATCTACAGGCTGCCACCGAAAGAAGGAGGCTACCAGAAAGGCATCTCTACTCCGTACGATTTTACTTTCACTACGACATTACTTTGAACAGACTATCAAAAAATTGCAAGGTGATATGATAAAGTAAGGCACAGTTTACTTACAGTCGTTTTTTTTTTGTTGAAAAAACGATGCAATCGTTTTCTGCCTTTTGGCACCCTTCATCATGCCGTGTTGGGGTCCTGAACTAGGAGGAGCTGTCCCCAATATGCCTGTCAAACTTGTTATGGGTAACCATAGCAACCAAGCTCGAGCTCGCAACCTCTGCAGTCTGCGCAGTTGCAGCTATGTATACACTGCTGTGCACCTCAATAAACCGAATGGTAATTAGTCTTTTGATTTTTCCGTGAGGTTTGCCTTATGCAAAGAAAGACAGCATAGACGTTTTTTCCTCCCTATAAGTGGGGGGGACCAAACGAGGTGAATTTAAATCTGGGTGGGACGAATCCCCCCCGTCCCCCCCCATCTGCGCCCGTGCTGTGCATGCACATACATATGTTCTGATTAAAATGGCTGGTGAGTGTATACAATTCTGTTCACCATTCGAAATAAATAGACTAGACTAAAGAAATCACTTTCAGACATGTTTATACATATTACAGAGGGAAAGCGTGTTCCACTGAGCTCTAGCGCCAGGCAATTTCTGGGAAATAAAAGTTTCAGTCATGGCGACAGCATGTGTATGTCAGCCTCGGTTTGGAGAGTTCAGTTTCAAAAACTGTAAGAGGTAAGAGTAGAATAATATAAAGTACAGACACTTGGTATATTTTACTTTTGTGATTTTTAAATTGTTCATTTTTGGATTACGCTTCATTTTTGTGGCTGCTGCCTCATAGAGTAAATATATGCTATATTTACTGTATGGACATGGGATCAGAAAACAATTTTATTTATAAGCAGTAGCCACATGTACCCATAGGGTACCTATTTTTTTGAGATATCTTCCTTCATCATAAGTGTTACTGGGGCGAGGTTTGCTTTGCCTGGCAACACTTGTTTCAACTGATATTCAGATGCAATTAACATTACTTCAATGATCAGATCCTCACACTTGCCCATCTTTCCTGCTTCCAACACAGCAACTTCATGAACTGACTGTTCTCTTGATGCCTAATATATCCCACCCCTTCAGAGATGCCATTGTAATGAGATAATCAATGTTATTCACTTCACCTGTCTGGAGGTTTCAGTACTATAACTTATTGGTGTATTTTAAAGCATAACTGTATTCTTCAATCGGAAGAAATGGAAATAAAGAAAAAAAGCCTCATATACCACATTTAGTAAATAATGAGGTTTGAAGGTCTGTGATTGCAAAGCAGCCTTCGGCCCAAAGGGTCACCAGTTTGATTCCTGGGACCAGCAGGAAAAATGTGAGGGGAGTTGAATGAATGAACAGCACTTTCCCTTCCCCTTGCAGTATTTACAAAATACAGATGAGTCACGGAATACGGATTCACAGAAATTAAAAAAAAATATATATATATATATATATATATATATATATATATATATATATATATATATATATATATATATATATATGTAATACAAAGTACAGATCTTTTATTCACAGATATGTGATATTTTCCATGAAATATCAATAGTAAATTAATAAAGTAAACATATAAATTCAGGTAAGATATTGTAGTTATGAACTTTGGCAGTCCAAACATTAAATTGTTTTAGACTTCTTAATTTGTTTTATCTATGATGCATCATCCATATGAACTCCATAATCAATCCATAATATACTGAAATGTCCATGATCAATCCATAAATTACTAGCATCCGTGATGCATCCATATTAAAATCCGTAACCATCTGTATTTTGTATCCTTTTTTATTATAATTTACCTGTGACCATCTGCTACCCAATCCCTGCTTTCTACATTACATTTCATTATGTTACATGGCATGTAGCAGACGTTTTTATCCAGAGTGACATACAACGAGTGCAAAAGTCAGGTACATGAAGTGCTGAACTTCTAGACAACAAAGTTCTAGTGCCAACTGAACAAGTGACAACAATACCCAGTATAATGTCCTGTTGAAGTACCAATACTCAAACAGCCAAGGAAACAACCCAACCATATAAAGTATGACTAAATAAAGAACTCAGATGGCTAACCCCAGGCTAAACAGTACACAGCCTGGGTTGGTCTCAACCGCAACACAGTTACACAGTGGGCAGCAGAGGTGGAAAAACTGGATTGACAAAGTAAAAGTCCTGCTTAGGTTTTCCTTCTGCCTGTGCTCTCAACACAGGCGATTTCACCAATTAGCTCATCAACCTGGCTTAGGGGATGTGGTAATTAGGATCAGCTGGTTCATTTAATTGGCTGGAGCAAAAATGTGGCAGGGTTTTTACTTTCTGCACCTGGGTTTTTCCACCTCTGGTGGGCAGTGAGAAAGGGGAGAGGCTCAGCCTGAAGAGGTGAGTCTTCAGTCTGTGCTTGAAAGTGGTCAGGGAGTCAGCAGTTCTGACCTCAATGGGAAGGTCATTCCACCAATGGGGAACCAGGACAGACAGTAGTCTTGGGTGGGCTGGGCAGCAATGGAGAGGCGGAGGGACCAGGTGACCAGTAGTAGCAGAGCATAGGGATCTGGCTGGTGTGTAGGGGTAGAACAGACTCTGGAGGTATGCTGACCCTAACCCCTTGAGAGCCTGGTAAGCTACCACCAATGTCTTAAATTTGATGCGAGCTGCAATAGGTAGCCAATGCAGGTCAGCAAGCAGAGGGGTGATGTGGGAAGAATGAGGGAGGTTGTAAACCAGGCAAGCTGTAGCATTCTCCTTGAGCTGCAGGGTCTGATGGCAGAAGCTGGAAGACCAGCAAGGAGAGAGCTGCAGTAGTCCAAGCAGGAGAGGATCAGTGTTTGGACCAGGAGCTGAGTAGAGTAGGTGGTAAGAAAAGGGTGGATCCTTTGGATGTTGTAGAGGAGGAATCTACATGTCTGGGTCACTGCAGCGATGTTTGCTGAGGAGGAGAGTTTGTCATCGAACATGACCCCAAGATTCTTCCCACTAGGTGAAGGTGACCTGGAGACGTACCCCAGGGAGATGACAATGTCCAGAGGTGGAGAGGATGGAGCAGGGATGTAGATTACCTCTGTCTTGTCTGGGTTGAGCTTCAGGTGATGGCTGCACATCCAGCTCTGGATGTTACACAGGTAAGCAGAGATGAGAGTGGAGATCTGTGTATCAGAAGGAGGAAAAGAGAGAAACAGTTGGGTGTCATCAGTATAGCAGTGGTAGGACAGACCATGAACAGAGATAATTGGGCCAAGAGACTGGGTGTAGAGGGAGAAGAGAAGCGTACCAAGGACTGAACCTTGAGGGACGCCAGTGGTAAGTGGCCATGGTGCTGATACAGTACCAGACCAGGTTACCTGGAATGAGCGACGAGAGGTAGGACTTGAACCATTCTAGGGCTGTCCTGCAGACCCCTAGAGCTGATAAGGATGACAGGAGAATGGGGTGATCAACAGTGTCAAATGCAGCAGAAAGATCAATCAAAGATTCTACTACATCAGTCTTTGGGTGAAATATGTAAACTTCACCCACTTTTGGCAAAAATGGTATTTCAGAGTTGTGTTCTTTGTATATTATTAGATGTTCCACATCTCTTATCGAAAAACTTGTCTGCTGATTAGTTAATATTGACTTGACTTTATCTGGCACTTCTACCTCCATCATGTAGCTACCATTGGCAGATAACATCATCATGGAGGCAATTTTTGTGATGCCCATGCCATTGTTCCATAGACTCGTAGCAGCGTCCATAAAATTAATCATCCATGATACATCATCCTTATGAAATCCATAACCAATACGTAATATACTGAAAGCGTCCATAACCAAGCCATAAAATCCGTAACCACTCCATATTTTGTATCTTTTTTATTATATTTCCATAATCCATAGTCCATGACATGTCCGTATTTTGTCAACCACTCTCCCTCTGTATCATGGCTGAAGTGCCCTTGAGCAAGGCACCTAATCCACAACTGCTCCCCAGGTGCTGTAGCATAGCTGTTCACTGCTCTGGGTATGTGTGTGTGCTCATTGCTCACTTGTGTGTGCATGTGTGTGTTCACTGCTTCAGATGGGTTAAATACAGAGGAGGTATTTCACTGTGCTTGAGTGTACATGTGACAAAGACTTCTACTAATGCTATGGTACAGTCTCCTATTAAGCATTATATACTCGAAACAAGGTAGCACGGTGGTGTAGTGGTTAGCGCTGTCACCTCACAGCAAGAAGGTCTGGGTTCGAGCCCCGTGGCCGGCGAGGGCCTTTCTGTGTGGAGTTTGCATATTCTCCCCGTGTCCACGTGGGTTTCCTCCGAGTGCTCCGGTTTCCCCCACAGTCCAAAGACATGCAGGTTAGGTTAACTGGTGACTCTAAATTGAGCGTAGGTGTGAATGTGAGTGTGAATGGTTGTCTGTGTCTATGTGTCAGCCCTGTGATGACCTGGCGACTTGTCCAGGGTGTACCCCGCCTTTCGCCCGTAGTCAGCTGGGATAGGCTCCAGCTTGCCTGTGACCCTGTAGAACAGGATAAAGCGGCTACAGATAATGAGATGAGATGAAATACTCGAAACAAAATTTACGCCTTCATGATGAAAAATTTCCATGTTGTTTGATGTGTAATGCTCAACGTAATACTGATTATATCAAAACAGTCATGATTTAGAGCAAAATAACAGTGGGTTTTGATTTGGATGTTATTACAGCATTAGTGTGTGTGTGTGTGTGTGTGTGTGTGTGTGTGTGTGTGTGTGTGTGTGTGTGTGAGAGAGAGAGAAAGGGAGAGATGAATCATGAACAGAGATGTGTCCTTTCTTCTTTTCTCTTGCATCATATCAGCTGCTTGATGAGGAATTGTTCTTCTGTTTCTCACACAAACACACACTCAAGTCATTCTCCTGGAATCATGCTGTTGTACCCATATAAGATTACGATATTTCTCCTGTTGAATGTTAACACTTTCTCACATTACACTGGCACTCCATTATGCCCATGGAAAGGAAATCACCTTATCAGATATTTTCAATCAGTATAAAGAAAAATTATTTTTATTGCCGCAAGTCAATAATAAGATTAGTCAGGAGACTGTTAGGTTTGTGTGCAGAGAATATCGTGACTTCGTGTTTAGCTGTTGATAAGCGGGGTGATGGGAAAGGGGAGGGGTGTGAGGCGAACCCTTCACATCTCTCCACAATAACACTGGAACAGAAATAAAACACACAGCACAAATAAAGCTTTCTTGATGGTAAAACAGTGTACAATAAAATCAATAAAATGAAAACATTAATACCTAATAGGCGACTTATAAGCTGCAAATTCTTAAAGCACCGAGTGTCTACTTTCATACAAGCCATTAACCTTTACTGTGGACTGTGACATCACAAAAAGATTCAAGGCTGAACAAGGGCATGTCCAAAACAGGCAGAAATTCCATTTTTTAGCCTCTGGTACAGAATTAAAGGACTGTTTAAAGCTCAATAGTAAGACACATTAGATTCATAAAAATAAACTGATATTCACATTTTGTAGTGTTCCAAGCTGGAACTGAAATTGACTTGGAATTGGGATTGGGATTATATTTCATGAATTTTTACAAAGTAGCCCATAATATAATATTATAATGTGTGTGCATACAGATTACTTTAAACACACACACACACACACACACACACACAAAAAAAAAAAAAAAAAACATGACTAGTCACCAAAAAAAGTCATGTAATTAGTGAAATGGAGTCCACCTACAGTGGTGCTTGAAAGTTTGTGAACCCTTTAGAATTTTCTATATTTCTGCATAAATATGACCGAAAACATCATCAGATTTTTACACAAGTCCTAAATGTAGATAAAGAGAACCCAGTTAAACAAATGAGTCAAAAATATTATACTTGGTCATTTATTTATTGAGGAAAATGATCCAATATTACATATCTGTGAGTGGCAAAAGTATGTGAACCTTTGCTTTCAGTATCTGGTGTGGCCCCCTTGTGCAGCAATAACTGCAACTAAATGTATCTGGTAACTGTTGATCAGTCCTGCACACCGGCTTGGTGGAATTTTAGCCCGTTCCTCTGTATAGAACAGCTTCAACTCTGGAATGTTGGTGGGTTTCCTCACATGAACTGCTCACTTCAGGTTCTTCCACAACATTTCAATTGGATTAAGGTCAGGACTTTGACTTGGCCACTCCAAAACATTAACTTTATTCTTCTTTAACCATTCTTTGGTAGAACGACTTGTGTGCTTAGGGTCGTTGTCTTGCTACAATGACCCACCTTCTCTTGAGATTCAGTACATGGACAGATGTCCTGACATTTTCCTTCAGAATTCACAGGTATAATTCAGAATTCATTGTTCCATCAATGATGGCAAGCCGTCCTGGCCCAGATGCAGCAAAACAGACCCAAACCATGATACTACCACCACCATGTTTCACAGATGGGATAAGGTTCTTATGCTGGAATGCAGTGTTTTTCTTTCTGCAAACATTACGCTTCTCATTTAAACCAAAAAGTTCTATTTTGGTCTTATCCGTCCACAAAACATTTTTCCAATAGCCTTCTGGCTTGTCCATATGATCTTTAGCAAACTGCAGACGAGCAGCAATGTTCTTTTTGGAGAGCAGTGGCTTTCTCCTTGCAACCCTGCCATGCACACCATTGCTGTTCAGTGTTCTCCTGATGGTGGACTCATGAACATTAACATTAGCCAATGTGAGAGAGGCCTTCAGTTGCTTAGAAGTTACCTGGGGTCCTTTGTGACCTTGCCAACTATTACACACCTTGCTCTTGGAGTGATCTTTGTTGGTTGACCACTCCTGGGGAGGGTAATAATGGTCTTGAATTTCCTCCATTTGTACACAATCTGTCTGACTGTGGATTGGTGGAGTCCAAACTCTTTAGAGATGGTTTTGTAACCTTTTCCAGCCTGATGAGCATCAACAACGCTTTTTCTGAGATCCTCAGAAATCTCCTTTGTTCATGCCATGATACACTTCCACAAACATATGTTGTGAAGATCAGACTTTGATAGATCCCCGTTCTTTAAATAAAATAGCGTGCCCACTCACACCTGATTGTCATCCCATCGATTGAAAACACCTGACTCTAATTTCACCTTCAAATTAACTGCTAATCCGAGAGGTTCACATACTTTTGCCACTCCCAGATATGTATTATTGGATCATTTTCCTCAATAAATAAATGACCGAGTATAATATTTTTTGTCTCATTTGTTTAACTGGATTCTCTTTATCTACTTTTAGGACTTGTGTGAAAGTCTGATGAGGTTTTAGGTCATATTTATGCAGAAATATAGAAAATTCTAAAGGGTTCACAAACTTTCAAGCACCACTGTAGCCCTGTGATGACCTGGCAACTTGTCCAGGGTGTACCCCGCCTTTTGCCCGTAGTCAGCTGGGATAGGCTCCAGCTTGCCTGCGACCCTGTAGAACAGGATAAATCGGCTAGAGATAATGAGATGAGATGAGATGAGATGAGATGAGATGAGATGAGATGAGTCCACCTAAGTGCAATTAAAGTGCCATGTGACCTCAATATCAATACACCTGTTCCTGGAAGAAGATATGGTTTCTTGATGTTTCTTGTTCCTTCAAACAGCATCATGATGACCAAAGAGCGATGAAACAAGCCATCAATCTATCAAGGATAAAGGTCTGGAAAAGTATCGATCAGTGGTTGGTTATAAAAACAATAATCCCAAATTTCATCACCCTCCAAATAGAGCCCTGCACTCTCGCGGGAGTCCCATGGGACCCAACGCAAAGCAGTGCGGCGCGGGACAAATCTTGAAAGCTCATTGCGGGCGCGGGCGGGAGGGGGAGTGCACAATGCGGGAGCGGGCGGGAGAGGTGATAAGCTGCAGTCCCGCTAACTAAAAATGTGTTTAAAATAAAATTTATAAATTATTAATTTATGTCTATCATATATAATTTGTGCTGGATATTTTATTTGGCATTAATAAAAACATTTTAAGATACCTAAATTTGCGGATGTGGTCTAATCTCGCGTACGTTTCTGATTCCTTTCCGCTCTTCTGTGTTTGAGATCTCCGATCATGGCAGAAGAGCAGAGCTCCTCTAGTGAAGCTCACAGTGCTTCAGAAGTAAGTGCTGCTTTAAAAAGAGGTACATTTACCGTTAAAAAGTCAAGAGTCCTGAAATCAGACATTTGGAAGTCGTTATCACTAGTGTATGACGCAGAGGGAAATCAGCTGCCCTTTGCTTGTTGTGATAAGTGCCAAAAGGTTCTGACATACAACGGCCATAAATCAGGAGGAAATGTAAATGTGAGGAGTGACATATAAGCTATGTGCAATGTACAATATTCTTAATATCCACTGTAGATTTTGGTAGGTGTGTTGGGTATCTCTGTAAAGCCTCAGCTGCGCATGCCGCCTGGCAATGCGCACCCTCGCTACGTGCGCTAGGTGAAGGATCGGTCAGTGGAGAGCTCAGCCAAGCTCAGCATGTTTAATTCCCCAAGCCAATGACAAGAACTTTTGTGAGAAATAACGCGAACGTCTGCATGTGGGATTTGCGGGCGGGAGCGGGACAAAATATGGCAGGCGTGGGCGGGAGCGGGACTGAAAATCATAATTCTTTGCGGGAGCGGGCGGGAGCGGGACTGCACAATGCAGGAGCGGGCGGGAGCGGGACTGAAAATTCTGTCCCGCGCAGACCTCTACCTCCAAACACCATCCCAACTGTGAAGCATGGTGGTGGAAGCATCATGCTGAGCGCTACCATATACAGTATATTTGATTATGATTTATCATATTATACCACCTGTTGGATGGACTCTGTGTGTATGAAATGATGCTCCTGTTCCCTACAAGCATGCAAATACATTACAGTTGTTCTGCATGCTGCTGGGGTACATCATTTGACTTGTTACAGTGTATTGTGGGGTTTTGTAGGTGAACCAGATGCTCTACATCAGGAATTCTCTCTCTCTCTCTCTCTCTCTCTCTCTTTGAGCCAGGGACTCTCATAACTGTAAAATTAAATCATGACAGTTATTTTATGCAGACAATCCAACTTTTCTCATAAGTTTAATAATATTTAAGCAAATTTCCAAAGAAACAGACCATTTTTTTCTTTAATTCCTGAACACACTAGTTTTTCAGCTATTGGTTTTTGGATGAAACCAATTCAATACAGAAACTGTTGAATAACTTTAAGAGCTTAATAATAACTAGAATAACTTAGTTGTGGTAGGCTGTAATTTCCACAACTGTAACAGAATTAATGAGTGCTCGACGCAGTTCTTGAAGAAACAGTGATAAATTTCTGATATAGTGCACTATAAAGCAAATAGAGTCTGAGATTTAGGGTACAGCTTTTCATCTTGAGCAGCTTTGTTTCAGAAGATTGAAAAAAATACATGAAAAGAAAATAAAACTCTGTAATGAAGCTCTCCCGAGCTTTCAAGTGTTTTATGCAAGATCATTGAAAAACCATTGAAATTATTGGATCTGGATTGCACTGTCCTATTGCTGATATTATTAATTTTCCTGTAGTCCACGTCTGTGTCTGCACAACTCAATAGACTGGAGTGTTTTTGTACCTCCACTAAACCTGTGATCTATTTTTCTCGGAAAATACAGTGCCCTGGATCTAACCCCCATTCAGCCTCTTATTACAAACTAATGCTGTTTTCTAGCCAGAATGAAACATCAGGTTTTACCTTAAGACATAAATATGTCTCTTTGTTCATGCTGTAACTCCTCCGAATCAGAGTTGAGCCTTGGGCTATGATTCTGCGTGATCTTTTAATTCTGAGTCATAACCAAGCAATGTAATTGACATAGCTTAACATTTAACTGAAGACAAAAACACAATCTGGAGAAATCCTCAGAAAATACCTGTAGGGTTTATTAACTAAAAAAAAAGAAGTTATTTGTGCAAGACATCATTTAGCTCGAATAAAACAAATCCTTTGAGCTGTCACGAAGCTTCATGGAAATTCAGGAATATTTGCTTTTGCTTTGGCAGAGAATGAACCCAGTATCAGAGTTTTCTCATGTCCCCAATGGTGCAAGTTGCTGTTTGCCCAAATCCCAAACTGAAATAAAAATAGCCCCTGGTCCTCTGAGGTGTACCATGATCCACTCTGTCAGCGCCCGTCTCTTCGGCCAAGGACGCATGGACAGAAAGATCAGGATGTTCCATATACGCACACAACACACTTTAAATGCTACGATGATGCCGTGCATATTTAAACAGGCCTGTATTACACGTTATGTGTCAGGATAAATCTTCTTAAAGCTTTTTCCTGGAAAGCTTTTTGCATTCGCTGTATAATCAATCATTTTGATTCCTTGGATATTTAGAAGTATATTAAAGGTGAAATCTATTCATGAATTCTGGTCCATGGTTTATATTGTATAGTTGATTTTAAGTGGTTGAGATCAGGGGTCTCGAGAATATACACCGTGGGCTGGGACTGGTCCAATACAGGCTCTAATCTGACCAAATTAATTTATAATCTGTCATTACTGATATAAAATCAGCTACTTACATACGTGTAAGAATGAAATGTGATTCATTAGCAAGCTACAAAATCAAGAGCTTCAGTTAATGTTCACTTCAAACATCAGAATGGGAAAAATTGTGATCTCAAAGTGTGACTTTCTTTCACTGTGGCATGGGTGTTGGTTTGAGCCAGACGGACTGGTTTGAGTATTTAAGAAACTGCTGATCTCCTGGGGTTTTCACACACAACAGTCTCTAGAGTTTACACAGAATGGTGCAGAGGAAAAAAAAAACACTGAATGAGCGACAGTTCTGTGGGTGGAAACAAACGCCTTGTTGATGAGAGAGGTCAGAGGAAAATGGCCAAATTGGTTTGAACTTTTTTGCCAGGAAGGATATAGTAACTCATATAATCACTCTTTACAACCGTAGTGAGCAGAAAAGCATCTCAGCATGCAACAGCAGAAGAACACATTGGGTTCCACTCCTGCAGCCAAGAACAGGGATCTTAGAATCAACAACAAGTTCCTGTTAAAGTGGCCGGAGAGTGTATAATCTAAGGTAGTTCCATAAAAATGTATAACACTTCAAATTGTGGAAAAGCCCAACGGAGGGGGTGGATTTATGCAACACTGCATTATGTGGAAAAATAGTTATGTTTTGTAATTGTACAAGGAAGTGATACTTTTCAGGTCAGTTCTGAAAAGTATCACTTGGGACGACTTGGGACAATTCACTTCAAGAAAAATCCAGACACGTGCTTCACTCCACAGAGGTAATTTTAATAATCTGTATGTGACCCTCAGAAAACCCACTCACGAAGCTGAGTAATCGTTCTGATTCTGAATCCGAGGAACTTTTACTGTAAATATTGATGTAACATTCCGACTTCAGCCGTAAGTGCCTTCGTACAGATGTCTATATGATTACGTGCGAGGAGCAGTGCAGCTTCAATGACACAGCTCATCCAGGATCATTTCTAATCATCTTCAATCATCTTGAGGAGTCTGAGGAACAAACAGCATTGATTTCACACTGATTAGATTAATGACGGCTCCATGGTGTGAGATTAACACCAAGGCCTCTGGGCAAATGAGGGCAAAACTCAGCCCTGGCAAGAAGTGCTGTTCATTTACAAACCACTTTGGGGAACAACCTGAGGAACCTCATAGTGCCGCTAATCCTTAAAAAAAACAGTATATATACTGTCTGGAGTGCATGTGGAATGGCTGAACTTACTTAGCTTAACCGTTTCCTGCACCACGCATATTTATCTTACAGTTCCATTCCTACACAGTTTATTCATTCTCATGGAAAAGCTGATTGAGACAAAAGATGTGGGTACAATAAACAAGACCTGAGGACTGAAAGACATCATTCATTCATTCATTCATTCATTATCTCTAGCCGCTTTATCCTTCTACAGGGTCGCAGGCAAGCTGGAGCCTATCCCAGCTGACTACGGGCGAAAGGCGGGGTACACCCTGGACAAGTCGCCAGGTCATCACAGGGCTGACACATAGACACAGACAACCATTCACACTCACATTCACACCTACGGTCAATTTAGAGCCACCAGTTAACCTAACCTGCATGTCTTTGGACTGTGGGGGAAACCGGAGCACCCGGAGGAAACCCACGCGGACACGGGGAGAACATGCAAACTCCACACAGAAAGGCCCTCGCCGGCTCGAACCCAGGACCTTCTTGCTGTGAGGCGACAGCGCTAACCACTACACCACCGTGCCGCCTGAAAGACATCAAGGAGGGAAAAAAAAAACATGTTGGAAATATGGAGGCTAGGCTAGGCTAGGTTTCATAAAATCACAAACAAACAAATTCATAAAGTGATAAATTCCCGAATATGTTTTTAATCCTCTTGAAATTGCTTTAAAATTGCCTTCAGTTTTCCTTTTAATAAAAAAAAAATCATATCTGGATGCATACTGGACATAGTGTCATGTCCTAGCTGGCTAGTGACGTGCTAGTTAACTATTATATATGACTAATGTAGGAGCATCAGTATCAGTGTCTCAATTTTCATTGTCACTGCACAGTTACTCATATGTCATTAAACCCCCCAAAAAAGCATGCTGTTTTGTTTGTTTTTTTCTGAAATTTTCCAGATGTGATTCATCAAAAACAGTGAAGCACAGCCCCAAATCAGTCTTTTTTTTTCTTTATCCAGGAAGCACAATAATCATGTGCTTCCCAGCTTCTGGCTGCAGTGCATTCTGGGAAATGCAGTTGAAAATTTCTTAGAACTTTATTCTTTTATAATTGCACAGTCAAGGATGAAAGACTGTATTTCCTCTCACTCTTGGCTCAGCCGTGGAATCTGTGATGTGATGATGCTGATCCAACCTTGCAAAATGAAGAGATCTGGTTCCTTGACAAAAGCCACTATTTTTCCAAGTTTTTTTTCCTATAAATGTATGACTTTTTAATTTCAGAATTTCTGTGTTTCTTCTCGTAAATGTGTAAATTTTTAATTTTGGAATTTCTGTGTGTGTGTGTGTGTGTGTGTGTGTGTGTGTGTGTGTGTGTGTGTTTTCTCTCTCTCGTAAATTTGTGAATATTTAATCTCAGAATTCCTGTGGAGTTTTTTCTGGTAAATTTGTGACTTTTTAATTTCAGAATTTTTTTTTACAAATTTATGACTTTATAATCTTCAAGAATATCTGAGTTTTTTTTTCTTTTTTTAAGTAAAACATGGAATTGCAGCGGAGAACAAAAAGTTATAATTTATTACACAAATTAATAAGCTATAAAATATATGAATATACTTTTCATACTTGAATTATAATAATTATCCATGTTTGCTCATAAAATGATAAATGAAAGAAGAAGAACAACAGCTTTATTCATCACATGTACACTTGTGAAATTCCTCTCTGCATTTAACCCATCTGAAGCAGTGAATACACACATGAGCAATGAGCACACACACATACCCAGAGCAGTGAGCAGCCATGCTAACAGCACCTGGGGAGCAGTTGGAGGTTCGGTGCCTCGCTCAAGGCTGCCACAGCCTAAGGCCGCCCCATGTTAACCTAACCGCATGTCTTTGGACTGTGGGGGAAACCGGAGCACCCGGAGGAAACCCACACAGACAAGGGGAGAACATGCAACCCAGAACCTTCTTCCTGTGAGGCGACAGTGCTAACCACTACATCACTATGCTGCCCACCAGGCTTGTAGCACTTGAGTCTAGGACTCAGACTCGAGTCCGACTTGTGCCCTAATTCTTAATTTCCCTGAGGGAACCATCCCAAAGGGATCAATAAAGATTTTTATTTAAAAATCTAATCGAATCTAATTTTAAGGACTTGTGACTTGACTTGGACTCGTGCATTAACTGCATTCGGACTCAGAAATTGGAGACGAGGACTTGGATTTTTTTCTTTATTTTTTGTAATATGGCAAAATAATTTCGCATAAGATATTTATTTTGTGGGGCGGCACGGTGGTGTAGTGGTTAGCGCTGTCGCCTCACAGCAAGAAGGTCCGGGTTCGAGTCCGGCGAGGGCCTTTCTGTGTGGAGTTTGCATGTTCTCCCCGTGTCCGCGTGGGTTTCCTCCGGGTGCTCCGGTTTCCCCCACAGTCCAAAGACATGCAGGTTAGGTTAACTGGTGACTCTAAATTGACCGTAGGTGTGAATGTGAGTGTGAATGGTTGTCTGTGTCTATGTGTCAGCCCTGTGATGACCTGGAGACTTGTCCAGGGTGTACCCCGCCTTTCGCCCGTAGTCAGCTGGGATAGGCTCCAGCTTGCCTGCGACCCTGTAGAACAGGATAAAGCGGCTAGAGATGATGATGATGATGATGATATTTATTTTGTACTAATTTTGTGTAAGAGTGTCACACCTGCATGCTTTGGCACGTGCATCAGATAGACTCTTGGGTGCGCGCTGGACTACACACATGCCAAGCATTCTCTCACGAGCGTGCGCCGTAAATGACTCACACTTGCACAGGATTAAGGCGCAAACAGTGTGCCTATATAAAAACTGTGAAAACACACTTACTTTGCGAAGTATTGAGTTACATTGCTGACACGTTACCGAGCCTTATTTCCTTGTTTGGTTTCCGGATTTCCTGTTTTTCGTCTTTGATTCTGCTGACTCTATGATAGTCTGTTTGTACCTCACTCAACCTATCGCCTGTTTTACTGCTTTAGGATTTTGCCTGCTGTTCTGGATTGTTTACCTGTCTTCACTTGTTTTAATAAACACACCTTCTGCACTTACATCCGTCTCCCAACCATCTCTGACAGAATACTCCGCAATCCCTGACAAAGGGAAGCACATTCACTTGTTCATATGTCATGTTCAGGAACCAACTAATGTTAATGGCGCTAAAACAGCCACCATCAAATGTTGCGGTTGGAGTGTTGGACTCGACTCAGACTGGACTCAATTTTTTTTTAATGACTTGGACTTGACTCGGACTTGAACACTGGGGACTTGAGACTGGACTTGGACTCGAGGTTTAGTGACTCAACTACAACACTGCCGCCCACAAACAAACACAAAATGAGAGAAAAGGTAAGTAAAAAAGTTATTGGTGGTGTTGCTTCTTAAAATACTGAAGCTGGATGTGGCCTTCAGCAGAAATCCGATCACACTGTTGATGATCTTGGCTCACGCTGGCTGTAAAGTGGCAGGACTTGGCACTTCTGTGACATTTGAAGGACTTTCCCACAGCTGGAGGGCAACATTTCTGACCTTATTAAGTTCTGCAGATTCACACACTGTCTTGTGAACCTCCTCTTACATTAACTCTGACAGTGTGAGTGTCTAACTGGATGTCCCTTTGTCCCATTTCACTGCATTCACATTCAGCTGAGCACCATTTTAAAGGGGAACTGAAGTCATTTTTAAACTTGCTTTATTTCTTAATTAACGTGTTATTCAATTACGTTTTTGGTTTCATTAACCTTATATCGTGACTCATATTAGCATATTATTTTACACTTATCAGCCTTTTCAGTTTTTAGCCATGTTGAATGTAGTTCGCAGTGCTGGGCACATTACTTTGAAAAAGTAATTAGTTACAAGTACTAGTTACTTCTCCAAAAAAGTAATTGCGTTAGTAACTGCGTTACTTCACTAGAAAAGTAACTAGTTACCAGGAAAAGTATTTATTGCGTTACTTTTTTTTTTTGCTTACAGATAAACGAGGATAACTGTTCTTTTCTAGTGAAGTAACGCAGTTACTAACGCAATTACTTTTTTGGAGTACAGAGTACAGAGTCAGTGAGCAATTAAGTCCTCACAGTTTACAGCATTATGATAACCTGGTTTATTACAGTTAGCTTAGCTTTCACCATTTACAATAGGTCAGGAAGATCTTTGATAGTGTTTTTAAGGAAGCATCCTAAACAAAAATCACAGGCAAAATAACATAACAGATCAAGGATGAATACCCTGTTTATCTGTTATGTTATTTTGCCTGTGATTTTTGAAATTATGCCGGTGTTTCCAGTTCGAAAATGCGACTTTGCGGCTTGGTGCTGCCATTGTCTCTTCCCCATCTCTGTGTGCGCGTGTGTGTGCGTAGCGGGAAAACACAATCGACTCCACCCACCTAGAACATCTTAGCAAATCACGATTTGTTCTCTTGCATTCAAAGGGTGAATGGGAGAATGTAAAAGCCATATTGGTACATAATTATTATTATATATTGCGGTACCGTGTTGCCAATGCTCATGTTGTCAAGGCGCCCATATCAAATTGTAACGCATCACGTTACTTCCCGAGTAACGGTAACGGCGATACAAATATGGATTAAGTAACTAAGTAATTATTCCGTTACCCAAAATGTGGCTCCGTTAGTAACGCCGTTATACTCTAACGCCGTTATTCCCAGCACTGGTAGTTTGTATGGTCCACAGCAGGTGTCGCTTATCCATGTGATCTTCACAAGACTTGTGTGAGACTTCAAATGTGAAGTGTCAGTGGCACCATTTTGAAAACTGTTTACACAGTGGCCAGATCACCATCTCATCTCATTATCTGTAGCCGCTTTATCCTGTTCTACAGGGTCGCAGGCAAGCTGGAGCCTATCCCAGCTGACTACGGGTGAAAGGTGGGGTACACCCTGGACAAGTCGCCAGGTCATCGCAGGGCTGACACATAGACACAGACAACCATTCACACTCACATTCACACCTACGGTCAATTTAGAGTCACCAGTTAACCTAACCTGCATGTCTTTGGACTGTGGGGGAAACCGGAGCACCCGGAGGAAACCCAAGCGGACACGGGGAGAACATGCAAACTCCGCACAGAAAGGCCCTCGTCAGCCACAGGGCTTGAACCCGGACCTTCCTGCTGTGAGGCGACAGCGCTAACCACTGCACCACCGTGCTGCCCCCAGATCACCATATCATTCCAATTTAGATTAATTGTGAGATTTGTCAGCTTCATCAGTGATGGAGTGTCAGTCCTGCGCGCTGTGGCATGTGCACCTGAAGGCGCGTCTCGGGCTGTGCACATGCTATGAACAAGGTGCACCTGAGCTAAATTAAGGAACTGTGTGTTTGCCTATTTAAGGACTGTGCTGAGAAGGTCCGGGTTCGAGCCCCATGACTGGCGAGGGCCTTTCTGTGCGGAGTTTGCATGTTCTCCCCGTGTCTGTGTGGGTTTCCTCTGGGTGCTCCGGTTTCCCCCACAGTCCAAAGACATGCAGGTTAGGTTAACTGGTGACTCTAAATTGACCGTAGGTGTGAATGTGAGTGTGAATGGTTGTCTGTGTCTATGTGTCAGCCCTGTGATGACCTGGCGACTTGTCCAGGGTGTACCCCGCCTTTGGCCCTAGTCAGCTGGGATAGGCTCCAGCTTGCCTACGACCCTGTAGAACAGGATAAAGTGGCTAGAGGTAATGAGATGAGATGAGATGAGATGAGATGAGGACTGTGCTGATGCATTTGCATCACAAAGTATTACAATACGCATGTACACATTACCGAGCCTTTCTACCCGTTGTCTTGATTTCCTGTTTCTTGTTCTTGTCCTTGCTTAGCCTTTGATGTACTGTGTGCGCCTCGACCGACCCTTTTGCCTGTATTCTCGTTTTGGATTGTTTGCCTGTGTGTATATTGTCTCACTGTATATATATATTCTGCACTTTATTAAACTGTATATTTCTGCACATGCATCCGCCTCCCTCGTGTACGTGACATGGAGATTATTCCATACGACTTCGAACCAACGTGGAGTAGAGAAGAGTTGGAAAGACGACAGGATAAGGACTAGTCCATCACACTGGTATTTATGTCATTACTGTCGCACAATTAAAACGTACCAGATCAGGCGGCTGGTGGGTTTTCAAAATAATAAATACATGCATGTATTTTTGTGATAAATACATATTATACTGAGCGCATTTCCCACATAATCCTCACTAAGGTTTCAGACAGCACTACAAAATGGCGTCCCCACTATATAGTGCCCTATATAGTGAGTAGGGAGCAATTTTGGACACAGGGAAAACTTCCGGCTTGATTACGTCAGCATTCGAAGGAGGGCCTGCGCGTCTTTTGACAATGTTGGTGGACGATGGTCACTTTGATTTCCGCTGTATGTTTTACTTCCGTCCTACGATGGTCTCAGCACAGGTCTCAGCAAATCTCGTTTACGGCCATTGCTTTGACATATAGACTGATGTATTACGTAGCATATTTCAAACACTCATAACTTTCTATAGCAGTGACAAAATAGCTGTCAGAAATGCATTCTTATATTTTATAAAATGAGATAAATATAATTTTGATAATAAAAAATGCCTTCAGTTCTCCTTTAAATAGGAAGGCAATTAGCAGATGAAGTCTCGAGTGTAAATCATATACAGCATTTAGTTTCTTCTTCAGCACTTCCCTGCACTGAGAACAGCTGATGTGCTTCCTCGAGCCTGTTCTCATCACAAAACCAACTTCTTTTCTAAAAGTGAAAGCATGGAGGATGTAACAAAACTAAAACTCTGATTCCAGCCATGCTGAGAACAGACTGTGAGATATACGATGAAGATCCCCAAACACTTGACCTGCAATGAAAGAAAATTCCGACTTTCTTGCTTGGATGCCATCAATCAGCCTGAAATCAGTTTCTGCAGAAAGTGTTGAGTGTTTGAGGTAATTAGGATATTTTTCTGCCCATTTTCACCGTTATCTGTTGCTGTCCCATGAGTCTGATACCATCCTATTGATCGTAGCAGCACTCACACTCTGGTGATTTTCATACAAGACTTCATAAGTATACATACATTAACTTTACTTGGACATATATTAGGTTTTAGAGTCTCCATTTCATTATCTATGCAACTGAGATCACCTATATCATGTTGTATAGTTTTTAGCATGTCTTTAGCGCCCTCTACTTGGGATTCAGTGAATCATTGCTTATAATCACTCATCTTCGCATTTCTAAGATGGATCATAAGAGAGGGTTAACTCAATAATGGCACATGTATCAAATTTAATATGCACATTTGACAGGCTTAGATTTCATTATATTACACAGATGCGAGTTTTTTACTGGGAAATACCCCACTTGTAATTTTCATACGAGCTCCATCTGGGACATGGAAAAAGAACAAAACTTTATCACATGCACACTTCAAGCACAATGAGATTCATCCTCTGCATTTAACCCATCTGAAGCAGTGAAAACACACACGCAGAGCAGTGGGCAGCCATACTACAGCGCCCAGGGCGCAGTTGGAGGTTAGGTACCTTGCTCAAGGCCACTTCAGCCCAAGGCTACCCCATGTTAACCTAATTGCATGCCTTTGAACTGTAGGGGAAACCGGAGCAAACCCACACTGACACAGGGAGAACATGCAAACTCCACACAGAAAGGCTCCCGCCAACCACTGGGCTTGAACCCAGAACCTTCTTGCTGTGAGGCGACAGTACTAACCACTACACCACTGTGGAGAATGAAAACCATGACAAATCTCTACATGTCACTCGTGAGGAAATCGATGAATTGTTTTGATAAATTTGGGTACTTTGTGTTTGTGAACGTGTCTATATAATAAGAAAAGGCACCTGTTGGCTTGAAGATATGAAGTTTATCTTCTCTTGTTGAAAAACTCACATTTTTCATTCGAAATACATCGTGGATCTGAGCGACATATTTCCCGATATTTCACTCTGATGATGCCACTCCCAGTGTTCTCCCGCTGACTAGGCTTGCATTCTCAAAGTAGCGAACCAGTTCAAAATTAATATTCTTTTGATTAATTTGTGCATTTTATTTTTTTTTGTGGATGTGTCCATATAATATAAAGAACATCACATGGTGGCATAAAGATATCAAGTTTATCTTCTCATGTTGAAAAATATTTTCACTCGCTCACTTCACTCACTCGTTATATATACAGTACACTGTACATTCACCAGTCAAAGATAAACTTCATATCTTCACGCCACCGTGTAATATCTTCTCTATATCATGCTTCTGAGGTCGCCTATAACGTGTTGTATACTTGTTAGTGCATTTCCTGTGTTTTCAGTGAACTATGATTTATTTTTAACAGTATTTGCATGTATCCAGGTTTATAAGGTGAAATGGAGATAAAAAGTAAACCGTGAAAACATCATTCTTGAATACAATGAAGGCAAAAATGTAACCAGTGGCAAATTGCTGTGATAGAAAAAAAAAGGACTTTCTTTTCCAGTAACTCCACTTTCAGAACCCCCCCCCCAATCACTGATTATTTCCCAGCATGAAAGAGAGTGTTTTATTCTTATCCAGTGTCTGATGAACATCAGCTCCTGTAACTCCCACCTGTCTGGACTTGAAAAGTTCAACACAAATTAAAAAAAGTATTTGACGAGTCGTAGATGAAACATGACGCCTCTGCGCTCCTGCTGGCTGTCAGCATGACGCAGACTCAAGTGTTAAGATGTGTGTGTGAGTGAGAGTGGGAGAAGAAAGCTGCTAAGGGACAGCAGATGCATTTGATGTTCGCTGGAGTGCAGTGTAGGTAAATCCCTCACAGCAGTGGGTTGGGGAAGGAAGCAGCAGCTCGAGGAGTTTGGCTGATTTGTGGGAGGTTTGGCTGCTCCCACACCACAGACAGCTGGCAGATGGAGCACATCACCATTACCTGCACTCACACCACTGCTTCAGAGCAGGAGCCATGTCATGAGTCTTCAGAGAAATGCTCAAGAAACACCATGCTAGGATTGAGAATGCGCACACACTGTTTAAACATCTGGGAGGTTGCTCACACAGTTCTGACTAACACATTTAACCAGACAAAATCAAATCCTTCTGAGTCTTCATACAGCAGCGAGACATCCCTGGAAACAATCACATCCAGGACAAGATTTTGCTTTGACCACGTCACTGCTCAAATCAAGTTTTGTTCGCAACATAGCATGTTTTGGTGTGCTCTAAACAATTTCACCAGTTGACTGAAAATACTCAAACTCCTCCCACAAGTCTGAATAAACATCTCACAGTACAGTGAAACAATTCTTCCAGCAGAAGTTTTATACTTTCAGCCTTAAAACCAACAAAGAAAATGAAGTCCATCCTACTGTGTCAAATATCATCTAAAAAAAATTATCCAGCATAAAAAAAGTAGTTGGAAAACTTAAAGAAATTAAAATGTTTAAAAGTTTTCCAACGATTTTGTTTGTTTTATGCTTATCAGGATGCAAGCACTTACAGATGTATGTGCAGAGGACAGCAGGGAACGCAGACTGGCAAACAAATCCAAAACACTAGACAAAATCGAAGTCAACGGACAGGCAGAGGTCGATCGATCGGCAGAGTAATAACGGCTAGATGAAAGAGTAACAATAATGAGGGTCGAAACCATGATAAGGCAGGCAGAATAAGGCTGGTATGACAAAAAAGAAAGAAAGCACAACTTTATTCATCACACACTTGTGAAATTCCTCTCTGCATTTAACCCATCTGAAGCAATGCACATATACATGAGCACACACACATACCCAGAGCAGTGGGCAGCCATGCTAACAGCGCCCGGGGAGCAGTTGGGAGTTAGGTGCCGTGCTCAAGGGCACCTCAGCCCAAGGCCGTCCCATATTAACCTAACCTGCATGTCTTTGGACTGTGGGGGAAACCGGCGCAAACCCAGACAGACACAGGGAGAACATGCAAACTCCACACAGGAAGTCCCCCGCCAGCCACTGGGCTCAAACCCAGTAAGTAAGACACTGAACAATACTTCACATTAAGTAAGTGTGGGAGAGGTGTTTATATAGCGGGGGCTGATTAACCAGGAAATGAGTGACAGGTGTAATTAATAGACAGGCGATAGAGGGCGCTGTGGTTCTTGGGTGCTGTAGTTCAGATCGGCCATGTTTGTAGTCTGACTGGAAGTGGCGCTCTCTGTTGTGTTACTGACAATGCTGGATTAATTGTTTAGATGATATATGACACACAGTCATAAGAATAGGGGAGGTGTTTTTGTTTGTGGGTGACATAACAACTAAATTGGTGAAAACAAACAACAACAAATCAATCAATTAATGAATCAATCAGTAAAGCAATTAATGGAAACAAATAAACAAATACAGTGATTAAGGGAATTTTAAACAAACTAACTAACAAACAGACAAATAGGTTTTCCAGGCCATGTCATAGAATTGCTATGAATTATAAACATTTTACAATTTCAGGCTTATTAAAAAAAAACTTAAAATGAACTGGTTATTTATTTATTTATTTATTTATTTATGTGGACTTGCGCTGTTAAATCAATGTTGGATATAGTTTTATTTTTCCAGATGTTGTAAATTACAAGCACATTTCTGCCAAGTGAGAAAATTTTCACAAAAAAAAAAGTTTTGTTTCTTGTGGTGAAAAAGAATAAAATAAAGTAAAAATGCTTCAGATATTTTCAGATGGACTCAAAGTCCAAGTGGTGCTGTTTCAGAAATTCCAGCCCACCAGGAGCTTTAATCAGCATCCTTCTGACCAGTAACCATGACCAGATCTCATAGACGTGTTCGTTCAGGCACTGAATTCGAACCTCGGCACAAACAGCAATTATTACATTCTTCTGGGTCAAGTGGAGCGACACAGTTATAATGCACAGCTGGGAGTGTGTTCTGATACTTGTGTGTGGGTGTTTACACTATTGTTGTCTATACCTGGGCGGCACGGTGGTGTAATGGTTAGCACTGTTGCCTCACAGCAAGAAGGTTCTGGGTTCGAGCCCAGCGGCTGGCGAGGGCCTTTCTGTGCGGAGTTTGCATGTTCTCCCCGTGTCCGCATGGGTTTCCTCCGGGTGCTCCGGTTTCCCCCACAGTCCAAAGACAAGCAGGTTAGGTTAACTGGTGATTCTAAATTGACCGTAGGTGTGAATGTGAGTGTGAATGGTTGTCTGTGTCTATGTGTCAGCCCTGTGATGACCTGGTGACTTGTCCAGGGTGTACCCCGCCTTTCGCCCGTAGTCAGCTGGGATAGGCTCCAGCTTGCCTGCGACCCTGTAGAACAAGATAAGTGGCTACAGATAATGGATGGATGGATGGATGTTGTCTGTACTCTACTGTACAAGGTGATCACAAACATCAAGCACACCACACATATGAAATACTGGATTTTTATTTAAAGCAAAGTGTCTCTGTGATTTTCTGGCAGAAATTTCTCATGCAGTAACATACTCTCTCCAGTGTTGTGTTGGAAAACACAGGAGGGTGTTACAGGAAGTCAGGCAGCCTGTGTGTATAGTATGTGTCATGGGAAGCCACACAGTACACTCGGGAGTCTATGGCACATGCTAGATTGAATCAAAGCACATCGGTCACTTATTAGACTCTTAGTGCTCGCTCTAATGAAGTGCTACAAAGCCTTAAAAGAAAGAAGAAAACAGAAAGTATAAATGTTATTTTAAAACTGTAGGTGGTACAGTGACTTCATAACTTTGTGACATTGTATGACTGCATAATTACCGTTGGACCCTTTGGACCATTTCATCAAACCCACACTGAATCAGAAATACATTCGTATGCCTCAACTCAGCTCAGAGTGCATGAAAGCACAGTTATGCTAATGGGAACGCTGAGAGCTTCACGCATAACAACAAGAATGGCAAAGAATCAGAGTGGAGTCAGGGGCTGACTGAGGGTTTTGAAGGAGCGCTTCAAAGAACAAAAAAAAAGAAAAAAGGAAAAAGAGAAACTGTAAGGGAGCAGTGCTGGCTGTCATATTGAGATCGATGTGTTTGGGCTGTAATCGATGATGAATATGGCATCATGGACAGATGAGAACATATTCAGGCCTCATGGCTGAACGTCCATCAGCAGCCATGGAGACACACGCTGGAAAATCGATGGATGTTATTTGGGAGGTGGGCGGGGCACTTGACATACAATCTTCCTGCCTTCCTTAATTTATATTCCAGAAACCTGTCAGAGATCACATGACCTTTCTCTGACACTCTCGATCAGAAGCTAAATCTTGATTATTAGCATGTATGATGTATCATTTGAGTTCATGAGGACGTAAAGAATGGTTGGACATTTAAAGGCATAATTACATCCGACAGAGGAAGCCATTTTCATCTATCATGGTTAGCTGAACAAAAGCAGGGATGAGAAATGGAGATGAAAAGCAGATACTGTTGTATCGAATCATTCATTTGGATTTTTGTGATTTTTATTTCACATACATGAAAAAGGTTTGTGTAACTTTTCTGTCAAAGTGTTTGACAAATGGATAAACCAAGGAATGAAAGTTTAGAAGTATGACTTCAGCCTGAATGCCCCTCACTAAACTCGGTTAACTTTTTGATTTATGTCAAACAGCCTTCATATCGGGTGTGTCCTTTTCTTGTTTCCTTTTTGGGGCTGTTGTCATTCTGACATTTTGTGTCCCATCTAACAAAATGACATCCTTACAAAGTTCCCTGAACATCCTCAAAAGTCATAAAACTGTTTGTAATTAACATCATATAGACGTTATTTTGTAGGGTCCTCTGAAAGTTCATTCTGACGTCCTCACAACGTCTTCACAACGTCACGTTTTCCTGGACATTTCCATACGATCGCTTCAACTATACAAAGGATTATTAAATTAAAACTAAAAAAAATATGATTTGTACATATATGCCATGAATATACAGTTCTGTGCAAAAGTCTTAGGCACATGTAAAGAAATGCTGTCGACACCAAAAATGGCTTTAAAATAATGAAATGAAATGTTTCAACATTAAAAAATATGCTAAACAGTAAGCAGTAAGCTTTAATAAATGAAACAAAGTCAATATTTGGTGTGAGCCGACCCATTCTTTAAAAAAAATAGTAGTTTCAGGTACAGTGAGGGCAGTTTGGTAAGGAAATGAGCTGTAGGTTTTACTGAGCATCTTACAGAACCAGCCACAGTTCTTCTGCACACTTTGACTGTCACACTCACTTCTTCATTTTGCACCAAAACCCAGTAGCCTTCATTTTGTTTTCTTTTTTCATCTGAAAAGTGCTCTCTTATGGAATATGCTGCTCAGATACAACCTTTTTTTTTGTAACATTTAATTTTGTGCTGGAAAACGAATGTTTGGACTCTAAAATGTTTTTGTACTGACTCGATAATGTAGAAGTCATAAAATAGAAATCTATAACAAAGTTTGCATGCCAGCCTTGATGTGTTAAACATCTGATCATGTCAACTAGAAGATTACAGAATGGGGAAATCTTTCTGTCTTGATAAAGTTCAGGCTGTGTTTGTTCTCTGAATGTCAGATGATCCCACAGTGTCAGATTTGTCACTTCTTGATTGGTCATTCTATCAAGCCGTCCTCCCCTTTATTTACATCTATGACAGCTGAAAAAAACATTGTACTGCTCTATCCATTTAATCATTACATGACATTACATTAATGACATTTTGCAGACACTCTTATCCAGAGTGACGTACAACAGGACCCTAACATACCCAGGGAGCATTTGGGGGTGAGGTGCCTTGCTCAAGGGCACTTCAACCATTCCTGCTGGTCCAGGGACCCAAACCAGCGACCTTTTGATCCCAAAGCTGCTTCTCTAAACTTTAGGCCATGGCTTCCCCATAGCCTTTACAGCAGCATCACAAATAATGCAAAGAAGTTGTACTGCAAGAGTTTTCCCTTCCGACTCAGTCCCAGTTTCTGTTCAGTTCCCCAGATCATGAATTAGGTTTTGATCTAAGTGATAAGGGAAAGACTGATACTGGGATAAGATTAATTGAGCACAGAACTGGCAAGAGAACATGGTTATTGCTTTTAAAAAGTAGTAGTCCATCCATATTTAAATAAATTTCCAAAATATTTAGTGCATTCATCATGGTTGAAGGGTCAGACTGCAAATGTTCCAGAATTCTTTGTTTGACATCCAACTCAACACATTCCACCCCTGGCACATTTGTTATTGAGATTGCCTGCATGTTTCCCATTAATCTTCTTGTGGTGGTAAGGAGATCAGAATGTGCAGGTTTTAGCAGCAACTTCAGAAGAGCATCAACTGCATTGTGTTTGACATTAAGCAATCCAGCTAGGTACTGTAATTGTTCCCTCAGAGAACTACCACCTGAATAATGGTCTTGACTTTCTGATTCTGCAGCATGATACACACTGGACAGATTGACAGTGAAAATCACAATAATAAACAGTCTCCAAGACACTTCTTTCAGAACTTGAAGTTGGCACATCTGGGTCCTGCAGAGACAAATCAAACTGTCCTTGAGCTGGAGATCATGTGATTGAGACAGTCTTGTCCAATTATCCTGTTATTTCTTCTCCATGGACTTGAAGGAAATTGACACTCTTAAATAAATAAATACACACACACACACACAAAAAAAAGAGCCATTTTCATATAATCTCCAAGATGCTGATTCAGTCAGATACTAATAGCACTGTTTAGTTTATAAGAATAAAGTGTGATAAAGTTTATCAACAGTCCTTTCGCGAGGGTGATGCTAACACTGCACTGTTTTTCACGTAGACTTGCTAGTGGCATGCTCGTGACTACAGACATTCTCATTAGTCTCCAGTGAGTTTAAAATGGTATAGTACTAAAAAAAAATGTCTGTGAAGGTTCTCAGTCATCCAGGTCATAAAGAGGAGTAAAAGAAGCCATTTTTATCAATCTGGAATGACCATCGCTAAACAGAGGACGTGGTCTGAGACACTACTTATCAGCCACCTACAATGCAGTCATTGGCACACTTCCCAGAAAACTGAATACACATCCATACCAAAACTCAGCTCACTCCAATGACTCACATGATGGCAGAGAGAGAGCCAATGACCCACAGATCACCCTAATGACCCTCTAGCCTGCTAATACCATTCACGTCTGGCCTCCAATGACCCTAAAGGCCAATTTATGCTGACAACGCAGTCCTCACATACGGCGTCGCAGATAGCGTCTGCGTAGCCCCCCCACCTTCGCAGACGCTCTGCGCGCACTTCCCAAAAATTGTGACCACCGCAGAAGCCTCGCAGACAGCGTTGCAGACAAGAGGGCTCTGATTGGTCCACTCTACATCCGCTGTACACGCACTTCCGCTTCCCTACTTTCCCGGTTTGGTTTGTTTTCACGACTGCCATTTTTAAAAACACGAGCGAAGATGGAGCAGCACGAAGACTGGTTGATCGAGGAAGTGAGGAAGTACGTACATCTATACGACTCCAGTTCTAGTCATTATAAGTAACCGGAGGATAAACACTCCACTAACCACACCCACCAACTACTCCTAGCGATTTCGCGACTTCGCGCCCCCTTGCGTTGTGGCGGTGAATAACATCGCGCACGGCTATTACTCCCCGCTCAACGATAAATTACAACTGTCTGCGAAAAGCTATCTGCGAAAGCCTTGTTGCAAGAGCATGCAGAGGCCTTAACACCTACAGGATGACTCAATGACCCATGTGACCTCAGCAACTCTTCTTAGGGCTTGCTTTTGGTCCACTAGAGGATAAATACCTGGAACTCCCCACTAGTCAGACATAACTGAAGAAGCCTTTCAGATGAGTGGTGAAACATCTTCAAGAATTTCAAGCAAGTCCAGTTGCTTTCTTTCGCACCTATGCTCCAAAAAACAAGCTTCTTGACCTGCTTACTGTTTATGTACAAATATAAGTTTAATTAACAGAACCTGTTTGATTTTTTTTTCAAACGAGGTTGTAAAGATTTGCATAAACTGATGATGCGTATACACTGTCCATGCTGGACTCTTCTTCTTCTTCCAGCTGCTCCTGATAGGGGTTGCCACAGCAGACCTGCTCCACATATTTGATTTGGCATAGGTTTTTACACCGGGTTCCCTTCCTGACACAACCCTCCCCAACCTATCTGGGCTTGGGACCGGCACTAAGTAAGCACTGGCTTGTGCAACCCCAGTGGCTGGGTATTTTACCTAATCTGCATGTCTTTGAACTGTGGGAGAAACCGGAGCACCCAGAGGAAACCCACACAGACATGAGGAGAACATGGAAACTCCACACAGAAAGGCCACTGTCAACCATGAGGTTCAAACCCAGAACCTTCTTGTTGTGAGGTGACAGTGATAACCATTGCACCACTGTGCCACCCAGCTCACTGTCCATGCTGGACTATTTAATATTATATCCCTCATCAAAAAATTCCCATGTAGGGATTGGCCAAGGATGGCTCACGGGACATAAAATACTTCCCCCATTGATTCAGGAATGTATCTCATGACACCCAAAATAAAAAAAATAAAAATAAATGGATATGGTTTGAGTCAGTCATGTTGTATCCTGGATATACAATGAACTGGCATGACAATTTCAAGCTATACCACTGACTCGAGTCACAGCTGTGGCCCCGCAAGAATTTCTGTGTGTATAGATCTACAGTGGTGCTTGAAAGTTTGTGAACCCTTTAGAATTTTCTATATTTCTGCATAAATATGACCGAAAACATCATCAGATTTGCACACAAGTCCTAAAAGCAGATAAAGAGAACCCAGTTAAACAAATGTCACAAAAATATCATACTTGGTCATTTATTTATTGAGGAAAATGATCCAATATTACATATCTGTGAGTGGCAAAAGTATGTGAACCTCTAGGATTAGCAGTTAATTTAAAGGTGAAATTAGAGTCAGGTGTTTTCAATCAATGGGATGACAATCAGGTGTGAGTGGGCACCCTGTTTTATTTAAAGAACAGGGATCTATCAAAGTCTGATCTTCACAACATATGTTTGTGGAAGTGTTTCATGGCATGAACAAAGGAGCTTTCTGAGGACTTCAGAAAAAGCTTTGTTGATGCTCATCAGGCTGGAAAAGGTTACAAAACCATCTCTAAAGAGTTTGGACTCAACCAATCCATAGTCAGACAGTTTGTGTACAAATGGAGGGAATTCAAGACCATTGTTACCCTCCCCAGGAGTGGTCGACCAACAATGATCACTCCAAGAGCAAGGCATGTAATAGTCGGCGAGGTTACAAAGGACCCCAGGGTAACTTCTAAGCAACTGAAGGCCTCTCTCACATTGGCTAATGTTAATGTTTATGAGTTCACCATCAGGAGAACACTGAACAATAATAGTGTGCATGGCAGGGTTGCAAGGAGAAAGCCACTGCTCTCCAAAAAGAACATTGCTGCTCATCTGCAGTTTGCTAAAGATCACGTGGACAAGCCAGAAGGCTATTGGAAAAATGTGTTGTGGATGGATGAGACCAAAATAGAACTTTTTGGTTTAAATGAGAAGCATTATGTTTGGAGAAAGCAAAACACTGCATTCCAGTATAAGAACCTTATCCCATCTGTGAAACATGGTGGTGGTAGTATCGTGGTTTGGGCCTGTTTTGCTGCATCTGGGCCAGGACGGCTTGCCATCATTGATGGAACAATGAATTCTGAATTATACCAGCAAATTCTAAAGGAAAATGTCAGGACATCTGTCCATGAACTGAATCTCAAGAGAAGGTGGGTCATGCAGCAAGACAACGACCCTAAGCACACAAGTCATTCTACCAAAGAATGGTTAAAGAAGAATCAAGTTAATGTTTTGGACTGGCCAAGTCAAAGTCCTGACCTTAATCCAATTGAAATGTTGTGGAAGGACCTGAAGCAAGCAGTTAATGTGAGGAAACCCACCAACATCCCAGAGTTGAAGCTGTTCTGTACGGAAGAATGGGCTAAAATTCCTCCAAGCTGGTGTGCAAGACTTTTATCAACAGCTACCGGAAACGTTTATGCCATTATTGCTGCACAAGGGGGTCACACCAGATACTGAAAGCAAAGGTTGACATACTTTTGCCAATCACAGTTATGTAATATTGGATCATTTTCCTCAATAAATAAATGACCAAGTATAATATTTTTGTCTCATTTGTTTAACTGGGTTCTCTTTATCTACATTTAGGACTTGTGTGAAAATCTGATGATGTTTTAGGTCCTATTTATGCAGAAATATAGAAAATTCTAAAGGGTTCACAAACTTTCAAGCACCACTGTATGTATCATGATCATGCCTATGTGACAGATTGGGCAATGCCCTCCAATCTGACTCTGACTAGTTACTTGCTCCTTTTTGTGGTTGGTTGAGCCGTGAGTACTAGGGACTTTTACATTGATAAATTTGGCTCTGGGACGTGACGTTGGTCTCTTTCCGTCCTGCTGTTGTGCTGGGAGCAAAAACGCCGGCTGGTGTGTGGGTTGCTGCTGGCTGGGAACATTATCCGGGAGGTTCGGTGCTTTCAGGTAGGCATTTAATATTAGTACTGTTTGATATGTCCGCTCGTTGTATTGTCTAGTGGTTCGGGAGCTGACTCTGTGACTATATCCCACTTCTAGTCACGTCCATGTTGGAACTGCACCCTGCTGTGGATCTATTTTCACTTCAGCACGTTTAGCTACTGCATCTGCGCTTGTGGTACAACTTCTTTGTGAATTGGCGTTTCGCCCCATCGCCTGGGCTCTATTGCAGACCTGCTTGGCTGTTACTAAATCATTGGGTTTGGAGTGGCCGAGGGGTTGGCTCATGTGGGTTTGACCGCAGTCAGTGAAAGGTAAGCTGGCTCTATTTTTGTGTTCGTCACATCGATTATTATGACACCATTGGTCACTAATTTGCCCTCACTTCTTTTAGTGTGTGGTCTTAGTGTGACGTGACCGAAACGTGGATCTATGCCATGAGTAGGCTACTCATTTCTTCCTCTTGGTTAGCAAATCACCAATTATCTGCAGTGCTAGTTCTTACTGGGTGTCTGTCTATTGCAGGGGGATTGTAATGCAGCCACGGGGGGTTGCTGTTTTGTCGCCGTAGCAATTTTGCCATTTCCGGTTCACCTGCCCATCCTATTTTGGACTGCTGATTATTTGATTTGATTGATTTTTGTTGTTTTGATTAATTTTGTTTTGTTTATTTTATTGTTTTCTCTGGCTCTCCGTCCGGAGCTGGGGCACCAGTCTCCTGTTTGTGTATCTGTGAGGCCTTGTCACAGTATGTGTGTGTGTGTGTGTGTGTGTGTGTGTGTGTGTGTGTGTGTGTGTGTGTGCGTGTGTGGTTGTGAGTGTCTTACCCTAGGCACGGCACGGGAGGCGACTGTACACACCGTTCCCTGCCATCGTGAGGCTGGCTTAGCCCCCCTCTCTACTGCTATACAAAGTTAAGTCACATCTGCTCCTTATGGTGTATGTAATCAGTACCACGCAGTAGAATCTGTAATACTTGCCATTGAGTGTCTTCTCTTTCTCTCTCCCCTGGGCAGGTGCGGAGGCGTCGCCATAGCACGCCGGACTTTAGGTGGCGGATTCTCTCACTTTTCCATCGCTCTGTGCACTTGGGTGATTATTGTCATTTGTTTGCAGTGTTTCTTAGTTTTAGTTGAAGTGTGTTTTCTTTTATTTTCGTGTGGTTTTTCTTGGTCTTCTGCTGTCCCTTTTTACCGTGCTGCTATTGGCTAGCCTCATTCCTGTGCCACCCTTGTAAGAGTAGCACTATTGCCCCACCAAATATCAGGGTGTTCTGTGACACTGGGGGCAGTCCCCCCTCCCGCACGTGCCGTGCTGTGTGCCGTGTGTGTGTGTCGCGTGAATGTGGTTGGCCACATTCTCTCTGTAATTACATGCCTTAGGGTATCACACTAGGGTTAGTGCCATACTTATCATCTTGACTTTTCTTGTAGCTGGCTTTTGCACAACCACCTGCATTGTTGCACACTTGTATGTATTTTTTTGATGTTGATTTGTTAGGCTACTGGATGTATTAAGTGTATGGAATATTGTAGCCCTCTGATTGGTGCATGACTGACTCAAGGTGTACATACGTGAACTCGTTTCTATCCTTGAATATTGTTATTAAACTGGTTTGGCCTGATCAGTCAACCTGTATTTATTGTACACTGCTCTTAACGTTTTATACCCTGTGAAAAGAATAAATGAACTTGAACTTGATATGAACTTGAATTTGACTCCTGCCTAAGATTGCTCCGAACCTGTGTCCTGGTATTATTAAATTGGGGGGTAATTTTATTTTCCTAGGTTGTCCTCCCCCACCCTAGGTGGCGTAGTCGAGCAAATACTAAATTTTATCGTTAACGTGCCATTGTTACACCTAGTAAGGCAGGCGATAGCATGGTACATTGCACATGCACAGGTCAAAGGTCATGCCAGCATAAACAACAAATATGGCTGCCTCCAGTGAGTTTATGCCAAGATTCAATCTCAGAGACAAAAGTTAACACAAAAGTTTGAAATTTTTTGATGAAGGCTATAACTCAAATATACCATGCACTGAGAGGCGCCAGGAATTATGGATTATCTTCAGTGACTGGCATAGTACCGCAACCCTCACAAATACTATACCAGTACTATACCAGTCACCTCAGAGAATCCACCATTTCAACCAGAGCCTCTCAGTGCATGGTATATTTGATTACTATATTTTTGTTATTTTTTTTAAATGAATAAGCATGAATTAATAAAACTTTTACTGATAGATTCATTTTAACCTGTGAACCCGAGTTCAGTGTATAACATATAACATGTAGATGGAATTATAACTTTTCAGTGCCAGTTGTTCTGCTATTTCAGTTACAAACTGACCACTATAGTCCAATGGAACCACTGCCAACACACCTAATCCAGTTTACCAGGTTACTGTATCAAGCCCTACATAAGCCATGTCAGGTGTTTCCCCGTACCTGGGTTATGTCGTTCATGGTACACCGACACAAACTCCCTTCCCATGCTATGATTTTGTGTGATGTATGGCCTACATTAAAACTATGGGGGTCTTCGGGAGGTTTGAAAGTGCAGGTCAGAAATCCATACCTGTCGATCCATTTTGGAGTCCAGCCTTATATATCAGCCCTCACAAAAACCCTCCATTATTGAAGACAAAAAAAAATCCTTATAAACTAATAAATGAGCCAACTATATGTTGTTTTAAGGCATAAATATACTGAAAAACAAACAAGGAAGAATTGCATGTTCAATTGCACATACATCATTATTTGTGATATGAAGTTCATGATTATGTCCATCCCATAATTCACTTCATGAACTTCAAGTTCAACAATCTATCCTTTAAATACCTCAACCCATTCAGGAAGAAACCTCCCACTGTACCTCATCCTTTTCCTTCTCACCGGGGTTCCCATTGCTTCTCTGTGTGTTGAATACTCTTTAAAAACTACTCAACTGGAAAAACAGAATGGCTCCGGGTCCTCTTGTTCAGCTCACGATGCCATGAAATGTTATTCGGTTTCATGCAGACGCTTGACGTTTGAGTATGATATCGGAGTCTGAGCTTTCATGCACCTAGCAAACCTGGTTGTGGGCCGATAATTGCTGACATGTTTGTTGCAAACAAGGCCCTCTGCTTTTGTAACATGATGGCTTCCAGTTCGATTCTCTATTGCTTGTTTCACGCGTAATAAGCACTGTGACCACACAGAAGAAGTCCTTGCAGAATAAAAACGTTTTGGTGAAAAACTAGGAATCTGTAAGAGTATTAGAATATGCCCATAAGTCTGACAAAAATTGAAAAATGCATAAGATTTACAGCTATTCCTTATGGGTTGATAGGTATGGGATTTAATTAAGTTCCTTAATTTCCCTGAGGGAACCTGCCTAAAGGGATCAATAAATTTTTATCTAATATAATATAATGGAAATACGAATGAGCCAATTCAAAAGTTTACTTTCAGTAAATCATCACCTTCACCTTCATGATCCTTTGAAAATGAATATAAATTAATTGTATAGCTATGAGTTATCAGAAATCCAGACTGACCTTTTACAGGAAACGCTTGCATCGAATGATAAACGTTAAAACCAAAATTAGATGTCCACTGAATGTTCTCTGAACATCATAAATGCTCCATTATTTAAAGACCAACTTATATCGAGCCTCTCTGTAACATTCATGAAGTCCACAAACCATCTGCCTAATGTTCTGTATGAAATGTTACATCACGGACTTAAACCAGAAGTCTGAGAATGTCACAGGGATGTCACGTGGTAGCTGGGGTAACATTTTTTCCTCAAAATCTCATTAATCAATTTTCACTTCATGACAGCATTAAAAAAGTTCTTACCAGAATGAATCTTGTCCGAGGAAAATAAAGTTCGAGTAGTCTGAGTTGCTAATGTAAATAACATTTTATTTTAGACAGGGGAGCCAATAATTTTAAAGCTGACTGTCATTCTATCACAAATGCAAGATAGGTCAGGGAAATAAAATTCATTTTAATGATAAATTAATAGCTCTGCTGTTTTTAAGAGTTCTTTGGTTGCTCTGTTCCTCTTGGCACTTCTTGGCGTCAAAGACCTTTTTTGGACACTAAGATAACTGCTAATTATCACATGCACTTTTAAAGAACCCTTTGATAATTTACGGGACAGCAATGAACAGCTTTTCAGTCTTTCATCTCCTCTCTGCTTTGTTTTCAGAGCTTATTAACTTCAGAGTGTGTTCCTGAGACACTAATCATCTACATCCCACCTTCCATTAACACTTGCTTCTTTGAGTTCTTGAACTAGAAATTATTTTCATCTCCTTCCTCCACACCATCACCCCCAAGTAAAACACCTTGTGTTTGATAATCGCATCCTCTGTTTTATATATAATCAGGAAGAAGCTATGCATAATACAGCTGCTCTTTTAGATCGTGTTTTGATGGATGTATTATTAATGAATGTTTATTAAAATGTGTCGTGTGGAGAATACATAAATAACGTATCTGTTTGTTTAGGCTCTGTTTTCCATTTCCTCTCTTTATTAGACATAAAATCAAACCTTCACGGAAATGAAACAAATTACAAAATGAACTGTATATACCAATCCAGACTGTATTTCAGTTCGGAAATTCAGACAAATGAAAATTTAATAGAAAAATCCTCATAAATAATGGAAGAATAATGGTGGGTTGATGTATGTAGGTCACGCTGTGCTCAAACAAATTCATTTGTAATTGACAAAATAACATAATCAGTAAGCAACACTGGATGAGTGGGTGTATTTTTGGAAGGAGTCGGAAAGGAGCTGTTGAAGACAGTTATCCGGATGTGTTCGGATCCCAATTTGCTCTGGAGGTCAGGAAACAGTTTGTCATCTCAACGTGATCAGGTTGAGAAGATGACAGAAAGGCCAGTTGGATAGCATTGGCTGGTTTTGTAGCTGCTGCTGCTGGCACTGTGTGTGTACAGAACACAAGCCTGTACATACTTTAGTTATATACAAGGTGTTTCAAAAAATTTGATATTGTTTCACAATCTAATAACTTTGCCAATTCTCGTTCAATTGACTTCAAATTTTAACAGCATGTGTGGAAACAGGTGAAAATGTTATGTTGAATGTTTTTTTTGTTTGTTTGTTTTTATCTTTTTAGGTATAGAAATGCCATTCACTGGAAAAGAAAAGGCGTTTTGTGTATTAGAGAACGCTCGAGCACAGTCGAACAAGACTGTACATCGTGCATTTATGAGAGAATTCTCTAAAAATGCACCAACTGCAATGGGGATTTGGACACAGCACAACAAGTTCAAAGAGGAAGGCTGTTTGTATGTATCTGTGAGTCTGTGTCTCAGGCGGTGCGCATATTGAAAATTTGTGAAATCGTTCATGGAATCCACATACCTTTGAATTTCTCATTCAAATTTTGAGGACTGAATCTTATATTGCTCAACATTAAGCCTGTTCAGTTTCATTTGCCTAAACCATGTAGTTTCTGGGATATTTACATCTCAAATAATGTCAAATTTTTGAAACACCCTGTATGTGTATAAATATTTTATAGTCATATAACATACTTATGTATTTATATTCAAGAAAATATTTATATCTTTAGCATTGAGGCCAGGTTTGTTTTTGTCCACACTTTGACATTTCTTGAGCAATTATTTGAAAACCTATTCAGTTTTGTTTGCAATCATTTCCCAAAATATCAAAGAAACCATCATTTTCTCCATCCTTCCATTGAATACAGTCAGCCATACAGCTGCTGCTGACCTTCACTGTTGTATTCCAGTCACTGGACATCTATAATAACAGTGATAATCTTATAAAAGTGAATTCTAATCTAACAGTTCCCGTTCATATCGCAGGGCCATCTGTCAGATATGTATCCAATCTAAGATGACATACGAAAGTGATTTGAATTGAAGATTGAATTTTCTTCATTCACACAATTCTAAAAACAGATCTGGGTCACATTTAGGCAGAAAATCAGATTTGTGTCACTTTTTGGGAATTGTTCCCAGATTCCTGAAGCTTCCGTTTACTCAGGTTATAACTAGAAGAACACTCAGGAGAATAGAGTCCATACCTCCACCAAGCCACATATTATCAACATCAAAATCAAATTACTTGATCCTAGGATAGTACTAAAGCTGTCCATCAAATTTCATCCAAATCTGTTCACTACTTTTTGAGTGACGTTGGGAACAGACAAAAAAAAAAAAAAAAAGGCTGCATACAGATCTGGATCATGGATCAAAACACAGATCCAAATTTGCATCAAAATTTAGTCAATTGTTCCTTGGCCCATGGCTCACCTTTCCACCAAATTTCATCCAAATCAGTTCACTACTTTTTGAGTTACATTGGGAAAAGACAAACAAGCAGACGTAAAAACATCATCTTTGCCAACTGTGAGATTCAATTTAGTTCCTCAATATCATGTGGAAAATCAGAAAAAGAGATCTACTGACCTGGATATAATGGACATAGAATTATTTTCAAAATTGACATGATTGTAAAGAAAGATTTAAACATACAGAAAGGTTTCTAGGAAGAGCTTAGTCCATGAGCTGACTCATAAGTTTCTGCTTCTTCAGATTGTCAGATTTCATTTCCATGATGACACAATTTTGGGAATGTTTACAGAAAAGAGTGCAAGGTGTTAAACTTCACCAAGCCTTATTACATTTAAATGTGTTTTTCATCAAAGGTGCCAACACTTCTAGTTTGTTGTTCTTCAATCTTGCATTTTAAAGCACTAAATTTAAATCCAATTGTGTGCTCCCCTCAGCCAGTTATAGCGAGTGCGGGATGGCGGCCGTGTTGTTGCTGCTTTGGATAAAATGAGTAATGTGATGAATATTCAGTAGGGAGAGAGTGCAGTAATAAAAAAACACATTTCACAAATTGAGCTCCTGCTGGTCCAGTGGCTGGGATACAAATAACTTTTATTCTCTTTGACACAGAAGTGCAGAAAAAAATGACACTAAAATACCATAGGTTCTGTCAACAAACCAGTCCACTTCTGTTAATATGATATAATAATAATAATATGGTTAATCTGGTAAATCATTAATATGGTAAAGTTTTCTTGAAGTTGATGGAAGGAGTCTCCAGTGTTAGCACTTTTTAACAGTCAGAGGTAAAGCTGTAGGTTTAGGCAGAAGAGTTTACACTTTGTGGCTTCTTGGGCGCATTTCTCAAGAAGCTATGTTTGTTTTTTGTCTTATTAACTTCAGGAGAGAGAAGAAAACGAGGCTGGTGAGGGACTGAGGGAATGATTGCTATAGCATGACATGAAAACAAGAACTAAGTTGTTTAATAACCATAAATGGTTATAATAAATGTGTGATGTGTCATTCTTAATTACTTATTAACTGAGCACAAGATCTTTACAGGAAAATATCAGACCGAGGTCTTGACAGTATGGACCGAGCTGTACAAAAAAATCTCGGTTTGATATTTTCCCATAAAGATCGAGCAAGTGAGGTTAATAAGCAGTTTATTATATGCCTTTTTTATTTCTAAGATTAAAATTGACGGTCATTATAATGAGGCATGACGTTGCTATCAGTCACGTCATATTTGTACCTAGTTGAGTCATGCATGCAGAATAAACAGCTAACAGTTTCAAAACTGAATTTCTATTAGTGGTTAGCAGTTTCTGAATACTCTTTATTGCTCATTTCTTGAATAACTCGGTGACCCTTGTTTGTTGTTTGTGTTTCAGCAGTTTTTGATTCCATTTTGATTTCCATGTCATCTTTTTTTGTCATTTTGTTTTTGTTTGTTTTTTTTGCAACATCGAAAGACTTTCTTGGAAAGAAAGTCCGTAATTGCTCATGGGCATTACGGGAAAATACTGCCTGCCAAGGAACCAATCAGAGTGCATGATTTTACCAGAAGTAACTTGTGCCATATAATAATTATAGATAAAGCATTTAATTTTGAGAAACTTGCTGTGGTAGAAGAGGAATAAAACACTTCAGGAGATGCTGTTACAAGAAAATAGTCCACTTTGACATGGTATCAGTAAATCCGCTTGATTCCATTGTTACATTCTTTTGCTATTTACATCTTTGTCATCTTTTAAGACATTTCTTTTTAGCTGTTAAACTTTTCTCATGCTGCATTATATGGATGTGGGTCCATGTTGGATAGAACCCAAGATGCACTTACTCTGATTGGTTCGATTATGATGAAGTATGGATGCATTAACTCTTCCAGCCCATGAGAGCCTGATGTACGGTAGGTAATGGGCATGATTGCTCTCCATTTACAATAAATGGCCTGACTCTCTGTCAGAAATTATCGTACCTGCTCACACACTATTCCTGAGCTTTTTGGGGGTTTTTTTCTGTCAAAGCCAGTGCTATCACAGCACATATATGTGTGTGTGAAAGTGAGTTTCATGTGCGCTCATGTTGTGTATTCTTAGATAGTGTATTGTGTGAGGAACTATAATTGTAACAACCTGGATTCCTGGAAGGAAATCAAGAATTGCTCGGGGGTTGCACCTATTTGACCACAGAACAAAAGATATTCCGAAAACCCAAATGTACAAGGAAACTACGTTGTGTACAAATTACATCTATAACAAGAGTCGAAAGGCAGTTGGTTCTAGTAGCTAAGATCTGGAATGGCTAATTTATTCAAAGGAGGATAAACAATACAGTCAAAAGCAACAATATATTCCATCAAGCTTTGCATAGGAAAAAGATTTGTTTGTGCTACCCTGCTAATTCTGTGAACAAATCCATTCCAACATGGAAAAAATGTCTTTTGGTCTGTCGGCTCGGCTATTGCTGGTCTTTATTGCTAATTGAAAGCAGCTGTGTTAGCGGTTAGCGGTATGACCAGCATTATGCTGAGAAGTGCACTAATCCGCTGCTGGCTCTCAATTATACTTCATTCATCATCATTTATTCTGTGCCACTGCTGGGAATTCTCATCTCATACATCCTGCTACTTTTTGACATCTGTAATCATGGTTTGAACTTACCAAAAAAAAAACACTTGTCCTGGCGCACCTCCACGTAATATGATGAAAAATATTATATATATATTTCCACTGCAGCATTTAAGAACAAAAAAGAGAAGAAGCTGAGGAGGAGTAAGTTGTTTTACACACTTTTGCTCCTCACTGGATGTTCCAGTTGAAGTTCTATGTCTTCAAAGAATATGATGTAAAAGTTTGAGTTACCTCTGCCGACTTGTTAGATGGAGGTTGTTTTTGCCTCTGTTTGTGTTTTTTTTGTCTGTTCCCAATATAACTCAGAAAGTAGTGAACAGATAAGAAATAAGAAAATAAGAAGATGGTAACTCATTGTGTTTATTTCATATCTTGAAAAACGCCAACAAAAATTAAATTAAAATAACAACAGAACAAATTTTATCCACCTGCAGTGGTTTTCTGAAGTTCTCTAATAAGCCAATCCCTTGACAATAACACAGTGCATCAAATCATGCAGATACAAATCAAGAGCTTCAGTTAATGTTCATTTCAAACATCAGAATGGGAAAAATTGTGATCTCAAAGTGTGACTTTATTTCACTGTGGTATGGGTGTTGGTTTGAGCCAGGCAGGCTGGTTTGAGTATTTCAGAAACTGCTGATCTCCTGGGGTTTTCACACACAACAGTCTCTAGAGTTTACACAGAATGGTGCGAAAAACAAAAAAAAAAAACATTGAGTGAGTGACAGTTCTGTGGGTGGAAACAAACACCTTGTTGATGAGAGACGTCAGAGGAAAATGGCCAGATTGGTTTGAGCTTTTTTTTGCCAGGAAGGATATAGTAGCTCATATAATCACTCTTTACAACCATGGTGAACAGAAAAGCATCTCAGCATGCAACAGCAGAAGAACACATTGGGTTCCACTCCTGCAGCCAAGAACAGGAATCTTAGAATCAACAACAAGTTCCTGTTAAAGTGGCTGGTGAGTGTATATGATCTCAAAACACTATTACAGTGGTGCTTGAAAGTTTGTGAAACCTTTAGAATTTTCTATATTTCTGCATAAATAGAACCTAAAACATCATCAGATTTTCATGCAAGTCCTAAAAGTAAAGAGAACCAAGTTAAATAAATGAGCTAAAAAATATTATACTTGGTCATTTATTTATTGAGAAAAATGATCCAATATTACATATCTGTGAGTGGCAAAATATGTGAACCTTTGCTTTCAGTATCTGGTGTCCTTGGTCCTTCCACAACATTTCGATTGGATTAAAGTCAGGACTTTGACTTGGCCAGTCCAAAACATTAACTTTATTCTTCTTTAACCGTTCTTTGGTAGAACGACTTGTGTGCTTAAGGTCGTTGTCTTGCTGCATGACCCACCTTCTCTTGAGAGTCAGTTCATGGACAGATATCCTGACATTTTCCTTTAGAATTCACGGGTATAATTCAGAATTCATTGTTCCATCAATGATGGCAAGCCGTCCTGGCCCAGATGCAGTAAAACAGGCCCAAACCATGAGACTACCACCACCATGTTTCACAGATCGGATAAGGTTCTTGTGCTGGAATGCAGTGTTTTCCTTTCTTCAAACATAATGCTTCTCATTTAAACCAAAATGTTCTATTTTGGTCTCATCCATCCACAAAAGATTTTTCCAATAGCCTTCTGGCTTGTCTACATGATTTTTAGCAAACTGCTGATGAGCAGCAATGTTCTTTTTGGAGAGCAGTGGCTTTCTCCTTGCAACCCTCTCATGCACACCATTGTTGTTCAGTGTTCTCCTGATGGTGGACTCATGAACATTAACATTAGCCAATGTGAGAGAGGCCTTCAGTTGCTTAGAAGTTACCCTGAGGTCCTTTGTGACCTCACCGACTATTACACGCCTTGCTCTTGGAGTGATCTTTGTTGGTCGACCACTCCTGGGGAGGGTAACAATGGTCTTGGATTCCCTCCATTTGTACACAATCTGTCTGACTGTAGATTGGTAGAGTCCAAACTCTTTACAGATGGTTTTGTAACCTTTTCCAGCCTGATGAGCATCAACAATGCTTTTTCTGAGGTCCTCAGAAATCTCCTTTGTTTGTGCCATGATACACTTCCACAAACATGTGTTGTGAAGATCAGACTTTTAATAGATCCCTGTTCTTCAAATAAAACAGGGTGCCCACTCACACCTGATTGTCATCCCATTGACTGAAAACACCTGACTCTAATTTCACCTTCAAATTAACTGCTAATCCTAGAGGTTCACATACTTTTGCCATTCACAGATATGTAATATTGGATCATTTTCCTCAATAAATAAATGATCAAGTATAATATTTTTGTCTCATTTGTTTAACTGGGTTCTCCTTATCTCCGGTACTTTTAGGCCTTGTGTGAAAATCTGATGATGTTTTAGGTCATATTTATGCAGAAATATAGAAAATTCTAAAGGGTTCACAAACTTTCAAGCACCACTGTAAGTTTTTATAATGAAATAATGAGATATTAAGATGATATTTAACAGTATAGTGCTTTTTTAACCACTTGTGTCAGGAATTTGATATTATCCCATTTAATATAGGTGGCACAGTGGTGTAGTGATTAACACTGTTGACTTACAGTAAGAAGGTTCCGGGATTGAGCCCAGCGGCTGATGGGGGCCTTTCTGCATGGAGTTTGCATGTTCTCCCCATGTCTGTGTGGGTTTCCTCTGGGTGCTCCAGTTTCCCCCACAGTCCAAAGACATGCAGGTTAGGCTAATTGGTAGTTCTAAATTGTCCATAGGTGTGAGTGGTTGAGATGAGAAAACTTCTATAATAATCCAGTAGAAGGCAATGGGAAACCACTACTGTCATGTTCCCTAGACACTTTGACGGATGAACCCATCAGGTCAGCCACGTCACTGTAGTGTTGTGCCAAAATGGATGGAATATAACTATATTTTGTTTGGCATGTATTTAACTTGAAGGGCAATCATTAGAGTCCCTACTTCCACCAAGTCAAACATTATCAACAACAAAATCAAATCACTTGTACCGGGGATAATACTAAAGCTGTCCACCAAATTTAATCCAAATCTGTTCACTATTTTTTGAGTTACATTGGGAAAAGAAAAAAAATCCTGGATCCACATATATATCTGGATTTGCATCAAAATCTAATCAATTGTTCCTCAGCCCATGGCTCACCTTTCCTCCAAATTTCATCCAAATCTGTTTCCTACTTTTTGAGTTACATTGGGAAAAGTTAAACAAACAGAGGTGAAAACACACAGTTGTCAGAGGTAATTAGCTAATCATACTATACTAACCGGGCGGCACGGTGGTGTAGTGGTTAGCGCTGTCGCCTCACAGCAAGAAGGTCCTGGGTTCAAGCCCCGGGGCCGGCGAGGGCCTTTCTGTGTGGAGTTTGCATGTTCTCCCCGTGTCCACGTGGGTTTCCTCCGGGTGCTCCGGTTTCCCCCACAGTCCAAAGACATGCAGGTTAGGTTAACTGGTGACTCTAAATTGACCGTAGGTGTGTGTGTGAATGGTTGTCTGTGTCTATGTGTCAGCCCTGTGATGACCTGGCGACTTGTCCAGGGTGTACCCCGCCTTTCGCCCATAGTCAGCTGGGATAGGCTCCAGCTTGCCTGCGACCCTGTAGAAGGATAAAGCGGCTAGAGATAATGAGATGAGATACTATACTAACCACAGGAGTCCTTCAGTGCTGACTGAATTTTCTGGACCATTTGTTGAGGCAAAAGTGCTAACAAATCTCATGATGAATATGACCAGGAACTGTCTGTTTTCAGGGGTGGCATGGTGGTGTAGTGGTTGGCACTGTTGCCTCACAGTGAGAAGGTTCTGGGTTTTATCCCAACAGCCGACGGGGGCTTTTCTGTCTGGAGTTTGCATGTTCTGCATGGGTTTCCTCTGGGTGCTCCGGTTTCCCCCACAGTCCAAAGACAGGCTGGTTAGGCTAATTGGTGGCTCTAAATTGACTGTAGGTGTGAGTGTGAATGGTTGTTTGTCTCTATGTGTCAGCCCTGTGATGATCTGGTGGCTTGTCCAGGGTGTACCCTGCCTCTCACCCATAGTCAGCTGGTATAGGCTCCAGTTTGCCCATGACCCTGTACAGGATAAGTGGCTACAGATAATGGCTGGCTGGATGGATCTCTGTTTTCATAAAAGCAGGTATTTGAGTGACATTGAAAATGATCTACCATGGTCACTAAAACAGTGAAAATATCTACATCTAAACAAAAATCCAAAAATGTTACATGAACATGGCTTATAAGTGACTGTTAAGCCAAATGCCTCAAGAATAGCATTAAGAGCTGTGCACTGAGCAGTAGAGGAGGCAAAAACAAACAAGCACCAACATAGCCAACAGTTATGAAACAGTTGAATCCAAAGTGTTTGCCTGGTTCTTATTCACAATCTCAGTTCACAGTGTGGTTTGTACGGTAGCAATGGAGAAAAAAAATGAATCTCAATTAAATTGCAAAAATGTGAAAAGGAAAATAAGAAATTACTGGCCAGATTAATAAACTGCATACACAACATTGTATGTCATATACCATATGCAAAGTGCACATAGCATGTATGCACTGGTTAATATATATATATATATATATATATATATATATATATATATATATATATATATATATATAAATTTTTAAGTGTTTTTCATTTTCTCTCCATACAGAAATGGTGGAAGCAAAAAAGTGTTTTTGTGTGGATGAGAAGCTTTTGGGTTTTTTGTTTTGTTTTTTTCTTTTTCAAGTATATTTGCATGTTTGCATGGAGATGTTTGATTTTTGGTCCAATGAGTGATTAGTAGTTTGTTTTCTCATCAAAACTGGTGTAGAGTAAAAATAGCCACATTTCAAACTTTATTTGGAGATTGAATCTTTTCATTTATGAAGTGGTTTCCTCTGGTTCTTCTTCTTCTTCTGACAATCTATAACTTGTTTTGTTTCATTGCCATTCATTGTTAATGTTCAGAAATCTGCCAGGAATTTGACCTTCTGAGGAGAATGGATGAGATTTCCCTTTGTATTGATTCTTTCACTCTTACACAAACAATATACAAAGCACATAATGTTCCTGCCAGTAACCTCAGTGCTGAAGGTTGCTCGTTTTCTTTGTCAGGGCTTTGTTCACTTTGTATTCATGACCTGTGATAGAAAATAAGTCACTATAGTCTACACACATGTTTCATCTTCATGATGACGAATCCATTCATTCAACACAGCCACGATCCCACCGTGATGGCTGTTTCGGACTCACAATACCTCACATGCAATAATTGCATTGAGTCATGTTTGTCCCAGATTCCAGATGTTATAAGAACCTTAAACATGGCTCTTTACCTTTGTGTCACACTTATCAAACCTTTACCCAGCAGGCCCAAGTTTGGTCTGGACTTTTCTTTTGCTATCTGGGCTGCAAGTGCATACTGTATTTCAGAGTGGATTGTGGTGTGGAAGTCATGTTGCTTTGCAGCATTGAAGATGCATGCTTCTTCTTCCCGGAGATCCCCTGGACTTTAGTCCATGGTGTCATTGTCAGAAATAGTTTGCATGGTAAAGTTCAGATATGAACCATCTGAGACATGGTGCCATCTCCTGCGTCAAGGCAAAGCTGGATGAACTCTTTATTTCTAGATTCTTCAAAAAAAAGTTTGTTCTCTCTCTCTCTCTCTCTCTCTCTCTCTCTCTCTCTCACTCACTCATCCTCTGGGGGAGCACTGAAAGAACCTCTTTTGGTAATGTATGCACAGTTGTTGGGTTTTTTTGCCCCCCCCCCCCGTTTCCCCAGAGATGTTGGCTGGACACATCTTCCTCTCAAATCATTCATTCCAGCTCTTATCCCAGAGCAGCTTAATTGGTTCAGGTTAAGGTCACATCAGGCCATTTCATTTCAGATCTCCATCCTGTTCAAATATTTCATGCACAGCTCTGAGCTTTGAGGTGTACTTGGGTTTGGTGCAAATCAAACATTACTCAGCAGTGTAATTTACCTGCTTTGTGTAATTTTGTGAAAACTCCTACAGGAATTCATGAAATAGAATAGAATGCCTATATTGTCACTGCACAAATGTATAATGAAATTTCGTTCATCGTAGGAGAGCAAAACCACTGCATACATGTGCACCAACACTCTTGGGCACTTCAGCCCAACGCTATCCCATGCTAACCTAACTGCATGCCTTTGGACTGTGGGGGAAACCAGAGCAGCCAGAGGAAACCCAGGCAGACCATGCAATCTCCACACAGAAAAGCCTCCCTCAGCCACGGGGTTCAAACCCAGAACCTTCTTGCTGGAGGCGACAGTGCAAACCACTTACACCACCAGAATGAAATGGAATCAGATTGGAATAAACAAGATAGTTCATTGAGGTCATCCCTGAATGGATCTCTGCCCCATTTAGACTTCAGATTAAAAAAACAAACAAACAAACAAACAAACAAACAAACTTGGCTATCTTTCTTTATTTTATTACTGTATGTATGTACGTAAATATTGGGGTAGTGCATTAGATTGGCACGTCCTTCAGAGCTCCAGGTTCTCAACACACTTCTCCTGTTGGTTCTACTTCTTCTGATTGGAGCTTATGCCCTTTTTTTTTACTTTCTGCTGCTGTTGATGGTCCTACATAGACATCCTAAAGATTTGCACATCCCAAAAACACAGTTTACGCCAGTGTCTCAACCATGGTTTGATAAATAATCTACCTCAGATTTACTGCTGCAATCATAAAGACTGTCCTCTGCTCATCCCCAGATTCATATTCATAATCTGCAACACATTCAGTCCTGTATGTCTTTATTCAGACAATAAATTTTACAATTTACGAGCACGACAAAGCTAGATTATTGGTCCTTTTATTGGATCATGGCTTTCTGATAAACTAAGATATGCAAAGAAAAGATGGTGAGAGAAGTAATGAAATTGGTCACATCCTTTTTGAAACTGAGAAATGAAGGCTTATGAAAAGCCACGCCCATTTTGATTAAATTCACAGAACGATCCAGACAGCCAAAATGTCATCCTTTATTGAATTTGCTGTCACCCTGAAGTTCTGCATTTTTATTCCAAGCTGTGGACGTCCTTTTCATTGGCAACTGTCAGTGCATGGAGATGAGTGGAAATGATGATCCCATAGTTGCTTATCATGGCAACCAGACTCAATTAGCCATAATTATATTATACCTCCAAACCAAAAGAGTGACACTTCTGTCAGATAATTGATTCGGTGAGTGAAATGAAGCTGATGGAGTGGAGGATACATCAGTCTTACCCCTGCATTTATATTTGTATCAGCCAGTAATGTAGTTCAAGCTAGACCAGTCCATTTATTTTCATTACCTGTAATTATCTCACAGTATTTTGCCAAATTATTCATACATATTACATTAGACCTTTTAAAGTCTGGTCTGTTCAGTTCAGTCTTTAAAAGCATCATTCCAGTTCTATGTCTAATAAAGATCTCTTGGCATAGCGTCAGCAAATACCGAAACATTGCAAAAAACATGGCCACTTTCCATTAAGTGTACACTTAGTCCAAAAGTGCATCATTATTATGAATCATAGCTCACATAACACATTCCATATTTGTCACTGAAATTTAGTGGCTATTTATTACGGAACTGTTTCATTTACTAATTTATTTATTTTTAAAACTTTGTTTCCCTGATCATCATTTATTCTCACTCCTCAGGCCACTTGATTTTCTTGACCACAAATCATTAAAGTTGACTGGATGAAAAAATGTGGACATTTTTCACTGGTAGATTTTTGGCATATATTCTGAAGATTGTACAGAAAAAAAAAAGAAAAAAAAGTGTTGTTCTATTGTGTTGGCCAAAACACGTTTCCCTGAAAATTATAAATATTTTATGGCAAAAATATCAGTTTAGATTTTGTTTGTTGGTTTATGTAACTGTGGCAACACAGAAAGCATCCAGTTTTTTTCAGTTACAGAGAAAAGGTGCCATGTGTATGAATTTATAAGAATTGAAGCTTAAAATATTGAAATAATTAATAGAATGTGAGGAAACAACTGTTTTAAAATTATGTCAAAGATATCTGCATATGGGGCGGCACGGTGGTGTAGTGGTTAGCGCTGTCACCTCACAGCAAGAAGGTCCGGGTTCGAGCCCCTTGGCCAGCGAGGGCCTTTCTGTGCTGAGTTTGCGTGTTCTCCCCGTGTCCGCGTGGGTTTCCTCCGGGTGCTCCGGTTTCTCCCACAGTCCAAAGACATGCAGGTTAGGTTAACTGGTGACTCTAAATTGACCGTAGGTGTGAATGTGAGTGTGAATGGTTGTCTGTGTCTATATGTCAGCCCTGTGATGACCTGGCGACTTGTCCAGGGTGTACCCTGCCTTTCGCCTGTAGTCAGCTGGGATAGGCTCCAGCTTGCCTGTGACCCTGTAGAACAGGATAAAGTGACTAGAGATAATGAGAATGAGATATCTGCATATGGCGTTACAGAGATATCTCCTGAAGTTTATATTTTACGTTAATGGTGTTTAGCAGATGCTAAAGAGCACTTCAGCCATTCCAGGGAATCAAACCAGCAACCTTCTGGTCACAAAGTTGCTTCTTTAACCATTAGGCCATAGCTTCCAGCCTGCTAACCAGCTAGCCCCAAGACAGGATGCACCATCTGTTTTGTAATACAACTTTATACCTCAAGAGGTGATAGTGAGTCACTGTAGCACCCGGTCTGCCCTCAGTCCAACATTATGGCCCTTTTCCACTACCCTTTTTCAGCTCACTTCAGCTCACTTCAGCTCACTTCAGCCTGACACGGCTCGCGTTTCGACTACCAAAAACCAGCATGACTCAGCTCGCTTCAGCCCTGCTTAGCCCCTAAAACTCGCACCGTTTTGGAGTGGGGCTGAAGCGAGCCAAAGCGAGCCGAGTGAGGCTGGGGGCGTGAGCAGACGCTCCCCTGTGCACTGATTGGTGAGGAGGAGTGTCCTCACATGCCCACACACGCCCCGCGAGCACGCTGGGATCTGTAAACACCGTAAACCCAGAAGAAGAAGAATTACGAATTACGAGAATTTCTGAAGCCTTATGCGCCTCGCCTCATCTATACGCTCTTGCCAGTATCTGTCCGCGTTGTCGGTGACAACAAGCCACAGCACCAAGACCAGCAACACTAACGACTCCATGTCCTCCATGTTTATTGTTTACTATTCGGGTCGTGAGACTACCGCTTAAAAGCTCACTGATGTCACTGTTTGCGCTGCTTAACGACATCACCTGACGTCCACCCACTTTCGCTAACTCCACCCAATGTGTCCACCCACTTCCAGCCAGCACGGTTCAGCGCGGTTGTAGTCGAAATGCAACTCCAACAGCTCCGCTCAGCCCGACTCAGCACGGCACGGCTCAGCCCGACTCAGCCGCGTTTGTAGTGGAAAAGCGGCATTAGAGTTCAAGATCAAGTAAACTTGTGCAGGACATACAGAGAATTGAAATTGCGTTTCCCTCTTATCCGCGGTGCAAACAGTAATAAAAATGAAATATAAAATATAGGTACAAGATATAAACTTTAAAATAAATAAATAAATAAATAAATAAATATAAGGGGGGGTATTTACACACACACAAGCTAAAGCTATCTAAGAAAAGACAGTGGCAACCCAGAAAGTGCAAATGTGGCAGTGTGAACAGAATTAACGGTATAAATTTAAATGTGACGAATGACAATATAAACAGAATGAACAATGTAAATGGGAACAGCAGTCTGACAGGATAGTAGGGCAATATAGCAGGATATAAACAGAATTATCAGTATAGATATAAATAAATAAATATGGCAGTATGAGCAGAATTTTCAGTATAAGTATAAATATGGCAGATATGACAGTATAAACAGTGTAACAGTGAAGTCTATCAAAGATAAAAGATGTATAAAGTGTAAACAGTGTTGTAAACAGTTTTTATATAGTGCAATTAACTAAAAAATAAATAAATAAATAAATAAATAAATATGGCAGTATGAGTGGAATTTTCAGTGTAAGTATAAATATGGCAGATATGTAAAAAGTGTCAAGAGTGTTGTAAACAGTTTTTATATAGTGCAATTAACTAAAAATAAAACAACCCATGTAGACAGTATTGTAAACAGTTTTTACATAGTGCAAGTGAATTTTGTTACAGTTCATTAAAGTGGCTGGTAACATTTGGTTTATGTATTAAAGGAAGGGGGTACTGGCCTGGGAGGGAGTTCAGCATCCTGATGGCTTGGTGGATGAAGCTGTCTCTCAGTCTGCTGGTTCTCGCCCGGAGGCTTCTCATTCTCCTCCCAAAAGGCAGGAGGCTGAAGAAATGGTGGTTGGGATGGGTGGAGTCGCCCGCAATGCTGAGTGCTCTGCGGGCCAGGCGTGTGTTGTAAATATCCTGAAGGGAGGGTAGGGGGACACCGATGATCATCTCAGCTGCTCTCACTATGCGCTGCAGGGTCTTCCGGCAGGATGCAGTACAGCCGCCGTACCACACAGTGATGCAGCTGGTCAGGATGCTCTCGATGGTTCCACAGTAGAAGGTCTGCATGATAGGGACTGGTGCTCTAGCTCTTTTCAGTCTGTGGAGGAAGTAGAGGCGCTGCTGAGCTTTCCTGGCCAGCGATGCGGTGTTGTTGCTCCAGGAGAGATCCTCGGTGAGGTACACACCCAGGAACTTGGTGCTGCTCACTCTCTCCACAGTGGCACCATTGATGGTCAGTGGAGGATGCTGGGTGGAGGCTCTCCGGAAGTCAATGACCATTTCCTTCATCTTCCCCACATTAAGAGAGAGATTGTTGTCTCTGCACCACGCGACTCACCTCGTCCCTGTAGTGTGACTCATCATTGTTGTTAATGAGTCCCACCAGTCATGTCATCCGCAAACTTGATGAAGAGGTTGCTGTTGTGTGTTGGTGTGCAGTCGTGGGTCAGCAGGGTGAAGAGAAGGGGGCTGAGCACACATCCTTGGGGGGCCCCTGTGTTCAGTATGATGGTGCTGGATGTGTTGCTGCCAACCCGGACTGCCTGTGGTCTTCCGGTCAGGAAGTCCAGCAACCAGTTGCAGAGGGAGGTGTTTACTCCTAAACAGTCCAGGTTCTGTATCAGCTGCTGGGGGATGATTGTGTTAAATGCTGAACTAAAGTCTAAGAACAGCATCCTCATGTAAGAGTCCTTAGTGTCCAGGTGAGTGAGAGCTGAGTGGAGAGCGGTGGAGATTGCATCATCAGTGGACCGATTGGCCTGATATGCAAATTGGTATAGGTCCATGGAGGGAGGATGGATTTAATGTGCTGCATGACTAACCACTCAAAGCACTTCATAATGATGGGGGTCAGTGCCACAGGGCAGTAGTCATTGAAGCAGGATGGAGAGGCCTTCTTTGGAACAGGGATGATGGTGGTGCTCTTGAAGCAGGTGGGGACAACAGCTTGGCTCAGGGAGGTGTTGAAGATGTCTGTGAGCACGTCTGTGAGCTCCTCTGCACAGTCCTTTAGCACACAACCTGGAATGTTGTCAGGTCCAACAGCTTTGCGGGTGTTGATACTGGAAAGGGATCTCGTCACACTGGCTGGAGACAGGGACAGCACCTGGTCATCCGGAAGGGGTGGTATCTTCTGTGCAGGCATGCTGTTGTCGGCTTCAAACCGTCCAAAGAAGTTGTTTAGACTGTTCAGCAGAGTGATGTCCTTGTCACAGGTCTGTGGTTGAGGTTTATAGTCTGTGATGGTCTGTAAACCTCAACCACAGAGGATGAAGAATTCATGTACGCAACGTCACCCTACATGGAAGTCACTGTGCTGTTAGATTCACTGAAAGAAAGAGTTAGCATTCAGCCATGAAAACACAAAAATGCTGCAAAAACACACAAAAATAAATGAATAAATAAATAAATAAATAAATAAATATCCTCTGCGTACATGTGGCTACTGCTTATAAATAAAATTGTTTTCTGGTACCATGTCCATACAGTGAATATAGCATATATATTTAGTCTGAGGCAGCAGCCACAAAAATGAAGCGTAATCCAAAAATGAACAATTTAAAAATCATAGAAGTAAAATATACCAAGTGTCTGTACTTTATATTATTCTACTCTTACCTCTTAGGCCCTGTCCACATGGCAACGGATTCAGGTGAATCTGATAAAATTGTTTATCGTTTTGGCCTGGCATCCACATGGTACCGGCGTTTTGGGTGCCCCAAAACGAAATTGTGGCAGCAGGGGCGTGGTCATGCGCCGGTCTGTGACAGGAGGGTGGAGTCAGGGAAGGTAAGTGGCAGAATCACTACACCTGATGGCAATTAACCTGTGTTTGTGTGTGTCTTCCCAGTGACCGTGCCCTATTTAAGGAGGGAGAGTGAGAGCGGAAGGGAGCTTCCCCAGAGGAGACTACAGTGTGTGTGTGTGTGTGTCTGATTGTTTATTTAAATTGTCAGACTGAAAAGTACGTCAATAAAGCCTTCTGTTCACCCTGATCTCTGTCCTGCTGTCCTCTGTGCTCCACCCACCCGCAGGGAAGATTTACAGTGGTGCCGAAACCCGGGAAAGTGGAGCACCAACCAAGCAGCCCCATGGAATCCTCCCCGTTCGCCGACCTGGTCCACGCCCTCGCCACGGCTCAGCAAAGCCAGCACCAGGCGCTCATCGCACTCCGAAAGGAACAAGAGCGGCGCTTCGAAGCCCTGGTGCTGGCCCAGCAGGAAGACCGCGAGGTGTTCCGGCACCTCCTCGCGTCGGCGGGGTCCACCAGCACTCCGGCCGTGGGCCCGTCTCCCCTCACTGTCACCAAGATGGGCCCGCAGGACGACCCCGAGGCATTCATCACGCTGTTCGAACAGGTCATAGAAGCCTCGGGGTGGCCGATGGAGCAGCGCGCGGTGCGCCTTCTCCCCCTCCTAACGGGAGAGGCACAGCTGGCCGCGCTACAGCTCCCCGCCGACCGCCAGCTGGACTACGCGGACCTTCGCCGGGCCGTCCTCCAGCGTGTGGGGCACACACCTGGGCAACAGCGCCAGCGCTTCCGCGCTCTGCAATTGGAGGAAGTCGGCCGGCCATTCGCGTTCGGCCAGCAGCTCCGGGACGCCTGCTGGCGGTGGTTGAGGGCCAACGATCGCGATGCCGAGGGGATCATCGACCAGGTGGTGCTGGAACAGTTCATCTCCCGCTTACCAGCAGGAACCGCGGAGTGGGTCCAGTGCCACCGCCCGGCGTCGCTGGATCAGGCAGTCGAGCTGGCGGAGGATCATTTGGCGGTTGTTCCGGTGGCAGGACAGCAGATGACGTCGACCCTTCTCTCCTCTTCTCTCTCTCTCTCTCCCCCTCCTTCTGTGTCCCGTCCTCGCCCCATTCCCCCACCGTGGAGACGGGGGCCGGCTCCACCCCAGCCGGCCCGCCGCACCCGCGGTGCCCTCCCATTTCTCCCTTCTGTGTCTATCTCTCCCCCCCCCTCAGGTGAGTGAGCCCCAGAACACCGGTGCAGAGGGAAAGCCTGGGCTGGTTTGCTGGCGCTGCGTGGAGCCGGGCCACCTTCAACAACAGTGCACGGCAATGGAAGTGGGCGCGGTGGTTCGGATCCCCGACGCGCCAGAGGCCGCCCTCGATCAGGCCAGAGCGTATCGCATACCGGTGAGTATCCAAGGGGATACATGTCAGGCGTTGGTGGATTCTGGTTGTAACCAGACCTCAATTCACCAAAGCCTGGTGCAGAACGAGGCATTGGGGGGAGCACAGGGGGTGAAGGTGTTGTGTGTGCACGGGGATGTTCACCACTACCCTTTGGTGTCGGTCCACATTATTTTCAGAGGGGAAAAATTTATAGTGAAGGCCGCGGTTAATCCTCGCCTTACCCACTCTTTGATTTTGGGGACTGATTGGCCGGGATTTCGGGGTTTAATGACACGCCTAGTAAAGAGTTGGTCCTGCCATTTGACAGGGGGAGGTCCCGGTGTCGCTTTGGTGGGAGCAGCTGTCACAGAGCCGTCTACGTCATCTCCGCGTCAGAGTGAGGAGCCGCCGGCTCCTCCTCTCTCTATTGGGGAATCCCTCGCGGATTTCCCATTAGAACAATCGCGAGATGAGACTCTGCGACATGCGTTTGAGCAAGTGAGAGTAATCGATGGTCAAACGCTCCAGCCGAACGCCACCCCGTCCTTCCCCTACTTCGCAGTTATGAAGGATAGATTATACTGAGTGACGCAGGACACTCAGACAAAAGAGCGAGTCACACAGCTTTTAATTCCGAAGAGCCGCCGGGAATTGGTATTCCAGGCGGCTCACTTTAATCCGATGGCTGGACACCTAGGGCAGGATAAGACACTAGCCCGAATAATGGCCCGATTCTATTGGCCGGGGATTCGCGGTGATGTTGTAGGTGGTGTACGGCATGCCGCGAATGCCAGTTAGTAAATCCAGCGGCCATTCCAAAAGCGCCGTTGCGCCCTCTTCAGTTAATCGAGACCCCGTTTGAGAGAATTTGGATGGATCTCGTCGGGCCATTAGATCGGTCAGCATAAGGGTACCGCTTTATATTAGTTCTGGTGGACTATGCAACGCGATACCTGGAAGCAGTGCCTCTGCGCAATATCTCAGCACGCAGTATTGCAGAGGCACTCTTCCGCGTCATCTCCCGAGTTGGAATCCCGAAAGAGATTCTGACTGATCAAGGCACTACATTTATGTCACGAACACTATGCGAACTGTATGGGTTATTGGGGATTAAGCCGATCCGCACCAGTGTGTATCACCCACAAACGGACGGTTTAGTGGAACGGTTTAACTGCACCCTCAAAAATATTATCAAAAAATTCGTAAGTGAGGACGCACGTAATTGGGATAAGTGGCTTGAACCCTTGTTGTTCTCAGTGCGAGAGGTTCCCCAAGCCTCCACGGGGTTCTCCCCATTCGAATTATTATATGGGCGTAAGCCGCGCGGCATCCTGGATGTGCTGCGGGAAAATTGGGAGGAGGGACCTTCACAAAGCAAAAACGAAATTCAATACGTTATGGACCTGCGCACAAAACTCCACACGCTCACCCACCTAACTCAGGAGAATTTGCGGCAGGCCCAGGAACGGCAAGCCCGCCTGTACAACAAGGGTACGTGCCTTAGAGAATTCACTCCAGGAGATAAGGTACTCGTACTGTTGCCCACGTCAAGCTCCAAATTGATCGCCAAGTGGCAAGGACCCTTTGAGGTCACACGGCGAGTCGGGGACGTCGACTATGAGGTGAGGCGAACGGACAGGGGTGGGGCGCTACAGATTTACCACCTCAATCTGCTTAAACTCTGGAACGAGGAGGTCCCCATGGCGTTGGTGTCAGTGGTTCCGGAGAAGGCGGAGCTGGGGCTGGAGGTTCAAAAAGGAACATTGGCATCACGTACCTCTCCGGTCCCCTGTGGAGACCACCTCTCCCCGACCCAACTTACGGAGGTCGCCCAGTTGCAGGCCGAGTTTTCGGATGTGTTCTCGCCCCTGCCCGGCCACACTAACCTCATAGAGCACCACATAGAGACGCCCTGGGGGTGGCAGTGCGTAGCCGCCCTTACAGGCTACCCGAACACAAAAAAAAGGTGGTTCGGGAAGAACTTCAGACCATGCTCGAAATGGGCATCGTCGAGGAGTCCCACAGTGACTGGAGCAGCCCGGTGGTCTTGGTCCCCAAGGCCGACGGGTCGGTCCGGTTCTGTGTGGACTATAGAAAAGTCAACGCGGTGTCTAAATTCGACGCGTACCCAATGCCTCGGGTTGATGAGTTGCTCGATCGACTAGGCACGGCTCGCTTTTATTCGACACTGGATTTGACGAAGGGATATTAGCAGATCCCCTTGACTCCATTATCCCGGGAAAAAAACGGCCTTTTCCACACCGTTCGGCTTGCACCAATTCGTCACACTTCCTTTTGGGCTGTTTGGGGTGCCCGTTACATTTCAGCGGCTGATGGACAGGGTCCTCTGCCCCCATGCCACCTATGCGGCCGCATACCTCGATGATATCATCGTTTATAGCAATGACTGGCAGCGGCACTTACAACACCTGAGGGCTGTCCTTAAGTCACTGAGGCGAGCGGGTCTCACAGCCAACCCAAAGAAGTGTGCGATTGGGCGGGTGGAAGTACGGTATCTGGGCTTCCACTTGGGCAATGGGCAGGTCCATCCCCAAATTAACAAGACAGCAGCAATTGCGGCCTGCCCAAGGCCCAGACCAAAAAGGGGGTGAGACAGTTCCTGGGGCTGGCTGGCTACTATCGTAGGTTTATACGTAATTATTCGGACATCACCAGCCCGCTGACTGATCTTACTAAAAAGGGGGCACCAGATCCGGTCCAGTGGACGGAGCAATGCCAGCGGGCTTTTGCTGAGGTAAAGGCTGCACTGTGTGGGGGGGCCACTATTACACTCCCCTGACTTTTCTCTCCCTTTTGTGTTGCAGACCGATGTGTCGGACAGAGGGCTGGGGACGGTTTTGTCCCAGGAGGTGGAGGGAGAGGACCGCCCCGTCCTGTACATTAGCAGGAAGCTGTCGGTGCGTGAGGGGTGCTACAGCACAATTGAAAAAGAGTGTCTAGCGATCAAGTGGGCGATCCTCGCCCTCCGTTACTACCTGCTGGGGCGCCCTTTCACCCCCTGGTCGGACCACGCGCCCCTCCAGTGGCTCCACCGCATGAAGGATGCCAACGCGCGGATCACCCGTTGGTATCTGGCACTCCAACCCTTCAATTTCAAGGTGGTCCACAGGCCGGGGGCGCAGATGGTCGTGGCGGACTTCCTCTCCCGTCAAGGGGGGGTGGGAGTCGGCTGCAGGCCGGACGGCCGCCCGGCCTGAGTCGGGCGGTGGGGGTATGTGGCAGCGGGGGCGTGGTCAAGCGCCGGTCTGTGACAGGAGGGCAGAGTCAGGGAAGGTAAGTGGCAGAATCACTACACCTGACGGCAATTAACCTGTGTTTGTGTGTGTCTTCCCAGTGACCGTGCCCTATTTAAGGAGGGAGAGTGAGAGCGGAAGGGAGCTTCCCCAGAGGAGACTACAGTGTGTGTGTGTGTCTCTGATTGTTTATTTAAATTGTCAGACTGAAAAGTACGGCAATAAAGCCTTCTTTTCACCCTGATCTCTGTCCTGCCGTCCTCTGTGCTCCACCCACCCGCAGGGAACATTTACAGAAATCTTTTGAGAACGGGTTCCAGAGTGAAAAAAACTGGCAACAGCGCCGTTGCGAAGTCGTCTGGATGAGTAGAATGGATTTGTTTACGATGACGTCACAACCACATGACTGTCAGTGCTTCACGCCGGGTAGAAGTGTAACGAACTTGATGCGAGTTGTCAACAAATCCTATAACTTGGTTCATGAAACGAGCTTACAAAATTTTTTCACTGTGAATATTTATTGTGTAATGGTGCAAAGTGTGAGAGAGAGAGAGAGAGAGAGAGAGAGAGAGAGAGAGAGAGAGAGAGAGAATAGCCCTTAGGGCAGAGTCTTTAGTCCAAACACTGCGGAAGCAGTACCAAACCGCGCACCGCCCATGCGCTTTCCAAAAACAAAAACAATTCCGCCAGCAAAAATAGGGGAAAAAAAAGGAGCGATCTCACCTCTTCAGATGTTGGTTTAAGTCTGACAATACATTCCTCAAAAAGGGCGTAGAAGAACAAAGTAATCCATCAACGTGTAGCATTCAATTTATTCCGGACCATTAAAGAATTCTGGAGGATATCAGAATGTTGGCGTACCGGCTTCCATCTACCCCCATTCATTCCTCTTTCTGCGTCTTTCGTTTTACGCTACTGATTAATAATCAAAACTTTATGTGGCTGATCCTACAGAAGAAGGGGTTTATGCACATGCATCTACTTCTTCTATTGTTCTGGTGTCTCCGATGGGACCGTCTTACAGCGCACGTAGAGGTGTGGCATGTGTATTGCATCGTTTTCAGCAAGCGTTGCATTGCCATATGAACCTGATATTTTACTGATCCGTTGCTCATATGGATGCGATATTTAAAAAAAAAAAATCTCGTTGCCGTTGTCGTGTGGATGTAGCCTTACAATTTTCGTAACTGAAACCTCCAAACTGAGGCTGACATACACACGCTGTCTCCATGACCCAAACTCTTATTTCCCAGAAAAGGCCTGGCGCTAAAGGCTAATTGGTGGCTCTAAATTGACCGTAGGTGTGAATGTGAGTGTGAATGGTTGTTTGTCTTTGTGTCAGCCCTGTGATAATCTGGCGACTTGTCCAGAGTGTACCCTGCCTCTCGCCCATAGTCAGCTGGGATAGGCTCCAGCTTGCCCGCGACCCTGTAGAACAGGATAAGCGGCTACAGATAATGGATGGATGGATGGGCCTGGCGCTGGAGCTCAGTGGTCTCAATACTCTTTTCGACAACTTCCCGTAACAACTCTGAAGTGTGTCACATCTCCATCACACATGGGACCACTGGCTGAAGAAGGCGAGGAAAGGGGGACAACCTGGAGTATATTTTAAAATCAGAACGCACATTCCCTCGGTAATAAGCATAAACATGTCTGAAAGCAATTTCTTTAGACTAGTCCATTTATTTCAAATGGTGAACCGATTTATATACACTCGCCAGCCATTTTAATAGGAACACCTGTATGTGTATACACATGTGCAGTGCGCTATTGTTACACTCATTCTTACAACACGATGACATAGTGGCTACAGCCTCTATGAGGCAATAGCCACAAAATATAAAGAGAAGAAAAGAGCTGTTGCTGTGATTTTCAGAAACTCCTGAAATCCAGGCACCAAAACGTAGATATGTGGTTTGCATTTAATGTCAGATATGTTTGATTTTTGAAGAAGGGAAAAAAGAAAGAAAATGGAATGACTATTTACAGCTGCTGGATTAAAGACAGAGGATTAAAACACTTCTGGATGTTCTGTTGTAGAAAATGTCTCAGTGGTAACAGTAACAGAAATTGGGTTGGGGTTTTTTCCTTCTCTCTCAGTGGTAGCCAATTTTTTGACACTGTCTCAGTACATTACATTGCAAGTTACATGTAAAATACATCATTTTTTGGTGCTTTTTCCAAGCAGAAAGTGTGAATGCTAATTATCTCACATCTGCTTTCTTTCTCACTGATCTGGAAATGCTGCTGGAATGATAATATATGATATTATTCCTACAGTGAGTTCTTCCTACACGCTACAGATATTTACACACTCAGCACACGAACTGTGTGTAACCTGTGTCATTTCAGACCTCGCTTGAACACTTATTCCTCCTGACCTTCATTTGATTTCTTTTTGGTATATTTTGGAGTCTTTAGAGTGAGGAATGTGAACCAGAGCCTGATGTTTAGGAAATTCTTTGACGGTGACCGTGGCTTTGGGATTTACTGTATATTATAGCCATCAGAGTGGATTTAGAGTTTCTTATATCTTAGAGAGAGAGAGAGAGTGAGAGAGAGAGAGAGAGAGAGAGAGAGAGAGAGAGAGAAGGAGGAAGTGTACTGTAGGATCTATAGCAGTGGATGGAGAAAAGACATTCATGTGACATTTATTCCTTATTTCTTTCCACTTTCTTGCTGGAATGTAAGATGGAAATACTTTACAGATTAATTGCAAAAGTAAATGAACATGTTATTCATTAAAAAAAAACACCAGATCAAAAATAAAACAGGAAACAACAACAACAAGTGTTGCCAGGCAAAACAAAACTCGCCCGGTAGCACTTATGATGAATATGAAGGAAGATATCGTGGAAAAAAATAGGTACCCTATGGGTCCGTGTGGCTACTGCTTATAAATAAAATTGTTTTCTGATACCATGTCCATACAGTAAATATAGCATATATATTTACTCTGAGGCAGCAGCCACAAAAATGAAACATAATCCAAAAATGAACAATTTAAAAACCACAGAAGTAAAATATATCAAGTGTCCGTACTTTATATTATTCTACTCTTACCTCTTACAGTTTTCAAAAATGAAACCTCTGAACCGAGGCTGACATACACACGCTGTTGCCATGACCCAAACTCTTATTTCCTGGAAATGGCCTGGCGCTAGAGCTCAGTGGAACATGCTTTCCCTGTGTAATAAGTATAAACATGTCTGAAAGCGATTTCTTTAGTCCATTTATTTCGAATGGTGAACTGAATACACTCACAGGCCATTTTAATCAGAACACGTGTATGTGTATGTGCAGTGCGGGATTGTTACACTCTTACATTCTTAGCGCACGATGATGTTGTGGCTAGTGCCTCTATATGAGGCAGTAGACACAACAAAAACGATTTTGACCTTTTAGGTGACCTTGACTGGATGGCCCTCAAAATATTGGCGGTTCTATTTGTGACCAATGCCCATCTATCCTGAAAGTTTCATGAAGATTGATCCAGCCGTTTTCCCATAATATCATTTACAAAAAAAAACCAAAGAAACTCGACCAAAAACCTCACCCCCTGGTGGACTCCGTCCAGGGGCGAGGTAACAACACACATCCACATATTGTATTTTTCCCTGAACTTTGTGTCCATGTCATTTTTCAATCACACTGACTCAATCACAACATTTTAAATGCTTGCCATGTGTTTTATAACTGTTAATAAATATTGAACACATTCAACGATTATTTCCATGTCATAATTCGTTATAAATGTTGTGCAGTACATTACTGGACCTTATAGTAAATAGTTATAAAATCCAGTGATTTATGACTCGAAGGATTATGGAGGCTTTATTTAGAGCACATTATTAGCGCTTTATAAAATGAGACACCAGGCACCATGATCATTGTACAACCCCAATTCCAAAAAAGTTGGGACAAAGTACAAATTGTAAATAAAAACGGAATGCAATGATGTGGAAGTTTCAAAGTTCCATATTTTATTCAGAATAGAACATAGATGACATATCAAATGTTTAAACTGAGAAAATGTATCATTTAAAGAGAAAAATTAGGTGATTTTAAATTTCATGACAGCACATCTCAAAAAAGTTGGGACAAGGCCATGTTTACCACTGTGAGACATCCCCTTTTCTCTTTACAACAGTCTGTAAACGTCTGGGGACTGAGGAGACAAGTTGCTCAAGTTTAGAGATAGGAATGTTAACCCATTCTTGTCTAATGTAGGATTCTAGTTGCTCAACTGTCTTAGGTCTTTTTTGTCGTATCTTCCATTTTATGATGCGCCAAATGTTTTCTATGGGTGAAAGATCTGGACTGCAGGCTGGCCAGTTCAGTACCCGGACCCTTCTTCTACGCAGCCATGATGCTGTGATTGATGCAGTATGTGGTTTGGCATTGTCATGTTGGAAAATGCAAGGTCTTCCCTGAAAGAGACGTCGTCTGGATGGGAGCATATGTTGCTCTAGAACCTGGATATACCTTTCAGTATTGATGGTGTCTTTCCAGATGTGTAAGCTGCCCATGCCACACGCACTAATGCAACCCCATACCATCAGAGGTGCAGGCTTCTGAACTGAGCGCTGATAAAAACTTGGGTCGTCCTTCTCCTCTTTAGTCCAAATGACACAGCATCCCTGATTTCCATAAAGAACTTCAAATTTTGATTCGTCTGACCACAGAACAGTTTTTCACTTTGCCACAGTCCATTTTAAATGAGCCTTGGCCCAGAGAAGACGTCTGCGCTTCTGGATCATGTTTAGATACGGCTTCTTCTTTGAACTATAGAGTTCTAGCTGGCAACGGCGGATGGCACGGTGAATTGTGTTCACAGATAATGTTCTCTGGAAATATTCCTGAGCCCATTTTGTGATTTCCAATACAGAAGCATGCCTGTATGTGATGCAGTGCCATCTAAGGGCCCGAAGATCATGGGCACCCAGTATGGTTTTCCGGCCTTGACCCTTATGCACAGAGATTCTTCCAGATTCTCTGAATCTTTTGATTATATTATGCACTGTAGATGATGATATGTTCAAACTCTTTGCAATTTTACACTGTCAAACTCCTTTCTGATATTGCTCCACTATTTGTCAGCGCAGAATTAGGGGGACTGGTGATCCTCTTCCCATCTTTACTTCTGAGAGCTGCTGCCACTCCAAGATGCTCTTTTTATACCCAGTCATGTTAATGACCTATTGCCAATTGACCTAATGAGTTGCAGTTTGGTCCTCCAGCTGTTCCTTTTTTGTACCTTTAACTTTTCCAGCCTCTTATTGCCCCTGTCCCAACTTTTTTGAGATGTGTTGCTGTCATGAAATTTCAAATGATCCAATATTTGGCATGAAATTTCAAAATGTCTCACTTTTGACATTTGATATGTTGTCTATGTTCTATTGTGAATACAATCAGTTTTTGAGATTTGTAAATTATTGCATTTCGTTTTTATTTACAATTTGTACTTTGTCCCAACTTTTTGGAATCGGGGTTGTACAAAGAATTATAACTGCAGTTATAACTTAATTAGAATAATTATACAGAAAGATCTCATAATGTTCACCATGTGGCAATATAATCAATGTTATTATTATTATTATTATTATCTCATCTCATCTCATTATCTCTAGCTGCTTTATCCTTCTACAGGGTCGCAGGCAAGCTGGAGCCTATCCCAGCTGACTACGGGCGAAAGGCGGGGTACACCCTGGACAAGTCGCCAGGTCATCACAGGGCTATTATTATTATTATTATTATTATTATTACTTGATCAGCTTATAAAGAATTGTACCGTAACAATTGAGTATTATGGGCTTTATACACTCACCGGCCATTTTAATAGGAACTTGTTCTTGACTCCAAGATCCCTGTTCTTGGCTGCAGGAGTGGAACCCAATGTGTTCTTCTGCTTCTCTGCTCACCACGGTTGTAAAAAGTGATAATATATCCTTCCTGGCAAAAAAGCTTCAACCAATCTGGCCATTTTCCTCTGAGCTCTCTTATCAACAAGGCGTTTGTTTCGACCCACAGAACTGTTGCTCACTCTTTTTTTTTTTTGCACCATTCTGTGTAAACTCTAGAGATTGTTGTGTGTGAAAACCCCAGGAGATCAGCAGTTTCTGAAATACTCAAACCAGTCCGTCTGGCTCAAACCAACACCCATACCACAGTGAAAGAAAGTCACACTTTGAGATCACAATTTTTCCCATTCTGATGTTTGAAGTGAACATTAACTGAAGGTCTTATGATTGTATGCATTGTGCTGCCGTCAAGGGTTTGGCTGATTAGAGAACAAACAGCAGGTGGATGGATGGGTGTGCCTAATAAAGAGGCCAGTGAGTGTATATACAGTTTCTGATGTCACTGAGTCTTCAGGGTGAAGTCCAAGGCAATGCTGGTGTTCATTGGACGTACACTCTGGTGTTTATTTCAACTCAGTGGTGTTTACTGTTGTCACTCTGAAGGCCTGTGGGACACGCAGACTGTGAGGTTGGGTCAAAGATTATGGGAACTGTTAAGAAAAGCATTTCCTTTCCATTTCTCTCAATATGCATGAGTCGTTCCTCTTCCTGTTTGTCCGTGCACTGACTCATCTCATCTCATTATCTCTAGCCGCTTTGTCCTGTGCTATAGGGTCGCAGGCCTGCTGGAGCCTATCCCAGCTGACTCCGGGCGAAAGGCGGGGTATACCCTGGACAAGTCGCCAGGTCACACTGACTCGACCTTTGTTTAAATTTATTACATTTAGGACAGACTTGTCCAGGGTGTACCCCGCCTTTCGCCCGTAGTCAGCTGGGATAGGCTCCAGCTTGCCTGCGACCCTGTAGAAGGATAAAGCGGCTAGAGATAATGAGATGAGATGAGACATTTAGGACAATGGCTCCTATTTACATTCAACATTACAGACTCCAAATCATTAATGCAAGGAGTTCACATGGGCGTGGAAGATCAACTTACAGCATAACTTGTCATAATATCACTTCTTGGGAAATCTTGTGCTGACACTGGAGACTCCTTCCAGAAATCTTACATAAACATCTCCTTACTTTAAGAAAAGTTCACCATGTCAACTATTACAGACATTTTTGATCCATTTGTGTCACAGTACACTCAATATAAAGGGGTGTATGGGGCGTCAGGGAGGGGTAGCACCTCTGGTGAAGGACTCATCGCGTCCTTTTTAGGATGGTTCTCTCACCCTTGGTCTCCAACTGATTCTCAGCTCTCACCAGTGGCTCCGAGTAGCTGTCAGCATGCAATAGAGGCCACACCCCGGGCAACAGCTTCAACAGGCTGGCGAAACCTGGTGAGGGTAACCGTTGGGTGAAACATCCCTCAGTGAATCTTGGGAAATGCTCATCCCTATATGCGAAGACTGTTCCAGCAGACTGGGCGGACGAAATCTCAAAAGATTTAACAGCCAGAAAGACGGTTCAGCAGTACACTGTGGAGTGTGGAGGGCATATCAGAGCACTATAGAAGATGTGGTCATCCACTGCAGCCAAGGAGGTCTCCAGCCATAACAACTCTTTGTGCCACTGGATCTTGACTTCTGCGGCCTAGAGGGTGGGGTTGCTCCAGTGCAACAGCTTCTCCACCATAAGGTTTATTGTGCAGTTCTTCCAGTGCCCTCAGTGTCCCAGAGTGTGTTATTCCAGAATTGGCCTCACTAGCCATGCTCATGCCCATCAACGAAGACTGCGCAACTGACATCATCGATACCGATGGCCAACCAAAGAAGAAGACACTCAATATTCCTCAGTTTGTCAGGTTTTCTTCCAAAAAATCCCAATCTTTATGAACAAGTGGACCGAGACTGAATTCTTAAAAGAGAAATAAAGTTTGACAGAGTAACGCTGCTTCATCTTCATCTTCATCTGTCTGTACCATACAGAATAAACTAAAACAATCAGTGAATATTACATTAAAAAGTGGTAAAATAAATGCTCACCTGCAGCCTGGGGATGACAGGTTCTGCATGTGTATTCTCAGAGATGGGGATTTTACAACATAATCAGGCTGATGAGAAAGACGGGATGTGATTTATCAGATTTATGAGCTCTGTGTCTCACAGATGGTGTTTTGTTGAGTGCTCTGCAGTAATAATCATAATCACAGCCCAGCGCTTGACTTCTCACCTTAATTTAATAGCACGTGTGTGTGTGTGTGTGTGTGTGTGTGTGTGTGTGTGTGTGTGTGTGTGTGTGTGTGTGTGTGTGTGTGAGGGAATTTCAGTTCACTTTCATTCTCTAAAGAGATTTAAGGTTCATTCTGCATTTAAAGATGACACAGTGTGGAAACGAGAAGATGTGGCAGAACATCATGTTATTTCAGATCATTTAGAGTTGTTTGAATTCTCACTGCTCATTGGTCAATGACACCATTTTACAGCCTGTTATTTATTCTATGTTATAATATAGATCAGTGATACACACACGCACACACACACAGTTGTGGTTAGAAGTTTACATACAGTGACATGAATGTCATCTTGGATATGAACGTCATGGCAATATTTGGGCTTTCAGTAATTTCTTTGAACTGTTCTTTTTCTGTGGCAGAATGTTTTCTGTGGCAGAATGTACAGCATACATCTTTCATTAAAAAAAACACTAGAATTTGATGCACAAGTTTTAATTTTCTTTGGGTTTTTTTAAATCAACACAGGGTCAAAATTATACATACAGCACACCAAATATTTGGGCAAAATGTCTCTTTGCAAGATTCACCTTGACCAAACATTTCTGTTTACCATGAACAAGCTTCTGGCAGAATTCTGGTTGGATGTTTCATGACTCAATTGGTAGAGTTCAATTAATTTTTGTTTTCTTGGCATGGACTCAACTCATAAGCATGGTCCATATATTTTCAACTCGGTTGAAGTCAGTACTTGTTTTAAGCTTAATGTTAGCCTGCTCTCCACAACCAGTTCTGATGTGTGTTTGGGTTCATTGTCCTGTTGTAACTCCCAAGTCCCAAGTCATGTTCAAGTTTCTGATGGTTTATGCTGAAGAATTCTGAGGTAGTCCTCGTTCTTCATTATTACATCCACTTTATGCAATGAACCGGTTCCACTGGCAGCAAAACCTCCCCAGAGCATGATAATCCTACCACGACCACCAGTTGGTACAGTGTCCTTCTGTACATGGTGGTCATTGTGGCCAAACAACAAAATCTTTGTATCATCTGACCATACAGAAGGCTTTTTTATTTTTGTCCGCAAAGTCAGGTATCAACAGGGCAAATAACATAAGAGAGGGTTAACACTCGCTAGTTCATCAGTCAGCAAGCCCCACTATCAACAGAGCAATGAACATAGCATGTTACTTACTCCTCTGGGTGGAGTCTTACCAAATGACGATTGAAGTTTGAGGTTGTCCCTGTCATCTCCTCAATAGTTCTTCTACATATGGAACACATCGCAGTCCATTTTTCCCCACTGCATGAGAAGTCTGTATAAGCAAAGTGGACAATCCTAGGGGCTTCTCTCCAAACATTTTAGCACCATTAACATTAGTTTGCTCCTGAACATGACATATGAACAGGTGAATGTGCATTCTCTTGCACGAAATTAGTATGAAAATTAATGTAAGTATAAATATCTTATGCCAAATTATTGTGGCATGTTGCAAAAAATAAAGAAAAATCAGAGTCCTCATCTCCAGTTTATGAGTCCGAATGCAGTTAATGCATGAGTCCAAGTCTGAGTCATCAGTGCTCAAGTCCAAGTTAAAGTGCTGATGACACGAACATGACTCTATGCAATTTCTTAAATAAACTATACAACACGGCAAACATGTTAGATTTCTGTTATAATTACGTGAAAAGAAGCTGTTGTTACGCGAATATCCAACTTTTAATTGCACAGCGCAAGAAAACTGGGTCCGTGGCTTGCGGCCATGTTGTGACGTCAGCGGAAGAACACGCTGCGGTTCACTGGCTGTTCTACTCAGTGGAAATGGCGCATGAAAACGCCGGTGAACTCTCTAGTGCTAGCTCTTCAACAACCAAATACTGGTACTTTAAGCAGTGATCATGATGGCATGATTTTATCTGATTTTAAATAAATGAGATTGATAATAATGTGAATGTTCACAACTAGTACATACAAACTCTGCAGCTTCTGATTCAGCAGCTGCGTCATACTCCGCAAAAACATCAGCAAGCACCTACAATATAAATGGAAATGCAATACACTAAGCTCAAATGACTTTTGGAAAGTATAATTTCTAAATTTTTTCTACATATTCTTGAAGTCGGTCATCGGGGTACTTGCTACCGTTCCCTAACAACGCATGGCAAAGGTTAAAGTGTAGTGTTGCTATGAGTACTTGCTAAAGCCTCCGGTGGAAGATCCTCGATGTGCTGATAAGACATACAGTTCTATATAACACACAAGTGTCACGATAATCACAAAACAGATGCAAATTGTTAAAATACCTAATTTTTAAGCAATCATGTGTTGATCTCTTCCGAATAGAATCTATGATAGCCTACCCTCTTTACCCTTTGCCTCTCGTTGCTAGGCGGCAGTTACGTGAAAGCCGCAAGCTTTCACAAGCAAATACATGACTGATATCACGCCGACTTTATGATTACATTTATGATTATCATGAATGTGCACTCTATGATGTGTACTCTATGAGCGCTCTGGAGTGAGTGACTTCCAAGATGGCCGCACAGACCGCATGGTTACTATTTTTAGCATCATGTCGGAGCACTCTATAGCTCTACGTACCTTTATCTTATGTCGTTTCTCAACACATGTTCTGACAGGAGGACTGTCTTTGGAGGAGTCGCCTTGTCCCAGGCGACTACTGGATCCGGCATAGCTACTAGTAGACCCCCTCCGGAATACTGTAGGCACTGCTGATGGTAGCAACACACGTTTGTGCTGAACTGAACACCCAAGAGATTCTTTTAAGCTGGGAAGGGTGTCAAAACAATCCAAATCGAAGTGTTCAGAGCACAGGACGGATGTTGGTGAGGGCTCCCACTTGTCACGAGTGCGCCTGACTTGCCTCACCCACTTCGCATGCAGCTCGGGATCTCTGGGAAACTTGAATAAACTTACCCCATCCTTGTAGGTTTTGGAGCAAAAGCCGGCAACACAACGCGAAGGCATTATATATATATATATATATATATATATATATATATATATATATATATATATATATATATATAATGTCTAATAAAAATACTAATAATGATAAACTGAACACCTGCCGCAGCAACAACAAACTGGTAATTTAGGAGGAAGGTTCTTTCGCTAACGTCATATAGCTCCTCCTCCTCTTTCGTCTCCTGGGTGCTGCAGCCCCGTCAAATTTGCCCAAATAGCCGCGTTTTTTATCATAACTTGTAAAATAGGCGCCTTCGTGAATTAATATATGGATCATCGGGAATTACTTTTTATGTTATAAAACATCGCCAAAGATGTCAAAAACGTGTCATCAGCACTTTAAGTCACAAGTCCTTAAAATTAGGACACTAGTTGGACTCGAGTCCAAGTCCTTGACTTGAGCACTACAGTCCTGATTTATTCCATCGAAAAAGTGTCTTACAGTATATGTATAATAATACATTCTATTCGGTTCTATTCTATTACAAGTTATATACATGGCTTTGTTGAACACTCAATTCTGATTGATCAATTACTCCATTCTACAGTCTGTTATTTGTTCTACTGTATGTTATAATATAGATTGGTGACCAGAAGCGGTATAGATAATGAATGGATGGATTGATGGATGTATGCTGTGAATAACAAACTGTTGCTATAAACACAGTTCTAATCATAGACTCTGGAGGACCACGCCCAATCATGTCAATCCTCAGAAAGAAGTTTTGTTGCTTTATGTAATAATCAAATTAACAACATCAGCTGATTCATGACATTTTGTGGCAAAAAAAGTTACTCCATCAGAAAATACTGAAGATCTTTTTAATATTAATTTTAATGTTCAGTGTAATGTGACTTAGGTTTATCTTAAGGCTACAGATTTTATGTTGCTATGGATGCAGTTCCAACTGTAGAATATAACAGACTATTTTCTAAGTGGAAGCAAAAAAATAATAATTTTAAAATCAATGTCATGTCCCAGTTTCCCTGCTGATTTGTCCCTGTATTTAAACCTTAGTTCTGTTGGTTTCTTTGTCTCAGCCTTTGCCATTATCTACGCTGTTCTGCCTGTGTTCATGACCTTATTCATTCATGGTTTCTGCATTTGCTTTGTGTTGGAACTCTGCATTTGCATCCCTGCTCCTGTTCTGGACATTAAATCAATATTTTGTGTTAAATTATTGATTTCTCTCATAAGTAGCCATGTAATAAACAGGATAATATACAGCGTGTTGGTCATTATCACAAAATAAACCCCTTCAGAGTGATAAAAGAGCCCTCTGCTTCCCGTCGCTGTATTTTACCAACTCATTGTACATTATCCTCATCTCATCTCATTATCTCTAGCTGCTTTATCCTGTTCTACAGGGTCGCAGGCAAGCTGGAGCCTATCCCAGCTGACTACGGGCGAAAGGCGGGGTACACCCTGGACAAGTCGCCAGGTCATCACAGGGCTGACACATAGACACAGACAACCATTCACACTCACATTCACACCTACGGTCAATTTAGAGTCACCAGTTAACCTAACCTGCATGTCTTTGGACTGTGGGGGAAACCGGAGCACCTGGAGGAAACCCACGCGGACACGGGGAGAACATGCAAACTCCGCACAGAAAGGCCCTCACCGGCAATGGGGCTCGAACCCGGACCTTCTTGCTGTGAGGTGACAGCGCTAACCACTACACCACCGTGCTGCCCCTGTACATTATCCTTTACATATTATATTATATTATATTATATTATATTATATTATATTATATTATATTATATTATATTATATTATATTATATTATATTATATTATATTTCCTTTGAGTGTTTTTTTTAGTTATTGCAGTCATAATTCGCCTTCATATTCTATACCAGATGGGAATAAAAGTGTAATTTATACACTGAGAAATACTTTAATAATGTAATGTTTTAAGAATTGTTTAGCATGATGTTTAAAATAATGAAGAAGAAGAAGAACAACAACAACAACAACAACAAATTTATTTTATCACACATACACTTAAGCACAGTGAACTTCCTCTCTGCATTTAACCAATCTGAAGCAGTGAACACACACGTGAGCAATGAGCACATACACATACCCAGAGCAATAGGCAGCCATGCTACAGGGTATGGGGAGCATTTGGAAGTTAGGCTCAAGAGCACTTCAGTCCAACTTCAGGCCATGGCTGCCCCGTGTTAGCCTAACTGCATGTCTTTGGACTGTGGGGGAAAATAGGGCACCCAGAGGAAACCCATGCAGACACAGTGAGAACATGCAAACTCCACACAGAAAGGCCCTCATCAGCCACAGGGCTCAAACCCGGAACCTTCTTGCTGTGAGGCGACAGTGCTGATCACTACACCACCGTGCTGCCCAATGAGATTATCTCATCTCATCTCATCTCATTATCTCTAGCCGCTTTATCCTGTTCTACAGGGTCGCAGGCAAGCTGGAGCCTATCCCAGCTGACTACGGGCGAAAGGCGGGGTACACCCTGGACAAGTCGCCAGGTCATCACAGGGCTGACACATAGACACAGACAACCATTCACACTCACATTCACACCTACAGTCAATTTAGAGTCACCAGTTAACCTAACCTGCATGTCTTTGGACTGTGGGGGAAACCGGAGCACCCGGAGGAAACCCACGCGGACACGGGGAGAACATGCAAACTCCACACAGAAAGGCCCTTGCTGGCCCCGGGGCTCGAACCCAGGACCTTCTTGCTGTGAGGCGACAGCGCTAACCACTACACCACCATGCCGCCCCAATGAGATTATGTGAAAGTCAAATCAATATCCATTTAAGATATAAAAGTGTGTGGGGTGTAAAAGGCAGCAGGCATGCAGAGCTTTCTGTACCCGCTTTACTGCACTATTTATTTAGATCACTTCAGATCACAGTGGCAAGAGTAGAGTAGAAAGGAAAAACAAAAAAAGAAGGAAGAAGGGAGGAAAAATATACCATCCATTGGTTCAGGTTTGCTGACTGATCCATGAAGGAAACAAGGAAGGAAGAACAAAAGAGACAGACATCAGATGAAAGAAAGAAAGAAAGAAAGAAAGAAAGAAAGAAAGAAAGAAACAAACAAACAAACAAACAAACAAACAAACAAACAAACAAAGTGGCTGTTCTTTGACTCACTTTTGCTCACTGTGAAATGTCTTCAGGAAGTATTTGATGGGTTGCTGAATTACATCAAAGATGAATACAAATAATTTCCTGGAGTTTTCCAGTTGGACAGATTGTAGCTTAGGGGACATGGATTGGGGAATGTAGGGGGGGCTACCATGCCTTAGCCATAGTAATCTTCCCCCTTTCACTGTACAGCATTGAACACACCAATCCCTGCACTCGATGCCATGTTCTATCCCATTCTTCTGACTCCCTGTATTGTTAGAGATGATACCGGATACTCGATACAGTGATGCCATGACTGTGCTTAAAACCTGTGGCAAAATCAAAATTCTTTCTCTCTGGCGGTGGATTCCACGCGTGAAAGAGAAGCCGATGCATTGGTGCTACAGAAGGACAGAGAACAAAGAACGAGCTACTGATACCAGACCTTTAGCCAAAGTTCAATGTATTTGACCTTCACATAGTTGTAATAATAACTGAACCGGTTAGTTACTGCAGCCCACGCAGTATTTCAAAGAGAAAAGGCGACCCAATCCCTTTTCCCTTTTGCAACATCGACAAACTACAAACAAGATTCCTTCCAGATCATCAGACGACCGACGGGATACCGAAGATCTTCAGCTGACAAGCTGTAAAAGTGAAAGGAACAGAACTGTTTTCTCGCTGGACCTGCGCTCCACGCTGTCTTCGGATAACAGAAGGCGCACTTTCAATTGCCAAGCAAGAGCGATCTCACGTAAGGCTGGCATCTGGGCAATTGTTAGTCTTAGTTGTGGCTAGTTAATGTGAAGAGTGTTGTTTATTTGAATTCATTCATGGTTTAAATTTACGCATTTTGATTCACATGAAAGTCGGTCTTAGACCGCGTGTGGTTTGATTTACTTTGTTTAATATCTGTGTCTAGTTAGATCGTGCATGCGTTCTGTCTGTCTGTCTCTCTCTCTCTTTTTTAACTCCCTCCATCATACTACACTCCTCAACATTGGGATTTCAGGAGTAGCTAAGGGTTAAGTAGAAGTTTGGGTTTAAGGCCTAGCCGAGACTGGTTTAAACTACAGCTTTCTTTGTCTCTCTTTCGCGCGCTTTCCCTGTGTTGACCATTCCCCTCTGGGCGCGGCCTGGCACAAGGCTTGCGCATTCCATTCGCACTCCATACACACACACACACACACACACACACACACACACACACACACTTACACACACACCTACTCATACACACACACACACACACACACACACACACACACACACACACACACGTGATTTCCCTATCACATTTTAACACCCACTTGCCCCTACACTGTAACACTGGCATACAGCTTATTACTTCTGATCACCATTAGAGCCTTAATTATCATATACACTACTGATTCTTATTTGTATACATTGTATCACCATTTATATTGAAGTATTTCTTGGCTACTATTGTTGCTATATCTGATCAGTATTAGTTTGCTAATTCATATCAGCTATTTCAGTAAATGGTATCTTTGGAATAAACTGTGTCCTGTTTATTGCTACAACACCCACTGAATGCCAACCTCTGCCAAACAAGTATTCTAATTGCCTTCACCCATTTGGTTGTTATATGAATGTTATAGATCTAGAGTAAATGTATTACATTCAAGCTACAATACTCAATAAACTATAGCAACATCACCACTAAGTTATTCCATTGATTTTAATAGCTTAGCTATAAACTATTAGACACTTGAATTAATGATTAATGAATTTATGAGACTGATCCCTTTTTACATGAGACTGGTTTGATAAGCCTATTGAACCTACAGGAATGTCAACTGGGATTGGGAATTAGGATACAGGGAATGTGGATTGGAGATTGGAGAATGTGGATTTGGGATTGGGGAATGGGGATTGGGGTATGGGTAATGTGGATTGAGGATTGTGGATTGAAGACTGGAGAATGTGGATTTGGGATTGGGAAATGTGGACTGGGATTAGGAATTGGGGTATGGAGAATGTGGATTGTGGAATGGGGAATGTGGACTGGGATTGGGAATTGAGGTATGGGGAATGTGGATTGTGGAATATGGAATATGGATTGGGATTGGGAAATATGAACTTGGGAATTGGGGATTGGGATGGGGGAATGTGGATTTAGGAATGGGGAACGTGGACTGGGATTGCGAATTGGGGTATGGGGAATATGGATTGTGGAATAGGAAATGTGGATTGGGGAATACAGATTTGGGAATGGGGAATGGGGATTGTAGAATGGGGAGTGTGGATTTGGGAATGTGAATTAGGGAATGGGGATTTGGGAATAAGGAATGTCGACTGGGAATGGGAATTGGGGTATGGGGAATATGGATTGTGGAATGGGAATGTGGACTGGGATAGGGAATAGCAGTGTGGGGAATGTGGATTGTAGAATAGAGAATGTCAATTTGGGAATGTTGATTTGGGAACGGGGATTTGGGAATGGGGAATGGGGATTGTAGAACGGGGAGTGTGGATTTGGGAATGTGAATTAGGGAATGGGGATTTGGGAATGGGGAATGTGTACTGGGATTGGGAATTGCGGTATGGGGAATATGGATTGTGGAATGGGGAATGTGGATTGGGGAATGTGGAATATGTGAAAATTTTCTGAGAGAATGAACTCATTATGATGTTGCTGAAACAAAAAGAATGTTTTCTTTGTCATCTTCAGGAGTATTAAGGTGATACATCTCAGCAAATGTGAATTAATAGTTGTTTGTGAGTAAATCATCTTGTGTTTGATCACCTCTGTGAGTTATTCCTCCTGTTCAAGTTGTTCAGTGTTGAGCTGGTGAGAGTAAAATGGTTTTGTTATTCTGTGGGGAAGAATAAACAGAAATGATATCACATCTCTTACATTTTGCAAATATGTACAGAATCACTTGGTGATCGTTTGAATAATTTGCCCATAATTTAACTGTTTAAGTGAAAAGCTTTAAAAGTTGTATGTGTTTTGTAATCACCACTTTCCAACTGAAATATGGTTAAAGTTTTCTTTTTATAATTGTTATCATCACGTCCATGAAGAACAATCCACTCTAATGACACTCAGTGTCTGTTTGTAATAATGCACATGGGAAATATCATTCTTTTGTATCATCACAAATTATATGGTTGTATCTTGGGAACAGTTTGCTGCTTTTCTTATAATCATTTCCTCTTAATACGCCTGATGGATTATTACAGCAAGATCCATCACTGGTCATTGTTCATCTGGTTCAATGGTGGTAATTATGAGTACAACAGTTATTAAAAATCATTTATGCTTTTAACAAAAAAAAAATTTTAAATTGTTTATTTCTCACAAACTCACTCAGAGGAAAAGTATTGTAGACTTCATATGGGATGTTAACATGCATTGTGCCATTTTTTGGGTCATATCTTTCAACTGGAATCGAGTGTGCTTATGCTAATTTGTTGTGAAGCATGAAATCAATTTGTCACTGGTGTACATGGATGCAGAATAGCACTTAAATGTGGACAGGATTGTATTTGGAGCTCAAGTTCAAGTTCCTCAATATTTACACTGGGAAAGTTCCTGGTATTCAGAGTTGGGTTACACACCTGCTTTAACATTTTATGTGCATCCTGTATTTACGATTCCAGAAACTGCCAAAGCAAGTATGCAACAATATCCTGTGACCACTGTGGGGCGTTTTTGACCTACTTTTAACCAAAACAAGTCAGCACAGGGGTGGCACGGTGGTGTAGTGGTTAGCACTGTCACCTGACAGCAAGAAAGTCCTGGGTTTGAGCCCAGTGGCCAATGAGGGCCTTTCTGTGTGGAGTTTGCATGTTCTCCCCGTGTCTGCGTGGGTTTCTTCTGGGTGCTCCGGTTTCCCCCACAATCCAAAGACATGCAGGTTAGGATAATTGATGGCTCTAATTTGATTGGAGGTGTGAATGCGAGTGTGAATGGTTGTTTGTCTCTATGTGTCAGCCCTGCGATGACCTGGCGACTTGTCCAGGGTGTACCCCGCCTCTTGCCCATAGTCAGCTGGGATAGGCTCCAGCTTGCCTGCGACCCTGCACAGGATAAGCGGCTACAGATAATGGATGGATGGATGGAACTCAGCATGGGCAAACATGGTGGACTCTGCTCTCCCTCCAGCTAAAAGCCAGCAGAAAAGAAAAGGACAACATGAAGGCAAAGCAGCTAGAAAGTGCACCAGAAAAGCATTTCAAACCAAAAGGTTGCCTGCAAGAATTTTAGTGAAGGGACAGATCAACTGCTGGAATTGACTGAAGGCTGAAACAGGCATGAACTCTGACGAAGAATCTGCAGCACCTGTCTTCAAGGATGCGTTATCCTAATGGGCTTCATGGGCAGCTGCCCAGGGCCTCGGCCACTAGGGGGCCTCAGAGGTAGCAAGATCAGAAAATATGAAATGATATTTTCAGAAGTTTTGATCATATTGATAACATTTTTGATGCATTTCGCCACCCGTAAGGAAGCCCACCTTGTCCCGTCGCATAAATCACCCGTCATTGTCAATATGAGCACTGTCCACCATGTCTTCACACACTACGCCAGCTTGAGTTCAATGATTTAATTAATGACTTCGCTTTCCAGAAAAGTAGGAAAGTACCCTTGTAAGTTGACCCATGGCTGTCAAACTGAATGTGCAAAGCTGTGTGCCACTGCTGTTTGGGACATTACGTGTGTGAAAGGATGAAATGTTTCACATAGCTTAACATTTTGAGATTTATTTCTGAGAAGCAAGATATTTTTCTTTCTTTGTTATCGCTCTTTGTTTTCACAAGTTAAAAGTCGCCTGGATTCCAAAATGAAAACGAACGGTTATATACCAAATGAATGTTCTTGTTCTGAATACTAAAGAAACTGTTGTAAGCCTAGGTTATGTTCTTGACATGTTGTTCATTGACTCACTCATTCAAAGGCTTCTTGAGGCTAAACTTTAGTTAACCAGACTTGTTAACCGTGATGTCTGATGGATTTTTTCACCGTGCAATTGCCTATTTCACCATTGCTTTTTCTTGATTAAATAGGTGTCGATGGATATAAAGTTTTATCGTTCAACAGTATTTCTAATTGTGCCACTGTCATTATTTAAGTTTCTGTGTCTAGTTAGACAGGCATGTCTGAGGGGGTGAATTTGCTGAGCGCAGTTGACAACAGGCGGGGGTGGGGCCTCGGGGGTGTGTCTGCCCAGGGCCTCGGCAAGGGTTAAGCGGCCCTGCCTGTCTTGGATTGGTGAGTTTGAATATGGAATAATACACCTAATGTTTTGATCTTACAGAGAAAGACTCGATAACACAAAAGCAGTAACAGAGAAAAGATATATTGGTCTTTTGTGCCATGGATCTATTCATAAATGTCAACCACAAATTACAAACCTCAAAACTCTCAGAGGTGGATGCAGAGTCATGATGTTTTCTGTGCGTTGCCATCTTGGTGTGACGCAGTTCCGTAGTTATGCTAATTGGTTAAAACTCCTCATGTTCAGCTGTTTCCATAGGGCCATACAGTTTACCTGAAAAGGGAGGAAAACGGTCCCAAAATGGAGAAAAGTGACCCTCAGAACATCAAAATGGTCACATTTCTTCTGCATGATATTGTTCTTACGAGACATAGGAAAATGCCAGTGCACAATAAATAAATAAATAAATAAATAAATAAATTTCAGATGACTTTGCAGTCAGTACCTTTAAACTGAAAAGTGTAAACTCCCTGTCCTGAAGAGTGTCAGCAAACTTACTGTCGCTGGCTCTTACAAAGTGCTGACACTGGAGACTCCTTCCATATACAGTATGTTAAATAAACATTTCCATACAGAAAACTAAATCAAAAGCAAATCAATCAATCCCAGCGATGTATAATGAATTAATGAGAGAACTTCACTGTGAGACAATGAGTACACGAAGATCCGTTCGATGTTTGGTGCTGTCGGTAAGAGCGCTGTATGTTGTTTGGCAGCAGATCTTCGTGATTAACTTCCTTTTATGTCGTTTTCGGCATTGTTCTTTGATGCCGCCACCTCCAATTAAAGCACGAGAGGAAACGTGACTTGCCTCATTTACATCAGGCTTTAATTCCATTATGATGCAAATTCTCTCCCATGTCCTACGATGAGCGTCGTCTATTTCTGCTCTGCATCCACGTTTGCCAGACCAATGAGTGATTTAGCACAGTTTGAAAACTGAAGCCAGGTTCATTAGACCATCATAAGAAGAAGTCTGCTTCTGTTTTGGGAAGTAACAAATGTCAGGCTGTGAACAGTGAACCACAACCACCTGTGTGCCTCCAGCCTTTCCATTAGTTTAAATTAGTGTGTTACTGTCAAATGACTCACACGGATCAATGACTAACTGACATGGACACTTTGGGGGGGGGGGGGGTGGATGTTCTTTCTCTTAGGTTCTGTTGTATTCCCTTTTTTTTTTCACCAGTCAGCCACATTAATTAATGTTTGCTGTAGAAAAAGCTTGTGTTTGGTCAAATGGATTGCAGGCTTAGAAATGATTGATGTCTCCAAAACACACAGCGTCTTGTATCTCCCTGAGAATTATGTTCTGCTTCTGAAAAGCAACAAGCTCATGAATCTATTCAAAGAGCAAAATATTTTGCTTAGCAACTGGTTAGTGGTTGATCTGTGTGGATCTGAATCAGAAGTAAAGTTCACGTATTTTCAAGTGGAAAAGTTGAAAACTGTCCCTCTTTATACCAACCTTTATTCATATCTATGGATCATGTGACAGCTAGCAGTGTCAGCTCAACAAATTTTAACCTTCATAAAGTCCTCATTCAGGGCGGCACGGTGGTGTAATGGTTAGCGCTGTCGCCTCATAGCAAGAAGGTCTGGGTTTGAGCCCCGTGGCCGGCAAGGGCCTTTCTGTGTGGAGTTTGCATGTTCTCCCCGTGTCTGCGTGGGTTTCCTCCGGGTGCTCCGGTTTCCCCCACAGTCCAAAGACATGCAGGTTAGGTTAACTGGTGACTCTAAATTGACCGTAGTTGTGAATGTGAGTGTGAATGGTTGTCTGTGTCTATGTGTCAGCCCTGTGATGACCTGGCGACTTGTCCAGGGTGTACCCCGCCTTTCGCCCGTAGTCAGCTGGGATAGGCTCCAGCTTGCCTGCGACCCTGTAGAACAGGATAAAGTGGCTAGAGATAATGAGATGAGATGAAAGTCCTCATTCACAGCTGCATCCATTGTAAATCCCACTGAAATAGAAATTCCTTCTTTGGAGGAAGCAATGATTTTTTTTTTTTTAATGTCACCAGTTGAGAGATATAAGCTAATTTGCTTGCCTTTCTAGTTCTAGTGTGCTCACTGCCCCAGTCAGCTCCATAGAGTTATTATTGCACCTACTGGACAAAGATTACTATAATAAGCATTATTCAAGGTCCATTAAGACCAGGTATCACTCAGCACACTCTGCATGTTCATGCTCATTGGGATAAATACTCTCACTTTATTTTATAGCAAATAATCTGAACTAATACATTACAAATACATTTCCACAAACAAAGGCAGATCGTGTGTCTATGATGGACAGAACCATTTTTGTTGTAGCATGTACAGTATTGCAAAGGAAACAGAGTTCGTACAAAATAATGTCCGTACATCAGAAATGTGCATGCACCATGGTGACCTTGTTTCTGAGGGAAGAAAAAAAATGTATCTCTGAGGGAAGAAAAAAAATGCTGAGGGAAGAAAAAAAATGTATCTCTTTTTCCAATACTGGAAATTTTACTGAAAGCTGGAAAACACATACAGTTGAACAAAGGTGTGTCTGAAACCTCCCAAGGCTGGATAACTGTGAATTGTCAATGCTCAATAGCCTGTCAACTTCATTTAGTTTGATGCTACTGGACACCAAATCAATGGTCACTCCAAGAATAAATCATACAAATATTGCAATTTGACTGTATTTTTTTATGCAATGGACTTTATTGTGGCAGCAGTGAAGGCTCTGGGTTACTGATCAGAAGGTTTCGGGTTCAAGCCCCAGAACCACCAAGCTGCCACTGTTGGCCTCGTGAGGGTTAGGGTTGGGGTTAACCCTGTCTGCTTCAGGGATACCATGACATAGCAAAGAAAATTTCACCTGGAGTTTGATGGACAGTTGTACTTTCTTTAGTGACTCCCAGAAAGGTAGCTTGGATACCGCAAGGGAATTCCAGCCATCGGAAACATTTCTCTCACTCTCTCCAAACAGAAACAAAGCTGAGCACAGAAGTCCAGGGATTCAGGATTGTATTCAATGCATTTTTCATTGGCCTGTGGACCCAAAGAAAGACTAAAAGGTCCTTCATTGCTCATAACTTCACTCATGGTTACAGTTTTATAAGGTACAATTTCCAGTTGCAGATTTATGTTCGACTAAAGATAATCAAGTTGATCAATGGAAATTCTTCACTGAAAATGTTGATGGCTTGATGCCATTTGTGTAAAAAAAAGACAAAATAAGGAGTGTTGTACTTATCTCCGCAAGCCATTATTAGCTTGATGTCGGTGTGCTTTTTCTTGGCAAGCATCCTTGGCTGAGTCTCCACAGATTAGCCTGTATTCAGCCCTCAATTTCCATTTCTCCTTCCATATTTGGCATCTCATCCATTTTCACCTTGAATCGATCACAGTATGTTTTTCGTGTGTTTTCAAATTCCTGGTCCTTTCTGAAATCCAAAAACACACGTGGCCCCAAATCCATCATCCATATTTCTAGCTCTGAGCAAATGACCAAACGCTAAGGTTAATACAGAGTTCCCCCATTATTGCTGTTGTTTTAACGGAGTTCACTGCCTTCAAATCAACCACTGCGAGGTCATGAAGAAACAAGCACCATGCGGTTCGATCCTTATAAGCCCAAAAAAGAGTGTGTACCTTGGAGAAGATCCAAAGTGTAATCATTAGACCTGCATCGCTGGAGATGTGGGAGTTAAAATATCTTGCTGGGAAGAGAAAATGCCTCGGGTTTGACTATAAAGGAATCTGTAGGAGATTTATGGTGTATGCTGTAGAGGTTTATGGTTTATGGATTATGGTTATGAGAGATGTGAGCATTGTTGAGCATTTTTAGAAAAGCCCACTGATCCATCTTGAAGGCAAGAACACACTGATTTGATATAATGCACCATTTTGTATGATAGCATGCATGTTCATTTAGATATCTACAAAAAACACAGATAGCGCAAGAGTCCTGAAATCAGTTGCGAATAATCTCCTCGAGCGTCCAATATCTAACATCCAACATCAATACAGCGTGTGTGAACATCACGTAGCCTCCGTGAAAGCTCAGGTAAAGAATGTTTCAGAGCGAGCGAGCGTGCTTAACACGGTCCACTCACTAAGACACAACACTCATCCATCTTGAAGGACAATCAATCAGCGCTGATTGGAGTTGAGCTGAAATTCAAAGTGGCAAAATCAAAGCCAGCGGTTTGGTTTTCAGTAAACCATCTGAATCTGCAGAGAAAGAAATCCAACGCAACAGACTCAAGATTCACATGTTGGGAAAATACTGTTGCAGTAAATTTCCATCCTCCTAATTACAGATTTAAAAACCTTCATGGCCTTTGTTTTATCGTGTCTCAGTGAAATTGTATGTTACACCACGGTGCTGTTGAATTCTCGATTCTGATTGGTTAGAAGTGTTAGAAGGTGTTGATGCATTTCCGATAACAGCTGCAGAGGTTTATAAATGCTAGTGTTTCTATAGCAACAGATCGTTCACTGGGATGTGGACAGAGGACATGGTTTTTCTCACGGACATGACTAGCTGTGTTTTGTTTTCTGCAATATGGTGCTGCAACACTTGGTGATGTCTTGGTTCCTTTCTGTTCTCCTCCTTTTTCTCCCTTTTATTTTCTCACTGTTTATTTTACTCTTGATTTCTTGGCTTGTTTGGTCCTTTCATTCTTTCATTTTTATTCTCATGTTTTACTTTCCTTTCTACAATTCTTTTTACTCTGTTTACTACAGTGTTATTCCTTGTTTTCTCAACTAACAGACTGTTCCTCTTTCTTTCTTTCTTTCTTTCTTTCTTTCTTTCTTTCTTTCTTTCTTTCTCTTCTCAATATTTTCTTTGATTTGACCTGTTTCTTGGATGTTCCTCAACCTTAAAAGTAGCTCATCTCATCTCATTATCTGTAGCCACTTTATCCTGTTCTACAGGGTCGCAGGCAAGCTGGAGCCTATCCCAGCTGGATAAATAAAAAAGTCTCATCTCATCTCATTATCTCTAGCCGCTTTATCCTGTTCTACAGGGTCGCAGGCAAGCTGGAGCCGATCCCAGCTGACTACGGGCAAAAGGCGGGGTACACCCTGGACAAGTCGCCAGGTCATCGCAGGGCTGACACATATACTGTGTTCACATATATACCGGTACGATAGTGGTATAACTGTATCGATACAAAGTATACCAGTACAGTTTAGTACATCTGTCCACACTAGCAAGAAATGTTTGTGGTTTTCTTTCACGGTAGTTGAAATACGCATGCGCGAAATGTTTCTGTGGTTACCGAGTAACTTCCTTCTGAGAATATGGCGGATGAAACTACGTGTAGGTGCTTTTTGTTGTCAATGTACAGTCTGTATTTCTGGTGGTCGTTTATTCAGTCGAATCGTATAAAACGCATGAGGCAGTTGAGAAAGAAACAAAGAAAACGAATCTCCGTTCTTCACTATTTTATTCAGCGAAGACATCGATTGAGGTGTGCATGCGCATTATATTTGTATCGATACAGAACCGCTTCATCTGTCCACACTACAGTGAAGCGCTACAGTATTAATACTGTACCGGTACGAAACCCATACATTTGTGGGTTTCGTACCGATACAGTTATACCGCTACAGTACCGGTATAGTTGCTAGTGTGGACAGGTGTTGCGGTACGAAAGTAGTATCGTATCGGTACAAAATCCCTAGTGTGGACAGGGTAATAGACACAGACAACCATTCACACTCACATTCACACCTACGGTCAATTTAGAGTCACCAGTTAACCTAACCTGCATGTCTTTGGACTGTGGGGGAAACCGGAGCACCCGGAGGAAACCCATGCGGACACGGGGAGAACATGCAAACTCCGCACAGAAAGGCCCTCGTCAGCCACGGGGCTCGAACCCGGACCTTCTTGCTGTGAGGAGACAGCGCTAACCACTACACCACCGTGCCACCCCCTTAAAAGTAGCTATAAATGGATAAAAAGTCTGAGGTATCAATCTTTAATAAATTTAAAAAAAAAAACCAATAGCTGGTGAATTACTGTATTATAAGGGGAATATGACTCTTAGGGGCATGCGGCTATCAGAAAATAATCATCCTTGAGGTGTGATCGGTCATGGAGCTTCATCGCACCACTCTGTTGTTGGTTATTTTTCTGTAAGAGCACAGCAACAAAACTTATTATCGGAAAATAATCACTCCATTTCCACCAGGTTTCTGTCCTGACTCATTTCTGACAGAGCAACATCAACCTCATCTCAGTGTGTGTGTGTGTGTGGGGGGGGGGGGGGGGGGGGGAGGCATTGGGGTGGGATTTCTGCTATCAGTCAGGCTCTGGCCCCACTCCCACCACTCATCAGAATATCAGCGTCCTCAGCAGTGGAAGGTGAACTTCCTGTTGTGCGGTGGTTTCAGAGCAGTGTATAGATGTCTTTTTTCCTCTCTTCTTTATCCTGTTTTCTCTTGTTTGTACTTTTTCTTTCTTCTGTTATGACTTCTCTCCTGTCTTGTCTCTTCTCTTCTCTTCTCTTCTCTTCTCTTCTCTTCTCTTCTCTTCTCTTCTCTTCTCTTCTCTTCTCTTCTCTTCCCCTGTGCTGATTGTGCTGCTTCTTCTGCTACATAGAAAAGTCACAAGAGTTGTGAACTCTCGCAGCTGGAAAAGGAAATGATGCGGCTCTCACACTGGACTCTCCAACTTTATGGGGAACATGTGATCTATGGAAGTGAAGGGAAGTGAAGTCATGCTCTGTTTTTAGTCACACATTCATTTCCTTTGTGTCAGTTCCTTCATGTTCTCTCAGTTAGAGCAATCAGACAGAGTACTTCCTGTCAGTCAGTGCTACATTCCACAGAGATCAGGAAGTGCCTGATGTGAGATGCTCTTACAGTTCTGTTTTATACAGAAATATTCAGAGATAATCAATTTTAAGTTCTTCAGTTTGCTCTGGTTTGTATTCTATTGTAAATACATATTTTTTCCCCCTATATTCCAAGCTCAATCATAAATCACTGTAATGACTTTTGTGACTTCATTATATTCACTAAAAACTTTTTATCAAGGACCAGTTTCTCCCTGTTTGAATCAGATCCTTTACTTTCTGATCTTTTCTCCTCTAAAATCTCGTTTTGATTCCGACGAATGAAAATTCTGGACAGATAAAAATGATTCCTTGAAAGAAGAACATCTGCACAGATGTTACTCACCTTTATAATAACATCAAAGCTCATTTATCAAAAAAGAGCACAAAAGACCACAATGTGCTTCACCAGTCCATATTTTCTATCCCACATTTTTTTTTAAATCTAAAAATTGTGAAGTACTATTTATTGATCAATTCCTGCCAGGAGGGTGTTACTTCTCCTGTAAAGATCTTACACACCAATCTCACACCAATTAATTGACTCTATTTGTTGACTTATTTTTGTTCATTTGCTGCTTTTATCTTTTATCCTTTTATCATTTGCTGTTTTTATTTATCTCATCTCATCTCATTATCTCTAGCTGCTTTATCCTGTTCTACAGGGTCGCAGGCAAGCTGGAGCCTATCCCAGCTGACTACGGGCGAAAGGCGGGGTACACCCTGGACAAGTCGCCAGGTCATCACAGGGCTGACACATAGACACAGACAACCATTCACACTCACATTCACACCTACAGTCAATTTAGAGTCACCAGTTAACCTAACCTGCATGTCTTTGGACTGTGGGGGAAACCGGAGCACCCGGAGGAAACCCACGCGGACACGGGGAGAACATGCAAACTCCGCACAGAAAGGCCCTCGCCGGCCACGGGGCTCGAACCCGGACCTTCTTGCTGTGAGGCGACAGTGCTAACCACTACACCACCGTGCCGCCTCTGTTTTGATACATTTTTTAAATTTTATTCAATGCTATTTTTATCTTTGTTTTTATCCATGTTTTTTTTAACTTCCTTTTGGTTAATTTGCTATTTTTATGTTTTTCTTTTTTTCTTTTATTGTTTGCTGTTTTTATTTTTGCTCTTTGGTTTGTGCATGCAATGAAATGAATGTAATTTGAAACAAAAACATTGTGTGAAGGATGTGTAGAGCTGAAAGTGTCCTCATAAATCTCATTGGGCAAAACTATAGAGACAGAACATTGAAATAAAAAAAAAAAATTAAGAAATATATATTTTTTTAAAAATCAGAAAAATTTGAAAAATCATTGAGAACACAGTGCTGATGTTAAATAAACATTTTGATAATTATATAATGTTACGTTAACATGTGGTGGCCTTAGGCTGAAGTGCCCTTGAGCAAGGTACCTAATCCCTAACTGCTCCCTGGACGCTGCAGTATGGCTGCCCACTGCTCTGTGTGTGTGTGTGTGTGTGTGTGTGTGTGTGTGTGTGTGTGTGTGTGTGTGTGTGTGTGTGTGTGTGTGTGCGCTCACTTGTGTGTGCGTATGTTCACTACTTCAGATGGGTTAAATACAGAGGATGAATTTCACTGTGCTTGAGTGTGCATGTGACAAATAAAAGCTTCTTAATTTCATCCCATATCCAGCATTTATTTTCTCTTTTTATTTATCCAAATCTCCAGAAATTATTTCTGCAGGTCAGTTTAGCAAAAAATAAATAAATAAATTACAACCCCAATTCCAAAAAAAGTTGGGACAAAGTACAAATTGTAAATAAAAACGGAATGCAATGATGTGGAAGTTTCAAAATTCCATATTTTATTCAGAATAGAACATACATGACATATCAAATGTTTAAACTGAGAAAATGTATCATTTAAAGAGAAAAATTAGGTGATTTTAAATTTCATGACAACAACACATCTCAAAAAAGTTGGGACAAGGCCATGTTTACCACTGTGAGACATCCCCTTTTCTCTTTACAACAGTCTGTAAACATCTGGGGACTGAGGAGACAAGTTGCTCAAGTTTAGGAATAGGAATGTTAACCCATTCTTGTCTAATGTAGGATTCTAGTTGCTCAACTGTCTTAGGTCTTTTTTGTCGTATCTTCCGTTTTATGATGCACCAAATGTTTTCTATGGGTGAAAGATCTGGACTGCAGATTGGCCAGTTCAGTACCCGGACCCTTCTTCTATGCAGCCATGATGCTGTAATTGATGCAGTATGTGGTTTGGCATTGTCATGTTGGAAAATGCAAGGTCTTCCCTGAAAGAGACGTCGTCTGGATGGGAGCATATGTTGCTCTAGAACCTGGATATACCTTTTAGCATTGATGGTGTCTTTCCAGATGTGTAAGCTGCCCATGCCACACGCACTAATGCAACCCCATACCATCAGAGATGCAGGCTTCTGAACTGAGCGCTGATAACAACTTGGGTCGTCCTTCTACTCTTTAGTCCGAATGACACGGCGTCCTTGATTTCCATAAAGAACTTCAAATTTTGATTCATCTGACCACAGGACAGTTTTCCACTTTGCCACAGTCCATTTTAAATGAGCCTTGGCCCAGAGAAGACGTCTGCGCTTCTGGATCATGTTTAGATACGGCTTCTTCTTTGAACTATAGCGTTTTAGCTGGCAACGGCGGATGGCACGGTGAATTGTGTTCACAGAAAATGTTCTCTGGAAATATTCCTGAGCCCATTTTGTGATTTCCAATACAGAAGCATGCCTGTATGTGATGCAGTGCCGTCTAAGGGCCCGAAGATCACGGGCACCCAGTATGGTTTTCCGGCCTTGACCCTTACGCACAGAGATTCTTCCAGATTCTCTGAATCTTTTGATGATATTATGCACTGTAGATGATGATATGTTCAAACTCTTTGCAATTTTACACTGTCAAACTCCTTTCTGATATTGCTCCACTATTTGTCGGTGCAGAATTAGGGGGATTGGTGATCCTCTTCCCATCTTTACTTCTGAGAGCTGCTGCCATTCCAAGATGCTCTTTTTATACCCAGTCATGTTAATGACCGATTGCCAATTGACCTAATGAGTTGCAATTTGGTCCTCCAGCTGTTCCTTTTTTGTACCTTTAATTTTTCCAGCCTCTTATTGCCCCTGTTTCAACTTTTTTGAGATTTGTTGCTGTCATGACATTTTAAATGAGCCAATATTTGGCATGAAATTTCAAAATGTCTCACTTTCGACATTTGATATGTTGTCTATGTTCTATTGTGAATACAATATCAGTTTTTGAGATTTGTAAATTATTGCATTCCGTTTTTATTTACAATTTGTACTTTGTCCCAACTTTTTTGGAATCGGGGTTGTAAATTAAATTAAATTAAATCTAGTCGAATCACTTTCTCACTTGGACATGAATCAAGATCATTTCACTCAGATGCTCTTGGACCTGAGTGTGCTTGCTGCAGAGTGTTTGAATCTTAAATCACCAACTCTGACTGTGGCCTTGAGTTGCCAGTTTATTAGGTACACATGTTAGCTTGCAGTGTTTTGTTTCTTCAGGATCTCTGTCACTGTAAAAACTGCAGCCCTTCACTTTTCATAAATATATCTTTTGTACACTTTTCTGTCGACAAGCTGCAGAATCATGAATGTTGCAATCCGATTCTCTGAACTTCTGTCAATAATTTGAATTTTATTTGTATCTACATCAATGTGATGGTTTATTTTCTGACATAAAAGTCCAAATAAATCCATTTTTATTAAAGCTACAGAATGTGAAAACACCATAATTTCCTCTGAAACACCTCATTTATTAACATCAGTGATGACAGCATATGCATTATTTCCAACACTGCTATAAATATATAATATATTCCTCCCACTTTTATGTACAACAATGTGCTACTTAGTGAAGAACAAATGGCATAGAAATGAACACATAAACAACTCCCAGTGTTCAGCTTCGTCTTCCTCGTGCATTCTTGAGGAAAGCTTTTTTTTTTTTATTTGGAATTCAATTTCTTTATGTAATGACAAAGTGTGAATTTTTTTTTTTTTTTTTGCTTTTGTCATCTACTGTTCATTAGTCGCTCTGTAGGAAATGAGGATAATGGCTGTTACAGGATTTTATTTGTGATAAAAGCTTTTCCAAATGGGTTTTACGGCTTTTCTCAGATATTTCACTTCCATCCTGCTCTCATCCAGCCTCAAGGACGCACTTCTCTGTAAATTACGGTTCCTATCTTTAACTCTGGTGTGATTTTGGATGGTTTTATATGCATTATATTTTGCAAGCTTTTTACTATACCCAGGGGTGCCACCAGAAATTTTGGGCCCCATGAAAGATTAGAATTTTGGGCGCCCCAACTTTGCCCACCCTCGTCACAATTGCACTATTGTCATTATTTGACTTTTGATAGCCCATGGACCTTGAGTTTGTGACTTTGTTATTACATTTTATGTATTAACCTACCAGGGACTAGATGAAAACTGGTCAGTGACTAATTCTGGTGCATTTACAATCACAAATGAAAATTCTAGATTTTGCCACATGCCTTCTTGTGCTAGGACAATTGGTAGTAAAATGTGTGATGTGACTGCTAATAAATCATAGAAAAAGTTTGTCAAAGCAAATATTCAAATATCCATGAGCAATAAAATATTCAATATTCAAGATAGATTCTTACCAGCAATATCAACCAATCCAAATGTAAACATGAAGAACAATATTTACACTACTCATACAGTAAAGATTTAAATACCCAAGTCTAGGCGCCGAGGCTTCTTTGTAGCAAAGTCATGAATTAAATCTTTGAAGTCTAGAGAGCAAGCCAATTCACTTTCAATTGAAAGTATTGCTAGACTATTCAACCTCTCCTGCAACATGGTCGACCTGAGGTAACTCTTGATCAGTTTGAGTTTACTGAATGCCCTTTCTCCACCAGCAACTGTAACTGGCAGAGTGCAAAAAATCCTGACATTTCAATTTGATCAATTACATAGGTATTTCTTCATATGTTGTAACCTCTATCCCTCTTTTATGTGTGCTGCGCTTTCTCCAGCTCCTCAATTTGAAACCAATGGTTTAGAACGTGTGAACATTCCACACACATAACCATGTCAAACACTTGACTGGTGTCCGTTATTAGCAACACTTTAATCTAGCAAACTGTATATGGCGCTCACTCATTAAAAACTTCAATCCTAAAGCATTTATGGGTTGTATTGCTGCTTACCTCCTTCTCCAAAGGGGGGTTCAGTGGTTTGGTAGGGCGGAGGTCCCCCTGAGGCTGAATCTGTGCATATTTAGGGCACCCCATTAGTTATGAAACTGGTTATTAGCACTAGTTATTAGCACCAGCATAGCGTAATATTTCATCTTGTTTATCACACAAGTCAGTTCAGTTATTAAAATGGAAAAAATGTCACTGTACAAACTGTAAAAGTGTTCTCTTGATAGGCTAATCCAACCACGTTCGTACTGTTCATTTACCATTCGCTAATATTTTGAACACACATGTGAGCGATAGCTACCTTTCTTTGGGAAAAACTGAGTGACCAGTTGCCTGCCTCTCCGGTCCCTCTCAGCTTTCAGCTGCCTTTCTTTACGTTTTTGACAGCCACTCTTCATATTTAGAGATTATAGACTGTACGCACTCCACTGCTGGCTGGCTGGCTGCTGCACCAGCACACAGATTTAATGCATCGCGCTTCTACCAGAACTGGACCGTACCATTTCGCAAAAGGGGGAGGCTTAAATGACAATATGTTGAAGAACTCAAGAAATAGACAACCTTGTTCAATTAGCTCATTTTACCAGACGGAATATTGCATTGTTGTTATTTCAAAAGTCTTATTAAAATCATTAAAAGCATATTATCAGCCCCTTAAAGGGCCCCATGGCAGTGCTGGGCCCCTAGAATTGTTCTAACCTTTCCCCCCCTGGCGGCGCCCATGACTATACCTCCATTTCTACATGGTCTATCAACACCAACCCAAACCCACATGAACGTTTCAAGCCAGCTCTTTCAACAGAAGTTTGCCACAGTGCTCAGAATTACATGATTCGGGCTTTTTTTTTTCTTTCAGTGAGTTTCATAAACAAATGCATGAACTATTCTCAGGATCGTGACTCAACCCTAGATGCTGAGTGGAACCAAACATCTCCACATTAGAGCCATGTCTATGTGCAGTTCTGCTGCAGTGGAGGCGTTTATTCAGGACATTAGGGATATAATTGGGAATCATCAGCATCAGTATTGCTACAGATTATTACCTCATATCTTGTAAAAAAAAAAAATGACTCCAAAACCTACAAGCACATTAATGGAGGCAGATTTTATGACGTGATGTGATGTGATGTGATGTGATGTGATGTGATGTGATGTGATCCTCTATTACACTCAAAGAAATGGCTCTATTCTCAGCAATTTTGTCAGCAATCAGACAAGTAATGGGTAAGAAAAGGCTAAAGGGTGGGGTTAGAATCAGATAAAGGGGTGTGGTTAGAATCAGATAAAGGGGTGGAGTTACAATTTGATAAAGGGATAATGGATTCGATAATGGATTGAGGTTAGATTTGGAAAAAGGGGTGGGATGAGAATCAACAAAAGGGTGGGTTAGAATTTGATAAAGGTGTGGGGTTAGAATTGGATGGGGGGTAGAGTTGGATAAAGGGTTGGGGTTAGAACTGGAAAAAGGGTGGGGTTAGAATCAGATAAAGAGGTGGAGTTACAATTTGATAAAGGATTGGGGTTAGAATTGGAAAAAGGGGTGGGGTTAGAGTTGGATGAAAGGGTGGAGTTAGACTTTGATAAAGGGGTGGGGTTAGAATTGGATGAAAGAGTGGGGTTAGACTTTGATAAAGGGGTGGGGTTAGAATTGGATGAAAGAGTGGGGTTAGACTTTGATAAAGGGGTGGGGTTAGAGTTGGATGAAAGGGTAGAGTTAGACTTTGATAAAGTGGCTGGGTTATAATCAGATAAAAGGGTGGGGTTAGAATGAAATAAAAGGGTGGGGTTAGAATTTTATAAAGGGGGTGGGGTTAGAAATATAGATGTTTGGTTAGACATGTTGTTGTGATGTCCTCACTCTTCACTGACATTTTTGTTATATATATTTTTTTCACATTTATGTTTTCGTGGTAGATTTAACTATGAAGAATAAAACACTCCATGCTGTGCTGTTATAGGAAAATAATCAACAACTTTCAGATATATGGTGTGATGAAATGTAGCTACTGTTGCCATCATAACTGAAGTGGATTATTTTCCTGACGTATTTTATTTCATTTATACTGCAGCACTTTACCAATGACTACAATTTTATTTATGAAAAAAATGACACTTTTACATTGAAGCAGCTTTAAAGTGCTGATAACACGAACATGACTCTATGCAATTTCTTAAATAAACTATACAACATGGCAAACATGTTAGATTTCTGTTATAATTACATGAAAAGAAGCTGTTGTTACGCGAATATCCAACTTTTAATTGCACAGTGCAAGAAAACTGGGTCCGTGGCTCGCGGCCATGCTGTGACGTCAGCGGAAGAACACGCTGCGGTTCACTGGCTGTCTACTCAATGGAAATGGTGCATGAAAACTACAAACTACAGAAAATGTAAGTATAAATATCTTATGCCAAATTATTATGGCATGTTGCAAAAAATAAAGAAAAATCAGAGTCCTCATCTCCAGTTTATGAGTCCAAATGCAGTTAATGCACGAGTCCAAGTCTGAGTCATCAGTGCTCAAGTCCAAGTTAAAGTGCTGATGACACGAACATGACTCTATGCAATTTCTTAAATAAACTATACAACACGGCAAACATGTTAGATTTCTGTTATAATTACGTGAAAAGAAGCTGTTGCTATGCGAATATCCAACTTTTAATTGCACAGCGCAAGAAAACTGGGTCTGTGGCTCGCAGCCATGTTGTGACGTCAGCGGAAGAACACGCTGCGGTTCACTGGCTGTTCTACTCAGTGGAAATGGCGCATGAAAACGCCGGTGAACTCTCTAGTGCTAGCTCTTCAACAACCAAATACTGGTACTTTAAGCAGTGATCATGATGGCATGATTTTATCTGATTTTAAATAAATGAGATTGATAATAATGTGAATGTTCACAACTAGTACATACAAACTCTGCAGCTTCTGATTCAGCAGCTGCGTCATACTCCGCAAAAACATCAGCAAGAACCTACAATATAAATGGAAATGCAATACACTAAGCTCAAATGACTTTTGGAAAGTATAATTTCTAAATTTTTTCTACATATTCTTGAAGTCGGTCATCGGGGTACTTGCTACCGTTCCCTAACAACGCATGGCAAAGGGTAAAGTGTAGTGTTGCTATGAGTACTTGCTAAAGCCTCCGGTGGAAGATCCTCGATGTGCTGATAAGACATACAGTTCTATATAACACACAAGTGTCACGATAATCACAAAACAGATGCAAATTGTTAAAATACCTAATTTTTAAGCAATCATGTGTTGATCTCTTCCGAATAGAATCTATGATAGCCTACCCTCTTTACCCTTTGCCTCTCGTTGCTAGGCGGCAGTTACGTGAAAGCCGCAAGCTTTCACAAGCAAATACATGACTGATATCACGCCGACTTTATGATTACATTTATGATTATCATGAATGTGCACTCTATGATGTGTACTCTATGAGCGCTCTGGAGTGAGTGACTTCCAAGATGGCCGCACAGCCCGCATGGTTACTATTTTTAGCATCATGTCGGAGCACTCTATAGCTCTACGTACCTTTATCTTATGTCGTTTCTCAACACATGTTCTGACAGGAGGACTGTCTTTGGAGGAGTCGCCTTGTCCCAGGCGACTACTGGATCCGGCATAGCTACTAGTAGACCCCCTCCGGAATACTGTAGGCACTGCTGATGGTAGCAACACACGTTTGTGCTGAACTGCACACCCAAGAGATTCTTTTAAGCTGGGAAGGGTGTCAAAACAATCCAAATTGAAGTGTTCAGAGCACAGGACGGATGTTGGTGAGGGCTCCCACTTGTCACGAGTGCGCCTGACTTGCCTCACCCACTTCGCATGCAGCTCAGGATCTCTGGGAAACTTGAATAAACTTACCCCATCCTTGTGGGTTTTGGAGCAAAAGCCGGCAACACAACGCGAAGGCATAATAACTATAATAATAATAATGACAAACTGAACTCCTGTCGCATCAACAACAAACTGGTAAGTGAGGAGGAAGATTCTTTCGCTGATGTCATAGGCTATAGCCCCTCCTCCTCTTTCGTCTCCTGGGTGCTGCAGCCCCGTCAAATTTGCCCAAATAGCCACGTTTTTTATCATAACTTGTAAAATAGGCGCCTTCGTGAATTAATATATGGATCATCGGGAATTACTTTTTATGTTATAAAACATCGCCAAAGATGTCAAAAACGTGTCATCAGACCTTTAATTGGTCGTTCCCTCTTTCTCATTTTTCTCTCTCCTAAGTTAATAAAGAAATGTGTTACATCACAGATGTTTGGCTCCATCTCCTCTTCCTGCTGGTCGGAAAAGTTTAGACAAAAAGACAACATAAATATTTGTCAAGAATAAACCAGCTTAAATCTGGACCTGACATCAAGTGGCCACTCTCTCAGCTTTGTGCCGCTCAATGAAAGCATCACATGCTCATTGATCAGTTTAGTGAGACAGTTCTATCAGTCACTTTTAGTTTACAAGCCTCACAGGGAATCAGTCATATTTTAGAAGACAGGATGAAAAGTGAAATAACATCCTGAGCTGTTAGTCATAAATGCTGTGACAAGAAGCTGGGTGAAGATCTTCTCAGCACGTCTGATGTTTATTTACACACATAATGTTGATGCTACTGCTGTGAGCACAAGTGTGTACATTTCCATGGAAGACATGAGGGTGATTTTATTTCGCCAGCATCTTGAATGAGGGTTAAACCTGGAACGTTCTCTATGAACCTTGAGTGTCACCTTGTGGTATTTCTTCAGCACTGTTTCGGATGATATGAAGAAAAACGTCTCCATCTGCTGGTTAGATGCTGAAACATTTTGAACAGATTTAAATCAGGTTACTTCTCATAGCAGGGTCTTTTTTTTTTACTGTTTCCAGACTTTCAGCTTCAGTCTGGATTAAATGATAATTCAGCTGAAGAGTCAAAATTGTTCAGGTTATGTTATGTACAGAAAAGTTTGATTTCTTCTTTACGTCACTTCTGTTTCAGTTCAGGATTCATTTTCAGTTTACTGTGGTTGAAGTGGTTGAAACATCTGGAATGGCAGTGTATACGTGATGGATTGAGAAAACTCAAACCAAAGAAAAGTGTCATGCCTTGTCTTCATTTACGTAAATGGTTCACACTTTACTGATTAATATGTCACTAAAATGACCAAAAATGACATCTTATTTCTCAGAGTAAACATCACAACATCAAAGTCAACATTGCTTGTCATTTGTGTGAGAAGTTAAAGCCCAGAGATCAGAAACGTCATGGCTCCACCTGCATGACAGCGCAGACAGGTAAGCTTCAGCACCTCAGACAGCGCCCACCTGCCGGACTGAAGAACACCTGTGTGCTGTGTGTATCAGGTCTGATGTCATGTGTATACAACATTCATCTCATCTCATTATCTCTAGCCGCTTTATCCTTCTACAGGGTCGCAGGCAAGCTGGAGCCTATCCCAGCTGACTATGGGCGAAAGGCGGGGTACACCCTGGACAAGTCGCCAGGTCATCACAGGGCTGACACATAGACACAGACAACCATTCACACTCACATTCACACCTACGGTCAATTTAGAGTCACCAGTTAACCTAACCTGCATGTCTTTGGACTGTGGGGGAAACCGGAGCACCCGGAGGAAACCCACGCGGACACGGGGAGAACATGCAAACTCCGCACAGGAAGGCCCTCGCCGGCCCCGGGGCTCGAACCCAGGACCTTCTTGCTGTGAGGCGACAGCGCTAACCACTACACCACCATGCCGCCCGTGTATACAACATGACAGAGAAAAAATATACAGATATAAATATTAATGAACCACCAGGAAGCCCCGCCCCTTCACCTGTCTCTCATTTGTATGCTTTCATCTTGTATAAATAAAATCAATCAAAGTGTGATTGACGTTCGCAAACAATATTTATGAGGTGTAATGGTAATGATGATTAGAAAGGGGTTAAAACCACTGTAGCAAATGACACTAGAGTATGAGTATATAGTGGGTTTCACAGGGATAAAAACTGCTGCTAATCTGCTTTAGATAACATGTAGACACTCAAAAAGTTTCCATACACCACACTTACTTATTAATTTCACTGCATAATATAGTTTTTCCGAGAATTATAAAGCAAGTAAACATTTCTTTATTGAAACAGATGAGTGGCACCCCCCCCCCCAGTGCCTAATGGTTCATGTAAAACCCTGTACACACACACACACACACACACACACACACACACACACACACACTGCAGAGTCTACCTTAGACAAGCAATTTGTGAAAGTGGTATCCTGAAAATGTACTGCGTTTTGATTTTTTGACTCCACTGCAGTATTCCTCTTCAGGGGTTTGGTAGGTCTGTAGTTGAACAGGTAGAAATGCAGTTGCTTGTATAAACATTTCCTGTCTGAAGCTTTGTCTTCCTTTCAGATTCTGGATTCTAATGCAGTGTTGCTCAGAAACGAGGACATGCAGAGGTATAATGCAACTCAGGAAAAAAAAAAGAAAGGTGAAGTAATGATCATTGATATTCATGAATTCAATATCACAAAGGTTAAGTGTAGCATATGGCATGTGGATGTGAGAGTGAGAGAGAGAGAGAGAGAGAGAGAGAGAGAGTCAGCAGGTTGGCGTGTCTTCACTCTTCACTGATGGAGTGGACGGATGTGTGTTCTGTCCAGAGAAATAAGATGTGGCAGTGAGCCCACTGCAGAAAACTGTGTGTTTTGCACAATTTTCAGTTCACAACACTCACTCATGCAAAGACAGATGTCTTTGAGCTTAGGAAAGATGGATCCTCTCAGTTTGTCTTTCAAAGATAAAATACATTCATGTAAGGTTCCATTTTTGGTATCAATATCAGATTATTTGCTGACTATCTTAAACTAGATTATTCTGGTACAAAATGACCATAAGATAATCACACAAAATGGGGTGAAAAAGTGAGAACTGACCCTGGGGCTGATTTCTTCCCAGCCCAGACTGTAGGTTCAACCAGTGCAATTCAACCAATCAATAACAATCTTGTCAGGTTGATTTTTTGTTTGTTTGTTTTTGCTTTGTTTTTGTTTTTCGACACAGATTGACACATCCCCTAGATTCCTTCTCCATGTAGGAACAAGAACCCAGGCACTTCTACACCAGGTCACAGCTACAATTTATAGGGTTCTTAGTTTGCTTCTGAAGTGGACACTGAAGTGGACACCACCTGGAAAAAGGAAGCAAGGACGCCTGAAAACCACATGGAGCCGTACCATCATGCACGAACTGAAGGAGATGGGGCTCTCATAGGGTGAAGCACAACATGTTGCATATGACAGGAACAAATGGAGATGCTTTGTTAATGCCTTACTGTATGTCCCACCCGGGACAAAGAGGACAAAGTAAGTAAGTCAGTTTGCTTCTTTAAGAGAACCTGTAAAATGTACAGTGGTGCTTGAAAGTTTGTGAACCCTTTAGAATTTTCTATATTTCTGCATAAATAAGACCTAAAACATCATCAGATTTTCACACAAGTCCTGAAAGTAGATAAAGAGAACCCAGTTAAACAAATGAGACAAAAATATAATACTTGGTCATTTATTTATTGAGGAAAATGATCCAATATTACATATCTGTGAGTGGCAAAAGTATGTGAACCTCTAGGATTAGCAGCTAATTTGAAGGTGAAATTTGAGTCAGGTGTTTTCAATCAATGGGATGACAATCAGGTGTGAGTGGGCACCCTGTTTTATTTAAAGAACAGGGATCTATCAAAGTCTGATCTTCACAATACATGTTTGTGGAAGTGCATCATGGCATGAACAAAGGAGATTTCCGAGAACCTCAGAAAAAGCGTTGTTGATGCTCATCAGGCTGGAAAAGTTTACATAACCATCTCTAAAGAGTTTGGACTCCACCAATCCACAGTCAGACAGATTGTGTACAAATGGCAGAAATTCAAGACCATTGTTACCCTCCCCAGGAGTGGTAGACCAACAAAGGTCACTCAAAGAGCATGGCATGTAATAGTTGGTGAGGTCACAAAGGACCCCAGGGTAACTTCTAAGCAACTGAAGGCCTCTCTCACACTGGCAAATGTTAATGTTCATGAGTCCACCATCAGGAGAACACTGAACAACAATGGTGTGCATGACAGGGTTGCAAGGAGAAAGCCACTGCTCTCCATAAAGAACATTGCAGCTCGTCTGCAGTTTGGTAAAGATCATGTGGACAAGCCAGAAGCCTATTGGAAAAAAAAGTTTTGTGGACGGATGAGACCAAAATAGAACTTTTTGGTTTAAATGAGGAGTGTTATGTTTGAAGAAAGGAAAACACTGCATTCCAGCATACGAACCATATCCCATCTGTGAAACATGTTGGTGGCAGTATCATGGTTTGGGCCTGTTTTGCTGCATCTGGGCCAGGATGGCTTGCCATCATTGATGGAACAATGAATTCTGAATTATACCAGCAAATTCGAAAGGAAAATGTCAGGACATCTGTCCATGAACTGAATCTCAAGAGAAGGTGGGTCATGCAGCAAGACAATGACCCAAAGCACACAAGTCGTTCTACCAAAGAATATTTAAAGAAGAATAAAGTTAATGTTTTGGAATGGCCAAGTCAAAGTCCTGACCTTAATCCAATCGAAATGTTGTGGAAGGACCTGAAGCGAGCAGTTCATGTGAGGAAACCCACCAACATCCCAGAGTTGAAGCTGTTCTGTACGGAGGATTGGGCTAAAATTCCTCCAACCCGGTGTGCAGGACTGATCAACAGTTACCGCAAACGTTTAGTTGCAGTTATTGCTACACAAGGGGGTCACACCAGATACTGAAAGCAAAGGTTCACATACTTTTGCCACTCACAGATATGTAATATTGGATCATTTTCCTCAATTAATAAATGACCAAGAATAATATTTTTGTCTCATTTGTTTAACTGGGTTCTCTTTATCTACTTTTAGGACTTGTGTAAAAATCTGATTATGTTTTAGGTCATATTTATGCAGAAATATAGAAAATTCTAAAGGGTTCACAAACTTTCAAGCACCACTGTAGGCTCTATGTCAGATGCTACAACAGCGGGTTTAGCTTTTAGAAATAGAAGTTCCAAGTGGTTAGAACGCTAGAATTATTAATACTTATTGATTTATATTTAAGGAGCTTTTTTATCTTGTTATAGGAAAATAATCAACAACGGCATGGCGTGATGAAGCAGATGAAGCAAAGTTCCTGGTACCACCCGGACGTTGATTACTTTCCAATAACAGCAGGTTATGAAGTGTTTTATTCCTCTTATACCGCAGCAATTTGCCAATGATTACAAATCATTTAATACAAATGTATTAATCAACAACCATTTATAGTTATATGTAATGTTGTGGAACTTTCGCAAAACAACTTACTGTTATACTGTAGCAGCTGTAAACAGTAATTCTCTCGTCAGCCTCTCTTTTTCCTTCCAAAATTGTTAAACAAACATCTTCTGACAGGATAAGATGATGTGGAGCATCCACTATTAAAGTTCTTGTGAACGAGGGGTTACTATAGAAATGATAGCCTATTAGAAAGAGTGCATTAATATGGTATAAACCTGTGATTTGAGTCATGGCCAACAATTTATCCTTGAATGATGTGTGATTGACGACATACAGTAAGCAATAAGCAACTTCTGCTTAATTTTACTGGATTATCTAAAAAAAAATGATAATAATCATAATAAAATGCTAACTCAGGAATGATTTTGAAATACAGTAATGATTCCTTGTGCTTTCTCTTCCATGCCTTTGCAACCAGCCAAACCAATGTTATGAAGTAAAAATTGTGCAGAAAAGTCCATTAGTTCCTCCCCACAGTCTTTTTCCTCCACTTAAGGCTTTTATAGGTGAGGCTGGTGCATACTCAACTCGCCCCTCTGTCATAACAGTAAATCATCCTGGCAGTTCAGTTCCACCATCCTCTGTTTCAGTGCGGTTTTAATAGGACGCCATGCCGCTTGATTTATCACACTTTAATGCAGAATGTTCTGCCAGCTACAGCACACCTCATCCTCAAGGTGGAGTTAATGGAAACTGGTGTTTCACAGCCAGAGGTTTCAGATTTGGGCTCTTAGTGAGAGGATGTCACGTGTAATATATATATATATATATATATATATATATATATATATATATATATACACACACTCTCTTATTACACCACAACACTGACAAATTCTGGATTCTGATTGGTCAGAGGGTGTTTATGATTAATTAATTCCTGATAACAGGAGCAGCTCTGAAGTTTTCTGGAGGGAAAATTGTATTTGCCATATTTACCATTGATAGGAGAAGTCTCTCAGGTCAGTGCCTTAAAGCTGTAAGTGTAAACACAAGGGTTTTATGTTTGTCTTATTCACTTCTATAGACAGAAAGAGTGAAGACTGTTTATTTATCGATGTGAGATGTCAGTGATGTCAGCATTAATTGTCCTATGAATGGATAAAAAGTATGACATTCTTTAATGAATAAAAAATAGCAATTTGCTGTCTTATAAATAGAGGAATAAAATAAAACTTTACAAGGAAATAATTCACTTTGGCATAGTAACAGTAACTCTGCTTCATCACACTATCCCATGACTGATTATTTTCCCAGAACAGCACAAAAAAGTGTTTTTATCCTCAAATAGATATTAATGGACAATTAAAGATGGACCAAAAAGGTGAGCAGAAAACATCCATCACTGATTTTTATTTATTTATTTATTTATTTATTTATTTATTTCACATGCCAGATTAGTGAATTGATCCATTAATAGTCCATTGATTGACAAGGACAAACCATATACAACACACTGCTGAAAGTCAAAACAGATTTTTGTTCTCGTTCTTCACACCAGTGTTCATGTCCTGAAGTAAACCCATGAAGTAAAATGAACTGATCTGGAGCTTTTCTGTCATCAGGTCTCACTAAAAGAACTTGACAGGAAATCAGCTAATTTACATGTCAATTATAGCTTCAAGTACAGAATGCTTGGAGGGCTTGTTTCAGCTCTGCTTGGAATAAAATGATGAATGGAATCTTGCTGCATTCAGAAACAGTACTCTTGGATGGCGATCACAATCAGCACCATTTTCCTGGGATTAAATATCTTCACGTTTCACAATCAGAACATTTGAATATAATTATACACTCAAAGCCGAGACTGAGCTCTGTATCTGATTGAGACGAATCCTGCAGGATGTTTTTCCTGATATATTGCACTGTTTGTGGCCACTTAGCTTGTCACATAGCTAGCCACTTCCTGTCACTGGTGTAGGCTGTAATTGACTGCACATTGAGTCCTGAGCTTTATTAGGCCACGAAGTGACACTAACGTCACGCAGACCAGCACCGGAATAGATGTTGATGTATCTAGATCTGGATCTTTTGTTGAATATCTGTCGAGAAGACACACCAGGCTGTTCCTTCTGAAGAAGCTGAAGGAACTTCATGTATGAAGAACTTGGAGCGTCCTTCCATTCTTTATTATCTCTGCCAACTGTGTTGGAGGAGGCAATGCTTTTGCCTTAGTTTGTTTGCTGTTCCCAACATAACTCAAAAAGTACACTCAAAAAAATAAAACATTGGATTTACTTAACCGAGTTATGGCAACCGGTCCAACGAAACTGTGTTAATTTAGATGTATTGAATACAGTTATGTGTTGAAAAACTCAACATAACTGTATTCAATACATCTAAATTAACACAGTTTCGTGGGACCGGTTGCCATAACTCGGTTAAGTAAATCCAATGTTTGTTTGTTTTTTTGAGTGTAGTGAAGGGATTTTGATTAAATTTGGAGGAAAGATGAGCCATGGACAAGGAACAATTGATTAGATTTTGATGAGAATCCGGAAATGTATGCAGATCCAGGATCCAGATCTGTACGGGGATCCACAATTTTTTTTTTGTCTTTTTTCAACGTAACTCTAAAAGTAGTGAATGGATTTGAATGAAATTTGGTGGACAGCTTTAGTATTATCCTAGGTTCAAGTTATTTGATTTTGATGTTGGTAACATGAAGCTTGGCAGAGGTATGCACTCTCTCAAGTTATGCTTTGATTCCAATGGAGTTACTTCCAAATTCAGTGATGATATTGTAACTTTACAAATCAGACATCTATCAGATTTGTAAATATGCATCTGTGGGTGTGATTTCATAGCACAACCTACACACAACCTAATCTACTTACAATTATTTCAGGACTTGCAACTTTCAGACAATTCCAAGCACATGATTACATCTCAGTGGTGTACGTTTTGACTGAAACACATCACAATCTACTTGTTAAGTCTGATGTCACATGTGATGTATTAGTCATTTCTGGGTCCAAACGTTCCTTTAGATCCCAAAAGCAGACAACAATGGTGGAACCTGTGACCTTTTTCACTATCACTAATTCTTCATTCTTTATGCACCATTGAGGGTTAAAAAGGTTCTACATTATTTTTTTTTCATCATTCATTTAAGAATAGTAATTTACTTTATCATTACATTGCATTAATGGCATTGAGCAGATGCTCTTATCCAGAGCAACATACCCAGAGCAGCCTGGGGAGCCGTTGGGGATTAGGTGCCTTGCTCAAGGGAACTATAGCCATTCCTGTTGGTCCAGGGAATCAAACCAGTGACCTTTTGGTACCAAAAACTGCTTCTCTAACCTTTAGGCCATGGCTTCCCCCATTATCAACTGTAGCCATTTCCTCTTCTCTTTCTCGTTGCAAGGAAAGTGGTAGAATGATAATTGAAGAGATTTTTTGGAGTAAGATCTATTCAAACAACAAGGCACACGGCACTGCAGAATGTTGGAAAGACGGGAGCCTCAAGCAACGCAGTCGAGGCTTGAACCTGGAAACAGTGTTCTCGAAAGAGCAATACAATACATCATAACAAGAGGGTAACATTTTAAGGGTGTGAGCTCAAGGTGTGTGTGTGTGGGGGGGGGGGTTGCGAAAATGAAAAAATCTAAACTTATAAAGTAAGATAAATGAGGATGGAAAAAAAAGACTGCGAAAAATATGACTGACCTTCATTAACCTTAAATTAATTTAAAAGCATTGAAGTCAGTAAATGTTCAAAAAAAAATCTAGACATGAAAAAAACTCAACCCAAGAGACAAAAAATTTTTGTTAGGCTCAAAGCTGCAAACTGCATACGTGTAATTTTAATAATCTGAATGGACTAGCCTAAGAAATCAAGTTAAGCGTGTGTAAACTGATTCTGAATATCTGGACATTTCCATTGAACTGAAGTCACTAACTCTTCAATATTATCTTAAACATTCAGGCCTAGTTTTAGGTCTCTCTCTCTCACACACACACACACACACACACACACACACACACACACACACACACACACACACTTACATTCAAGGGTTCCAAGGTTTCACTACACACCTTTTTTCTTGAGTAGATCCTCAGCTAACGACTGTATTTCCAAACATCTTCTGAACATCAGGGATCTAGGAAGTTTTCGTAGAATGAGTGTCTTGAAGACATTTTTACATTGCAGGCATTTCACAGATGCTCTTATCCAGAGCAATGTACAACAAGGAGGTACATGACAACAGTGCTCCTGGAGCAGAGAGGGTTAAAGGCCTTGCTCAAGGGCCAAACAGTGGCAGCTTGTCAGTGCTGGGGCATGAATTCATGACCTTCATATCAGTAGGGGGGGAGCCATAGCCAAATGGTTAGAGAAACAGCTTCAGGACCAAAAGGTGGCTGGTTTGATTCCTTGAACCAGCAGGACCGGTTCAAGTGCCCTTGAGCAAGGTGCCTAACCCCCAACTGCGCCAGCAAGAGTGGTGGCATACCTTGTATCTGATTAGCCAGAGAAAAACTGATGATATGATTATCAGTTTGGGCAAGAACCCGGCCCTAACTAAAAATATCAGTAACCCAGAGCCTTAACTGTTGAGGTGTAAACGCTGCTGCCACATTTTTACTTACATTGTTGATTGTTAACTAAATGTTTCGAATAGTAAAGCAAACAATATGTCTTCAGAACATTTTTCAGAGTATTAAATTAATAACATTTCTGTGCAACATACTGAACGTTTTGATCCTTTTTGCATGGATTTTATGACAACACCAAACCTTCAACGTCGTCAAATGTTTCATCAGAGAAGTATTTTGTTGGTGTTAAGTCTCTCAGGAAAACAATCTAAACAGCTTACAGCCTTTCATCATCTCCTCTTTGTAACACTCGCTCTCTTTTTATTCACGGTTCTGTCAAGGCATTTTGCTGAGGCATGAGACGTGAGGCTCAGACGTGCTGAAAGTCTTTCAAAACTCTGTGTGTGTGTGTGTGTGTGTGTGTGTGTGTGTGTGTGTGTGTGTGTGTGTGTGTGTGTGTGAGACACACAGAGAGAGAGAGAGAGAGAGAGAGAGAGAGAGAGAGAGAAAGCTTTTGAAAGAAATTTGTTTAGCAAGCTGAGGTTCTGCAGTGCTCAGTCTTATGAAAGATCCTCTCCAGGTTCCTGGCAGGCAGCTCAGTGATGGATGAAAAAAAGATGACGCTCGCTGCCTCGCTTTGTGCTCTGCATCCTGCTTTAAACGTTCCACAAGTTTACAACACCAGACAGTTATTTAGAAAAGCGAATGCATCTGGTGTCGTCACGGATCATTTCTTCTCTACTTTGGATTGAAATTGTGCAATAATGGAGAAAGATGTGTCAGGCTGAGATAAAAATCGATGATTAAACAAATAAGAAAGAAATAAAAACACAATCGAATCGAGTGAACTGCTGCTGTCCAACACAACAATGTAATAATATTAGAAGGGAATGAAAGTTCAAATGACACTCTGAGGAGTACAGGATCATTAACGACAAAACTTTAAAACCCCTTCTGTTTGTGTCTTTTCTGTCCCTGTCCTTATGTGTCCCTGCTCTTCATGTCCTGGTCTCTTGGTCCATTGTATCTCTTCATTTTATGTCCTTGTCTCACATGTCCCTGCCCTTTGTGCTCCAGTCCCTTTTGTCCCTGTGTGTTGTGACTCTTCCTTTAAAGTTCTTGTCCCTTGTGTTTCTGTCCTTTAGGTCCCAGTCCATTGTATCTCTTCCTTTTACATCACAGTCCCTTGTGTCCCTGTCCTTCATGTATCTCTTCCCCTGTACTCTTTGTTCCCTCGGTATCCTTCATGTCCCTGTCCTTTTGTGTCTCTATTCTTTGTATCCTTGTCCATTGTATGTCCCTGTATTTTATGTCCTTGTTCCCTGGTCCTGTCCTGACATATCTTCCTTTCATGTGTCTCTTTCTTTTGTGTCCATTGTCTCCCTTCCTATTATATTCTCATGTCTCAGTACTTCATGTCCATATCATTTACATTTCTGTCTTTTGTGTCCCGGTCTCATCTATTGTATAGCTTTTTGTCCATGTCCCTTCACCTCTCTGTCCTTTATATTTGTCCCAGTCCCTTGCCTCTCAGCCCTTATGTCCTTTGTGTCCCTGTTCCTTCAGTTTCAACCTTTCACATCCCTATCCCATGTGTCTCAGCATCCTAATGTCCCCATCTTTCATGTCTTTGCTTTTCATGATTCTCAAAGTGGTGGAAAACTCTAGAAGTCTTCACATGTATTAACTGCTGAATGATGTATAATTTATGATTCTGCTCGTGAGGTTATTTTTAACGAGGAGATGTTCTGACATTTTATTTCATTCTTCTTTAATGTGTAGAAGCTTCTTTTAGTGAAGCTCTTCAAACTGGAGCTGATCACAGCTGTCCACAGGCAGGCGCTGGAACAGATAGAGCACCTTCAGGATCCAGGGATCCACAAGCTGCTAGCACTTTGATCTTCATTTCTAGGAGCAACCTGATGAGCTCGAAGATGAAGATGAGTGTTAAGATTCTGGGAGAAAAAACAAAAACATGTATTAAACATGGGATCTATGTGGATGAGAAACGACTGCAGCTCGGCGTGTTCCCTCCAGACCAGTGAGAACATTTAGAACAGCACGCAGGCCGCTAACCGTTGCCATCTGCGCATCTCTCAGACTATAATAAGCCGTGGCCTATATTATCTCTGCAATCTGCTGCAAGGTCATCAACTGTAAAGAAACCATTTCACCTCCAGTACATTATGCACACTTTGTTTTTTTCTTTAATTTTTTTTTTTTTTACATTAGCAAGCACAAAGCTGAGCTGTCCAACTTTACTCTGGACCCTACTGATGTTCCTCATGAACATTCTCCATCACATGCTTCATAAGACTGATATAACCACGCCATAGACAGAGCTAACAGCGATCATATCTCATATCTGGTTTCATTATATGCTAATTTCTGCTAATTAGCCTCTAATTAGGATTTCTTTTATTACAACTGTTTGTTTTTTTAACATATATATATATATATATATATATATATATATATATATATATATATATATATATATATATATATATATATATATGTGTGTATATGTCATTTACCAGCTGGGAGGTCCGTATCGTGAAATACCGTGACCGAGGTCTTGAAAGTACTGAGCGAGGCCCTCTGGGCCAAGGTCAGTATTCAAGGCTGAGGTCACAGTATTTCACCATACGGACCGACCTTAAGCTGGTAAATAATATATTTATTTTTTCTTTACCAAATTCTAACAGAAAACGAGAGCGCCCAAAAGGGAAAACCGAGCCGAGCTGCCATTTTGAATCCTCATTCACGGCTGTAATGCAAATTGCTTCCTCCTCGGTATACAAGTGCACTTCCATGACAGGAAAAAAACTACATTTTGCCACCTATGTAGTCCCCTATTTATACAAAACTGCATCATTCAGGATTCAGCCATGTTTTTGCTCTGCGTTTTTGCTCGACCAAAGGTATACAATATTATGACCTTTATATTGCATAAATAAAGTATTTTGGTGAAACTTTGAAGAAGAGATTGTACTGGTTTAAAGTTTTTACCTAACGTAATATTATGCATTAGGATAACATGGTCCAAAATGGGCCTCAGTAACTAATGAGATCAAACTGTTAGCAAGTTAGAGGTTTTTAGCTTTCTCCTGAAATGTTTTCTTTTATTTCTTCTTCCTCAGGGTAGTAAAACTCGCTTTCGCTGTGAACACTGTCGTTATCGCTATCCATGATGTAACATTAATGCTATTCTCCTGAGAAATTTTTTTTTTTTCTTTACCAAATTCTAACAGAAAACAAGAGCGCCCGAAAGGGAAAACCGAGCCGAGGCGAGCCGCCATTTTGAATTCTCATTCACGGCTGTAATGCAAATTGCTTCCTCCTCAGTATACAAGTGCACTTCCATGGCAGGAAAAAAACTACATTTTGATGCCTATGTAGTCCCCTATTTATACAAATAGGAGTCATTCAGGATTCAGCCATGTTTTTGCTCAGCGTTAGCAAATTACAGGTTTTAGCTTTCTCCTGAAATGTTTTCTTTTATTTCTTCTTCCTCAGGGTAGTAAAACTCGCTTTCGCTGTGAACACTGTCGTTATCGCTATCCACGATGTAAAATTAATGCTATTCTCCTGAGAAATGCTGGCAAAAATGTATAAGATTTTTGATAATCTTATAAATAAATCTTATTAAAAAAAAGATAAATGTTGACAAAAAAATTCTACTATGTTTGTTGCTGTTGTGAACGAGCGAGTCGCCAGAGGTCCGTAACTGGGGTCCGTACTGTAGGATACGGACCCGCTTGCCAGCCAATCAGAGCGCAGGATTTGGACCGCGAAAAAAATAATTTGACGTTACTTCATGACAACTCAGAAAAGGTCATGAGGATTTTCATCATGATATCTACCTTGACTCAAAAATCTCTACATTACAAAAGAGTGAAATGTAAAACATTGCACCAATGAACACTTGCATCATACGATTGTCACAGTCTCGTGCAGTTATTGTTATATTGTTATATTGTTATCCCAATGCGGCGTGGCGATGTAGCTTACAGCAGGTTATGGTCGCTGAACTGCTGGCTGTCCAGGTGGTGCTCTGAAAACAGTGTGGGCTTTATAGATAATTGGGCTAATTTTGAGGGCACTGCTGGCCTGTTAGGGCGGGACGGTATCCATCCCACTCGGGAAGGTGCTGCTCTCATTTCCTGCAGCATAGGTCATAGTCTCAGAACAGGCCTAGTTAATTTCTGACAATCCAGAGCCAAGGCCAGGGAGCAGACGAACAGGCTAAACCGACTGTCTGCTAGCTGCACAGAGTCGTCACTCAGGGCCCACTACATCGAGGCTGTGTCTGTTCCCCGAGCTCAACAAAAAGGTAGAAATTTTCAGAGAGTTTGTTCCAGTAACCTAATCAATATAAAATTAGATCATACTGACTGTACAGCTGCTGCCTGCACCTTTTGATCTAAAGGTGGGGCTATTAAATATTAGATCTCTTACATCTAAAGCGCTAATGGTTAATGAACTCATTAGTGATCAGGAGTTTAATGTACTGTGTTTAACAGAAACATGGATTAAGCCAAATGAATATATAGCATTAAATGAAGCGAGTCCTCCTGGATACAGTTATATACACCAGCCTCATCTAACTGGCAGAGGAGGAGGTGTCGCGGTTATTTATAACGATTATCTAGGTGTAACACACAAACCTGGTTATAAATTTAATACATTTGAAGTTCTTCATACTCATATAATGTATGTAGCCTCGAAAAATAAGTCTACCCAGTTAATTCCATTGCTTATTATTTACAGGCCCCCAGGGCCATATTCTGAGTTTCTTTCTGAATTTGCAGATTTTATCTCAGATCTGGTTATTTCCTTAGACAAAGCTTTAGTTGTCGGGGATTTTAATATTCACTTCGATAACCCAGATAGTCGGGTCATAATGTAAGGTTCTGTGACCATCCTCTGGCAACAATGTTTTGATGATTGATTTGACCTCTATGGACCCTTTAGAAAAGATTTAGCTCCCATGTCCCTCCCAAAAATCCCGGCATTTTTTGCTACAGAGCCAAATTCAAAATGGCGCCCGGCGCCATCTCTAAAAAATAACTTTTCATCTGAATGACCTAGAATCATGTATGAAGGCACTTTTTCATACAAGTCAACCCTGAGGATTCCAAATCTGACATCATTTTAATAATCAAAACTAGTTTTGATATTGAAATTCAAGATGGCCGGCATTCAGTAGAGTGAAAATAGCCAGATAGCCAGCTGGGGGACTGCTCCCTTTGGGCCTGCCATCCCGCCCTGAACCATTCTTCATCAGGCCCCTCACCAGAGACCAGTTTGTCATGGGAGGCCCTACCAAGAGCACGAGGCTCCAGACAATATAGCTCTTGGGTCATAGGGACGCACAAACCCCTCCACCACGGTAAGGTGACGGTTCCCGGAGAGGGTTTTTTTTTGTTTGTTTGTTTTTTGGTTTGGTTTTTTTTAGTTTTTTTTGTTTTGTTTTGTTTTTTTGTTTGTTTTTTTTTTGTATTTTTTTAATGTGGAGGTACCACCCGCTGCATTATGTGGAGAGGTAGTTATCATCACCAATAACGGCAACATACGGCAACCACAAAACACGTATCAGTCTGAATCAGAGCATTCTGAGTCACTGCCTTCTGAATCATCGGATTCAGATGACTCCACCCTCTTCTGTGCAACATCCTCCTCCTCATCCTCACCTCTTTCAACTTCCTCGTCCCCTTCAACCAGCCCTGGTGCAGGTAGGTGTGTGGGGAGTGCAGGCCGAGTGTGGCGGACAGGACGACAACGACCACCCACCAACTCCCAACCATGTCCGAGTGGCGACGGGTGGTCCTTCAGTGTGGGGTGGTGCACTAGATATGCCAAGTAGTTGGCACGGAGGCAGCGTTGCCATAAGCTATCTGCATCTGGAGGGAGACGGATAAAAGACTTTCTCTTCATGGTCTTCCACTTGGAAGCACGGGCTTCAGCCATGGTGCTACTCTTCTTGTCTCCATAGATCACCTGTCTTGTGAATGCAAATAGCTCTTGTTCTACCTCCTCTTCAAGGTGAAGGCTGTCTCCACACCGGGAGAGTTGCTGCCATGCCACAGAGCTCTTTGCCACCTTCTCATACACTGATGATTTCCCTTTGCCATAGAAACCTGAGTTGGCATCACAGCCTGTAAAACAGTGTAGCTGCACAATGCAGTGTGCCATCTCTTCTGTCAACATGCCACGACAGAGGACTGTCTCTTTATTCCTTTTGATGCAAAGCATGCCAGGGAGCTGCTGTGAGATGACCGATGCTGCGATGTATACATCAGTATCAGCTGCATCAATAACAACAGGTCCACTATAGCCTGATTGCCGTAGACCAGCATAAACAGTGAAGAGGATGGTGTCAGCTTCAGACTGGTCAATGCTGTAGTCTTCCATCGGTTGCTGTGTTGACAAGTTGGTACAATGTGGGCCAACAGAGTAGACAATTTCAGCTTTCATGTTCTGTGCCAGGTCAGTGAGGTGGCTGCATATTAGTTTTTGCAACCGCCCCTTGTTGCTGACACTACATAGTAGCGTTTTGAATGCCTTGGCAGAGGGGAAGGGGTCATCCAATTTCATGTAGGTGTTTGGTACATGTACCTTCCCTTGTATCCGCAGGTCTCGCTCATCATCTTTAGTTGTATATGCTGCATCGTTTGGATCGTTCACACAAATGATACGGTGAGCATCAGAGTGGCGGGCAAGGATGATGGATGACACCTTTTGGACATAGTCCAACCACTTGTATGGGCTGCCGTCTTGGGTCTGCCGATCTTCTGCTGATGGAGTTGCCATCCTCCAGGTCATGCCCATGTCAATGAGAGCAACGTAGGGTTGTCTGATAACAATTGTTTGGAGGGAGAGCTTCTGGATGAGCTTGCTCTTCTGTGTCTTCCTGTATGTGCCATTGGGGTTGAATAAGGCCACACATTCCTCAACAACACGGTGTTCCAGCAGCTCGGGGAGCTTGACAAGTTGACTGTCTTCAACCAGGTTGATCACTGCTTTGAGAGCACTTCTTTCCATTTCAGCAGCTCTTGCCTTGAGTTCCTCGCCGGGCTTCTCAATGCATGCCTGCTTGGAAAATGTCAAACGTTTGCTCAAACTGACAGGTGAATGGAGGGATTTATTCTTGCTGAACACCCGGTCCTGCAAAAAGATGTTCAACTTCTCCTCTCCTGCAGAATGGGCTGATTTGAAGTCAGCAACGAGCTCATCAGAGGCAGGCATGGCTGACTGTAGGGTGCGAAGTGTGGGTGAAGCCGGATTAAACGGGAATGAGTCAAATTCATCCATGCATGCAAGCAGGTTATGCACACACTGCTCATCCTGACGCATACGCTTCGAGCCACTTTCCGTGTGTTTCTCCTTTGTTTTTTTTCGGGTGGCAAGAGAGTTGTGTGCTGCTCTTATGCGGGTAACATTGTTGACATTTCTTGAGTGCACCAGCAGTTGTTTTTCATTTTGGAGGATTGAGAGCCAGCCTGACTTCATTTTGCTGCCCTTGTTCATAGTACACTCAATCCACATGTCCCAGGCCATGTTTGAATAGGGGTTACCTGTGATGGACTGACTGAAGTTAGAACGAAGGAAAGCAACCTGTTCAGCAGGGAGAGCTGTCAGCATTGCCCAGAAGTCAGGCAGCCACCTCCCATACTTATTGTTGTCATATGCTACCATCCACGGCTGCATAGCACGCAGAGAGCTGACATACTCATCCCAGTTGCAGATATGGACTGCATGTACATTCTGCATTAGAGCATCTGTCATGGACAGGAAGTCCCTCCAGTAGTCTGCCATGTCACTGACCTCTACTTGGGAGAAAAGGTTGGTGATGAGATCCTTTAGATCAGCATCATCCTCCAGGGCTGCATGAGCAGCAGCACGGACTTCTTGGGAGAGACTTGTATTCCTCAGAATATCAAGATTCTCACTTGTCTCCTCTGTTAGGTTGGGTATCAGGCTCTCCTTGGCCAGCTGGCTCATAAGTGCCTCATACATCAGCCTCAAGCAACAAAGCCCCCTTTTATAATGCTTGCCTTTCAGAGCAGAATCAACGGATCCCTCTGCAATAACTCCAGCCGCTACAAGTACATCTCCCAGCTCACTCCCTTTGTAGCGCTTGTAGATGGTACTCATCATCACACACTGTGTATGGAAAGGACCAAGAAAGGGTACAATGTCACGGTACTTGTCTGGGTTCTCTGCCTTGAGCAGAGTGACAAGGACGTACTCAGGATGATCCACTAAAAAGGCAAAGGGCATGCGTTTTGAGATGATGATGTGAGATAGCTTTTCCATGATGTCATTCACAACTGACTTGTTTGGCGGTTGATTGTAAGACATATGGAAATAAGCCTTGCTCTTTGACTGCTCCTTATTCAAGCTGGCATGAAACCCGTTGTAGGAAGGGATAGTCTGCTCAGCTGCATTAGGGCGTTCACCATTCTTGTTTGCACGAAGAAGTGCATGAATAATGCTCCGCTTGCACTGAGGCTCTGTACTTGATGAGAAGGTAGTGGGCCTGGGGCGGATGGGAGGTTCCCCACGCTTGATCGTCTTATATGGTTTAACTGCCTGCATCTCTGATACCTTCTCAGTCAGAGCCTGTGAAACAGTCTTTGCGTCTTTTGTGCACTCATGTGCATCGTGGATGTTCCGCTCCTTCTGTGCAAGAAGATCTAGGCGCTGCAGAAACATCCAGTTACAGCGGTGTCCAGTACCCCCCCCCCCCCCCCCCCGTCAAAGTGTCATTTTGAAAGTCATCATTGTCAATGATACTGATACTTGGCTCTCCCTCAGCAATGTCATCAGGACACACAGAACATTGCTCAAAATCATGCAAGGTCCATATATCACGCAAGAGAAGCACATCATGGTAGCTGATCCCCATACCCAACTTGTAGTAGCAGTCAATAAGCTCCTTGCTGCGAGTCAAACCATGAAGGGTGATGGTGGCATTGATGGCCGTTGTGGTGGGTCGTTTTAACACATACTGTGTGATGAGAGAGGTGAGGGAATGTGTGCATGGAGACAGATCTACCTCCTTCTTCCCCCGTAAAGCAGATAGCAGCTGCACAAGGAGAGGTGAGAGCTCTTCCTCCTCCTCCAGTTCTTCAACCCTTGGTGGCCATCGGATGAGTTTTATAGATTTAATATCATCCCTGATCCGCTCAGCCACATTGTGCACCAGTTGCTCATTACTGACGCCGATGGAGTTTAGTGCAGCTTCAACATATGACCCACCACCAGACGTGTCATAGACTAGGTCACTCTGGTTCCTCTGTGAGCGTGAATGGAAACCAATCTTACTCCCAAATTCCCGGGTCAGGATGTCTTTGACGTAAGATGATTTAACCCCAGATGTTGGGAATCCATAACGAGAGATTATAGAGCTGTAGTCTTGGAGGAGGCTCTGCAGTGACCTTAGTTCATGTTCCTTAATAATAATTTTTCTTATGTGATTAAAGAACATAGTCTGTGCCTCACGTAGAGTGATAGTGTGCATATGTGGGAGTTTGTCATCTTCGGTCATTTTCTTGTATTTTGTCACATATTTCATCCAACATGTGTAGTGATATCGGATCTCAAGTGCATAGGGCTGATCAGTTGCAGAATCGATCAGGCAATTGATTCTGTCCCGCATTGTCTGATCTTCCAGGGCAACTGTATGGCTCTTGAAAGCTGCCCATGCATGATCATAGGAAATCAGCCTCAACTTTGTTTCTGGGTGCTTTGGTGACTCAGGCTTACAACACCAGACACATTTTGTTTTATCATGTATCTGCCCAAGACTTGATCGTAGTCGTTTGGCAGGTGGATCTGCAGCTGTGGAACATTCATCTAACATAGAAGAAGACTGAGATGGGCATTCATCAGTCTCTTGTTTTCTCTGTCTTGTTTTGGCTTGTTCCAGTTTCTTAGTATTACATAGTGTCAACAAACATGCTTCATGGACATACTTTCCAACTGGACCTTTATTCCAATCAACAGTTGCATAGACATGCCCAAACTTGTCAAGGCCACTCCATAACAGTGACTTTTGTTTTATGTTTTCCCATCTCTGAGTTGACCTAATGGTATCTGTGGCTTTATTACACAGAGTACCACATTGGAGAACACATGGCTGTCTATCTGTCCCTGTTGGTATATTGCTTTCTTCCATATTCAAGCAGTTGTGCATGCAGCATGAACACTGTCTTTACATTTGTCTTTACAGATCAAATATCTAGCTCCTCTCACTGTGGGCTCAAAAGAATGACTGAGGCAACAAGTAGCAGCACTAAACAAGCAGCATGTGATGATGCTATGAGAGATATGTTTCTGACCACGGTGCAGAGCTATAGTTATGCTGAAAAACAATGATTTTGTCACTTAAAAGACAAGCTTTTTGCCATAATGTCACCAAAGCCGCTAGATGAGGTTTTTAGAATTGCCAAAAAGTCGCCAAAGTAGCTAGATGAAGTTTTTAGTCGCCAGAGACATCGCTAAAGGGCATGTCAAGGCATGAAAGGTAAAGAGTTAGAATCAAGAAAACTGGGTATGATGTGCACAATATAAAATGAACAAAATAGTATGAGTGCATTATTCACTGGCCTTTTTTTTTGCTTTTAAACAAAAGTTATGTTTTCTAACCTATGGGTCGAGACACAAGGTGTTTTTTTTGGGGGGGGGTGATAATGTAAGAAACTCAAAGTAAAAGCACCTTGGCTACTCGGTAGCGTACTGTAGGTCGCTCTTGATGTACTGTACATACTTTCACATAAATTGGGGGGTCACGGCCTGAAAAGGTTGAGAACTATTGTACTAGATGGCAGCCATCTTGAATTACGTGATCAAAACAAAGTTGTATTATCAAAATGGTGTCAGATTTGGAATCCTCATGGCTGACTTGTGTGAAAAAGTGCCTTCATACATGATTCTAGGTCATTCAGCTCAAAAGTTATTTTTTAGAGATGGCGCCGGGCGCCATTTTGAATTTGGCTCTGTAACAAAAAATGCCGGGATTTTTGGGAGGGACATGGGAGCTAAATCTTTTCTAAAGGGTCCATAGAGGTCAAATCAATCATCAAAACATTGTTGCCAGAGGATGGTCACAGAACCTTACATTATGACCCGACTAAGAAGACCCTTTAAAAACAGCGTTTGTGTCCATCTTAGATTCAGTCGGGATTAAGCAGAATGTCATAGGACCGACCCATAATGGTGGTCACACCCTTGATCTAATACTAACATTCAGATTAAACGTAGACAATATAGTCATACTTCCACAGTCTGAAGTTATCTCAGATCATTGTCTCATCTCATTCAAAATATGTCTGAGTAATAATATATGCACCTCACCACGCTACTGTATTAAACGTACTTTCACGTCAACTACTGCACAGAGCTTTATAAATGATCTCCCAGAGCTGTCAACTTTGATTGGGTCACTGTCAGCCCCTGCAGAACTTGATCAGGCAACTGAATGCTTAGAGTCAGCATTCTGCCATACTTTAGATAATGTAGCTCCTCTAAAAAGGAAAATGGTCAGAGACAAAAAATTAGCACCCTAGTATAATGATGACACTCGCACATTAAAACAGACCACTCGAAAATTGGAACGTAAATGGCTGTGTCTCTCCTCCCTAATAGAAGATAACAAAAATAATCCTAGATTCCTATTTAATACTGTAGCAAAATTAACCAGGAATAAGTCCACTGTCAACACATGCACACCTGCAGTATGTAGTAGCAACGACTTCATGAATTTTTTTTTAATGACAAAATTGAGAATATCCGACAAAAAATTCAAACTACTAATTTAAGGTTAGACAATGAAAGTGACCTTGTAGTTAACAATATAACTGTATCAGATCATCAGTTAGAATGTTTTACTCCCCTAAAAGAAACTGAATTACTTTCATTAATCTCTACATCAAAAGCCTCAACTTGTGTACTAGATCCCTTACCGACACATCTATTCAAACAGATAATGCCTGGAGTAATTGAACCGCTTCTAAAAATAATAAATTCTTCTCTTATGATTGGCTATGTACCCAAATCCTTTAAACTAGCAGTTCTCAAACCCCTGATTAAAAAACCTGACCTTGATCCCTGTCAGCTGTCCAATTATCGGCCAATATCAAACCTCCCCTTTATCTCCAAGATCCTTGAAAAAGCTGTGGCACAGCAGTTATGCTCATATTTACATAGGAATAACATCCATGAAATGTATCAGTCAGGATTTAGACCTCATCATAGCACAGAGACAGCACTGGTTAAAGTAGTAAACGACCTACTGTTGGCGTCTGATCAGGGCTGTGTCTCGCTACTTGTGTTGCTTGACCTTAGTGCAGCATTTGATACCACTGATCATTCCATTCTTCTGGATAGACTAGAAAATGTTGTGGGAGTTAAGGGAATGGCCCTCTCCTGGCTCAGGTCTTATCTAACTGATCGTTATCAGTATGTTGATATAAATGGTGATATTTCTAGACGTACCGAGGTAAAGTTTGGTGTTCCACAAGGTTCTGTCTTGGGTCCACTGCTTTTTTCTCTATATATGTTACCTCTGGGTGATATTATTCGTAAACATTGTATTAGTTTCCACTGTTATGCTGATGACACACAGTTGTATGTCTCTGCAAAACCTGATGAGAGACACCAGCTTAATAGAACTGAGGAATGTGTTAAGGACATTAGACACTGGATGCTTATTAATTTCCTTCTGCTTAACTCTGACAAGACTGAAGTACTTGTACTAGGACCACATACAGCTAGAAGTAAGTTTTCTGATTACACAGTAACTCTGGATGGCCTTTCTGTTTCTTCACGTGCAGCAGTAAAAGACCTCAGAGTGATTATTGACCCCAGTCTTTCATTCGAAACTCACATTGATAACATCACCCGAATAGCTTTCTTTCATCTCAGAAATATTGCAAAGATAAGAAATTTAATGTCATTGCACGATGCAGAAAAACTAGTCCATGCTTTCGTTACCTCCAGGTTGGATTATTGTAATGCCTTACTGTCTGGATGTTCCAATAAGTGCATAAACAAGCTCCAGTTAGTTCAAAATGCAGCAGCAAGAGTCCTTACTAGAACTAGAAAATATGACCACATCACGCCTGTCTTATCCACACTGCATTGGCTCCCAATCAAATTTCGTATTGATTATAAAATACTACTATTGACCTTTAAAGCACTAAATGGTCTCGCACCACAGTACCTGAGTGAACTTCTGCTCCTCTATGACCCGCCACGCCTACTTAGATCAAAAGGTGCAGGCTATCTGCTGGTACCTCGTATAGTGAAGGCTACATCAGGGGGCAGAGCCTTTTCTTACAAAGCCCCACAGTTATGGAACAGCCTTCCAAGTAATGTTCGGGAATCAGACACAGTCTCAGCATTTAAGTCTAGGCTGAAAACATATCTGTTTAGTCAAGCCTTTTGTTAATGGTGTTTATGAGGTAAAGGAGTAGATCTGGAGGGTCCTCAGACATAGAGTGTTTTGGTAAACTGGGATGTATGGATGCTGTCAGTCCCCACTCGCTTGCTCACTCGAGTTTGTTGACGGTGTAGTGGCTGGCTGCTTTATGTCCCGGGGCTCCCTCATGCCTGTGTTACCTTCTGGCTCTCTCCTTTTAATTATGCTGTCATAGTTCGTTGCCGGAGTCCCTGCTTGTACTCGGTGCAATATGTATACTGTTCCTACTTATTCAGGTGACATTGGGCATACCTAACCACCTGTGTTTTCTTTCCCTCCCCCCCACCCCAAATCTGTCCCTCTGAGTTACATGGAGTCAACAGGAAATCTTTTGGTGGAGAGGGTGGAGACCTCGACTGGCTATCGTAGCCTGCAGGGAATCGGCCATCAGACATTCTGTCGCATGTCCCAGACCCGGTGAAATGTAACTGAATTGTCTTGGCCACCCCTAAGGGTCCCATCTGCATCTCATCATTGCTGAGGAGTGTGCTCCCATCACCCAATCAAGCATCCAGCCAGAGCAGGTCATGATATATTTTACCATATTAACATGCCATTGTTGTGTGTTATGCCTGATGTAAAGACTCTCGTCTCTGCGAGCCTACCACACAGATTTAATACTTGTCATTTTTAGGGCATACCTAACAACGTGTTTTCTTTCTCTCTCTCTTCCCCCCCCCCCAATCTGTCCCTCTGAGTTACATGTTGATCCTGGGATTGAGATGCTGGCTTCTTCTGCCCCTCGGACCTGCTTGATCCATCCTGGTGCCCTGTGTCTGGTCGGAGTTTTATCGCACCGCTCCTGTGAAGGATGGCCCCATGAGGACAGTTGAGGGTTATACCTGTTAAAACTGTTAATATTATAGTCAGGCTGTCTGTTGTTGCCCAAATGAGGATGGGTTCCCTTTTGAGTCTGGTTCCTCTCGAGGTTTCTTCCTCATGTCGTCTGAGGGAGTTTTTCCTTGCCACCGTCGCCACAGGCTTGCTCATTGGGGATAGATTAGGGATAAAATTAGCTCATGTTTTAAGTCGTTCAAATTCTGTAAAGCTGCTTTGCGACAATGTTTATTGTTAAAAGCGCTATACAAATAAACTTGATTTGATTTGATTTGATTGTTGCTTTTCATTAAAATATTTATACACAAATTTCTCCTTTATACCAACATCTGCCATGTCTTTCATTTTTCTCTTATATATTTTCGTGAATAATTTATTCCTTTGTCCCGGTTACAATCCAACACTGCACTTTATCAGGGTGGAAAGATGATTTTTTTTCTTTGCCCAAATTTGTGTTAAAGTATTTTCTGTGGTACAGTACAGTATTAAGTTGTGATAGTTCTGTAAAATATTTACAATAAATAAATTGTACGCATTTTTGTTGTAATTTATTTTTATTGTGATTATATTTGTGAATATCTGTGTGTATTTTGTTATTAAATGTGACTTGTCACTTAGTTTTACTGATATAATCATAATTTTATTGATTATGATTTTTTAATTAAATGGTATATATTTTAGTTTCCATAACTTTATTTATTTAAAATGTTTATGCTTTTGTCAGACATATTTGTTTCTGTTGTAAATATTTATAGAATAAAGGTAAGTTTCTTTTTTTTTTCAATTTTTCAAACAGAAAACATCTCCAGTACTCACACTCATTTCTTTCATTCTTTCTTTTTGTTACTTTTTCTCTCTACTTTTTAATTTTTCTGTTGTTCCTTTTTTCGTTTGCACTCTTTCACTCTTCACCTCTTTCTCTGACTTTTTAATTTTCTTTCCTTCCCTTGTCTTACTTTTTCAAATTATTCTTTCTTTCTTTCTGTCAATTATTGCTATTTTTGAAATGAAGGGTATTTAAGGATTGATGAGCCTGTGTGATGGTCATTCATTCATTTATTCATTCCAGGAATTAATTTGTGTCTTTGTTTTGAAAGTTTCATTTATTTACTGAAAAAAAATAATTGTGGGTGAGACTGGTTATCGCATGTGTGTGTGTGTGTGTGTGTGTGTGTGTGTGTGTGTGTGTGTGTGTGTGTGTGTTTTCTTCCTAAAGTTCATTAACCCCCCTATTAAATGTGGCAAATTAATTTTTTTGCTTTTCTTCCAAAACACACCAATATTAAAATGAAAATGAAATAAACAGTAAATGTTCCTGTGTATATGAGGAACAGCAGCATGAGATTGAAGGCAGGATTTTGAAGAGTTTTCTGCGTGGTGGTGGTGGCGTGGCGTTGCTGTGGGGAAGAGGAGCTCACAAGCCAGAACATTCCTTTAAACAGTCTGCTGAGGTTTCAGTGAACAGAAGCCAAAGTGCTGCTGAATCTGGTGGGGAAATTAGGTTCAGTTCCTCATCCTTCTTTCAAATAAAAAAGTAAAATAAAAGTTGATTTTTTTAACCTTATTTGAACTCTGGTTCCTCTCCTCACTGAGGAGATGAAGTGGGTTGAAAGCTTTCATGCGGAACTTGATGATGCAGTGGAGAGAGAATTATGAGGCTTGGATATAAACAGCTCCCACGGGATGATGTCATAGCCATGAGGTCATCACTCAGAGCTGGGGCATGATGTCCAGCTGGATTTCTCAGGCATGAAATATGTTTCCTGGACAGATGGGAAGCTTCAATATCATGTTGGGATAAAACAAGCAAAGACATGAACTTTAGCGCAACGAGACTTTTGGATCTCAGAGTCTGAAGCTTTGGAGATGTTCATTAGCAGAAGAAATCCATGTTCAATCAAATTAATATCAATTTGCACTTCTCTTTCAGATCAGGCCCTGAGACTGAGATGATCACAGTTGAAAAAAAAAAGGAAATCCACATTTAAATTTAATAATGAAGCTCGTTAGTGAAGTTGTTTTTTAAGAAGTAAGGAGAACTTTATTTCGCATTTTGGACTGGAAGGAAAATGTACTGAGCCTGGGGTTTCAGAATACAGCTTACAACAACAGCAATAATAGGGCGGCACGGTGGTGTAGTGGTTAGCGCTGTCACCTCACAACAAGAAGGTCCGGGTTTGAGCCCTGTGGCCGGCGAGGGCCTTTCTGTGTGGAGTTTGCATGTTCTCCCCGTGTCCGCATTGGTTTCCTCTGGGTGCTCCGGTTTCCCCCACAGTCCAAAGACATACAGGTTAGGTTAACTGGTGACTCTAAATTGACTGTAGGTGTGAATGGTTGTCTGTGTCTATGTGTCAGCCCTGTGATGACCTGGCGACTTGTCCAGGGTGTACCCTGCCTTTCCCCCGTAGTCAGCTGGGATAGGCTCCAGCTTGCCTGCGACCCTGTAGAACAGGATAAAGCGGCTAGAGATAATGAGATGAGATAATAATAATAATAGGGCGGCACGGTGGTGTAGTGGTTAGCGCTGTCACCTCACAACAAGAAGGTCCGGGTTTGAGCCCTGTGGCCAGCGAGGGCCTTTCTGTGTGGAGTTTGCATGTTCTCCCCGTGTCCGCATGGGTTTCCTCTGGGTGCTCCAGTTTCCCCCGCAGTCCAAAGACATGCAGGTTAGGTTAACTGGTGACTCTAAATTGACTGTAGGTGTGAATGGTTGTCTGTGTCTATGTGTCAGCCCTGTGATGACCTGGCGACTTGTCCAGGGTGTACCCTGCCTTTCGCCCATAGTCAGCTGGGATAGGCTCCAGCTTGCCTGCAACCCTGTAGAACAGGATAAAGCGGCTAGAGATAATGAGATGAGATGAGATGAGATGAGATGAGATGAGATGAGATGAGATCTGTTAGCTGTGTGAGTGTTTCTTGATTTGTAGGTTTGTTTGCTTGGTAACCTACATATTTTGTTGGGTGCTAAATTCTGTAATTTTTCTGAGTTACTTTCTTCATCCAAAACATTTCATGCATGTTTACCGTATGTCTATAATTGTTTTTTATTTCACTGTTTTTTAAATTATAAATGTTTGTCATATTTCTTACTTCCTGTCTTTTTCTGTTGTAAATGTTTTTTTTTTAATAAACATGACTTTATACTCATTATTGTTCATGTTACAGCATTTAATTTTGACTGTAGTATTTTTTAAATTTTTATTATTTTATTTTATATATTTTATTATAATTGTTTTTTGTCATACATGTTGCACAGTGTCTGTTGTAAAATCTTAATAATTAATAAACATAAGTGACACATCTTTATGGAATAAATGTGACCTTTTGTTTGTTCACCAATAAACCACCAACCAGGGGCAAGGATCACTAGAGGGGTAGTACTTTTCTGGTTGGCCTACTTGGTGTCCTAGACTGGTCTCCCCAAATCCAGCAGCATGTGACACGCAATATACGGCAAATCCATCATTAGCAAATGGCCACTCTACCTAGCCATTCACATGCTAAAGACCGTCTGCTGTGGCTCTCCGCGCCGCCCCTAGTTTATGCAGAACGCAGTGGATCTAGGGGAGTAAACTCCAATAAAAATTCAGGGTCAGTCCCTGCTTGGGCTAGCCCACAGACCCTCCAACCATTAGCCCCTTTGGATTAGTTGTGGTGATTTGTGTCTCTATATGGCTCCACTCTACAATCTACCCACTGGGAATCACAAATACTGAAGAGGCCAGACTGCTTGCGCACTGCTCGGGGCTAGCAACCCTTCATAGTGTAATTCAACCCACTATGGACCCAATAACTTCTAATCAGCAACTACATCACCAACACCTGCGTTGTAAATTTGGACAGCATAACAGCAAGCATGACAGACCTCAGGTAAAGCCTTGTGGACCCCATTTCCCTGATCAGCCCAGATCTACTTCCAAGGGCCCACAACAAGTTAAGTTAGCTTGTTGGAATGTCCGGACTCTGTCTGATGCAACAACATCCAAGTGCCAGGCTCCAGACCACCGGTCAGCTTTAGTTGCCTTAGAGCTAAAGCGTCTAAACATCGACATTGCTTGTCTCAGTGAGTGCTGAATACCAGGCGGAGGCGAATTTGCAGAGGGAGACTACATCTTCCTTCACTCAGGAAGACCGCCTGACCAAACTAAGCTTGAAGGAGTTGCCATTGTGCTGAAAAATTCCATCTGTCCGCTTGTGTTAAGCTGGAAGGGAATCAGCTCCAGGATGATGAGTATGAGAATTAAATTGGACAAATGTACTGCCACAGTCATAAGCGCTTATGCCCCAACCTACAAGAGACCGTTCGAAGAAAAAGCTCTGTTCTATGACCAACTGTCGGAAGTTTTATCAGCAATTCCTAGACAGGACAGAGTTTTCCTGCTTGGTGACTTTAACGCCTGTGTAGGAAAGAACGCAGAAGCTTGGCCAAATGTAATCGGCCACTATGGTCTTGGTGACGCCAATGAACAGGGTACCTTGTTGCTGGAACTGTGCACCCATTTGGGCTTGTGTATTACCAACACACTTTTCTCCCATGCTGACATCCATAAGGGAACATGGCAGCACCCAAGATCCAAAAGATGGCACCTCATTGATTACATCATTGTTAAACAACATTACAAAAGCGATGTCATAGATTCAAAAGTTCGTCACAGTGCCGACTGCTGGACAGATCATAAAATGTTGTGTGCTCACATGAAACTGCGCTTCCACATATCAGTGAAAAGTGGAAGAGCAGCATGCCAAAGAGGCTCAATATCAGCCATTTGAAAGATCCTGCAGTGGCTAAGAAGCTACAAGACGCCATCTCACATAATTTGTCAACCACTTGAACTGGAGACCAGACCCTCGAACAGCAATGGGAAAACCTTTGCGATACTCTCTACACAAGTGCCAAGAACACCGTTCGTTGCCAAAAGCATAACCATCGGGACTGGTTTGATGTCAACAATCCCACCATCATGAAGTTACTGCACCAAAAGCAAGCTGCTTTTCAGGCAGTCCTTGGGAGTGACACCCAGCAAATCGACAACAGTATCAGCAAGCCAAGAACAACTGCCAACTGTGCTACCTTCAAAATCAGTGGTGGTGTGACCATGCCCAGGAAATCGAACAACATGCTGAAAGGCATGATCCCAGGTCCCTTTTCCAGGCAGTGAAATTCATTTACCAATGGCGCCAAAGTGGCATCAGCCCCATCAACAATGACCAAAGCAACAGGCTGACCAAAAAAGAAGATATCTTAGCTCACTGGAAACAGCATTTCAGCAACCTCCTGAACCAACTAGGAACAGCTAACCCTAGTGTCATCGATGAGATACCGCAGGAAGAGCTACTCAGTGAACTGGAAACACCCCCATCCATTGGCGAAGTTAAGTCAACCCTTGACCACCTGGCTGACAATAAAGCCCCAGGTCCAGATTGTGTACCATCAGAAGTTCTCAAAGCAAGTGGCCCAGCCCTGCTTACAGAGCTGCATGATCTCCTTCTCTCCATCTGGAAGGAGGAAAGAGTGGCGCAAAACTTCAAAAACGGTAACATCATCACCATTTTCAAGAAGCAATGCCGTTTCAGCTGTGATAACTATTGAGGGATCACACTGCTCTCTGTTATCAGAAAATTATTTGCCCGCATCATCCTGAACAGGGTTTGGCCCTGCATCGAGAAGCACATTCCTGAGGCACAGTGCAGCTTCAGGGGTAGTCGCAGTACGAGCGACATGATGTTTGCCATCCGTCAACTCCTGGAAAAGTGCCGAGAACAACACCAATAATTGCACATAGCCTTTGTGGATTTAGTAAAGGCATTTGATACGGTCAGCAGACCTCTCATGTGGGCACTTCTGCAGAAGATTGGAATCCCTCTTAAAATAGTCAATATAATTCAAAGTTTTCATGATGGCATGGAAGCAAGAGTCTTGATCAGCGGAGAGCTCACTGAGTCGTTTGAAGTGATGAACGGCCTGCGCCAAGGATGCATCCTGGCTCCTACACTGTTCATCCTGTTCTTCACGTCTGTCCTTTGCCATGCCCACAAATCAATGCCATATTTTGGTGTGGAAATCAAGCACAAGCTTGACGGCAAACTCTTCAACCTACAGAGGCTGAAAGCCAAGTGAACGGCAATCGCAAAGCTAGACAATTTCCTCTATGTGGATGATGCTGCGTTGGCCACCACCACCCCGCAGTCCCTGCAGGAAGGCGTCACTTCATTGAATAACTCTTGCAGAACATGAGGACTGACAATCAGCAAGGCAAAGACAGAGGTCATGCATGTTTATTGTGACCAGCCACCTGCCATCACAATCGACAGTTCTCAGCTGAAGCATGCCCAAACCTTCAAATACCTTGGAGGCAACTTATCAGACAATGCAACCCTTGACTCAGAGATCCAGTGACGAGTGTCCCATGGTGCAGCAGCTTTCAACACCCTACAATCTAGGTGCTTCAACAGGACAGGTATCTCTCTGTCTACCAAACTGACTGTATACAATACTATAGTCCTACCATCACTTCTTTATGGATCTGAAACATGGCTGACTTTAATCCACCATATACGCCGCCTTGAAGTGTTCCACCAAAGATCCCTCAAGCAGATCTTAAATGTCAGGTGGTGGCATCGCGTGACCAATGTCGAGGTTCTACAATGTGCAAACACCATCTCGATTGAATCTATGCTACGCAGCAACAGGCTCCACTGGCTTGGCCATGTGTCCAGGATGGATGACTCTAGAGTCCCTAAACAGCTACTCTTTAGCAAGCACAAACATGGAAAGTGCTCTAGGGGTAGACCCCATAAAATATGGAAGGACTGCGCCAAAGAAGACCTTAACCTCTTCAGGATTGACAGCCAGTCCTGGTACCAGCATGCCCAGGATCGCCATGATTGCAGAGGCCATCTTCTCACCGTAAGACAATGATGCGAAAAGAAACTTAAGGGCAGAGTAGAATCAAGAAGACACAGATTACATGAAAGGGCTGGACAGGTCCCCCGTCATCAGTGACTAATGGGGACCTTAAGTAAGTAAGTAAGTAAGTAAGTGTAGGTGCAATAGGCTTATCAAACCAGTCTCATGTGAAAAGGGATCAGTCTCATAAATTCATTAATCATTAATTCAAGTGTCTAATAGTTTATAGCTAAACTATTAAAATCAATGGAATAACTTAGTGGTGATGTTGCTATAGTTTATTGAATATTGTAGCTCTAATGTAATACATTTATTCTAGATCTATAATATTCATATAACAACCAAATGGGAGAAGGCAATTAGAATACTTGTTTGGCAGAGGTTGGCACTCAGTGAATGTTGTAGCAATAGACAGGACACAGTTTATTCCAAAGATATCATTTATTGAAATAGCTGACGTGAATTAGCAAACTAATACTGATCAGATATAGCAACAATAGCAGCCAAGGAATAATTCAAAATAAATGGTGATACAGTGTATACAAATAAGAATCAATATGATGATAACTAAGGCACTAATGGTGATCAGAAGTAATAAGCTATATGCCAGTGTTACAGTGTAGGGGCGAGTGGGTGTTAAACTGTGATAGGGAAATCATGTGTTTATGTGTGTCTGTGTGAGGGTGTGTGTATGAGTAGGTGTGTGTGTAAGAGTGTGTGTGTGTGTGTGTGTGTGTGTGTGTGTGTGTGTGTGTGTGTGTGTGTGTGTGTGTGTATGGAATGCAAATGGAATGCACAAGCCTTGTGCTAGGCCTTGCCTAGAGGGGGATGGTCAACAAGGAGAGTGTACGAAGGAGAGACAAAGGATCTATAGTTTGAAAACTAGTCTTGGCTAGGCCTTAAACCCAACTTCTACTCAACCCTTAGCTACTCCTAAAATCCCAATGTTGAGGAGTGGAGTATGACAGAGGGAGTTAAAGAGACAGAGAGAGAGAGAGAGAGAGAGAGAGAGAGAGAGTGCATGCATGATCTAACTAAATACAGATAGTAAACAAAGTAAATCAAACAACACACGGTCTAAGACCGACTTTCATGTGAATCAAAATGTGTACATTTAAACCATGAATGAATTCAAATAAACAACACTCTTCACATTAACTAGCCACAACTAAGACAAACAATTGCCCAGATGCCAGCCTTACTTGAGATCGCTCTTGTTTGGCGACTGAAAGTGCGCCGTCTGTTATCCGAAGACAGCGCGGAAGGCAGGTCCAGTGAGAAAACAGTTCTGTTCCTTTCACTTTTACAGCTTGTCAGCTGAAGATCTTCGGTGTCCCATCGGTCGTCCAATGTTCTGGAAGGAATCTTGTTTATAGTTCGTCATCGCTGCGAAAGGGAAAAGGATATCCGGTCGCCTTTTCTCTTTAAAATACTGTGTGGGTTGCAGTAACTAGCCGGTTCAGTTATTATTACAACTATGCAAAGATCAAATACATTGAAGTTTGGCTAAAGATCCGGTATCAATAGCTCGTTCTTTGTTCTTCTGTAGCACAGATGCAACGACACCTCTCTTTCACGCATGGAATCCACCGCCAGAGAGAAAGAATTTTGATTCCGCCGCAGCAGTGGCGGGTCCTGAAAATTTTCTTAGGAGGGGCAAATTATCCAATAATGTCATAAGGTGACTCATTCAACAGGTACATTATAGGTAGCCAGACATTATTGACTCTTTTTTGTTTTCTCTCTGCATATCACAGTTCCATGCCACTTCTGTCCACTAGATGGCAGCACATTACAGAAATCTTTTCCCTGTAGCTACCTAAGCTGTGTTGTAAAGTTGCAAACAACATTCACAATCGAAGAATAGTTTGGCTCCACAATGACCAATTCCAATTACGCCCTATTCACTATTCACATTATTTCAATATTGTATGATGTGAATGATATCTTTATAAAAGATATGTCCAACAACTAAATAAGAAAGGAAACCATATTTTTAAAAAATAATACATATTTATTTGCCAATCTTGAAAGTACTGTTCTACAGAATGTTCTGTAAATAGATTTTGTACTTCAAACTCCATGACCAGCAAGAATTTTACAGACTGTGCAACTTAAGGACAACAGGACAGTGCACTTACTGTAACAAAACATTGTAAATAGTTGGCTAACATAACAATAGCAGTTGAATAAATAGATGAGTGGATCTTTAGATCTTGCAATTACTGGTATTTACCAAGGATATTACCAAAGTGCTAACTCTCAGAGCAAAGTGTGGCAAATATAAAAATACACATTGAAAACATCAAAAGTGAACTGATTCTGTGACTGTGTGTGTGTGAGTCACGAAGTCAACCAAACCCAGAAAAACACCACGGTGACTGGAGTCCTCAGTTTCGTCTTTGCCTTGTAGAGCTAATTCGAACACTCCACAAAATTTCACGCGTTGGATGAGCCGGTTTAATATGTGCCTGTTCTTGCTCACCTCATCGTTGTGGTGGCGAACTGCTAGCCTGTAGCCCTCATCCGGTTGTGTAGCGATGTTCACTCTCCCAAAAGCCGAAAATTTCAGGCAGCTGCCCATGTGAATCTTTAATGACTCATGTTTTTTTATTTTCTCTGACAAATGATGCATGTCCGAAACTCCAGTGACCGTCCAAGCAGTGTTGTCTGTGGAGCCACCTCCAGGGTGGAAAAGTAAGCAGAGGGAGCAGAAAACCGCTGAGGCGTCCTCGCAGTCAGCTCGCCAGGATTTGCGCTGGGACCATGTTGAAGTAAAACCTCGAGTATATGATTTCCCTCCCTTTGTCGAAATTTGTTTTACGGTATGTTTAGATTTGGTCGAGGGGGGTCCAGCTTGTTTTGTTGCCAATTTAACTTGATTTGATCGCTGACTAAATGGAACTTCTTTTAAAGACCGCACTGAATTGCTTTCCACATCCATCTCACCTCAGAAACTGAGCGGATCGAACGCAACTTTGCCGCGCTTCGCAGTGACGTAAGCACGTTAGGGCGAGCCCCCCTGGAACCCATAGAGATTGCATTGAAGTGTCAGTCAGGAGAAAAAAAAATATTAACATGGGACTCTATCAGTGAACTCTTGGGCGATTTTCAACGTGACTGAAATCGCCCCAAAAGGGGTGGTACTCTAGAAGCAAGACCACCCTGATTGGACAATGATACCCAGAGACAGATTAAAACGGCCTAGAGCAGCAGTGGTGAAAGTTTGTTTAAAAAAAAAAATAACTTTTTTTTTTTCATTTTGGCAGTGCGTCGCCCAATCGCCCTTATGCACCACCCGCCCTTGCGCCGCGGGTTTAAAGCACAGTCGTGATGTCACTGTATTTGGTATCATCTCTGTATCCAATACCATTACAGGGAGTCAGAAGAATGGGCGAAGATAGAACATGGCATCGAGTACAGGGATTGGTGTGTTCAACGCTGTACAGTGAAAGGGGGAAGATGGTTACTATGGTTACGACATGGCAACCCCCCTACATAAATAAGTTCATCTCATCTCATCTCATTATCTGTAGCCGCTTTATCCTGTTCTACAGGGTCGCAGGCAAGCTGGAGCCTATCCCAGCTGACTACGGGCGAAAGGCGGGGTACACCCTGGACAAGTCGCCAGGTCATCACAACCATTCACACGCACATTCACACCTGGGCGGCACGGTGGTGTAGCGGTTAGCACGGTTGCCTCACAACAAGAAGGTTCCTGGTTCGAACCCAGCGGCCGGCGAGGGCCTTTCTGTGTGGAGTTTGCATGTTCTCCCCGTGTCTGTGTGGGTTTCTTCTGGGTGCTCCGGTTTCCCCCACAATCCAAAGACATGCAGTTAGGTCGACTTTGGGTGGCCTTGGGCTGAGGTGCCCTTCAGCAAGGTACTGAACCCCTGACTGCTCCCCAGGCGCTCTGGGCTGCCCACTGCTCTGCGTGTGTTCACTGCTTCAGATGGGTTAAATGCAGAAGATGAATTTCACTGTGCTTGAAGTGTGCATGTGACAAATACAGGTTTCTTCTTCATCTACGGTCAATTTAGAGTCACCAGTTAACCTAACCTGCATGTCTTTGGGAGGAAACCCATGCAGACACGGGGAGAACATGCAAACTCCGCACAGAAAGGCCCTCGCCGGCCACGGGGCTCGAACCCGGACCTTCTTGCTGAGAGGCGACAGCGCTAACCACTACACCACCGTGCCGCCCCAAAATGTTTTTAGTTTGTGAAATTTTCATTCAATTTCTTTGTGATGTTTTAACTTTTGTAAATATTTCCAGGTTGTTGTAAGGTGTTTATTTTAGGCTGGTAAAGAGTGTCTGAGAAATGTTGAGTTGAAAATAATTTATTCAGTTTTTTTTTTTTTTTTTACATTTGTAGTCCTAAATGTACCACATGTACTGTCAAGCGACTTTCTTTCTTTCTTTCTTTCTTTCTTTCTTTCTTTCTTTCTTTCTTTCAGGAAATAACCCCAGTTCTCTGCTGTCAGCTCACACACCGCTGAGCCAGCGCCCCCTCTTTCCCTCTCTCACTATTTGGCAGGACTGATGTCGCTCCCGGCTCACACTCGGTTGCGCTCAGAGTGCTGCCGCACTGCGCATGCGCGAACCCCTCAGCTCCCCCTCCACACGGCCTGAGTGGTGGTTCGTATTCCCGAGCGTGAGCGCGCACCGTGCACGCGCCCTCGGCACCTGCTTTTCTGTAGAAGGGTGTCATTATTTGGCAGGGAGCGGCACCAGAGACACGAGCAGAGCAGAACATCTCCTCTCCTCTCCTCCCTGTGACCGACACCGAGCCGAGCCGTTTCTGCACAGCTGCAGCTCGCACCAGGAGGATTTTATTCCCTGTTTCCGGTGTTTCCAGGAGGCGTGTTTATATATTATATATATATTTTTTATCATTATTTATTTATTCCTGTCTCTTCTATTTCTAAAGGAAGAACCTCGCGCTCGCTCTCTCTCTCTCTCATCTCAGAAGGTAAAGGATCCTCCTGGAGCTAGGCGTGGGTCTCTCTCTCTCTCTCTCTCTCTCTCTCTCTCTCTCTCTTATTCTGGAGTGGGATGTGCCATTATTATTATTATTATTATTATTATTATTATTATTATTATTATTATGTGCGCGCGCAAAATGCAGAATGCAAATAGACCGTTTTGGGTTTTGGTGATGCTCCGTCATGTGCAAGCTGCATCCTTCTATCCATCCATCCTTCTTTCTCCATCCATCCATCCATCCTTGGTCTCCTGACAAGTTAGCCTGCTAGCATGCGTGCTAACCTCAGCACACCCGACTTCATTTCTGATTAAGGATGAAGGGAAGCAAACAAACAAACAAACAAACAGGAAGATGTGATGCAGCTGTGCAGGATGCGGTAATGCGTATCCGGGTTGCACGCGCTGCTTCTGTCCGAGATCCCGCGCGCCTTTGTCTCCTCATCATTGTGTTGATCCTGGAGGTGATGCTGCTGCATTTATTCCTCTGTTTCTTGTCCACGGCTACTCGTTTATTTTTATTTTTCAGAAGTTTCTTGAAAGCACAGAAGAGGAAGAGGATGAGTTCTAGTGTTAAGGTTGAGTTCCTCTGGAGCAACACCATGAGCAAGAAAGTATTGCAGATATTGTGTGTGTGTATGAGTGTGTGTGTAATTACCACCCACTATTTTTTTTCATCCAAATATCTCTCCATCTCTCCTGGTGTCTCGTTACAGCAGATCTTTCCTCCCTGCTTTCCCACACCGGATTTTCACGGCTGTGTGCCATCGTAACCGGAGCTCGGAGAAGGAATCCGGACGATGTGACACACCACAGACCCGATTTAGCAGCTGAAACTTTTTTTTTGACCGGAGAATAAACAAGCAGGAGAATGGAGAGATAGAGACAGAGACAGCTTTCATTCCTCACTCGCTACATGTTTACAGTCAATACGGTTAAAAAAGTGGGACAAACAACGATAGGTTTCTTCGTACACAACTTATACACTTGATTCTTGTTTCCGTTTCGATCTGGAGACAGATCAGAAGCTCGAATGCTCGGACGAGCAGATTTCAGGTTTTCGTGTCACAAGCGGAAAAAGAAAATAAACACGTTTTGTTGCTACTTTTCATTTTGTTTTCTTGTCATATTAACACTCGTAGGGCGGCACGGTGGTGTAGTGGTTAGCGCTGTCACCTCACAGCAAGAAGGTCCTGGGTTCGAGCCCCGGGGCCGGCGAGGGCCTTTCTGTGTGGAGTTTGCATGTTCTCCCCGTGTCTGCGTGGGTTTCCTCCAGGTGCTCCGGTTTCCCCCACAGTCCAAAGACATGCAGGTTAGGTTAGCTGGTGACTCTAAATTGACCGTAGGTGTGAATGTGAGTGTGAATGGTTGTCTGTGTCTATGTGTCAGCCCTGTGATGACCTGGCGACTTGTCCAGGGTGTACCCTGCCTTTCGCCCGTAGTCAGCTGGGATAGGCTCCAGCTTGCCTGCGACCCTGTAGAACAGGATAAAGCGGCTAGAGATAATGAGATGAGATGAGATTAACACTCGTGATGTTTATTTATTTATTTACACGACAGCATGGTTGAATTCTCAGATTCGATAACAGTATGGGCGGCACGGTGGTGTAGTGGTTAGCGCTGTCGCCTCACAGCAAGAAGGTCCTGGGTTCGAGCCCCGGGGCCGGCGAGGGCCTTTCTGTGTGGAGTTTGCATGTTCTCCCCGTGTCTGCGTGGGTTTCCTCCGGGTGCTCCGGTTTTCCCCACAGTCCAAAGACATGCAGGTTAGGTTAACTGGTGACTCTAAATTGACCGTAGGTGTGAATGTGAGTGTGAATGGTTGTCTGTGTCTATGTGTCAGCCCTGTGATGACCTGGCGACTTGTCCAGGGTGTACCCCGCCTTTCACCCGTAGTCAGCTGGGATAGGCTCCAGCTTGCCTGCGACCCTGTAGAAGGATAAAGCGGCTAGAGATAATGAGATGAGATAACAGTATGGTTCTGAACGTATGATAAATCACAGGTTTCTCGTAAAGGTAAAGCAAAGTGCTCGTTCTTGTAGATACGTGATCATTTCTAGAGTAACAGCTTTTTAATTGTTGATATGGTAACATTTATGTAAGGAGCCTCCAGTGTCAGCGCTTTGTCCCAGTCAGATGTAAATCTGTTAAGGAGTTTACACTTCTTTGCGGTTTCTTTGTAACACAACAAACTGCCTTCGAGAGAGAATAAAGAAAGGATGGTGAAGGAATGGAAGTTTATAGCTGCTTTAACATAAGTGAGAACAGGAACTGACTTGTATCATGTATCGACGTTCCATAACACTGAACCTAGCTCTAAACAGATAAAAAGTGTGATGTGTTGTTTATTATAAATTGAACATTGTAAATATTGGCAAAATGCTGTAGTATAAAAGTAATAAAACACTCCGGTGGGGATTATTTTCGTATCACGTCTGCGTTCTCACGTGATATATTCTTACCGTAACACTGCTCTACTTTACCATGAGACATGAATCGACATTTATCTGATTTATTTATTACGCAGCTATAGCTTCAGTTCACTAGAACTACATTTTAAACATTCATCCGTCCCTGTTCCATAAAACATAACATTCACCCTTATGGAATATCCGTAACCGCTTATCCTGTGCAGGGTCGTGGGCAAGCTGGAACCTATCCCAGCTGACTGTGGGTGAGAGGCGGGGTCCACCCTGGACAAGTCACCAGATCATTGCAGCCCTTATGGAATATTTGGAATATTAAACAAGTCACACGTTCTTAAGATCACAAGAAGAAGAAAATGAAGTTATGTGTTTTAGTTTCTTTAATTTCTCGGATATTTAGTGTGTCGTGATACGACTGATGAGGTTACATTCAACCCCTGTCACACAGATTCTGGACTGAAAGTAGATTTACTTTTTTAAGTAATAATTATTAGATTGTCCTTTGTGTTGTCCTTGATGCTCATCAACTATGTTTTGTGCATTTGCTATCTGTGTGTGAAAAACTCCACCCTGTTACTTGGTTAAGACCAAAGTGCAGCAAAGAACCCTGTATGAATGGGTGTGTTGGTGGGTAACAGTTTTCTAATGGATATTTTCTTACATTGAAATTAAAAAAAGTTTATTTTTGGAAAGTTGAAAGAGGTAACTGGTGCTGCAGACTGCTGCGTCTTGTCCACCCACTCGTCATATGTTTCTGAGCCCCAATAATCCGTTTCCGTGCCAACTGGCTCTTCTGCAGTGTGTTAAAAAGTGACTTTCTTTTCTCTGGAAGTAAGTGTGTGTGTGTGTGTGTGTGTGTGTGTGTGTGTGGTCATCATGGTGTCTCCAGGTCAGCGCTCTGGACTCGGCACACAGTTGGAATAAGTGCCAGTGTCCTTCAGTCAGGAATAAAACGCTGTGTTGTACTGATTTGGGGAAATAATCAGCAGCGGAGCAAATCGAAGTGACGGGTTTTATTCCTCTTCCATCACAGCGACTCGCTGATTATTACAACTTTTTATTCTTTAAAGAATGAGACAATGTTGTTTTTATCTGTTTATAGCCAAATTTAAGTTTGTGGTCATCCCCTCAAGAAGAAATAATATCTGTCTGTCTGTCTTAATGTTTCTTTCTTTCCTTTTTACTCAATTTTCTTTCTTTCTTTCTTTCTTTCTTTCTTTCTTTCTTTCTTTCTTTCTTTCTTTCTTCAGAGATTCATACAGAAAAAAACATCTCCAGCACTTACACTCATCCTTTCATTCTTTCTTTTTTGTTACTTTTCTCTCGTATTTCTCTTTTTTGTTATTCCTTTTTTCTTGCATGCACATTTTCTCTCCATTTCTTTTTCTGTCTTTTGAATGTTCTTTCTTTCTTTCTTTCTTTCTTTCTTTCTTTCTTTCTTTCTTTCTTTCTTTCTTTCTTTCTTTCTTCATTTTCTGCGGTGTGGTGCGGAACACACACCCTTCTGGCCCTTCACACTGATGTGCAGCTCTGTGTTCTGTTCTTTGTTGGAATTTGGATGTAAATCCACGCAGTGTGTTGTGATGTGAAGTGATGAGGTCAGAGATCAGTGAAGTGAATTTCAGTGAAACTTCTGATTAAAGCCTCAGGAGTAGAAAACCAATCTCATTCTGAAATAATCCCAGAGACAGGGATGGGAACGTGAGACTGGGAATGAATGTGTGAGGAAAAGCAGAGTGAAACATCACATGGGAAGAGCTTTTGGAGATTTCCATCAGATGTTAAAGGAAAAATGTCAGAGAGGCAAAGTGAGAGGCAGACAGACAGATGGGCAGATAGACAGATGGGCAGATAAACAGCAGCTGAACAGAACAATAACAGAGAGAGAAGAGGAGAGAAAGATGGAGAGAGATTAGACAATAGGGTGGGTGAGGGGAGAACACACAACCCATCGGCTCCACCCCTCAGAGTGTGCTCCTGGCTCGGGATGTGGGAGAGAGGACTGGGGGGATGAGAGAGAAAACACTGGATGACAAAAACAACAGACAGATTCTGGAGCGAGGGAATAAAAACAGAAGACGAGAGCAGCTGTAGGGTTGTGTTTGGTGCTGCAGCTTTACACGGACTCCACACTCACAGGGATCATTTAGAAAACTCTGCTTTTATGTTTGAGTCACATTTGAGCTTTCAGTTTCCCAAAATCTTCCCAAAGTGTCAGAATGCAGGACACTGAGGGTGTGGCCCATGACCCATGACCTTTACACCATTCCCACCATTTGCATATGTTTTGACAACACCAACAGACCAGAGAGCTCTTCAACTCCAGAGCTGTGGAGACTGGAGCTGAGCTTCTCCTTTCTCCCAGCACTGTGCTCTGATCCGAGCCGGAATGCCATACCTCTGGGCTTATAGATGTGTTTTCTTTTGGAGGCTTGCCATCAGACTGCTGGAACAATTAGACAAACAAACAGTTGTTTCATCAGCCAGAAACTGGACATGAAAATTATAGCTGATGTTTGTCCATTCAAGCCTCACGTATTCCTGCCTCACGTCTCAACATTCCCGCCTCACGTTTCAACATTCCTGCCTCACATTACTACATTCCCACCTCACGTTACCACATTCCCACCTCACGTTTCCACATTCCCACCTCACGTTACTACATTCCCACCTCATGTTTCAACATTCCCCCTCACGTTTCAACATTCCTGCCCCACATTTCCACATTCCTGCCTCACATTTCAGCATCCCCCTCATGTTTCCACTTTCCCACCTCACGTTTCAACATTCCTGCCTCAAGTTTCAACATTTCCACCTCACATTACTGCATTCCCCCCTCACATTTCAACATTCCCACCTCACGTTTCCACATTCCCACCTCATGTTTCAACATTCCCCCTCACATTTCAACATCCCCCTCACGTTTCAACATTCCCTCCTCACGTTTCCACATTCCTGCCTCACGTTTCAACGTTCCCATCTCACATTACTGCATTCCCCCCTCACATTTCAACATTCCCTCCTGACATTTCCACATTCCCGCCTCACATTTCAACATCCCCCCTCATGCTTCCACATTCCCACCTCACGTTTCCACATTCCCACCTCATGTTTCAACATTCCCCCTCACATTTCAACTTCCCCCCTCACGTTTCAACATTCCCGCCTCACGTTTCCACATTCCTGCCTCATGTTTCAACATTCCCATCTCACATTACTGCATTCCCCCCTCACGTTTCCACATTCCCACCTCACGTTTCAAAATTCCCCCTCACATTTCAACATCCCCCTCACGTTTCCACATTCCCGCCTCATGTTTCAACATTCCCATCTCACATTACTGCATTCCCCTCTCACGTTTCTACATTCCCCCCTCACGTTTCCACATTTCCCCCTCACGTTTCAACATTCCCGTCTCACATTTCCACATTCCTGTCTCATGTTACAACATTAATGTCTCACATTTCCACATTCCCCCTCACATTTCAACATCCCCCTCACGTTTCAACATTCCCGCCTCACGTTTCCACATTCCTGCCTCATGTTTCAACATTTCCATCTCACATTACTGCATTCCCCCCTCACATTTCAACATTCCCTCCTGACGTTTCCACATTCCCACCTCATGTTTCAATATCCCCCCTCATGTTTCAACATTCCCGCCTCATGTTTCCACATTCCTGCCTCACATTTCCACATTCCTGCTTCATGTTTCAACATTCCCATCTCACATTACTGCATTCCCCCCTCACATTTCAACATTCCCTCTTGACGTTTCCACATTTCCCCCTCACATTTCCACATTCCTGTCTCATGTTACGACATTCATGTCTCACATTTCCACATTCCCGCCTCACGTTTCCACATTCCCATATCAAATTTCAACATACCTGCCTCACACTTCAACATTCCCGCCTCCCGTTTCAACATTCCCAGCTCACATTTCCACATTCCCACCTCAAGTTTCAACAAACCCACCTCATGTTTCAACATTCCCATCTCACACTTCCACATTCCTGCCTCACATTTCCACATTCACACCTCATGTTTCTACATTCCCGCTTCAAGTTTCAACATACAATGGTATGCACAATTTTGGGCACCCCTAGTCAAAATTGCTGTTACTGTGAACAGTTAAGCAAGTTGAAGATGAAATGATCTCCAAAAGGCATAAAGTTAAAGATGACTCATTCCCTTTAAATTTTAAGCAAAAACAATTTTTTATTTTCATCTTTTATATTTTCAAAATGACAAAAAAGGAAAAGGGCCCGAAGCAAAAGTTTGGGCACCCTGCATGGTTAGTACCTAGTAACACCCCCTTTGGCAAGTATTGCAGCTTGTAAACACTTTTTGTAGCCAGCTAATAATCTTTCAGTTCTTACCTGGGGAATTTTCACACATTTGTCCTTGCAAAAGGCTTCCAGTTCTACAAGTTTCTTGGGCTGTCTTGCATGCACTGCTCTTTTGGGATCTACCCACAGATTTTCAATGATGTTTAGGTCAAGGGACTGAGGGCCAGGGCAAAACCTTCAGCTTGTGCCTCTTGAGGTATTCCATTGTAGATTTTGAGGTGTGCTTTGGATCATCGTCTTATTGTAGGACCCATTCTCTTTTTAACTTCAACTTTTTTACAGATGGTGTGATGTTTGTTTCCAGAATTTGCTGGTATTTATTCGAATCCATGCTTCCCTCGACCAATGAAATGTGCCCTGTGCCACTGGCTGCAACACAACCTCAAAGCATGATTGATCCACACCCATGCTTCAGAGTTGGAGAGGTGTTCTTTTCCTGGAATTTGGCACCCTTTTTTCTCCAAACTTTTTGCACACTGTGGCCAACAAGTTCTATTTTGATTTCATCAGTCCACAGGACTTGTTTCCAAAATGCATCAGGCTTATTTAGATGTTCATTTGCAAACTTCAGATGCTGAATTTTGTGGCTAGGATGCAGGAAAGGTTTTCTTCTGATGACTCTTCCATGAAGGTCATATTTGTTCAGGTGTCGCTGCATAGTAGAACAGTGCACCACCACTCCAGGGTCTGCTAAATCTTTCTGAAGGTCTTTTGCAGTCAAACAGGGTTTTTTATTTACCTTTCTAGCAATCCAACGAGCAGTTCTTTCAGAAAGTTTTCTTCATCTTCCAGACCTCACCTTGATCTCCACTGTTTCTGTTAACTGCCATTTCTTAATAACATTACAATCTGAGGAAACAGCTACTTGAAAACACTTTGCTATGTTCTTGTAGCCTTCTCCTGCTTTGTGAGCATCAATTATGTTATTATTCAGAATGCGAGGGAGTTGCTTAGAGGAGCCCATGGCTGTTGATTTTAGGGACAAGTTTGAGGAGTCAGAGAATTTATACAGCTTTGAAATCTGCATCATCTGACCTTTCCTAATGAAGAATTTGAACAAGCCACAGCTCAATAAGCTAATTAAGGTCTGGAACCTTGGTAAAAGTTACCTGAGAACTCAAATGTATTGGGGTGTCCAAACTTTCGCATGGTGTTCCTTTTCTTTTTTCACTCTCCAATTGTACAAAACAAAAAATAATACACAAATCTTGCAGAAAATGCTGAAAAGAAATGTGTCGTCTTTACCTTCATGCCTTTTGGTGAACAGTTCATCTTCTGCTCACTTAACTATTCACAGTAACAGACATTTTCAGTAAGGGTGCCCAAACCTTTGCATGCCACTGTACATACCTCACATTTCCACATTCCCACCTCACTTTACTACATTCCTACCTCATCTTTTTACATTCCCATCTCATATTACTACATTCTCGCCTCACACTTCCACCTTCCTGCCATGTTTGTATAGGTTCACAGTTTGAATGAGACACCATCTGTTCTGTGTCTTCATGGTGGTTTTGTCTGTAATACGTAGCAGTGCTAAGCTAACTGTCCTGTTCCTCTGAGTTTTACGTCACAGCATTTATTAAATCACACAATATTTTTGTTTGTTTTTTTGTTTCCTTTTTTCTTTTTTATTTTATTTTGCTTCTTTTTATTCTTACATTTTGTACCATGATTTGTAGTTTATTCCTTTTTATTTTTTATCTGTCCTGTTCATTTTATTGTTTCATTTATTTCCTTTTCTTTAATTATTTGTTTATTTGTTATCATTGATCAGTTTATTATTTTTCCTGGACAGAGGGGTGAATGCTTTTATCACAGAGGGCTTTTTTTTAGTCTTATTAATTTCAAAGAAAGTGAGGAAACAACGTTTTATAGGTCTTTCTTTCTTTCTTTCTTTCTTTCTTTCTTTCTTTCTTTCTTTCTTTTCATATGTTTTATTTGTTCTTGTTTATCGGTTCTTTTCTTTATTTCTTATGAATCTGAAGAGAAAGTAATTGAATGACTTTAGCTGCTATAATATAAGTGATAACAGGAACAAACGTGTTCAGTGGACATTACACACCATTAAATGAAACTCGAACAGATAAAAAGTACTGCCTGTTAATAAACAGACCGTATGTTGTGATCGCTGGTAAAGTGCAACGGTATAAGAGGAATAAAACACTCTGTCATGCTGTTATTGAGGTGGCAGCAGTCATTCTGCCTCATCACTCCGCTCTGTTTGTTGATTATTTTCCGATGCCAACACCACACTGACTGTTTCATTCATTACTGTATCATTTACCTGTGACTCTCAGTGGGTGGAGCTGTGGCTTGGTCCCACTCCAGTCGTCGTGAATAAATCCTGGATTATTTTCTCCCGCTGGTTGTTGCTGGTTATGTTTCCCTAGAAATAAATGAGTCAGACTTTTCATTCGTTTGATCTGGAGCAGTAATTACAGCTGAGAATAATCTGATGGTCTGCTCTGTTCGGCTCTTTATCCTGCTCCAATCCCAAAACCGAGAAATGGAGTTCATCTGTCACCACAAAAACAACATGGAGAAATTTCTCCTCGCTCTTTAACACGTTTAAAGTGGAGATTTATACAGCGGTGTAAAGTCTGAAGGAGATGGAGAGAGAAGTTTAGGGGGTTTAGGAGCAGGAAGAGAGGAACAGGAAGAGAAGAGAGCAGGAAGAGAAGAGAACAGGAAGAGAAGAGCAAGAGAAGAACAGGAAGAGAAGAGAGCAAGAAGAGAAGAACAAGAGAAGAACAGGAAGAGAAGAGAACAGGAAGAGAAGAGCAAGAGAAGAACAGGAAGAGAAGCGCAAGAGAAGAGAGCAAGAGAAGAACAGGAAGAGAAGAGCAAGAAGAGAAGAACAGGAAGAGAAAAGAGCAGGAAGATAAGAGCAAGAGAAGAACAGGAAGAGAAGAGAGCAGGAAAAGAAGAGCAAGAGAAGAACAGGAAGAGAAGAGAGCAGGAAAAGAAGAGCAAGAGAAGAACAGGAAGAGAAGAGAGCAGGAAGGGAAGAACAGGAAGAGAAGAGCAAGAGAAGAACAGGAAGAGAAGAGAACAGGAAGAGAAGTACGAGAAGAGAACAGGAAGAGAGCAGGAAGAGAAGGGCAAGAGAAGAGAACAGGAAGAGAAGAAAGCCAGAAGAGAAGTGCAGGAATAAGAGAACAGGAAGAGAAGAGTACAGGAAGAGAACAGGAAGAGAAGGGTACAGGAAGATAAGGATACAGGAAGAGAAGAGCAAGAGAAGAACAGGAAGAGAAGAGAGCAGGAAGTGAAGTACAGGAATAAGAGAACAGGAAGAGAAGAGAACAGGAAGAAAAGAGCAGAAAGGAAGAGAGCAGGAAGAAAAGAACAGGAAGAGAAGAGCAGGAAGAAGAGAATGTGTTCCAGTCGTTATAGACGAGTGTAATGGTGAGAACTTGGTGAACACGTCACTTTTATTAGTTTTATTATTTATTATTATTATTATACATACAGGACATGTTCTCAATGGAATAAAAACGTGTTCTATTCCCTTCTAGCAGGTTTCATTCATTTGGTTTGATAGCACGCAATATTGTCATCATATCACTTATCCTACGTGTATTACGTCACTCTACCCAGTGGAGAATGAGCGTTGAATATGGTTTACGATATCGCATGGTTGTAAAGACAACATGACATCACACGTCAGAGACATAAAACTTCCGTGCTGACGGGCAACTGTGACAATTTGTAAACAAACATGGCCACCATTAAATACAGAAGATTTTGAGAGAATTTTGAAAGAGAAAGATGCGTTGAATACCCAAAAAGAATGTGTATGTGTAATAATAATAATAATATCGTCTGGCTTTTTTCGTGACATATCAGATATATTCCATTCAGCAACTAGTCTTCAACTCGTTCAGTATCGTGCTAGATGAATGGAATATACCTGATAGACCACGAATAAAGCCAGCCAATATTATTTAATAATTCCACTCTGCTGGAGTTAATGATCTGGAGATGATTTCAGTAAGATGTAAAGTTCACGCTCTGTCCGGGTCGTCGTTACACTGAGACGTGATGTGTGGCATAAAAATGTGAAGCTGTTCAACCCTGATGATTTCAAACAACTCCATTGCTTTCGTCATTCTCTCTCTTTTGAAAAAAAAACACTTTCTCTCATATTCTGTTCTTTCTTTCTTTCTTTCTTTCTTTCTTTCTTTCTTTCTTTCTTTCTTTCTTTCTTTCTTTCTTTCTTTCTCTACATTTTTGTTTCTTTCCTTACTCAGTTTTCTTTTTCTTTCTTTATGTCATTTTTTTACAAAAAGTGGTCATGTTTATCTGTTTATACCATAGTTGCATTTAATGTTGTAGATGTCCCCTCACAGTGAAAGAAGAAAAGTCATCTATCTATCTATCTATCTATCTATCTATCTATCTATCTATCTATCTATCTATCTATCTATCTATCTATCTATCTTTATTTACCTACATTTTTTGTTTCTTTCCTTTTGACTCAGTTTTCTTTTCTTTCTTTGTTATTTTTGAACAATAGTTGTTTCTCTCTTCATTTTTTTCTTTCTATCATTTTAGTCAAATGTTTCTTTCTTTCTTTCTTTCTTTCTTTCTTTCTTTCTTTCTTTCTTTCTTTCTTTCTTTCTTTGACTTCTTTTGTTCCTTGTGTGACATTAACACGTTCCTGATTTTTTAAAAAAAGAAAGAAAAGTGTTTCTTTCTCACAGTAGAGAAACATATTGATTATATGAGGAGTTGTGCTGCGGTGTAACACTCGGTGTGTGTGCGTGTGTGTGCATGTGTGCGTGTGTGGTATTTTACACTCCGTTGCCTGACTTCATCACTGCATTGTCTGGAGCTGTCATTGATTGTGTTGGAATGTTACGAAGGACTGCTAGTGGGCTGGATGGAATGTTCATTTTTCATGGTGGTGTGTGTGTGTGTGTGTGTGCAAAGACTCAGTGTGTGAGAGAAAAACTGAGAGAGACACAAACGAGTTTATTGGTGTGTACTGTCATAATGCAATTTATTTTCCTCTTGATCATTCTGTATCCAACACACACACACACACACACACACACACACACACACACACACACACACACACATATTTAAGTTGTCCTGATTCCTTGATATCTTCTGTGTAAAAATTAACCTGATGCATTTGATACATTAATTGGATGTTAATTAGGATTATTAATATGCATGAGTGTTGAGGCGGAGACTTAACACTAGGGGTGTGGCCATATGACAGATAGCACAATACTGGAAGACATTTCTCCAGCGCATGACATGTATCACCATATTTAGGTTTAACAATCCAACCTGCCAAACAAAGCAGTCGTTGAGTTAAAAACAAGTTTTGATGAGACTTTTATTTATAGTCTACCGAAAGAAATGAACCTGGAAATGGAGGGAAAGAAAATCTGTACACATTTTACAAAACAAATAAACATCAAATCAGCTGCTTCCAAGGTCCAGTCACATGAACATGATTTCGAAAAATAAACAAACAAAAAACCCCAAAACATCTCATCTCTAGCCGCTTTATCCTTCTACAGGGTCGCAGGCAAGCTGGAGCCTATCCCAGCTGACTATGGGCGAAAGGCGGGGTACACCCTGGACAAGTCGCCAGGTCATCACAGGGCTGACACATAGACACAGACAACCATTCACACTCACATTCACACCTACGGTCAATTTAGAGTCACCAGTTAACCTAACCTGCATGTCTTTGGACTGTGGGGGAAACCGGAGCACCCGGAGGAAACCCACGCGGACACGGGGAGAACATGCAAACTCCACACAGAAAGGCCCTCGCCGGCCCCGGGGCTCGAACCCAGGACCTTCTTGCTGTGAGGCGACAGCGCTAACCACTACACCACCGTGCCGCCCACCCCAAAACATATAATTACAAAAAATACCATGATGCCGGTTCGAGCCCCGTGGCCGGCGAGGGTCTTTCTGTGCGGAGTTTGCATGTTCTCCCCGTGTCCGCGTGGGTTTCCTCCGGGTGCTCCGGTTTCTCCCACAGTCCAAAGACATGCAGGTTAGGTTAACTGGTGACTCTAAATTGACCGTAGGTGTGAATGTGAGTGTGAATGGTTGTCTGTGTCTATGTGTCAGCCCTGTGATGACCTGGCGACTTGTCCAGGGTGTACCCTGCCTTTCGCCTGTAGTCAGCTGGGATAGGGTCCAGCTTGCCTGCGACCCTGTAGAACAGGATAAAGCGGCTATTGATAATGAGATGAGATGAGAGACCATGATGCCTATAATATATCTCAGTAAATTTTATCATTGCTTATTTGATGACGATATTAATATTGTATATATTGTATTATTGTATCGCCCCGCCCTAATGAACACATTCTTATCTGTCCAGTTGTCTTTAAAGGCGATATGCAGAACCATGGCCTCACTTTTTGTTTATAAATGTCTTGAGACCTCAAGAATAGAATAGGAATAGTTTTAAGTGTTATCTAATATAATTTTTACGATTAAAATGTGGCAGATCACAGAATCCAGGGACACATGTCTGCCCGGGGGCATTTTGAGTTATTGAAAGATTCAGAAAGTACAGTTTCTAAGCTTTCCAATGATGCCTTCCATGTGGAGATCTGACAATATTTGAAGAATGTGTGGCCTTTTGAAAGTGTATACTTCTTAAAACAGAAAAGGGAGAAAAGCGCCCTCAAAGTTTTCCATCTCAGTTACTCTGGGTGTAGGGCGGGCACATAATGCTGCTCATCTGCATGACATTAAGGAAAGCTCTACCCCCTACGAGCTAGCACGATACTACTTTCATGTAAACAAAGATCACCACGTCAATTTTCCTTCCATGCAAAGTATGCCCAACACAATTATGAAGTACAAAAATAAGTCCTAAAGTATACTTTAACGTTTTGTGGTTGAAAAATTACTCACACCGTAAGAAAGAAAGATAGCACGATGATGACACAACTAACACAACACTAGTTTCATGTAAAGCCTCGGTCACAACCGGCCGTACGGTACCGTGCTCCTACGGCCGGTCTACATGCAAAAAACACAAGAAACACACGGAGAGCGCACATGAAACGCACGAGAGCGCGCGTGTGAAAAGCACGAGAGCACGCGTGTGAAGTGCTGATTTTCGAGCCGCAGACCGGCCGCAGAGGTTCTTTGTCATGTCAAACAAACTATACGGGTGCTTACGTTTTTTTCAGGTTGCAAGACAAACTTATGGCCAATGCGCATCTTTCTCCGTGAACAAAAAAAAAAAACGCAGCGATTTGGGAAACGCCAAAAATCACACGGCCAAAAAATCGTACGTCCGGTTGTGACCTAGGCTTAACCAAACCACAACACTCTCCGTTACATGCAAAAATAACCACACAGCCTTAGATTAATAAACTTACCCCATCAGAAAGAGAAACGGCGCCTTGCACACACCAATGCCTCCGATGGAATGTAATCCTAGAACGGTCCGTGTATCATCCGATCATTCAAGTATTCCATTCAATCTGGAAAACGAGGTTGCGTTTTTTTTTGCTAGAAATGGTTATCTCCGATGTAAATACCGTGTGTCTGTTTGCTTCGCGGTGTTCCAGCTCCTCTGCGCTCTGTTTAGTAACTCATTCCATAGTGAAATTACATGCCTGTATGCAGTTAAGTAGCCATGCGCTCAGCCCGTATCATACAGCTGATTCGCAAAAAAAAAAAAAGACTTAAATCATCATGTGAATGGCCCATATGGTAATTTACCCACACCCCCCAGCAGGCTACAGTCCTGACAAAAACGAGACAATTTGCAACAAAAAATGTATGCTTTTCCAATAAAATAATCTATTATCTGAAATACTGATTGCATTCTTCAAGATCTCAACTTGTACATGATGGAAAAAAACAAAAAATCACAAATTTCGAAAAAAAATGCTTCTTTTGCGATTATCTCGGATTCGTTTCGGCCGACATGTGTCCCTGGATTCGGTGAGGGGTCAGAAATGGTTCATATAGGTAACGGTGTGAGTGAATGACCTTGACATCTGTGACGTCACAGCAGGAAGTCTATCGGTCTCATCGCCATTTCCGCTATACTAAAACACAGAGCTGACTGTAACTCTGATCCTCCATTTTGAGCTAATTTATCGCCATGCCACGTAGATGTGTTGCTGACTGGTGCAACAACATGACAGAAGGTGAATTTATGTTGCATTCATGGCCCAAGAATGTTCAAACTGCAAAGATTTGGACGCGTTTTGCGAGAAGTTCATGGGCACATTGAGCGCCTACGAAGTGGTCTCTCCTCTGCTCTGCACATTTTACTGAAGACTCGTACGAGACCTTTGATCTGTTGAGGAGTGCTGGCTATAAGCCCGTATTGAAAGAGGGTGCAGTACCAACAGTTAAAGGAAAAGAAAACTACAAGAAAAGGAAAGTAAGTTCAGTTGCACCAGTTCTCCTGGAGTGTGAGCCGAGGGTTGTTGGTAAAACCCAGGACGGAACGGGACGGGACATATTGTCACTGGGGCAGTGACCTCCCTGCGGTTGTTGCTAAAACCGGTGACGTCCCATCCTGGGTTTTAGTAATTGCCTGAGCCGAGCAGTAATGGCGGAATACTCAGTATGGAGAAAATAGAGAATGAGTGGAGCAGCCGTCTGATTTCTTCGCTGGATATGCTTGCCTCAGCAGCAATATCTCGCCCTTATGTGGAAGAAGCGAATGAATGGAGAACTGAACGAACAACTAAAAGTCAGATTGTTTCAAAACAATCGGCCACAAAATCGGCCTTCAGGAAGCGAGAACACAGATGGATAAAATGTGACTCTCATTTGGATACAAAACAACAAAAACAACGATACTCGTTGTTTACCTGCATTTAGATTAATACATGTAACTTGTATTGTGTGTTTAAGTTACCGGTAGGGGCGGCACGGTGGTGTAGTGGTTAGCGCTGTCGCCTCACAGCAAGAAGGTCCTGGGTTCGAGCCCCGGGGCCGGCGAGGGCCTTTCTGTGCGGAGTTTGCATGTTCTCCCCGTGTCCGCGTGGGTTTCCTCCGGGTGCTCCGGTTTCCCCCACAGTCCAAAGACATGCAGGTTAGGTTAACTGGTGACTCTAAATTGACCGTAGGTGTGAATGTGAGTGTGAATGGTTGTCTATGTGTCAGCCCTGTGATGACCTGGCGACTTGTCCAGGGTGTACCCCGCCTTTCGCCCGTAGTCAGCTGGGATAGGCTCCAGCTTGTCTGCGACCCTGTAGAAGGATAAAGCGGCTAGAGATAATGTGATGTGATGTGTGAAGTTACCAGTATAAGATTATTTAATTTGCTCCAGAATGTGATTGTCTCAGTTCATCTGATTATTTAATTAGCCTTTTACGTTTTATCAGTGAAAATGCATGCATGTACATGTGTGTTGCATAAGTTATAACACCTATCCTGTTTTAATGGAGAGTCAACCCGCAATCAACGACGTCAAATCAGTCTTAGTTGAGCAAGTCGGTAATGCTATTTCTTACTTTCACCATAAATTTTTATTTATATGACTTTGGTCTATAGCTGTCAAAGGCCTTGGCCTTAAAATTGGTTAACGCTGTGACGTCATGCACTCAGGGCTGGCTGGCTCAGCGGGGCAGCTCCAATGCCAACTTTGCGGTCGATTTTAACTCTCAAAAGTATATATATTTTTTATTCCCATTTATGCAGCATACAAGAGTCAAGGATGGAGATACTATCCACTCAGAAATGTATTTAAAAATAAAGGTTCTGCGTATCTGCTTTAAGCAGTTTTTGCAACAGTCCATGTGATAATTCTTTAGTTTTGTTAATTTCCGTTCTTTTGTTTTTTTTCAATGTCCTGTTTTTTCCTCTTTTTTCCTGTTTCCTGTTTTCCTGTGATTACTTGCGATGATATTTAGAAAACTAGAAATGTGATGACTTTTCAGGTGATGTACTTTCCCAAGTTGATGACTCCATGATGATTCTTGCATGAGAACAAGCTCCATCCACACCTGATCCATCTTTTTCAACACAAACCGCTTATTGTTATTTTGAACTTAAATAATAAATGACACTGTAGCTTTTTTGAGAATTTTAGGAAAAAAATGGTGAGTTGCCATACATGTCAACCCCCCACGGCTCTCACCTGTACTCCCTGGTAAAGAAATCCATAATTTCCATACCAAATCCATAGTAATATTTCATGCATAATAAAAATGTATCAGATCTTACCTAATACCTAATGTCAGATACTGTACAACCTTTGTTGGCTTTTGTGTGAAGAAATTAATTGACAGCTGTCTCTTTTTCTGGTTTGCATTCTTCACATGCATTTGAGAGTTCATGTGTTCCCTCACGTCGTAAATTCTAGAGGCAAACACTTTCACGTCTCTACAACAAATTGTGCAGTTGACATACTCAGCACCCATTTTGGAAGCGATAATTATTCCATTGAATGTTTCTGTCCATTCGGGAAGAAAGCGACCTCCAGTTTTAGATGTTTTGAGTTTTTTCTTCGGTGGTGCCGACATCTTGACCTCTTGACCTGTCTATTGTTACGCTACATGTGCTGTTATTTCCCGCTCGGTGTGCAGGAAAATCACAATTGCGCATGCTCAGACATTTGGAATGGCTTGTTGGTACTAGCGGAAGTACCGGTTGAGTAATTCTAAATGTAGAAAATGGCGGCTCCCATGCATTTTTGTATTTCATGACGATTTTTTTGATGGTAATAAATCAAAATAATTTTAAGGTGAAAATGTAGAAAAAGCCGTAGCTGAATACCACTACGCCCGTACCATTTTTAAAATGCCAAAATCCGTAGGGAATACGGGAAATCCGTAGGGGTTGACATGTATGAGTTGCATTAAAACGGTGCAATCAACCAGGTATCAGCATTCTGTCTGAAACACTGTACATTTATCACATCACCTTTTGACCAGCGCCTTAACTCGTCACATCTTCATCATCTTCATCTCACTTTTAAGATTAACATCCAGGAACTTCTGCCTTTGCAGTGAAGTAGGGCTGGGCGGTCTGTCAGAATGATCATATCATGATATTTGATGATGTCTCCACAAGTGAAGCGTTATGATACTGTATACAGGTTAGATAATAAAGTGCAGACAGAACAGTAGCTGTACAACACCAAACACAAATAAAATAAAAGAAAGAAGTGATTTCTAAATTGAATTACAGACAGAATGAACCCAAGATCCGCCTTTCGCCCGTAGTCAGCTGGGATAGGCTCCAGCTTGCCTGCGACCCTGTAGAACAGGATAAAGCAGCTAGAGATAATGAGATGAGATGAGATGAACCCAAGATATTTCATGTTTTGTTGGACAACTTCATTTCATTTGTTAATCTACATCCGTTCCTGCGTTTCAGACCTGCAACACATTCTGAAAAAGTTGGAATGGGGGCCATTTAGGGCAAGTAATGAGGTAAAACAATTAAATAATGATGTAATTTGAAACAGGTGATGTCAACAGGCGATTATAATCATGATTTGGTACAAAAACATGGAAAGTATCCAGGAAAGGCTTAGTCTTTGAGGAGTAAAGATGGGCCGAGGAACTCCAGTTTGTCAACAAATGCATGAGGAAATAATTGAAATGTTTAAAAACAATGTTCCTCAAAGAAAGATAGGAAGGGATTTTGATATTTCATCCTCTATGGTACATAATATCATCATTATTCTATTCAAGGCATCTGGAAGAATTTTGGTGTGTAAAGGTCAAGGGCTCAAGCCTAATCCGAACACCCATGATCTCCAATCCCTAACTGCATCAAGAACCGTCATTCATCAATCACTGATAGAACCACATGTGCTCGGGATTACTTAATATAGCGTTGATATGTCTTTAAAAATAAATTAACCCTGAAAAGAAATGGGGGAATCTCTAAAGATGAATGTTCTGCTATTTTACAGAAAATGATAGATTATCGAAAGATCGTGTCCTTCTGAAAATTGCAGTTGTTATTCTTTCGAAAAAGAAAAAAAACCTCAGTATGATACCAATGATATCTCAGAAATGGTGTATTGTGATACAGTTGATGATATTGATATTTTATCATAACATCAACACATCCAGCCCTCATCTACTCACCTGAACTTCTTCCACATGTTCTCCATCTTACATCTGTTTTTTTTTTTTCATTTATTCTTCACAGTAATCATGACAAGCGCTACGTCCCCCATCCTGCTGAAATGGGACCCGAAGAGTCTGGAGATCCGCACTCTGACCGTGGAGAGGCTGCTGGAGCCGTTGGTCACGCAGGTAGGATTTACGTTTACTCCATTATAACACTGAGAATGGGAAGAAGACAGAATGTAGATAACGGAGTAAAGAACATGGAGGCATCTGGGCTTCTTTATGATGTTTAATCTTTAGGGTGAGATTCAAGTATCTCTGCTGCTGTTCAGCTCAGAGGGCATGCACAGATTGTTCATATAAACTTAATTAAAATGTCATCATGAGCTTCGTTTAACTCGTTAGGTTCATTTACAATGCAGGCTTCAGTTCTGAAAGCATTCTTGACCTTGTTTATAGGTAAATAGTCCAAAAACTAATGGACTAAATGCTAATGCTTGTGACTAGCAGCTACAGCTGACTTGTACACAGCTTAATGCTGTAATGCTGTGACATTCTGCCCCTTGGTCAGAGCTAATCGATGATGGGTAAGGAACACAGCAGATGTGTTGTCGTCTGCAAAAAAAAAAAAGCTGAACTGTTTTTTTGTCCATCAGCAAAACTTGAGCAAAATTCAGGGTTCGCCTGTGTAATGAAAGTGCCATGATTTAACATCCAGTATTTATGCGAATCATCGGGTGGTAGTGTAACCTCATAGCACTGGACCTGAGCTCAGGTTACTGATGTCACTTTCACATGAGGTCCCAGTGTCCGTGAGGGTTAATTTGAAGATCTGTTCCAGCCTGAATGTCCGTTCAGGAACAGTGATCGCCTGAAGGTGGTGTAGTGGCATTGTGCACTGTCACCTCACATCAAGAAGGTTCTGGGTTCAAACTTCATGGCTGACAGGGGCCCTTCTGTGTGGAGTTTGCATGTTCTCCTCTGTACGGGTTTCCTCTGGGTGCTCTGGTTTCCTCTCACAGTCCAAAGACAGGCAGATTAGGTAAAATACCTTGCCACTGGGGTTGTACAAGCGAGTGCGTACTTAGTGCTGGTCCCAAGCCTGGATAGATTGGGGAGGGTTGCATCAGGAAAAGCATCCGGTGTAAAATCTACACCAAGTCAAATATGGATCATGATGATCCGCTGTGGCAACCCCTAACAGTAGCAGCTGGAAGAAGAAGACCAACAAAGAGCAGGTATTAAATTTGCAGACGCCTGTTTCTTCTGCCAAAATGATATCATTCATGAAGTTTTAATCGTCAAAAGATTGTTTTAATATTCCAAAATGATGAAAGTTGATTAAATTTAATAAGTTTCAAATTTACACCTCTGATGATGAACAGCTCAGAAACAATTCTTTTTCCTTCACACATTCCATATAAACACATTTTTTCCCTTTTTTTAACGCTTCTCTGTATTGCTATATCGGACAAACTGACAGGTTGTTTTTTTTTTAAATTCAGGTTTGACTCTGTTACACAAACGAACTCACCCCATCTTTGCATGTAACTAAATTCACGCAATTATTCTTTCGAAATCGCCCACATCAAATGCACTTTTTAATCAAACACATGCTTGTTATTTGGGATCTTACTGACTCCTCGGTGTTCTTTGATGCTATAACTTTTCTGTTTTCTGCGGCTTTGCTCAAGACTTGTCAGTTTTTCAGTTTAATGAGTGTCTGCAGGAATGGATTTCTCCTAACCATCTTGCTGCACAAAGTAAACACACGGATACCCAAAGCATGGGGTCAGCCATCTTTCCGGCTCGACTAAACGACTCTGTTCGGAGCGAATTGATTTTTATGGCTTCAGTTCTGAAGTAATGAGATTGACTTGGTTTCAAGGAGCTCTAAATGAGGCATTTTATTTTTTTTCTTTCTCACTCTCTCTCTCTCCCCTTCACTTTAATGCCTCAGGCAATTATTGCTTCATAAACAGCAACTCTTAAACTCATCAGTGGCTTAATGTTAATGTTATTGACCAGCGCTCTGGTATGTCTGAGAGGGAATGGGTTCGGAATATGATTAGGGTTTTGACAACCCTGAAAATCTGATTTACACCACAGTGTTGTGGAATTTTGGATTCTGATTGGTGTTGATTTGTCATGCTAATTGATCATTTCTATAGTAACAGCTCGTTCACAGAGATTTTATAAACGGATTTGATGCGGTGAAGTTTTCTGTGTGAAGAAATGTTTATTTAACCATCTATGGAAGGAGTCTCCAGTTTCAGTGCTTTGTAACATTCATACCCCTTTTCGACCAACAAGGAACGGGTTCTTGAACCAGTTCCATTCAGGATTCTTTGAACCTTGGTGCCAGCTAGCGAACCAGCCCATGTTTTCACCAGTTTTGAGCTGAACCGTTGTAATCGAGGATGCGTCATGAACAGGGGGCATGGCACAATTCACAACGGGAATAAACAGCCATAGCAAGATGGTGGATGGCACTGATTACCTCTGAGCTTTTGTTCTGTTATTTCAGATATTTGTTTTCATTCCATTATTTTTTCTGAAGATTTATCCTTTTCCATTGCTCTTTCCCAAAAGGTTCTTTAGATGCTTCACAGTTCTAGCTTTGGGATGTCGTCAAAAATGGAAACACTGTTTGAGGATTATTTGTAGATAAAGATTCTCCTGAGGTACAAACTGTAAGCATGATATTTGCCATACTTCCAATCCCACTGGGGCTTTATTTCTCATAACATCCCAACAAACAGGCCAGCTCTCCTGACGACAATTCCCTCAGGTGCCCAGGAGTTTCTGCAAGCTGTGCATTGTTAAGGAAAATTGGACATTGGGGTTAATATCTGTCGAATCTGCCACAAATCCATCTTTCTCTCTCGTCTCTACGGACCCACTCCAGCACATGCTGCTGTAATTGGGGATTGTTGTTCTCATATCTCTGAACCAGAGCAGGTATGCCCTAAAGATAGCCAGGATTAGCACAAGTCGTGAAATTAAGAAACATTTCTTTTATGAATATGATGATCCAAACTCTAATTTAGCATCCGAAGATCACAAGAAACTCTGCACACTTTCTTCACATGAACCATCAGCTTCTCAGTGCGTTCCTCAGAACCCATTCTGGAAAGGTTCCTCGAGCTGCTGGACACATTTCTCTAATCTTTCAATCTTTTCAGTGCAGATCGATTGGGTTAAGGTCAGCTTTCTGGCCATGCAATTTCATTACCAAGAGAATCCGACTGCCTCCTTGTTCTCCAATTATCCCTTCTATAGCTTTGTGGTGTGTTTGGGGTTGTTGGAGGTCAGACATTAATTACTTACTTAAAAAGAAAAAATAAGAAAGACGTCAAGGTGTCCCCAGACAAGTGAAGGTCTATAGTCTAGAGACGAGAGGAAAAGAATAGTTTGATAAAATAAAAACAATATTCTGCTTTGGCATTGGGTATAAAGTTGCATTGCAAAAAAAATTTAAAACTGAATTTGAGGAGAACATTACTTAATACTAGTGAAATTATCTTGCTGCATGGACAAATATTTTTACTTGATAAGACATCTTAGAATAAGTTGGTTGTGATCTAGAACTAGGTTTAATAATCTCAGAATTGGTGTCTTGTATTCTTCCAATATGAACTACTAGATCGTTTCAACAATTTTCAAGATATTTTCACTTGCTAAGATATCATTTTTGCAGTGTGTTTGAAATCCTTGACTTGCAAGTGACGTCAAAGCAAAATAGAAAGCCGGATGTCGGCCATGTTGGTGGATATACAAATGCGGGGTCAAGCGACATTCCATACAAAACATAGTCACACGTGCACAACTCTCTTTGTTTTTCCACTGCTTTAAGCGTTCTTTTAGCCATGCCATATCTCTGTGCTGTATATGGTTGTGGTCACAACAGTACTTGTGACCGTGGCACGTTCCAATGTTTTAGAATTCCATCCGTGATTTGGAAAGAGGGCGAGGAAACTCTGAGGCTTAGTACAGAGAGGAGACAAGCACGGCTGATCTAACAGAGTCTAAAACCAAAACAGCTCCTGTTTGCAGTAATCATTTTATCTCAGGTGAGATTCAAAAGCTTTCTCGATAATCTCATGGAAGAATTTTATTTCGTGTTGCTAGAATTTTGCTATAAAACGAGCGTTCTCTTGTCGTGGTTCACTCGGTTGTTGTTATAATTTTAGCACGTGTATTAGCATTTTGCTTCTAGGAGCGCCAGCAAAATTATACGGTAGAAACAATCCAGACTGGGCGCCCACTCAGAAAATGGGCTATGTTTTGCCCAAGGTCGGACTTCATTTGTCGGCAGCCAAACCAGATAGAATGTGATATCTGGGTACTCAGTGGTCAGTAGAAGCGTCTTATCTTCAGAAAAGTCTGCCTTTTTTAAATAATATGGGTCAAAACCACACATATCTTCTCTTTGTATCGAATCTTTCCTCGACTGTTCAAATCGTGGTAATACTGAGAAAATTCAGCATTGTTCACTTTCAGCGGCTGCCATCCTAGTTGCTTTGTACTGTATATCCACCATCATGGCGGACGCTCACGACGTAGCACATTTTGATCACGTGGTTGCAAGTCATCTATAGTTTGCCTTGATTTAAATTGGCAGTAACTGGCAACCTTTATGTAATGTGCTGGATTGACAGCAAAAGTAAAAAAAAAAAAGTTTAAATTTGTCAGAAAATGAGAGTAACAGTGGATATTTGTTGGCCAATAGAGAGTCTTGGGTGGGAATTATGGAAAGCAGGGACTCATGATTGGGAATTAGGTATGTTTTGGTCTATGGCTGGCCTAACAACTACGTTCTTCCAAAATTTAGAACCCATAAAGCCAGGGGAACTTGCGAAGTTTCAAAGTTGAAACCTTCACCAGATTTCCAAAGCAGAATCCTTTTAGGAAGCTGAGGAACCCTGGAAGAAACCTGAAAGAACCCTCAAAGGGTATGAAGAGGCTAGGAACTTGTCTGTAATCCATTTTCGAACCAATGTGCTCATATACAGCCAGCTGTTTCCTCATCATTTCAGTCCATCAGCCTGGAAAGCTAGCGTTAGCACATTTGCAGATTTCAGCCTAAAAAAATCTATCATAGCACAATACTTCAAAGAGATTTTTTAAAACTGACATGCTTGACTTGTTTGGATCACAAGACTGCACAAAAGCATGCAGTAAAATTTACTGTAAGCTGAAGTGCTTCCACAGGGGACCTGAGAGAAAATCATTTCTTCTTAAAATGGAGACCTCAGCATTTCCTCTGCTGGTTCTTCATGGTCCCAGTGGTGCTGTTCTTCTCCATTTGGATTTCAGGATGAAGCAATATGAGTCAGCACTAAATGAAGCTACCGGACTGAAAGAACTAAAAACATTCAATAATCTTCTTGTCAAGCTTGAGTTGTGTTTTTATGTTTTTATCCAGGATTTTTGTTATTGATGGTGCTAAAAATGTTCATTGTTTCAGAAGCAAGATCTGAGATGAGCAATCGTGTAGTCTTATAGCGTGATGGCTCTGAGCGTTGTTAGAGCTTAGTTTTGAGGTTTAAGGAGGAAAAAAAACACTTAAGACAAAACAATTGCTTGTGGTTGGCATCTTCTGACGGAGCCTCACTGGCTGTGTTTACAAGATGAACTCATTCAGATGAAATGTTTATCCAGTATCTTAAACTCTACCATGACAGACTTCACTCTCTGGTGCAAAAAAATGGATTTTTGGTTTGGCCCACTGTTGTTTTTTTTTTTTGCCATGCCTTCTCCTCTTCCTCCTGATCCTCCTCTTCCTCCTGATCCTTTTCCTCCTCCTACCAATCCTCCTCCTCATGCTTCTGTTCCTCCTCCTGTTCCTCCTTCTCCTCCTCCCAATCTTCCTCCTCCTGATTCTCCTCCTCCTCAGCGTGATTCTCTTCCTCCTCCTAATCTTCCTCCTCCTGATTCTCCTCCTCCTGATTCACTTCCTCCTCCTGATTCTCCTCCTCCTCCTGATTCTCTTCTTCCTGCTGTTCCTAATCCTTCTCCTCCTTCTCCTTCTCCTCCTAATTCTCTTCCTCCTCCTGTTCCTTTTGTTCCTCCTCCCAATCCTCCTCCTCATGATTCTCTTTCTCCCCCTGTTCCTTCTCTTCCTCCTCCTTCTTCTCCTCCTCCTGATTCTCTTCCTCCTCCTGTTGCTCATCATTCTCCTCTTCCTCTTTCTCCTTCTCCTCCTGATTCTCTTCCTCCTCCTGTTCCTCATCCTTCTCCTTTTCCTCTTTCTTCTCCTCATCCTCTTCCTAATTCTCTTCCTCCTCTTGTTCCTCATCCTTCTCCTACTCCTGATTCTCTTCATCCTCCTGTTCCTCATCCTTCTCCTCTTCCTCTTTCTTCTTCTCCTCCTCCTCCTGTTTTTCCTCCTCCTCCTGATTCTCTTTCTTTTCCTGTTCTTCCTCCTCCTCCTCTTCCTCCTCATCTTTCTTCTCCTCCTCCTGATTCTCTTCCTTCTGCTGTTCCTCATCCTTCTCCTCTTCCTCTTTCTTCTCCTCCTCCTCCTGCTCCAACTCCTCCTCCTCCTCATTCTTTTTCTCTTCTTGTTCCTTCTCCTCTTTCTTCCCCTCTTCCTGATTCTCCTCCTGTTCCTCATCCTTCTCTTCTTCCTCTTTCTCCTCCTCTTCCTGATTCTCCTCCTCCTCCTGATTCTCTTTCTCTTCTTGTTCCTTCTCCTCTTCCTCTTTCTTCCCCTCTTCCTGATTCTCTTCCTCATCCTGTTCCTCTTTCTTCTCCTCCTCCCCCTGTTCCTCATCCTTCTCCTCTTCCTCTTTCTTCTGCTCTTCCGCCTGTTCCTCATCATTCTCCTCTTCCTCTTTCTTCTCCTCCTCCTCCTGATTCTCCTCCTCCTCTTCCATGTCTGTTCTGGGGGAAAATTATGCAGCCAGTTTGATTCATGATCATTTCTAATTTCAACAATAGTCCAGCATTTTCAGTCGAGATGCAGATTTAAATAATCTCTTAAAACAGCATCAGCTAAGTGTCAGTGGATTTGCTCGTGCTGCTGAAAAGCTTGTGGATTTAAACTGAGGGAAGAGGTGGACATGTGAAGACATGCTGTTCCTTCACAGTAATGGTCTTCTGGAGGACAGCTTTATAACCTCAGAGATAACACAGATTACTTCTGGGGCTTTCCGGTGTTTTATTAAGTTAAAGAGAGAGAAAAAGAGAGGCGGTGGTGAGGGAACAATCTTTCATTGCTTTTGTATCGAAAGAAAGAAAGAAAGAAAGAAAGAAAGAAAGAAAGAAAGAAAGAGAAAAGTGAATAAATAAACAAATAAACAAATAAGCAGAAAGAAAACAGTGGAGAAAACAAAGAGGAAAAGTGAGAAGGAAAAAAATGAACACAGAGAAAAAGGTATCAGAAGGAGGGAGGGAGAGAGGGAGGGAGGAGTGGAAGTTAATGCAGCTCTGAGGTAAATGTCAGGGGATAAAAGCTTTCAGATGAGTGAAGTTTAAAAGCCATTATTTTCCTCTCTGTATGACAGAAACATATTCACAGCCCTACATCAGTAAGATTTACTCATCCACTCGGTGTGTGTGTGTGTGTGTGTGTGTGTGTGCGCGTGTGTGTGAGACATGTGCAGCAGACACTCCTTTAAAAATAAACAGATTAAACAAATGTTGGTTAAAGTGAGAGAAAAACGTTTTCTCATAGCTAAAGTTTTCTTTCTTTCCTCTTTTCCTTGTTGAATGTTTTCTATTTTTTCACTTCTTTTCATTCTTTCTTGTTACTTTATATTCAGTTTATTTCTTTTCCTTTTTTTTTCCAGAACAGATGAGGTGTCCCCCCCCCCCTTTCTGGTTTCTTGGTAGCATGTCAAACTGCGTTTTTTTTTCCCCCATTATATTTATTTATTTTCATGAACTTTGATAGGAATCCAGGCGAAGACGTTGACAGCTCTATAACACAGGTTCCGTAGGGAACTGTGTGTGTTTTCTTCCCTGTGACTGTGTGAGAAGGTTGGAATAGTACGGGAACTAACTTGCCAATGCTCCACAACATTAAATGTAACTATAAATGGATTTAAATAAATAAATATTGCTCTTTAAACCCAAACAAAAGTAACAGTTGACAGATTGCTGTGTTATAAGATGATAAACACACAGGTTCAAAGTGGAAGCAGGAACTCAGTGATGGTTCTGTGTTTCATGTTCTGTGTTCTGTGCTTTGGTTCTCACGTGTCATGGATGAGCTAACGTCACTTTGCTTTAAACCCAACCTGTGGGTTCATGTTAATCCCAGAACAAAGGCTGCGATGAAAGTGTGAGATCTGGAAGAGCTTCAGCTTCAAAAGAGCTCGCTTTGCTCTGGATTAGAAGTCGAACGCTCTTTGAATGCCAACGTCCTTCAACTAAAAGAGCAGCCTGGTTTGATTTTGCTAGAATTTTCCACCTTTGCGCACGAGTATCTGTAAAACTATATGTTGCATCAGTGCAGCACATCTATTGGGTGTCTCAGTCTGGAGGTGAACACACAGACGGTGAAGTCGTACACATCATGCTCCACGCTGGATTCTTTCCTCAGACCCAAACCATTCAGTGGCGTGACATTCTCCAGGCGGCAGAGTGAGATGCATTTGCTCGTTATGCTTCCTGTAATCAGACCGTGATTGCAGCATGTGGGCGTGGCGACATCGCCTGCTCTGGGCTTGAGGTTGTTGTTTCATTTTCCTGTCCAGTGAAAACAGCTCGGTGTGGATGAGTGGAAACTTCTGCCCTTCCTGTTTACGAACGTTCAAGTGCTGGCATGAGGAGATGGTTTTGTTTTGTTGTGTTTGGGGCTTATTATATTTTTGGATCGACGTGGAGAATAAATCTGTAGTCAGATTTCAATAGTTCCATCGTTCCTGGATGTTTATTGAACCGTAAATGTTCACTCCATTTCAGGAAGCACGCGCTGAACTGGTGATGTGACTTTACATCCTTTAAAGCTTTTATTTCTGTGGCTTGGTTGCCGTCTTGATCCAGAATGAATAGTTGTTCAGCACAGAGATTGTGTCTTTAAGGAGGATTGTGTCTATTTTGGCAGCTGTATTATTGAAAATTTATAAATGATTGACAGAAAAATAGGAATGAGGGAGAGAAAGATAAAGAGAAAGATACACTGTATAAGAGAAAAACTGAAATAATCTCTGTTAAAATAATTATAGTAGTAAAAGAGCCGTTCAGAAAAAAATTATCAGAGACTGGACTGGAAAAGGGGAAAAAAAACCATTAACAGTGAAAGGGAGCGCTATAAAGATATGTAAGGAATGTGGGTAAAGTTGAGAAAATAAGAAGAGGTAATGAAAGGGGAAAAAAAGTCAGGAGATACTTTTCTTGGGGCAAGTTTGATCGGATACAACCAGTGTTGTAGTCGAGTCAGTAAAGCTCGAGTCCGAGTCCAGTCTTGAGTCCCCAGTGTTCAAGTCCAAGTCATTAAAGAAAATTTCAAGTTGAGTCCGGGTCAAGTCCAATGTTGATCCGAGTCGAATCCGAGAACAAGACTCCATCCGTACCATTTGACGGTGGCTGTTGCTGCCTTTATGTGAAAGCGTCTCTACTACTGTGTTGGACTAACGTTACTGCTTGACTGCCCCATTTTAGTTAATAGGCTACAGATAAAAAGCTTGTTCATCGCTCAACAAGCCCCGCCCACTATCAACAGGGCAAATAACATGAAAGAGGGTTAACACTAGCTAGTTCATCGTTCAGCAAGCCCCACTATCAACAGAGCAATGAACATAGCATGTCCCTTCCTTCTCTGGGTGGAGTCTTACCAAATGATGATTGAAGTTCGAGGTTGTCCTCGTCGTCTCCTCGATAGTTCTTCTACATGTGGAACACATAGCAGTGCATTTTTTTCCCACTACACGAGAAGTCTGTATAAGCAAAGCGGACAATCCTAGGGGCTTCTCTCCAGGCATTTTAGCACCATTAACGTTAGATTGTTCCTGAACATGACATATGAACAGGTGAATGTGCATTCTCTTGGATGAAATTAGATAATGTAGATATAAATATCTTCTGCCAAATTATTATGGCATGTTGCAAAAAATAAAGAAAAAATCCAAGTCCTCGTCTCCAATTTACGAGTCCGAATCCAGTTAATGCACGAGTCCGAGTCCAAGTCCGATTCATCAGTGCACAAGTGCAAGTCAAGTCACGAGTCCTTAAAGTGCATATTCTGGACCAATTTTTTTTTTTTTTTAATATGAAAGTATGTCCCTTTACACACTCATCCAGAAGGGTAATTTTGCACAAGGCCATCTGTCTACAGCAGAAAAAAATAACAAAATGCGTCTGGAAAAATCCCAAGGGAATCTGGAGCCAGATTCGTGACGTTATCTGCGGAAGCGCCAGCAGGCTGCACGAGCTTGCACGGTTTCAGTGCACAGCCTGTGTAGACCAAGCGCTCCCATTTCTCTCTCACTGTCCGGTCTTTTGGAAAATTAATAGTACTAATCCCATCAAGATTGGTGTTGCTACACCCTCCTATGATACATCTGTTAACCATTTTAATAATTACGTGATAACGCTGAAGAAATTTGCAGAAAACCACCAGGTCGTTTTCTCATAAACAAGCCAGCGCTGATGTAGGATTCAGAGGGAGGCGTCCCGCAGATGACGTCATGAAAATCAATGTTTGCCGGGAAATTCAAATGCCAAGTTTTTTCAGAGGCGGACCAATTCGCCTCAAATGGCTTGATTTCAACTGAATTTTTCTGGTATTGCGCAAGGTAAAAAAATTGCAGAGAATGCAGAATGTTAAAGATATTTGACCAAAGTTTAATATAAAATAGGAGAATTACTCCTGAATTTACCCATGATATGCACTTTAAAATTAGGGCACGAGTTGGACTCGAGTCTGAGTCCTGGACTTGAGTACTACAAGCCTGGATATGAAAGTTTAACACATCAGCCAAATACAACATGATGCAAGTGGTAAGATGGCGGCCAGATAGCTTCACTCTCATGTGCCAGTGAGCCCTCCAGATTTAATCTCAAGCTCAGTGCTGTTTTCACATCATTAGAGCTGTGTTACTTCCACCTACAGTGAAGTCACATGCATTCCCGATATTGTGTTATTGCACCCTCTACTGTCTAAAAAATGCAGTTACAGTGAAGCAAAACTAAGAGATTATGCAGCGTGATCATAATTGTGATTCATTTTCGATTTCATTGAAACAAATCATCATAAATTTGTATCGAGATTTATTATTACACACCTAATACCTGCGATGTCTCAGAGATCACAATATCAATATTATATCATCAATATCACCCAGCTGTAAGAGGAACGACAACACGACTAGACAGAAAAGGGGTTCTTTAAATGTTTTTTTTTTATTTATAAGATTTATTCTGAAATGTTTGAGCAGTGGTTTTGAACTAGCAGTTAATTAAAACTAGAAAAAAGGGGAAAACTCCTTAAAATGTAAGAAACAATGTAAGAGTATAAATCTGATTCATGTAGACTTTGCTAGAAAATTCTGTCTTTCTTTAATTATCGTCAGCAGTAGTTATTTTGAGCAGAATTTGCCCAGTTTGTTCTGCTTAAAACCACACTCACAACCCACCGTACGTGCTACTGCAGGCGGTCTATGGTAAAAAATTTGGCAAAACCGTGCTTGAAACTTGCACGACACTTGCGTATGTTCAACGCCGTAGAAGGTCGCAGACAGCCCGTGGAGACTTTTGGTCCTGCACATGCAAATTCTACGGGTCTTGTAAAAAATCAAGAACGCATACATTACGTACAGGACTCGTACTCCTTTTGTACACCTGAACCAAGTCAGCAGTACGACTAGTAGGGGCTTTTTGCGATGACAGTAAGACACATGAGTGACGCACAGTCATTGTACGAGTGACGTGCCTCAGAAGTACTACACAAGTATTCCACACTTGCTATTTCTGCAACCCCCAAGACAGAAGTACTTTCTACCCCTATGTGTGCATGCGACCCACACGCGGCACGAGGGGCAAAACTCTGGGTATATATATTGGGGGAGGAACCAAGGAACCGATTATGTAGCGTGTAGCATTGTAGAAGGGAAGAAGATGGCTGTCGCCAAACTGCCACAATGACTGAGGGAGTTGGACCTTTATAGGCAGATGATAGAAGCTGAGGAGCAGCACGAAGCGATATTGGCTTTGCTAATACAGGAACACCAATGTCAGAATGCAAGGCGGAAGAGGCAGTGGCCTCTGTCCCATCTTTTCCCAATCACTTCCTCTCTCTTATCCTCTGCCAAATGCAACCTGTACTTGACGAGTACTTTGCCCGTACTCCTCCCCCAAACTTTCCCCTGGGTTCACTGCGACCCTGCGGCACAGCTGCGAGCTACCAAACCCTGCAACCCGTGCATGTCCAAAACACTTGCAGCGGGTTGTGAGTGTGGCATTAGATCTTAAAATGAATTGAAAGGAAATGAGAACGATTTCATGCCAAAAAACGAAGAACAAAAATGAAGAAATTGTAAATGACTCATCGTTTTAGTCGTGTTTCAGTTCAGTGTAACTTGGTCCCATGTGCTGTATGGTGAGCTTTCCATTGATGGGTGCCAGTACTTTCTTCAGCCCTTCAGTTAATAATTGCACACCGAAAAAAGTGACCTGTACGGCGTCTGGACCTCAGAACCTGAGGACTGATTACATGTGGAGCTATTTTAATCAGCGAAACTCGTCTTTGCGAATCTGTAAAATTTCTTCTTCACTCTGGAGGAAGTTGTTGAACGCTCCTCCTCCTACCCTCACACTCCTCCATCCAAAACATCTCTGTCAGGATTACCTTCCGCATCCATCACCATCGTTAATTCACTGAAGCGGGCAGAGAAATGGCTCTCCTTATGCAGCAACAGCAGGAGAGGACTCGCTCGAAGCTTTTGTTTCAGCACAGCCTCTGGTCTTCATCTCACATCACTCCTTCAGCAGGTGTTTTATTGAACCCGAGCTGCAGGAGGGCCACAGAGACGCTTCAGGTGGAAATAACGAAGGGAAAACAGTCGCAGTAGGGACAGGGACATGGTATTTATTCCAGTTATGGATTTCCGATGTCTGTTCGTCTGTTTACTCTCTCAGACGCGTCCAGCATTCAGTTCGTGACGAGACAATCGGAGCTGAAGTTAAAGCTGCAGTCTGCTGCGGTGCCGTCACTCAGACTTTTCCTGAATAACCTTCAGGAGGCACAAGTCCTGCAATCAGAGGAATTTTCGTCTTTAAACATTAAAAAAAGTGTTGCCAAATGTTCTCTTTAATCACTGATCATGTTATCACCGACCGTAACATTTCAGATTATTTTATTATTTTTTTTATTTGCATTTAGCTCAATGATGAGATCAATCAGGCTTCTTTAGTACAAAAATTATTAAAATTAATTAGATTTTTTAAGTTATTTGTTTTCATTGAAATTTGGCTCAAAATCACATTTCAAAAGCAACCAGTGAGTTTCAATCAATACAAATAAATAAAATAAAAAAAGTTGAAAAAAATCAAAACTTCTTTATAGCAGGAGACATTAAGGCTGGCAAATAAAATATCATATAAAATCACACATATATAAATTTATGATGTACTTTTTTTTCTTTACAATGGATATATTTTTTGATGTCGCAAAGAGGGAATAATAATAATAATAATAATAATAATAATAATAATAATTCATTTTTATTTATATATTCAGATTTATTCAGAGCTTTGTGAAATCAAATGTATTTTTAAATATTGTTAAATTATTTTTATATTTTTATTTTATTTTATTTATTCAGCTTGGGAGCATGTGTTTATTGGAAATGTGATTTAAGATTTTTTTTTAACTTGGGAGAACATTAGATATTAAATGTGGAAATAAATGTGGAAATTTCTCACATATTTGTCAAATATAAAAATATATCAAAGCCATAAACAAGTAAAAATCAGATGGTCTTTATGGTGATGGCGCTGATGAAACGATAATAGGAAAACATAGATTGTATTTTGTATGTAAACAGGTCCGTGTCAGGACAAACAGACGAGGACCCAAGAGTGCAGGTTAAATGTTGAGTTTATTGATAGCAGGGGAAAGGGAGTTGGGAGGATGTGTGTGTGAAGCTCAGTGGCAGGAGGATTGAGAGGTAGGGATGGCTGGTGGGAGCGTGGTGGTGGCGGCATCTGACGTCTCCCATCCAAGTACTAACCAGGCCAGGCCCTGCCTAGCAGCTGAGATCAGCCAGGATCAGGCATTGTCAGAGTGGTTTGGCTGTCAGCTTATAGCACTTGGTATTCAGGTGGTCTCTCAGCAGGCAGACAGGAGTTTGGGAACAGGCTGAAACACAGAGTCACAGGTCAAGTAGCGAGAACGGGGACAGAAATGCAGGGTCAGGTTACCAGGGCTGAAGAGTAGACGGAGTCGATGCTTTCAGGGTCAGCAATGGGGAGTCAGATTGGGCTTGCCATCAAACAAGGGAACCATACTTTGCAGACGATCTGACACTGAAGCTTGGGAGGACTGCAGTTTAAATAGACAGAGAAGGCAGCAGGTGATAGGCAACAGCCAATGACAGCCACTGAAAGTCAATGAGAGTAAATTGGCAGCAGGTGAGCCTGATAGGGAAGGAGCATGCGGGCGTGGCAGGTGATACTGAGTGGAGTGAAGTGGAATGTTACCTGATGAGAGGAAAACCACAGGTAGGACCATGACAGAACCCCCCCCCTCAAGGGACGGCTCCAGAAGTCCCTAGACACAGACTCACCAAGACTGGCAGGAGGAGGGGGAATACTGGTGGAGAGTCAGAATTCCTCTGACCGGTCAGTGTCCATAGCCTCCGCACCATCTTCACTGTCGGAAGACTCATCATCCAAGGGCCCCCACCCAGGATTCGGTTCAGAGTCAGACTCGGACACTGGAGCAGGGGTGGCGGCAGGGTCCGGAAGTGGATCCGCCCGGTGAGAACCCCTACGTCGACCCCGTCGGATGGAGGGCTGGTCAGGGTGTAGGCGATGAAAGTCGGCGATGAGGGCCAGATCCAAAATCCTTCCAGCGGGGACCCATGCTCTCTCCTCAGGCCCATAACCCTCCCAGTCTACCAAGTATTGGATGCCCCTACCCCTTCGTCGAGAGCGGAGCAGTCGCCGGACCGTGTAGACTGGTCCACCATCAATGAAGCGTGGAGGAGGAGGCGGCGGTGTTACCGGGACCAGGGGGCTCTTGTGCACCAGTTTGAGTTTGGAGACGTGGAAGGTGGGATGTATTTTCATGGTCTTGGGCAGCAGCAGCCGAACTGCCGTTGGACTGATGACCTTCTGTATGGGAAAGGGTCCGATGTAGCGAGGCGCCAATTTGCGTGACTCCACCCACAGTGGTAGGTCTCGAGCAGACAACCATACCTTCTGGCCGACATGGTAAACGGGTGCAGGGGTCCTCCACCAGTTAGCCCCAATAGCATAGCTGGTACTGGACTTCAGGAGTGCGGTGCGGGCCTGGGCCCACGTGCGGCGGCAGCGGCGGGTGTAGGCGAGAGCAGACAGGCAGGTGGCATCTCCCTCCTGGCTGGCAAACAGAGGTGGTTGATATCCATACACACACTGGAAGGGGGAAAGTCTGGTGGCAGAACTGGTGAGGGAGTTGTGGGCATATTCCACCCAGAGCAGATGTTGAGCCCAGGCGTGGGGGTTGCGTGAAGCCACACACCTAAGTGCCTTCTCCAGTTCCTGGTTCATGCGCTCCGTTTGGCCATTTGACTGTGGGTGAAACCCAGATGACAGACTGGCAGTGGCCCCGAGGAGGTGGCAGAATTCTTTCCAGAAACTGGTGGAGAACTGCGGTCCCCGGTCAGACACGATATCCCTGGGCAGGCCATGGACTCGAAAGACATGTTCTAAGACGACCCGGGCAGTCTCCTTCGCAGTTGGCAGTTTAGGGAGAGGCACAAAGTGGGTCATCTTACTGAAGCGGTCCACAATGGTGAGGATGACCGTATTACCTTCCGACGGAGGAAGACCAGTAACAAAATCCAGGGAGACATGGGACCAGGGACGCATGGATACTGGCAGGGGCTGGAGTAACCCGGCTGGGGGCTGACTGGGGGATTTGTGCTGGTTACAAGTGGGGCAGGCTCTCACAAAATCCTGGATGTCCTTCCTCATCAACGGCCACCAGAACCGCTGAGACAGCAGATGGAGGGTGCGTGTGACCCCGGGGTGACAGGCCAGGTGGGAGTCATGTCCCCATTGAATCACCTGAGACCTCAGACCGGCTGTGACATAGAGAAGGTTGGAGGGGCAAGCGCTGGGGCTTGGCTGGTTCCTGATGGCTTCTCGAACCTGCTTCTCGATGTCCCAGGTCAGGGCAGCAACGGCACAGGGGCTTGGGAGGATGGGTGTTGATTCCTCCTTGGATGCCTCATCCTTCTGAAACATCTGGGAGAGTGCATCGGGCTTGATGTTGCAGGAGCCAGGATGGTAGGAAAGGACAAAGTTGAATTGGGTGAAGAATAATGACCACCGGCGCTGGCGGGAGTTTAGCCTCCTGGCTGTCCGGATATACTCCAGGTTTTTGTGGTCAGTCCAGACCACAAACGGAACCTTAGACCCCTCCAACCAGTGGCGCCACTCCTGGAGGGCGAGCTTGACAGCCAGTAGCTCGCGGTTGCCGATGTCGTAGTTGCTTTCTACTGGGGTCAGTCTTCGGGAGTAGAAGGCACAGGGGTGCATTTTGCCATCCTCTGCTGCTCGCTGGGAAAGCACAGCCCCGACTCCCACATCCGAAGCATCTACCTCCACCACAAACTGCCGCTCGGCGTCAGGCATCCGGAGGATGGGAGCTGAAGTGAAACAGGCCTTGAGGGTTTTGAAGGCTTTGTCAGCTGCTGCAGTCCATTGAAAAGGCTGTTTGATGCTGGTCAGTGTGGTGAGTGGGGCTGCCACGGTGCTGTAGCCCTGGATGAATCTCCTATAAAAGTTGGCAAACCCCAGGAACTGCTGCAGTTTCTTACGGCTCTCTGGAACCGGCCACGACGTTACTGCCGACACCTTCGCAGGGTCCATTTGAATGCTGCCCTCGGTCACCACATATCCCAGGAACGAGACAGACTGAGCATGGAACTCGCACTTCTCTGCTTTCACAAACAGCGAGTTTTCAAGCAGGCGGCACAGAACCAACTGGACATGGTGGGTGTGTTCTGACAGGGTTTTTGAGAAGATCAAAATATCGTCCAAGTAAACAAAAACAAACTTATTGAGCATGTCTCTGAGGATGTCGTTTACCAGTGCCTGGAACACTGCTGGGGCATTGGTGAGACCAAATGGCATGACCAGATATTCATAATGTCCCGTCGGGGTGTTGAACGCAGTCTTCCACTCATCACCTTCTCTCACTCACACCAGATGGTAAGCGTTCCAGAGATATAGCTTGGTGAACACTGTGGCCCCCTGCAGCAGTTCAAAGGTGGAGGAGAGTAGTGGCAGAGGGTAGCGGTTCTTAACTGTAATGTTGTTCAAGCCCCAGTAATCTATGCATGGGCGAAGAGAACCATCCTTCTTTCCCACGAAGAAGAATCCTGCTCTGGCAAGAGAGGACGATGGACGGATTATGCCAGCAGCCAGAGAGTCATTTATGTAGTCTTCCATGGCCTTTCTTTCCGGGGCTGACAGGAAGTAGAGACGGCCCTTCGGGGGTGCGGTGCCTGGCAGGAGGTCGATGGTGCAGTCGTATGGTCGGTGTGGGGGCAGAGACGTGGCCTTGGACTTGTTGAACACCTCTCTCAGGTTGTGATGTGTGTCACTGTGCCGAGACGACGTCCACCCAGCGCTCGTACTGGAACGGGTGGAGTGAGATGGTGACGGCCCACACCCAGCTGCCATGTGAACTCTGTATCCATGATGTTTGCTTCGGCTCCAGAGTCCACCAGGGCGGCCAGGGCATGAGTGGTGTCAGGAAGCTGAAGGCAGAGCTGAAGCAGGGGTTTTCGAATGGAGGGAGACTGGGTACATGTTGAGCTCACCAGGATCTCCCCTACGCCTGGTGAGCTCTGGCTTTTGCCGGGCAGGTGGTGACACGGTGACCTTCACTTCCGCAGTAGAGGCACAGGTTTGAGGTTAGGCAGTGCTGTCGCTCTTCGGGGTTGAGGGAGGAGCGGCCGATCTCCATGGGCTCAGGCTGATTAGGTTGGCTTTGGGGCGTGACAGGCGGGAACTGGGCAGCAGAAGACTCACCCCGAGTGCGGGTGGCAGGTTGACTCGGACGCCCCTTCTCTCATCTGCGGATCTGGTGATCGATGCATACGGCAAGGGCAATGGCCTCATCGAGTGTCAGGGGTTGCTCATGGGAAACGAGCTCGTCCTTAACGTAGTCCGCCAAACTGTGGAGGAAGGCGTCCACTAGTGCTGCCATGTTCCACGAACTGTGCCTCGCCAGGGTACGAAAGTCGATGGAGTAGTCCGCCACTGTCCGGTTGCCCTGACGAATACTCATCAGTGCTCATGACGCCTCTGTTCTTGACGAGCCCAGGTCAAACACCTTTAACATCTCCTCGGCGAAGGCACTGAAGGAGGCACAGGCTGGGGTCTGCCGGTCGAACTCTGCTGTCCCCCACAACCAAGCCCGGCTGGTCAGGTGAGTGATGACATACCCCACCTTGGCTCCCTCCGTCGAGAAGGTCCTGGGTTGCAGAGAAAACTGGATACGGCAGCTGGTCAGGAAGGGCCGGACCTGGTTTGGCTCACCATTGAAACGTTCTGGATTACCGATCTTCGGTTCCGGGTCACCGGGAGCTAGAGGCTGTGCCGCCAGGACTGGAGCAACTGGATTTCGAGGGGAAGCCACAGCAGAGGGGCTGGGTGGTGCAGGCGGAGCTGGAGCGGATGGAGTGGTGAGGTTGGTGAGTACTTGCAGGACTTGGGTTAGCTGATGCTGCTGCTGTTGAAGCTGTTGCTGAAACAGTTGTTGCTGCTGGTGGCCAAGCTGGAGCAGAGATGCAATGTCGCCAGACATCCGGTTTATGTCTCCCTCTGTGTGTTCCAGTCACTGCAGAGCAGTCATTTCGGGCTCAACCCCCATGCTGGTCAGGAAGGGCGCTGGGTCCATGATGGTCAGATCGTTCTATCAGGACAAACAGACGAGGACCCAAGAGCGCAGGTTAAATGTTGAGTTTATTGATAGCAGGGGAAAGGGAGTTGGGAGGATGTGTGGGTGAAGCTCAGTGGCAGGAGGACTGAGAGGCAGGGATGGCTGGTGGGAGCGTCTGAGGTTTCCCATCCAAGTACTAACCAGGCCAGGCCCTGCTTAGCTTCTGAGATCAGCTGGGATCAGGCGTTGTCAGAGTGGTTTGGCTGTCAGCTTACAGCACTTGGTATTCAGGCGGTCTCTCAGCGAGCAGTCTCTCAGCAGGCAGACAGGACAGCATGACAGACAGGAGTTTGAAAACAGGCTGAAACACAGAGTCACAGGTCAGGTAGCGAGAACGGGGACAGAAATGCAGGGTCAGGTTACCAGGGCTGAAGAGTAGACGGAGTCGATGCTTTCAGGGTCGGCAACGGGGAGTCAGATTGGGCTTGCCATCAAACAAGGGAACCATACTTTGCAGACGATCTGACACTGAAGCTTGGGAGGACTGCAGTTTAAATAGACAGAGAAGGCAGCAGGTGATAGGCAACAGCCAATGACAGCCACTGAAAGTCAATGAGAGTAAATTGGCAGCAGGTGAGCCTGATAGGGAAGGAGCATGCGGGCGTGGCAGGTGATACTGAGTGGAGTGAAGTGGAATGTTACCTGATGAGAGGAAAACCACAGGTAGGACCATGACAGTCCGGAAAGTACCAGAAGTGCAGTTATTCCTGTAAATATATCTTCTGGTCAAAGTTGAAGTTCAGGTTTAAGTTATTTTCTCAGATTAGAAAAGTGTACACATTTCTAATTTACGTAATGTACGTAATTTAACATTCTTGTCAATTTTCTGTATGATGAAGTAAAAAGTAGAAGAAAAAAGATTCATAAAAGAAATGCTGAGTTTTGGTCCTGATGCTAAACTGGTGTCACTTTCACCAAGGAATGTCAGCTAAGTTAGCAATAAGGCTAACTAACAACAGCGCTATTATCTCTCAAATGCTAGCTAGCATGATACAAACTAGCTAATCCTGCTAGCTATGCACGTACTCTAAAGCTCATAAAAAACTAGTTACAAAATCATCCTGCTACTTAACACAGAAGAATGTGTAATCATCGATGTGATAAATATGATTTGGTTGGAAGGAGTCTCCAGTGTCAGCGCTCAGTAACAGTCAGAAGTTTACGCTTTGCGGTTTCTTTGTAACAAGCTGCGATTTTTGTATATCTCATCTTTATATCAAGAAAGACAAAAAAAAGCAAGGCTGGTGAGGGAACGATAGAGTGTGCTGATGTTCTACAACATCAACTGTAACTATAAATGGATAAAAAGTATGACGTATTGGTCTTTAATAAATAAATAAATGTTACTCGCAGTCAGATTGCTGTGGATTAAAAGGAAAATTGTGAAATAATCAACTTTGGCATCATAACAGTGACTCTGCTTCATCACACCATACCGTCATTGATTATTTTCCTGTTACAGCCCCGCGTGAAGTGTTCTATTCCCTCAAGATCACAGTTTTGTCTTTCACGCCAGACTCAAGATTCCTCAAGGTCGTCCAAGGTCACAAGTCCACCATGTGCTCAGTGCTTTCCTGCCAGTTTCTGTGTTTGCTTTGAAATATCTGTCTCGCAAACTAATCCCGATATATCATTTTAAACTCATCACCGAGGTTCTTGGCTTACTCCGACTCGTGATTTTGGTTTGAACTAAAAGTCTGAAGAGCTGAGTGCATTTTAAGAAGCGATTACATTAAGGGAGAGCAGAATGATTCATACGGTGGAATTCACACCTTCATTTACTCCATAAAGTGTCAGAATGAGGACTGAGCAAACTCTGGACCTGTCCAGGTAAGGACTGGGTGATTTGAAGAAAAAAAATCATATCACAATACCAGTGTTGTTTTCATTAACGATGACGATGACAAAATGATTTCGTTAACGCACCTTTTTTCATGACTAAAACAAGACAGTAACAAGCTAAACATAACTCTTTGATCACGAAAATATGACGAGACGTATCTGTTGTTTTCGTTGACGAGACAAGGGAGAGCGTGCACGTGAAACATTACTGTCTGCATCACGCATATGACGGAGCGCGCGAGGGAGAGCGAGAGAGACTGCGTGTGTGCCTGTTCATGTAGCGCATGCCACTATCAAAATGCGGGAGACTCCCGGAACTTCCGGGAGACTTGGGATGTCTGCACTAGACAGTGTTTATGTAGAGAGCATGCAGACTTCAATCAATCAATCAATCAATCAATCAATCAATCAATCAATCAATCAATCAATCTTTTATTTCAATTACATATAAACATATAATAGACTACACGAGTCTGCAAATAGCGCACTGCTAATCAAGGCAGACTCATGTTTACAAAGAAAAAAATATTTTATATGAATTAATATAATACTTAAATATGTATGAAAAAGATAATAAAACATACTTGACAAATTAACAACTATTTGGTAACAAAAAGAAAAAGAGGAGACAATATTTGTTATTCGATATAAAGGTACAGTAATATATCATTCAATAACATTGAAAAAAATATATAGAGAGAGAGGTATACTTGTTATACTGATAATAATAATTCATGCATGGTATTAAATAATATTTAAAGTTAAAACTAAGATAAATAAATAAGTATATATAGCTCTTAGTTATGTAGAAAGAAAGAGTTTGGAGATGTCAACATCATATCCATACAGTATCTACTTAAATCAGAAAAAAGGTGGTGTCTGACTTTTTTCTTAAACGACAATTTAGATGAAGATCTTATAGAAGTTGGAATCTGGTTCCATACCCTAACACCAACATGGGAAAATGAGTTATTTTGTAGATTTTTACGAGAATACTGAGTATATACGGTAAGTTCTTGGAGTAAGATGACCTAGTGTTATAAGAATGGATACTAGAAATAGAAGAAAATAATTTACAAATGTTTGAGGGTGCACTTTGATTAACAACGTCATACATTAATTTAGAAATACATTCATAGAAAAGAAGATTTACTGGTAAAATATTGGTTTTGGAAAACAATGGAAGGGCACTTTCTCTATTATCAACAAAATGGATTAATCTTAAAGCTCATTTTTGTCAGATTAATACTTTATTTATGAGTTTTACAAGCCTGTCCCCAAGAACTAAGACCATATGTTAAATAAGGTTGAATCAGAGAGCGATTTAATGTCATAAGAGTATGTAGTGGAATAAAATGTCTAAGCTTACAACCTTGCTTATTTTGTTGCAAATAAAATCAATATGAGGCTTCCAAGAAAGATTGTCACCGATTATTAAACCCAAATATTTGACATACTTTTTCCGTTCAAGTGAAACAAGTTTGTTTTGAGACACTGTTTTGAGAGTATGTTATGCACAACCTGTCAACCTCATTTACAATTTCCTATCTCTGCATTGGCTTAATTTAATGTTTTAAAGTAATTATTTTTTCGACTAAAATGAATGACTAAAACTGGACTAAAACCCTTTTAGTTTTCGTCAGCTAAAACTAGACCAAATCTATCAAGGATGGAATTGACTAAAATGTGACTAAAACTAATAAGCATTTCATCCAAAAGACTAAGACTAAAACTAAATCAAAAATGGCTGCCAAAAACAACACTGCACAATACTCCTCAATACTTTATATGATGTCTACAAAATTGCATATATTTCAATTTAAAAATATATATATTTAAAATCATTATATTAATAATGAAAAACTATGAAAGAGAAAATAGATCTCAAGATTTTATGATTCTTGATTGCTAGATTTAAGATTTTTTTTGCACAAAAATGTTCTGCTTTTTTTTTTCATTTTTCCTTTCATAAAAAAAAACAAAAAAAAAACCCAAAACAAAACACTTGAATTGTGAATCTCTTTAACAGTGGTTTTATATATATATATATATATATATATATATATATATATATATATATATATATATATATATTCTGCTTTTAATCTTCAAATGATATTTCTCTCCATTTCAGCGTACGTGATGTGATTTTTTTTATTTTATTTTTATTTTTTAGAATTTAATATCACTTACTTTTTCTTGTTATTGAAAGCCTGATTCTCGTTTCATTGACACTGACATGACAGCTCTTCATATTAAAGTCATATCCTGTGTCTCTGCTCACTGGGGCACTACAATGTCACCATGTTAAGTTTTCAAGATCGTAAATAATAATCATGAAGTCTTCATGGTGCCGTCGTGGCTCATCGTCCGTCCCTCATCGTTTTTTTTTCCCCACATTGAGTTCTGTACATAAATAACATCATTATCTCTGTAATCTCTCTCTGGTTATTGAATGTGTGTGTGTGTGTGTGTGTGTGTGTGTACAGTGCATGACAAATTAGTATCATGGGTACACAATATGGAGGTCTTACTGTATACAGTCCAGTGCAAAAGTTTGTAACCCCCCCATGGTTTGTATATACAGGTAGTCGTCGACTTACGACCTATGCGACTTACGACCGATCGACTTTACGACTGTCTGGTTATGACTGGCAAGTCTTTCCCAGCTGAGCTAGCTGAGCATACGACAGTTTCCGCCCCAGCTCCCAGCAGCGCCTCTCGCCGCGTACAACAGTTTCCACCCCAGCTCCCGGCAGCCTCTCGCCGCGTACAACAGTTTCCGCCCCAGCTCCCGGCAGCCTCTCGCCGCGTACAACAGTTTCCACCCCAGCTCCTGGCAGCCTCTCGCCGCGTACAACAGTTTCCGCCCCAGCTCCCGGCACATGCGCAGTCTCTCTCGCACGCCCTCACGCACTCCGTCATACAGTTTCCGCCCCAGCTCCTGGTTTATGAAACGAGCAGATGCTCCCGCCAGCCCGAGCGCTGCAACAGCTGATGATGTTGTAGATGACCCACAGCCAAGCACCAGTGATGCCAGCGGTCACTAAATTTTGTATTATGCTATGTTTTACATTTGTATTTTGGTATGTTTCAAACTAAACTGTTTTCTATTTTTCACACCTGTATTTCGTATTTTTTGTTTTGCACATATTAAACGAATTGTACTGTACGCATTGTAGTATGCAATGTTTGACTTAAACCAAATAATGAGCCAAGGTAATGAAATAAGAAAATGTTGATAAAATAAGACTTTAAGATGATTACAATATCATTACACATCACAATATACTTACGTTCATTTAACTTAGGCTGACTTACGACCAGATCGGTTTACGACCGGTCAGTCGTAACCAAACGCAGTCGTAAGTCGATGACTACCTGTACTGTATATCTGTTTCAGTGTTTTATATTTTGTATTTGAAAGTTTTACAAAATAAAATGGTTTCCTAAAGAAGAAAACAATCCAAAACCTAAAGCTGAAAAATACTTAAAGAAATTTAACTACGATCCTCTCGATTTTTATCTATTTTCATCCTCTAAAATCCGACACACTAAATATCTTGTTCTATAAATTCTTTATTCTGTCCTAAGAGTATACAAACTTTTGCCCTCGACTCTAAATCTGTACTGATATGCTTTTCTTTGAACTTTCTCTCATATTTATTATTGCCTGATGATTAACTCAAGCAAAGTAAAGAATGTAAAATCCAAATATTTCACAGCCCTGTGAGTCTTTTCATATAAATATCTCCTGATGTATTATTTCTAGTGGTTTTCTAAAGGATGCAAAGCAAAGTGCCAGCGGGAAGACAAGGTTTTTTTTTTTTTTTTCTTCCATCATACTCAAGCTCCAGCTGTTCAGGAGCTAACCTTCATCTCAAATCCTCACCCTTCCAGCTGAGTTTCATCTTCTGCTCGTGGCATTGAAGCTTCACCACTTTAACCTCGTCTTTCTTCCTCCATAGTTCAAAACATGGGGAAAAAAAAGCCCTTAGAACCCCACAGGCCTGTCACTGCTAATGTGAAGTGACAAACACAAGCCTTGACAGCACAAGCAGGCTTTACTGATCTATTAAAGTCCAATTGATACAATAAGCTGGCGTTAAAACTTCCCACTTTTTTTGTTTTCATAGTGCTTTTTTCCTCACTTTATGTTTTGTTCGAGGAAATAATGAATAGTGAGAATAGTGAGCATACATGGGAAAAGATTCTTTTAAAATATACATGTTGAATCCCAGTGCCTTTCTGTTGCTAAGTTACAGGCTGTATTTTGATTTTCTGTCATGATTCTGAAAAATGTCGTCCTGGTAGGTCAGAACTGGTGCATAAAGAACCGCCATAATAAGTCATGTCATCATTCAGGGAGAAAACTGGACAATAGAATCAGAGGTGGACAGTAATGAAGTACATTTACTTGAGTACTGTACTGAAGTCCACTTTTTGAGTATCTGTACTTTACTTGAGTATTATTTTTTTGGAAACTTATGACTTTCACTTCGCTACATTTGAAAGGCAAATATTGTACTTTTTACTCCACTACATTTCTCTCAAGGTCCTCGTTACTCGTTACTATGAAGCAGCTTTGAAAGTGGATGGCTTTTTTCTTTTCTTTTCTAAAACATGATTGATTTTTTCGCAGGTGACACTGAGACAGTCTATCAGTAATCACTAGGGTCATGTCACATCCATAGACTGTATAAAATCAAGTTCAATGATTTCTCAGCAGCATTATTTAATACGATCAGTTGATGGCAGAATGGAAGGAGGCGGTTCTTCTGGGGAATACACACACACCCATGGCCATACCTCGAACCCATGTTTCAGTTTTCTGAAAGGAATAAAGATTTGTTTCATTTTAAATGTTTGCTTTGTTTGCCGAAAACGAACCACATCACGGCCTACAAAAATTCGCCGTCTGACCTGCAGAAGCACGTCCAAGAGAAAGCTTGTAACGAAGTTGTCTGTGCTTTTAGAGCTAGCGATAACATTGCAATAGCTATGCAGTCTGGTTAGTCAAATGACTTTCTATGGATTTGCTTGCTAAGTTGCCGTAGCCTTGTCCATGGCTAACGTTAATACAAAGCTGGTTAACTTGGACACTGTTAGTTAGCATGTAAAAATGGAGTTACGCTAACATGAATAACGTTAACTTATCTGAAGTCCTTTCAGAAATATGTTTTAGCATAATCTTGCCAAATAAACAGAATGTAGAAGTCTTTCTTTTCTAGTAGCATTAGCTACCCAATATGATTTCAAGTTTGGAAAGAGTTTGCTAGCATGTCAGGTGGCGCTTCACTGACTAGCTAGCTTAACATTAAACCACCATGATGGCACAGAATGTGTTCATTTTGTGAATTCACATTTTTGTCTTTGGCAACAGCATTAGGTTTTGTAAGCGTTGTGGCAATAATACAACGATGTGTTGACAAAAAATGTACTTTTAATACTTAAGTATTTTTAAAAGCAAGTACTTCAGTACTTTAACTTAAGTAAAAATTTGACTGGATCAGAGTAACATTTGACCAGTGGGATCTGTACTTTGATTTAAGTAATGAAGTTGGGTACTTTGTCCACCTCTGAATAGAATCAATTTTTTCACCTTTTTTCCATAGAAAAACCATGATTTGAACTCGCATCAGTAATGCACAAGATACAGTACTGTGCAAAAGTCTTAAGCACATGTAAAGAAATGCTGAAGGCCAAAATTGGCTTAAAATAATGAAATGAAATGTTTCAACATTAAAAAAAAAATTACAAACATCAGTAAGCCAAGCCCTGTGATGACCTGGCGACTTGTCCAGGGTGTACCCCGCCTTTCGCCCGTAGTCAGCTGGGATAGGCTCCAGCTTGCCTGCGACCCTATAGAACAGGATAAAGTGGCTACAGATAATGAGATGAGATGAGATCGGTAAGCCATAATAAATGAAACAAAGTCAATATTTGGTGTGAGATGACCCTTTGCTTTAAAAAAGTAGTCTCAGGTCAAGTCAAGTCAAGTTTATTTGTATAGCACTTTTAACAATAGACATTGTTGCAAAGCAGCTTTACAGAATTTTAGTGACTTTAAACATGAGCTAATTTTATCCCTAATCTATCCCCAATGAGCAAGCCTGTGGCGATGGTGACAAGGAAAAACTCCCTCAGACGACATGAGGAAGAAACCTCGAGAGGAACCAGACTCAAAAGGGTCTGATTTCACCTCATTTGGGTGATAACAATAGCGTGATTATAACATTTTAAACAGTTTTAACATGAAGTCTGTTTTGTTGATGTTAACTCTTCATTGATGGAAACTTGAGTGCAAAACTGTTCATGACATCTGCAGTCCTAAAGTTAGTAAGTTAACTGTAATCCTCAGCCATAAAAGCATTACTGTGAGTGTCCAGAGCGTCTTCCAAGTACGACTTTCGACTGTCCACATGGGTCTGTCCTCCACAGGAGTGATGCAATGAGACTCCAGCCAGACGTAGGGCATCAGGATGGATCAGGCAGGTCTGAGGAACAGAAGAGGTCAGCATCTCGATCTCAGGATGGACATGCAACTCAGAGGGAAAGACTGGGGGGAGAGAGAGAGCGAGAGAGAGAGAGAAAACAGGTTGTTAGGTATGCCCAATGTCACCTGATGAGTAAGGGCAGTGTACAAACAAAAGAAATGGTTAAAAATCTTGGTGTTTTCATTGACAGCAAGCTAAACTTTGACAGGCACATGAAAGCAATCACTAAAACGGCATTTTATCACCTAAAAAACATTTCCAAACTAAGAGGACTTATGTCAAAAAATGATCTGGAAAAACTTATACATGCCTTCATCTCTAGTAGGGTTGATTACTGCAATGGCCTTTTCACAGGCCTGCCAAAACAAACCGTCAAAAGACTTCAGCTGGTTCAAAATGCAGCAGCTAGGGTTCTCACACGAACAAAAAGAACAGAGCACATTACTCCAATTCTAAGGTCCCTTCACTGGCTTCCAATAAGCTACAGAATTGACTTTAAAGCATTGCTGCTATTTCTATTGTTTACTGTTTTGCTTTTACTTCTGTAAAGCACATTGAACTGCCACTGTGTATGAAATGCGCTATATAAATAAACTTGCCTTGCCTTGCCTTACATTTTGCACTGAGTGCAAGCAGAGACTCCGGCAAGACTAACTATGACAGCATAACTAAAAGGGGAGAGCCAGAAGGTAACACAGGCATGAGGGAGCCCCGGGACATAAAGCAGCAGCCACTACACCGTCAACAAACTCGAGTGAGCAAGCGAGTGGGGGACTGACAACATCCATACATCCCAGTTTACCAAAACACTCTATGTCTGAGGACCCTCCAGATTTACTCCTTTACCTCATAAAATTAACAAAAGGCTTGACTAAACAGATATGTTTTCAGGTACAGTGAGTGCAGTTTGATGCGGAAATGAGCTGTAGGTTTTACTGAGCATCTTACAGAACCAGCCACAGTTCTTCTGCACACTTTGACTGTCACACTCGCTTCTTCATTTTGCACCAAAACCCAGCAGCCTTCATTATGTTTTCTTTTTTCATCTGAAAAGTGCTCTCTTATGGAACATGCTGTTCAGATACAAACTTTCTTATTTTTCTGTAACATTTAATTTTGTGCTGGAAAACAAACGTTTGGACTCTAAAATGTTTTTGTACTGACTCGATAATGTAGAAGTCAGAAAATAGAAATCTATAACAAAGTTTGTATGGAAAAAAATACAGGGGCTAAGACTTTTGCACAGCGCTGCATGTCTCACGACACGGCAGATATGTGACCTTTTTTATTAACAATGCGACTGAAAACCCACTGTCTATAACGCAATAAAATAATCACACAGCTGAATGTTTTTTAAAGCTTTGTTTGGTTTTGTACACTGTCCAGCCAAAAACACGTCACACACTAGTATTTCGTTGCTCCGCCTTTAGCTTTGATTATGGCGCCTATTCGCTGTGGCATTGTTTCAACAGTCTTATGCAACATCACAGCATTTATTTCCATCCAAAGTTGTATTACGTTTTCATCAAGATCTTGTCTTGACTACAGGAGAGTCGAATCACTGCATAAAGTCTTCTCCAGCATCCCCAAGGCCTTCAGTAGGGTTAAGGTCAGGACTCAGTGGTGTGTGAAAATGATTCCTAATGCTCCCTGATTCAGTGTTTCACTATTTGAGCTCTAATTTCATTCCTGTGCCATCAGGAAAGAAAAAAAAATCCACTGATGTGATGATAACCTGGTCATTCAGTCCATTCAGGTCATCAGCTGACTACATTTTAATGCCCCATAACGTTGCTGAGCCTCAACCTGACCAACTGAATCAACCCCAGATTGTAACGCTGCCTCCAGAGGCTTGTACAGTGGACACTGCATGATGGATGCATTGCTTCATGAGCTTCCCTTCTTACCCTGTGTAATGGAAATGTCTAATAAACACTTCAGAATGCTTAGCAGTCGTCTTTTCAGTTATTTATTATAGTAGATCATATAAAGATATATAAAATAGGAAAGGAAAGAGAAGAATAGAAGAAGAGTAGAAGACACCACTTCAGTGATGCCGAGAGTACGCGCACTCTGAGTTGTGTTTTAGTGGCTGTTATCTATTATACTCTAAAGGTATTCGCTTACTGCTTGCATCTTCACGTGATTGGCTCAAGATTTTCTATGAAGCTTTGTTAAAGCGTGCACCTGGCGTGCTCTGGTATGTGCAGGCAGATGCGTAGTTATGGAGAACTCAGGCACCCTGCTTATCACCAAGGCCACAGAAAAGTGATTAGAGCATGTGGAAAAACATCTCTTCTCAGTAGCTAAGCCACTTTAGCTCAACATACAGAAACACAGAGAATAATAATGTTCATCCATTAAATTTCCCTCACATTCTCCCCCCTTTTTATCCTACAGGATAATAATTGTTAAAAGGAAAAGAACTGTACACAGTTTCAGTGATAAGAGTTCTCAGAGAGATTCGACTTAACACGTCATTGAGTGTACAGGGATAATGCTAAGGCTATTTTGTAAGACATAGACGTCTTAAGTTAATGCTAGCAAGCTATATACATAGATCAGGAAACAATAGAACAGGAAACAACCACAAATGAAAATGTTTTAAGTTCAGGCTAATTTCATGTCAACTGTGCTGATGTCATCGAACGATAGGTTGTGGTCTTCGTGTGGGTTTTGGAGGCCAGTCACGTAAGTCGTCTGAGTCTATTTTCACCATCTGGTAACCGATATTTGTCAGCTGCCTCTGAAACACAGACATACAACATTGACAGAAAACAGGGAGCAAACATAACATCACAATCACTAAGCCCAGGACCGGTATGGTGGATAGAATTAGAGTCTTTCATCCACTAAACCAACGCCACCAGCTGTCTTTATCTCCTCCATGTTTGTCTGCTCGTAATTGTTCAGCAACCTTGCGCATCTTGTTCAGTGCCTCAGTGATGTTACCATGATTCCCGTCGTTTTCAGGAATGTACGTACAACAGTCTTCTCCTATCATGACACACACTCCACCTTCCTTTGCTAAAAGGATGTCGAGGGCCATGCGATTCTGTGTCGTCATTAATCTGAGTGCGGTCAATTCAGTTCTCACGCCCTCCATGGCCTCTATAGTTGAATTCACAAACTGCGCCAGTCTATAATGCACCACCTCAAGTTCATTCCAGAGTTGTGTTATCCCGTACTATGGAAACAGTGCCTGGAAGAATTTCTTCACCTTGGGTTGCAGCTGATGTTCAGGAGGAGGAAAATCATCATCGACACTTCTGCGCCGTCTGCCACTCGTCTCAGGGGTTGCTATTATTAGGTGGGCATCTAATTGGATCAGGGCACGCGTGCCTTTCCAATCTACCGGAAGAAAGTTATACACATAGTGATCACACTTCCATTGCCAGCCTGGGTAATAGAAGGTTGGACCCGGTAACTGAGTTAGATTCCCTCCTGGTCCTAAGTCACCTCCTATTGTCGCTTTTCTGCCTTGCTTGTACAGAGTGCCACTTCGTCCCGTGCAGGTCACATTTGGATTTGGGACTGAACCCTGCACAGTGCAAACGGTTGAACACCTATTTTCCTTGACCTTCCCTACGAGGTTTGAGTTTGGATCGCCCTTTCGCCCTGCACATAAGGTATAATTTATCCCCTTTCCTGGTTCATTTACACTAATTTCTACCCTCGGCTCATCTCCCCCACCTTGATACGTGACACTACAGCCTTTTTCTACATCATTACAGACAGCTTCCATCACAGCTCGCCATGCTTGCGCAGTATCTTCATCCGTTGTGTTGGCGATCTCAAACACAAATGGTTGTGTAACGGTGTGTGGCAGGGTTGAGCAAACTAGACAATTTGACCTGTTAGCTTGTTTAGCTGTAAAATTAGCAGATAATACAAATTATGAGTTGGATGTCTCCTTCATCTCGATTCTGTGTCAGTCTGGGTTCCCTGTATCGACCACCACACGAATCCTCCCGTGAGCCCCAGTAGGATCAAGATGCTCAGGCCCACGACTGGACCTAGTTTATAATGATTTACCCCCTTCATTTTATGTTAACTAGGTCTCCGAGTTAACCCTTGCCCTTCTTGACGTGTATTGGTGCTCAGAGGGCGGGCATGCCCTATCAGCCCTCATCCCACCTCACTGGAGCTTGGAGAAACTCGGGACTTCTGAAACCAGTTTTACTGACTAGATACTAAAATACTCTTCTCTATTGAGGGTGCAACAGCGTAACTGTGCTGCTATGCTCAGTTCCGCAGAACTTGCTCGCCACGTGGTTTGGATCAAGGTAGGAAAGCGGTCATGTGGGGCACTATCTAAATGATAATCGCTTACCTCTGCTCCTGGGTCTTGGGTTACCACTTGTCCCACCTGATGGTTGGGGTTCTGTTCTCAGATGTACTCAATTAACACTTCTTTCTCCTCGAGCTTTAGTCAGCATCTGGGTCACTTAGGCCTTCTTTTCCCTCCTGCTCAGCCAGTTCAGGAACCCTCCTGCAGTGGCTAGCGTGGATCCATGTCACTCTGCCTGTGACCTTCACTGCAGTTGGGGTCGTGAGCAGGACCTGGAATGGGCCATTCCACCATGGCTTGTTCCACTTGGTTCGTTGGAAGTCCTTCACCATGATCCAATCCCCTGGTTGTAGATCATGCAGAGGTCCCTCAGCGGGTTTGGGAAGTGCTTCTTTTACCTGTTTGTGGATAAATTTCAAAGCAGAGGACAACGTTGCACAGTAATTCAACATTGTATCATTACACAGTGTGGTGTCCAGCAGTGTTCCTTGAGCTGGCCCTATCCCCATGTTGGGTACTCGTCCAAACAGAATTTTGAATGGGCTTAACCCATGTTTAGGCCTAGTTTGCATCCTCATTTGTGTGAGTACTACAGGGAGGACCTTTGTCCATCCTCGCCCTGTTTCTGCACAAGCTTTGTTTAGTTTATTTTTAAGTGACCCATTTTCCCTCTCTACTGCTCCCGCACTGGCAGGATGATAGGCACAATGTTGTTTCAGGTCTATCCCTAGGAATGCTCCTATTTTCTTTAGGGCTGCATTAACAAAGGGTGTTCCATTGTCACTTGAGATTTTGCTAGGTATACCCCACCTAGGAATTACATTTCTCAGGAGTGCTTTGACTACCGCCTCTGAGTCTTGTTTAGCTGATGGGAATACTTCAACCCATTTTGAAAACATGTCAACTATTACCAGGCAATACCTTTTCCCTTCACTAGGTGTCAGTTCAATAAAGTCCAATTGGAGGTGATCAAATGGTTTGTTTGGTATTGGGTGTGCTGCTTGAGTTAGTCTGATACCTTGACCTGCATTATGTTGTGCACATATCAAGCATTGCTTGCAAAATTTCGCAGCATAATTTGAAAACCCCTTTGTGAACCATCTCTTTGTTACTTCTGCTACCATCCCCCCTTTTGACACATGGGTGAGCCCATGTGCCAATTTTGCATAGAAAGGGAACATGTATTTTGGTAGACAGGGATGGCCCGAGGGACAAACCTAGACCAAGTTTGCAAAGATACAGCCTGCCTGTTTCCAGACTCGTCTCTCGTCCTGAGTGGCAGTGCTCTGAAGGTCCGCTAGCTGTAAACAAGGGGTAGAAACCTGAGGAAAAGCAAGTTTAGAGGGTGAACTGGAAGCTGAGGCTGCACACTTAGCTGCCGCGTCCGCCCTGGCATTCCCTTGAGACACAAGATCAGTATTGTTAGTATGGGCAGCACACTTACACACAGCAATGGCTCTAGGGAGTAGAATAGCATCCAACAACTCAGAGACCAGTTTATGACATGCAATGGGAGATCCTGTGCTAGTGAGAAAATTTCTGTGTTTCCAAATGGTGCCAAAATCATGCACAACACCAAATGCATACCTACTGTCCGTAAAAATATTGACAGATTGTCCTGCAGCCAATTTGCATGCCTCAATAAGGGCACAGAGCTCTGCGGCCTGCGCTAACAGGTTTGAGGACAGACACGATGCCTTGAGGACCTCGTGATCTGAGACTACGGCAAAACCTACTTTATTCTTTCCCGTCTCTGGGTCTCTGGAGGCTGAACCATCCACATAGAGGACCATGTCTGGATTTTCCAAAGGGTCGCTCTTTAAGTCTGCCCTGGGGGAACAAAAATCGTTAGTGAGAGCAACACAGTCATGTGGCTCTCCATCGTCCTCTGTAGGGAGAAGAGAGGCAGAGTTCAGAACAGAATGATGTTAGGCATATCAAGTGTGAGTGTTATACTTCAATCATCTCTGTGCTGACAAATGTGACATCTTTTTCTCCAACAGAAGCAGGGAGACAGCATGTGGGACCAAAAGGGTGAGGTTAGAATATCTCACAATATTTCTGGAGGCAGTTACCGCCTTTTCAGCTGCAGCAACTGCACGCAGGCAAACAGGAAGTCCAGCCGCCACTGGATCCAGCCTGCTGGAGAAGTAGGCTACAGGTCTTAATCTATCCCCATGTTTCTGCAAAAGAACAGAGGTCATAAAAACCCTTCTTTTCATCTACACTTTGAACAAATGGTTTATTGGGGTCAGGCAGTCCCAGAGTGGGTGTGGTCTGCAGAGCACTCTTTAGGGACATCAGGCGCGCGCGGGACAGCTGCAGCATTGACTGCTTGCAGATCTTGGACAAACCTCCACTCATCGGGCTGGGACGGTTTTCTTGCCTTCTTAACTGGAAAAAATAGGAGTGCGCACTGGAGAGTCCGGGCAAGGGACAATTACACCTGCCTTCAGCAACGAATCAAAGACCAGTCTTATACCTGCGATTGCTTCTGGTTTGAGTGGGTACTGGGTCTGTTTAGGCCTGAAATCTGATTTGGGGGTGATCACCACTGGTTCAGCATTCTTTATTAGGCCTACATCATGTTTACCCTTCGCCCAAACGGAATTTGGAACTCCCACCAATTTGGGGTGCACCTCTGCTGGAGTTATGCCTGTGGAAACAGAGACAAACAGGCCACTATGGCCGGGTTCCCCAGGACCCTGGTCATCAGTGGCTAATATTACACTGCGCTTAACATGCACACACATAGCCTGACTTTGCTTGTAGACCCCAAGCCTTTGACAAAACAACACACTAGGGTCCTCTGTTCGGGACCATTCATTGTCATTGGCTGCACACTTCCTGACCCACTTCTCCACGTCTTTCCAATGGGCGGCTCGAGGTTTTGCTAATGAGACATGGGGTATAGAATTAACGATGTCAAAGAAATCATGTTGGCAGCAGTCAACCTCAGAGTCCTCTGTCATGAGGCCGTGTATAACATGTTTGAGAACACTGCGATGAGCATTGATGCAGCTGTTTGGACAATGAGTAGAATGGACCTGCACAGCACAATAATGTTTAGACCAATATGTAGTTTTGAGGGTCAGTCTTTCACGTGTGTGGGGGTCTGCAAACCAAGTCTTTTCAAACTCTACATCTTGCCCTTGGTGAACATGTGCTGTGCAATGCAAATCTTCCTCTTTCATATAATCTGTGTCAACTGATGAGGTGTTCAAGTGTGTGAGCTGTACAAGGTGTTTTGGAGTTTGTGTGAGTTGATCTGAGCAGAGCCGCCAGACATACACATACAGGGGGCTTCCAAACCCATACTGCACACTGCACATTTCACTTACTTCAATAGTTAGCCCATCTGGAGTGGACATGAGATTTACTCCTAATTTGCACATTAAATCACGTGCTAACAAATTTACTGGACATGTATGTGAGATGAGGAACGAGTGGGACGTAACTATTCCTCCCTCGCTTTTACACGGGAGGTTGACTGAGAAAGTTTCGGTTACAGGTTGTCCTGAGATGCCCATTGTCTGAATAGAATTTGAGCTGAGCGATGGGTCTACTGGAAGTGCCCCATGTTGTATCACTGAGTGTCCTGCTCCAGAATCTACTAAAAAGGTTAACACATGCCCACATACAATGAGGGGCATACAAGGGAGTTTAGAGAAGTGAGTAGTTGTGTATTTTAACAAACTTAATGCAACTTCAGGTGTATCTATTTGGACTGGTGTATCAGGCATTTCTGTGTAGTCTTACTGTTGCATGCAGGTGCTGCTACTAATGTGTTTAACGTTATGTGAATGCTCCTGTCTATGTGTATGTGTATCATCAGGTGTGTGTATGTGTTACCTCCCCTGTTCTCTGTGTGGGGCCCGTTCCCGGAGTGTGCCCGTCAGTCTGCTTTGCTGTACTCCTCACAGGGCTTCTGGCTGCTTCTGTGGAGACAATTTCGAGCAATGTGTCCCTTCTGATTGCAGTTGTAGCAGGTTGCACCTTTTATCCAGGACGAGTAACTCCAGGTTGTCCTGTCTCGGCCCCTACTTCGACCTCTTCCTCTTCCTCCTTGTCCAGGCTGAACAGTCTGGAAAAGAGTGAGAGTGGCGGCATGTAGGTCTTGGTCTCTTTGTGCCAACTTTGTCTTCTCCTTCTCTTTCAGCAGCTTTTCTGCATGCACAGCGTACTGCTCAATCTTGGTGAGACTGGTGGTTTCCCACAGGAGACAGAGCTGCTTTACTAACTTGGCCACTGCTGGATTCACACTGCTCATGAAACTGTTCTGCAGGTGCGCTTCCCAGACCTCAGGAGTGCCTTCCACTCCAGCCAGGGTCGCGGGTCTGGTCAGGCCACTGTGTTTCTCATGCACGGCGGTGAGATGGGTGAGAAACGCTGACACCCCTTCTCCATCTTCTTGCTTACACATACTGATCTTAGTAATGTCTATGTGCAAGGGAAAAGCACTGTCCAGACGAGCACAGAGAGCAGTGAGGGTATTTCTGTACTCACGATTACCATCCGCTGGTCAGCTTCTGGCCACTCTTTGGAAACCTTGTTCCAATCTATACCCATCTTGATCATGAGTAGGCGGCGAAGCTCATGGGTGGTTGGTCGGAATTCTCTGCAAAATATCAACAGCTCATTACCAAATCTCTTTCCTCCTACCTTTCTCACGTTGGGAAGAGAAGCCATGCTTTCCTTCATGTCAGCTGTCATCCAGGGTCTGTGGACTAAAAGCACGCCGTCAGCTCCAGCCATTTCCATCATTGGAAGATGAAGGACTTCAGACTTTTAGACTATGGCCTTGTAGACCCACTGGTGAGCACATGGTCAGGTCCAGGAGAGTGTCTTTTCCATCGCCATATGCAAGACCGGATCTCGTGTGTGATGGAGAAGCGAGGGGAGGCACTGACGTTGGAGGCGGCTGGTAGGCTGGAGGAGATTCCAGAGGCTCAGTTTTTTTCTTTGTCTTGACTTCTCCCCTTCTCTGTGGGTGAGGTGCTTGTGGGAATGATGCTCCGCCTTGCTGAGGAGGCAGTGTGTGTCGGGGTGGTGGGGCAGACTCCAGGTCAGGGTCCATCTGAAATTTCAAACACTGAGAAGAGGGTGAGAGCCCTGCCTGTCGTTTCTTTCTTTTGTACTCTCTCTCAAGTGTTTCTTCTTTCCATGCAGAAAATGCCCTCCAGTCCCCTAAGAACTTAACATTATCTGCAGACTCTTCTTTTTCCTTCCGTTTCAACTTTTCTTCTAACCGTTCTATCTGCCTGGGACTAAAACTGCCCTTCTCAAGGAATCCTAAGTCCTTTACCCATATGTCAAACTGTGCCAAATAATCCTCGCCATATGAGGTTTTCATAAACTGGATGTTTGGGCTGTCATAGGAACATCCAGTTCTTATTATAGCACATGTAGCTTCATACTTACTTGCTTTTTTCTTTTCTTTCCCTAACTTACTGTTTCTGTTCCTCATTGTACACTGTTATATCAATATGTTATGACAACAATGGCTGAGTTTTTATTAGGATCACAAGAAGAACAAGTTGGACGATGTCCAAAAAGGCGACACAATAATCCTTTAGGTGTGTTCTTATTAGTAAACAATTTATCTGACATTCGCCTTAAACTAAAATAGGTATAATTTAGCACAACAACCTCAAAGACAACTCACGTATGTGTACAAAATCTGTTTCTCTGTTTCAGAATTTGGAGGAGAACAGTACTCTGTTAATTCATCAATATTTTGCATGCACACCGGTGTGTCTTTGCGACTTCGTGATCGAACCTCTCTATCCCGTTCCTCTGATGGGCCAGTTGTTCACACAGAACAAAGGGAGCAAGATTCAATTCTTTCCAGTTACGAATCGCTGAACCGTCGATACACGCACCCGTACTTCCTTCGCTCAAGTAGGTGAGCCGTTACCCAGTCGTCACTTGGGCGGATAATTCTCTTACACAACCCAATAAACTACTCGTGGTTTATTGTCTTAAAATTGTGTTTTATCCGTTTTCTGCAAACATATTGATGGCATCACAGCTTAGCAGTCCTCCTGGGCTCGGACAAACTTCTGTCCGTCTCTTATATCAGTCTTCCTTGACTGGGACAATCTCTGTCCATCTCTTATATCCTTTTTTAAATACTAGGACAAATCTCTGTCCGTTTCTTGTATCATTCTTTAAATACCATTTCCACTAATTTCTTTACACAAGAATGCAAAGTTATCACTTACTGGTTCAGTGAGCCCCGATGGCCTGGTCTCTCGTCCGAGTTCTCAGCTCCGCACCGTAGCCTTGGGAGTGTTCCGTCGTCCAAGGATCAGACGCATAGGGCCCACCCAGGGACGCCAAATTGTAATGGAAATTTCTAATAAACACTTCAGAACGCTTAGCAGTCATCTTTTCAGTTATTTATTATAGTAGATCATATAAAGATATATAAAATAGGAAAGGAAAGAGAAGAATAGAAGAAGAGTAGAAGACACCACTTCAGTGATGCCGAGAGTACGCGGACTCTGAGTTGTGTTTTAGTGGCTGTTATCTATTATACTCTAAAGGCATTCGCTTACTGTTTGCATCTTCACGTGATTGGCTCAAGATTTTCTATGAAGCTTTGTTAAAGCATGCACCTGGCGTGCTCTGGTATGTGCAGGCGGATGCGTAGTTATGGAGAACTCAGGCACCCTGCTTATCACCAAGGCCACAGAAAAGAGATTACAGCATGTGGAAAAACATCTCTTCTCAGTAACTAGGACACTTTAGCTCAACATACAGAAACACAGAGAATAATAATGTTCGTCCATTAAATTTCCCTCACACCTGACACACCCATCACTCAGGAATAGGGTCAATCTGGACTCATCAGACCACATGACCTTTTTCCACTGCTCCAGAGTCCAATCTTTATGCTCTCTAACAAACTGAATCCTTTTCTTCAAGTGGTTTTCTGATGGACAAACAGCTGTTTCATCCCAATCCTGAGTGTACAATGCTCTTACTTTCACAATTAAAGATAGCTGTGAGTTCTGCTGTTGATTTTATATGATTCTACTTCACCAACCGTTGAAGTGATCTCTGATCATGCTCAGTCAGGAGTTTTTTTCTGACCACATTTCTTCTGTAAAGTTGACAGTTCATTACTGTCCTTCAAGTTTTAATAATGCGTTGGACAGTTCTGAACCCAATTCCAGTCATTTCAGCTCAACTCTCCTTAGTTGTTTTTTTTTTTTTTTGTTGCTTGATGCAGGTCAATAATTTGACTCTTCTGAAACACAGTAACATCTTTTCCATGACCACGGGATACATTTTCAACATGGTTGTTTCAGAAATGAGAAGCTACTCACTCCATCCATCCATCCATCCATCCATTATCTGTAGCCGCTTTATCCTGTTCTACAGGGTCGCAGGCAAGCTGGAGCCTATCCCAGCTGACTATGGGCGAGAGGCAGGGTACAACCTGGACAAGTCGCCAGGTTATCGCAGGGCTGACACATAGACACACACAACCATTCACACTCATATTCACACCTACAGTCAATTTAGAGCCACCAGTTAACCTAACCTGCATGTCTTTGGACTGTGGGGGAAACCGGAGCACCCGGAGGAAACCCATGCAGACACGGGGAGAACATGCAAACTCCACACAGAAAGGCCCTCATCAGCCACTGGGCTCGAACCCGGACCTTCTTGCTGTGAGGCGACAGCACTAACCACTACACCACCGTGCCGCCCCCTCACTCCATCAATTAGGGTTAAAAGAATTGTTGCAGCTGAAACATTCATCCCTGCAGTAATTATCCAATCAAATGCTCTTAAGTAATTGCTGATTTAAATCCAACTTGCAACTTGATCAGGTCTTCATTCGTCTGTAGACAAGTCTGCCTGCTCACGCTCAACCAAATGACGTTTGGCGACTCGCAGGAGGTGGCGCCATTTCGAGCGGTTCATAAGTGATTGTGAGTTTCTGTAGCTATAGTAGTTTCACATGGCAGGGAAGCTACCCCTGCGCATAATCCCCATCCAGGAGGGCCGGGGTTCCAAGGTATCTAGCCACTGAGGGTGGCACAAGAGACTGGCAGACCAGGGATACTTGTCAGCGAAGGAAGAGTGATATAAATATGAGCGACTGGTTTTGAGGCGCCAGTGACTCGCCTTCACCCATTCTCCTGTTGGCATGAAACAGTTCCACCACGTGAAGGCCAGGAGCTGGACTATGGTTGTTAGAGGCTCTAATTTGTGCAAGCTATGTGGGTATTTTATAAGACTTAGAGAGCTCATCCTCTAAGCCACCCCGGCGATAACAACCTTTAGAACCAAAATGGTGACTTTTTTTTTCAGACCTGTTCGGAAACAATACTATAACACTTTCTCATGCTCTCTGGATTTTCATTTGAACAGAATGTGATGTGGAATGAAAAGGCGATGCAGGTTGTTATTGTATAATTTAAGGGAATTAAAAACATGACTCGTTTTGTCCTTTTTGATATTTACTCAACTTATAAATTTTTAATCATGGTTTCAGGTGACTAACTTCAAACGTGTGTTCCCGCAGCGGGGGTGCTTCTAACGATAGGGATGCTGATTACAGCACAACCCCGGCTTGTGAATTAGCACATCCTGTACTGAGCTACTGTAAAACTGTTGATGAGCTTCTCGGGATTTGTAGCTTTTAAACTCACACAATGTGTACACACACACACAGACCAAAAACAAGAGAGTTTACAATGTCTGGGTATGTGATCGGATTTCTTTGTCTATTTATTGTTTTATTTCTTGACATTATCCTTTACTCATGTCTGTTTTGATGTTCAAAATGATTTTATCTTTTTTATTTAAGATTTGTTCATGTTCTGACCATAAAGAATCGTTTAAAACCACAAGGAGCCATCTGAATTCTTCAGTTTTCACTCAGGAGCCAAAATCAGCCTTTAAACTTGAAAGAAATACTGATTTGACGTTTATTGTGATAATTATTGATATCAATTGATATGAATATTTTTCTCGTGATGACGTTTTTGGCCGTACATTAAGCACTCATTAACATATCATTATAACCTCATTAATGAAATTAAATGCTCATAATCATAACATTAAATCCCCTTTCCTAACACTAAAGGTCAAGTCAAGTCAAGTCTATTTGTATAGCGCTTTTAACAATAAACATTGTCGCAAAGCAGCTTCACAGAATTTGAACGACTTAAAATATGAGCTAATTTTATCCCTAATCTATCCCCACTGAGCACGCCTGTGGTGATGGTGGCAAGGAAAAACTCCGTCAGACGACATGAGGAAGAAACCTCGAGAGGAACCAGACTCAAAAGGGAACCCATCCTCATCCGGGCAACAACAGACAGCATGACTATAAGATTAACAGTCCTAACAAAGTCAGCTTTGTTGATGCTATAAACCCCCCACCGACGGAAACCCGAGCGCAAAACCGTTCACGACAACCACAGTCCTAAAGTCAGCAAGTCAACTGCAGTCTCCAGCCACAAAAGCACCACTGCAAGAGTCCAGAGCATCCTCCAGGTGCAACCCCCAACTGTCCACAAAGGCTGAGGAATAATCCTGAAATATCATTCATAACTTTGCAGACTGATTAACATCTCATCTCATCTCATCTCATTATCTCTAGCCGCTTTATCCTTCTACAGGGTCGCAGGCAAGCTGGAGCCTATCCCAGCTGACTATGGGCGAAAGCTGATTAACATCATGACCATTATATGATTGCAGGCCTTTCAATTACATAATTTGGGCTACACCCTGTATTTCTGAATTTGGGCTTTTTCCGTCGTGACACGCGCAAAGTGCTGTTTTCCCAGCGCTCTGTGTTTAAACCTGCTGCTGCTTTTTTAGCTACAAAGTTATGAATAAATAAAGAAATCTATGGATGTTATTTTTTACCTTTATTGCAAAATGTCTACAGCATTAATCCTTCTTGATGTACATGTACATGACAAAAATAATTAGAATACAGTTAGTTAGTATTTAAAAATGCGTCGGGGCCTGAGGAGAGCCTGGAGGAAAGGAGCCTGGGAATGAAAAAGCAAGTTCTGCACTGTTGCCATCAGAGAGACAAACCTGTAGCAGACCTGTGACACAAAAGGCTTTTCAGTCACATCACAAGAATCGGCAGTGCAATTCACAGCATGTAGTTGGGTAAAAGATCTTAGTTTAAATGAAAGGCCAGTGTCTAAGACTATCATCAACAAGAGGACCAAGCTCCAAGTCACTGATTCCACCCACACTTACACAACTGTGTGGAGTTAAGATGCAAGCTTTATCTTAAATGCACACAGTTGTGTCCTGAATAGCTCTCTTTTATTCAGTCTTTTACCTGATTTACATCATATGATGCTAGGTATCAGAGAGATATTGCAGTTGAGGTCAGATAATGTGGGATATAGGGTTATTTTTAGGTTTTTAAATGATACAGGAATTATTAGGAGAATTTAGCACAATAGGGTCGTAGACATTCTGGTTCATACTCCAGTCTAGAAGGTGGCGGTAATGCACCTAAAAGCTGTTTGCCAACTGCCATAAAACAATATAAAAAAAGAAGAAAGGAGATTTATCTCATGTGGAAATCCCACTCTGGTCATTGGTGCGCGAGTCTCGCTCCTCCACGAAATCATGGCGTGCCGATCGCCGTTGATGGAGAATTCGTGCTCCGTGCGAGGCTTACGGCTAGTTCGGCGAACTCGGAACAACATGGGAATGGTGCGGATTTCACGTCAGTTACGAGAAATACATGCTAATTCTCACTAATTTCGGTGTTTTTAAAGAAGAAATTCAAGACATTGGGTTTTATGCAGCCAAGTTTATTTAATCAACATTTAGGTTTTTTTTTTAACTTTTGGTAGCCTATTTTGGGCGCTTGACCTTAATTTGGGCACCTTTTTAACTTGGGCGCCTACGACATTATCCGTCACAGGTTTCATGTAATTGAAAGGCCTGGATTAGTGATAATACTGATATGTAATAATTACATTACACATTCATTCATTATGCATTTGGTTTCTGAGAACCCTGCCTTTAAAGTGTCCATGTAAAATATAACTTATTTGCAAAATGCATCGGTTGCGGAATAGTTAGAGTAAGAGCAGGAATTACACATCACCTGCTTCTTGTGAAATCAGGCAGCTTTTCAAAAAGAATAAAATTATGGAAGCTCACACACTGCAGTGATAACACACACGCACACGTGAGCACACATTTGCCCCACAGCTTGTGCCAGGAACATTGCCAAATCCCAGTGGTGCGATTTCTGTTACCAGTTTAGCTTATTTGTTTACTGCAGACATGATGATGCTAATCTGCAGCACTAAGGACACTGAATTCCCTGCTCCCCTCAGGCAGAGTCACTAGTGATCATCACTCTTAGCTCGTCACACTGCTGATTTTAATTAAAGTGGCAATGTTGAGCTAAACTAATCCTCGTTCACATTGTTTCTCCTCTCTTCTCGGGAGGAAGAGAAGATTTAAAATGTAAACGGTGTGGTATAAGCATGCAGGCACCAAAAGATTCCGTGAAGCAAAAATGTGTTGGATGTCTTCCAGATTAATCCCCTATCTTAGCTTTTCTACTTGGTGTTTTATTCCTCTTATAAAACAGTTTTTAACATTTTTTTTAAATATTAAAAAATGTCACATCAGACTTTTTTAAATACATTTATTGTTATAGTTAATGTTGTGTTCCTGTTCTCACCTACACTATAGCAGCTAAAAGAAGTTAATAATTAATTAAACAAAAACATGCACACACAAATGCATCTCCTGTTTCCGAGAAACCACAAAGTGCAAATTTTACGTTCCTGAGAAAAACAGACAGATGACACAAACATAAAGGAATAAAATGAAAGAATAAAAACAAAACATGTAACAAGAAAGAAAGATGTAATCCATAAAACATAGGGGAAAAAAACAAACAAAAAGAACCTGAAATAAAGAAAGAGAAAATAAAACAATGGTGGGAATAGTTACAGCTTTGGCTTGGACTGGAGACTCCTTTCACAAATGTCCCTGTTAGACTGTCAGAGATTCTATTAAAGAAAATTAATCAACACCTTCTGATCAATCACAATCCATAACTCAAGAGCAGGTTGTTCCTCAGGGTTCTGTCCTCAGACTGTTCCATTTTTAGGATTTCCTTATCGTGGTTTGCAAAAGAATTATGATTTTTTTGCTGAGTGTTTTTGTTTGTTTGTTTTTAAGATAATTTCATTTTTAGTTTTGAGTTCATTAAACGTATATGTGGCAGGAAGTGATAAAAAAAGAGTATGAGATCAGTAGAGAGAGAGAGAGAGAGAGCGTGGCAGGAAGGCAGCAGTGAGAAGCACCTGGGGAGCCTTCAGATGGCCTGTCATGCTTTCATGTTCACGGATTGATTTAAGTAGACAGCTCTCTTTTTGCAGTTTTGATACCAGAACTTAACCAAGATGATTCCTACCTTCTCCGCATGCTGTAATAAGAAATGTGGGCGTGAATATCCAAGGATCAAAATGTCAGAGCTGCGGTTTCTCCTGACCTTCCTTCCTCCCAGAGTTGTCTTATCTAAAATCTTTGCATGCTGCCTGATTTCTGAGAAACCCAGATCTACCAGAATCCTTGCTGAAGATATGTTTTCCTTTAATGCAGCTTGGAGTGCGTACCGTAGATGGCTTGAAATGCAACTATCTGGTACATTCCTGAGATGCTGTACCTGCTTAGGTTTCATGTTATTGTTCCATGTGATGAAGGGATGGATCATAACTTGGCACGTGTAAAGGATCAAATGCTATCATCTTCTTCATTTGCATTTTCTATCCCTGATTTTAAGGAGAATGTAAAGGCGTGGTCTAGACCTTCTAGAGAGAAATGTTAAATATCTGGCAACCTCCGAGGATTGGATTAGATGCTGGTGCTTTGCATAATCAGAATGAAGAAGCTGAGAACATTGACATTTTAATCATGTGCATAACCCAACTCTGAATACCCGGAACATTCCCTATTTCAGTATTGTAGTTTTATGAACATATTGTATGTGATTATAAGGAAACAAATGATCTTTACTTGAGGGTGGTGTGCAGATGGGGTAGGCATGTTATTTTAGCAGACTCCATTCTGTGCTCAGGCTGTACCAGCTTTTCAGTCAAGATGGACTTTTATGGGTGTCAGGGTACACAGGAAAACGTTATTTCCACTCCATATAGAACAGATTATAAAGCCACGACCAGTGAGGCAGAGACACAATGATGAGATCTTACTGACAAGATAAGAATGGATCTCCCTCGCTCTCTCTGTATCTCTCAGGGGTGAGTATTCATGTTCTCTAATGACAGAGATCCATTGATTGAAAATGAAAACACAGCAAATGTGTGAACGAATGCTTATTTCATGTTTTTTTTTAAAATACACAAGTCTTTCCAGAGATCGAACCTCCCATCCAACCACTCATCTATCCACCCATCAATTAAGTCAGTCCTTCCATCCATGTGCTGTCATTCACCCACGCTCCCAACCGCCCATCCATCCCCATATATGTTCATTAACCATCTGTCTACATGTCCACACATCCATTCATCAATTCATCCACTTTTCCATCTGCTCACTCACCCATATATCCAATCATCCATTCATCCAACAATCTAATCACTCACTCACCCATCATTGAATCCATTCATCCATTCACTCACATGCTCATCCATCCATCCACTGATCCAGAAACTCACACATCTATCAATCTGTCCATTATCTATCCACCCATTGATCAACCTGTACCCACTCACTCATCCATTCATCCACCCATCAACAAATTCGGTCCTTTTATCCAGGCCCTGTCCATCCAACTCATTCATCCATTCTCCCAACCACCCAGCCATCCACCTATACCTTCATTAACCCATCTATCTACATATCCATACATCTATTCATCAAATCATCCACTTTTCTATCCACTCACTTATCTGTATAGCCAGTCATCCATTCATCAACTGATTCACCCACTCACTCACCCATCAACAAATCCATCCATCCATTCACTCATGCACACTCATCCACCCATCCATACACTGATCCAGACACCCACACATCTATTCATCTGTCCATTATGTATCCACCCATTTATCAATGTATACCATCCATCTATCCATCCATGCACACATCCAATCACCTATACATTCATTAACCCATCCATCTACACATCCATACCTCTGTTCATCAAATCATCCACTCTTCCATCCACTCGCTCACTCATATACTGTATCCAATCATCCATCTATCCATCCGTTAATGATCTGCAGGTACCCCAGACATTAGAACTGAGATTGCACATGAACTGCTGATCACTGTTCATTGACGTGAATCAGTTAGATGTAATGTACATCGCACTCTTAGCCATGATTTATTAGATGCCATATATGGTGTTAAAGTATATGAAAGATTAAACCATAAATGCTGTCATTTTGGCCATGGCTATTTTTGATGCTGCAACATAAGACAAAAGACAGCATCATCATGGACTTGACCCCACCCTGAGAAATCACACTGGAACAGTGGAGTGTTGCGGGACCGCTAGCATTAACTCCTGTGACTGGATGCTTCATTAGCCACTATGCAGATTTCATTACACAAGTCACAATTTATTGCGTTATTGCTCTGTGATTAAAGTGCATATGCAGTTCTTCACAGTCTCGAAGAAAAGGTTAAGTGTCTAGTGCTATTTACAGTGGCTTCAGGAATGAACAGAGCATATCTGGAGGTGAAGGTCACTTAGCACATTCACATTTAGTTCATTTTTCACACTGCTCTAAAGATTTCGGCAATTAGCATCAACAGTAACATTTTACATGACATTTAATTAAATGTGACATTGTACCATCGCTCATCCAGACAAGTACCATCTCGCAATGGCTGCAGTTTGGGGTTTTACAAAGTCGCATCTCAAGCAGATTAAAATTTGCACAATAAATAGTGTGCTTTTGAGCTGCTTAATTTCTTTTTGAAAATTTTGAGAAAGTTGTTGCTTTGTGAGCTATCTGATGCAGACATAAAACCTGTGGCATGATCCATTTTGAAATCATCATGACTATGGAATATTTGTAGAGAGAACTCAGAGGTGGGGATCACACAGTCAGCACAAAGGCAGATTTTCTAGTGTTTGTTGTGGTTCAGCATCAGAACAGTTGACACCGTGAACATTAAGCTTGTGATGTGGGAGCAGAACTTGATTCAACGTTCTCAGCATGACACAATGCTCATCAATGTCAGTTTAGTGTATCCTGGGAAGGTCTCAGGTGTTTTGACCAATCAGGTGTTTTGACCAATCAGGTGTTTTGACTCTACTCAGCTCTTGGTCCAAACACTGATCCTCTCCTGCTTGGACTACTGCAACTCTGTCCTTGCTGGCCTTCCAACTTCTGCCATGAGACCCTGCAGCTCATCCAGAACGCTGTAGCTCGCCTGGTCTACAACCTCCCTCATTCTTGCCATGTCACCCCTCTGCTTGACTTGCACTGGCTACCTATTGCAGTTTACATCAAATTTAAGACATCGGTGGTAGCTTACCAGGCTCTCAAGGGGTCAGGGCCAGCATACCTCCAGAGTCTGTTCTGCCCCTACATGCCAGCCAAATCCCTATGCTCTGCTACGACTGGTCACCTGGCCCCTCCTCCCGTCCGCTTCTGGCCAGTCCACTCAAGACTGCTGTCTGTCCTGGATCCCCTTTGGTGGAATGACCTTCCCATTGAGGACAGAACTGCCGACTTTCTGACCACCTTCAAGTGCAGACTAAAGACTTACCTCTTCAGGCTGCACCTCTCCCCTTCCTCCCTGACCACGGTGTAACTGCATATTGGTCTAGACCAGCCTAGGCTGTGTACTGTCTAGCCTGGGGTTGGCCATTTGAGTTCTCTATTTACGTAGTTATACTTTATATAGTTGGTTTGTTTCCTTGGCTGTTTGAGTATTGGTCCTTCAACAGAACATTATACTGGGTATTGGTGTCACTTTTTCAGTTGGCTCTAGAAGTTCAGCACTTCATGTACCTGACTTTTGCACTCGTATGTCCCTCTGGAAAAGAGCGTCTGCTAAATGCCATGTAATGTAATCAAAGCAGAAAGATTCTTATAGGGTGGGACTTCTGGGAAGAAAGGATGAGAAGACCGGGATAGAGAGAGAACGAATAAAAAGAGAAATTAGCTGCTATGTTTTCCTGAGCACTTTGGAGGATCTGTCACAGATCTTCTTGAAACTTGGACTGCCACACTCTTGCATCTTTTATTTTTGCAGTAAACCCCAGCAGCCTTCATTCTTCTTATTATTATCATTTTTATTTTTGTCTGAAAAGTTCTCTGTTACATAACATGTTGCTTTCTTTACTGACATATAAAATTTTTCTGTAGCATTTTATTTTCTGGTTGGAAAATTATTTTTGTTGGACTCAATAATGCAGGTCATAAAATAAGCATCAAAAAAAAAAAAAGAGTGTGCCTAAGATTTGTGCACAGTACTGTAGAAGTCTGAATTCATGATTGATGGAGAGATCTGAAAGCAGAATTCTGGAGGACTCTGAGATGGCCTAAAGACTCATTTTCTGCAAACTCTGAAGTGAGAACTTAGCCTGTAAAACTCTGGAGAGCACTAAAAGGGGACGTCTGCATTGAGAACTCTCAGCTGAGAAGTCTGGTCTCAAAACTCTGGAAAACTCTGAAACACTAACAGACAACAATTAGATCTCTGAAGTGAGAAATCTCTGAAATGAGAATGAGATACAGTTATAGGCAGTGCTGGTCTGAGAACTTTGGTGGTAGAGCTTGGAATGGAGAACTCTCGAATCTTCTGAAGTAAAATCTGAGAAGAATGTTCTGGAGAACTGAAATGAGAGAACTCAGGTGGTGTTTACATTAGACCGTATCCATCTCGTTTTCGTTGCGGATGCACTGTCCGTTCACATTAAAACGCCGGGAAACGACTCCACAGGCGGAACAACTTGAATCCGCCAGGGCCCACGTATTCAACCCAGTTCGTATCTGATCCGGTGCTGTGTAAACATTGAGATACGAGGAAACGCAGTGCTGAGCTCTAGCTGACGTCGTCATTGGACAATGTCACTGTGACATCCACCTTCCTGATTCGCTGGCGTTGTTCATGCCATGTTGGTCATGTGACGCGACTGCTGAAAAATGGCGCGGACTTCACTTCCTGCTATTGTTTCCGCCTTGTATCACCTTTTTGTTTTTCATTAAAGAGTATAAAAGTATGAATATAATGCTTTGCTTTGTCATTCTTAATGTTGTTCATGGTAAGATGCAAATACTGCCCATTGTGTAGTTATGATTGTCTTTAGGCTTGCCATCCTTCCACTTGCAAGTGGTGAGTGACTTGCGCATGCCCGATATGCACTGGGATCACACACACAGCGGCTCAGTCCCGAATCACTGCTCGTGCGCTTCACTCGCGCGCTCTGTGAGCTGCGCAGGGCCGGAGTGCGCACCCTCCAGAGGGCACTCGCTGTTCAGGGCGGAGTGACTTGGAGCGCAGCCGCTGAGGAGGAAGCGCTGAGCCGCACTGACACATTTTACGTGCCGTCTAATTAGTCATGTGATTAGCGTATCCGTGTATTGGCGTTGCTGTGTGCACGCGAATCGTTTTAAAAACGTTAATCTGATGATCCGCTGATGCGGTCTAATGTAAACACCACCTCAGATGTGAGCACTGGAGTAAGAGCTTCAGAGAACTCCAAAATAAAAGTTTGATAAAGAATAGAAGTTAAAAGCTTTGGAAAGAGAACTCTGAGAACTGAGAATAGAATGAAGCAAAAACAAATAAATATAACACGGCAGAAAATAAATAAACAAATAAATAAATAACAAAATAAATCACAGTAATAATACAACGTCTGAAGCACAAATTTTATACTTATATGGAATAAAATACTTAAAAAAAGGTAACGGTAAATGGACAAAATATGTTGCATATTTTGCCCAAGTTGTTAATGAAAACAACACATTTGTGCATATTATTATTATTATTATTATTATTATTATTATTATGTCTAGTAAAGCCGATGGCGCCCACAGCAGGAATAAAGAATAAAAGCTAGTCACAATAGGAAACTCTTGCATGAATTAGTGTTGGACAATTCATATTTTAATGCTTAATACTAAAATTAATTCTAAAAGTATCGTGGACGGTGGCACAATGGTTAGCGCTGTCGCCTCACAGCAAGAAGGTCCGGGTTCGAGCCCCGTGGCCGGCGAGGGCCTTTCTGTGTGGAGTTTGCATGTTCTCCCCGTGTCCGCATGTGTTTCCTCCGGGTGCTCCGGTTTCCCCCACAGTCCAAAGACATGCAGGTTAGGTTAACTGGTGACTCTAAATTGACTGTAGGTGTGAATGGTTGTCTGTGTATATGTGTCAGCCCTGTGATGACCTGGCGACTTGTCCAGGGTGTACCCCGCCTTTCGCCCGTAGTCAGCTGGGATAGGCTCCAACTTGCCTGTGACCCTGTAGAACAGGATAAAGCGGCTAGAGATAATGAGATGAGTATCATGGACTTACTTTTGGAGAGGTCCAGCATGTTGTTAAAAAAAAAGGTTTCAAAGCTAATGAATGCAACAAGATTAAATTAACAAAAACATTAATCTGATCGCAGATTGTGAGTTCGAATCCCAACAATACCACAGCCATCAGTGCAACAATATCCAATGTCATAACAATAAATCTATTGACAAATTTCTGACAATTTGAATCGATGAGATAAAAAAATTAAAAAATCAATCACAATTATTATCAGGTTGCATAATCTCTTAATATTTCCTTTCTGTAATTGTGTTGTTTAAACAGCAGAGGGCACAATAAATGTACAATAGTGGGAATGTACATGACGTCACCCTGGGCGGAAGTAACACAGCTCCAATGCCCACAAAAACGCAAAAAAATACATGCAAAATGTGAACGCACTGTTGTGTGATTGACTGTACAAATAAAGGTAACAAGAAATCAGAGCTGTCTTTTTACAGACTGTTGAAAGATAAAGAAAAGAGAAGAAAATGGAGGAAATACAAATGTTCATAAAAGTTTAGTAAGAAAATGAATATTTTGTTGCTCATTTTTTCATTTTTAATAAAAGGAATATTTTAGTTAATAGACTATTTAACAGTTATTTCATTAAATGGAGTCGTACATGAGCTGATAGCCAATGAGGTGCATAGCACCGAGCTGGTTATAAGCCATGTACAATGACATTGAGTGGAATAACTGTTTTATTCTATTCACATTCACTGGAGAATTTTTCCACATTCACTTTGAGAAACAGAGCATTTTAATTTTTTTGCAAATTCGATCAATAAAAACTTTAAACAAAACGTCTGACAAAATAATTTCCGCTTAGAATGTAAACAGACTGGTGAAATAACAGTAGCAATTTGTGAAAAATTCCATAATAATAATTCTTGAAAAAACAAAAGATATGTTTTTGCCTTCAGATACTTTTATTCCATATTTTGTTGCTTTTTTTGTATTTTTTTTTTTTGAGTAGTTTTTATTTTGTCCTCAGTTGGTTCAGCAACATGCGCTGCCATTTTGTTTTTCTCTACTCACAGTATATGAGCTGATATCCTAGTAGTAGAGTAGCCAATCAGAGCGTGTGATTGCTCATATCCAGGGAAGGTGGATAGAATAATACAGGGTGTTTCAAAAAATTTGATATTATTTGAGATATAAATATCCCAGAAACTACATAGTCGAGGCAAATGAAACCGAACAGGCTTAATGTTGAACAATATAAGATTTATTCCTCGAAATTTGAATGACAAATTCAAAGGTATTTGGATTCCATGAATGATTTCACAAATTTTAATATGCGCACTGCCTGAGACACAGACACACAGACAGCCTTCCTCTTTGAACTTGTTGTGCTGTGTCCAAATCCCCATTGCAGTTGGTGCATTTTTAGAGAATTCTCTCATAAATGCACGCTGTACAGTCTTGTTCGACTGTGCTCGAGCGTTTCTTTTCCAGTGAATGGCATTTCTATACCTAAAAAGATAAAAACAAAAAACATACAACATACAATTTTGACCTGTTTCCACACATGCTGTTAAAATTTGAGGTCAATTGAACGAGAATTGGCAAAGTTATTAGATTGTGAAATAATATCAAATTTTTTTGAAACACCCTGTATATTTTACTCCAACTTTTACAAATGTGGGTAAAGAATTATTGTTGGGTATTAAGAAAATGAATTTTTTTTTCAACAAATGGAATAATTAAGTTGTTAAGGAACAGGGAAATAAATGTATTTTTACTGAACAGGCTTAAAAAGGATATTTATAAAATATCCTTTTTTTTTTTTTTTTCAAAAAATCTCATGGGAAAATTGAATCATGACCCAAATATCGTGAATTGTATCAAATCGTGAATTGGGTGAATCGTTACATAACTCTATTTCACTGTTTAATCATTAATGTATATTTATATCTCAGTATTACCATTTCAGGGGGCTTCTGGAAACATGCCACATGTCGATGGGAACGATGAATGAGATTACCTGAGGCACAAAACAGTGAAAAACACACACACACACACTATTGTAGATGTATGACTCAGTTTTCACTTAGATGAGCTGCAGATAAACAAACTTCATTGACCTTTATCTTCTGCTTTCGAGTTGTCTTGTGTCCTGCCTCATGTTTTCCTTTTGCTCTCTTAAACCTCATGCCTTTTTTCCTGCATGAAATAGACGGAGGCGTTTTGCATTAGGATGTTTGTTTGTTGTTGTTCAATCCCATTATAGCGTAACCACTCCTTCAGTGGAGCTGAGCAATGGAGTACAAGAACGCTCTCTTTTTCTCCTTCCCTCAATATTTCTTCATATCTTTATGTTTTTTGAACAACTCGAACTCACTATGTTTTCTTCCGCATTTCATCTGCATCATGAGGAACTTTGATAAGTGCTAGTTTTAACTGTTTGGACAGCAGCACAGCAGCCAGCCTCTCTCTCCTTCTCCTTCTCTGACACTGCCTCTTTCCCACAGCATGATACAGATGGTTCTCTGGCATCAGCTATCTGAGAACCTGGCAACGTCTGAGAAGATTAGGGAGAAGGGAATACTCTGGGAAAACAGACTTCCCCAAAATGTTTAAAGGGGAAGAGACATGAGCGCATGTTCGCCTATTTTGAAGACTAATCAAGCTGTTCCATGATTAGCAGCAGGACAAAATGGAAACTATTCAGATCAGTTTTACTGAGTGGATTAACAGAAGAGATGGAAAGAATGGAGGAAAAGAAAAAAAAGAAGACATGAAGCCTGTTTAAACATGATTGAGAACTATTTCAAGTCTTGTAGGATCAATGGAAATGTCCAGATTAATACAATCAATATTCCCAACCATGAATCTGTGGTTAAGTCAATAAAATATGACAATATTTCCCAATTATGTTGCTGAGCAACCACAATTAACAGACTCCATGATCGAGAGATGGATGATTATTAATCAGAGCTATAACTAATAACTGTCAAGTCCAGGACCAGGACTCAAGTCATTGATTATTTTATGACTACAGCATGAAACCAGGTGTTAAGTTTAATTCTTTACTAAAACGTTTTCATTTTAGCCTGCCTCATTTCTGGCCACATCATGATTTCAGTCATTATCAACATCTGTATGGTCATCAAAACAGACATTTTCATATCGTTTGTGCTCGAGCTCTTAAATGCTGACTGAGCTGAGTATAAAGTCTCATGTCACATCTCGTCACACCTCAGCTGCTTTATAAGCATCGTTTCAGTGCCACTGTTGTTTCTTTGGCTTCGGTGTATCAGGGCTGTACAGAATCAGTGATGGATTGACTGACAGCAAGAGATGAAATAGCAGCAAAGCCACTGTAAAAAAAAAAAGAAAAAAGAAAGATTTAGTTTAAAGGGCATGAAATTGAATGTCTTTCAGCCGGGAGATGTGTGCTCCATCTTCTGTTTATCCCTCACTCTCGTTCAGCGTGTTGTGAAATCAGATTTTCCCACCTTTTCTCATCACCGTTAGCAGAGTCAAGAAATTTGAAATGCTGTCATTCAGGATCTGCATTCGTGTAGTGCAGGTTGTGTGAAATGGTGCAGAGATCCAACGGAAAGATTGAGAAAGTTGAACTTTGACATGGTTTACAGAGTGTTCATCCTGTCCGGAATGAACCGAGTTTGAAAACCAACACCGACCACAGTGCTGCTGAATTCTCCAATTTGATTGGATAGAAAGTACTGAATTTATATACAGTTGATATTTTTTAGCATGCTCATCAGTTAAAAAAGATTGTGTGTCTAAACACCAAATATGTATATCGAGGTCATATATCTAGTTTGCAAATCAATGATTAATAAAAAAAATAGTGGAAAAAATATAGATAATAAAAACATCATTCAAAACTAGAAAGGCACTCGATAGAGTACATACTTCCGCCAAGCCACATATGGGAATATCCAGATGTTTACTAATCTGGTATGTGGATCCATATAATTATGCATATGCCTACTGAATATACAGTTTTATACTGATTATATATGAACCAATATATACGTGTATGAACAATGTGTTATTTTTGGATCCGGATCATCATCAAACTTTACAGTTTTCCTTCTAGTATCAACAAAAAGCTTCTCACCAACTTGCAGTGAAATCCAACCAATACTTACCCTCTTACAGTTTTCTGGATCCAGGATCGAGAAGAAGGTACAGCTCACCACCAAAAGTTCACCAGTTCTAAGCTGGGTTCAGACAAATCTACATACCAAACTTCATCAAAATCCTCCACTTTTTGAATTTACCTTGATAAAAAAATTGATCTGGATCCAAAATCTGGATCAATATCAAAATCAAATCACTTGAACCGAGAATAATACTAAAGCTGTCCACCAAATTTCATCCAAATCCATTCACTACTGTTTGAGTTACGTTGGGAAAAGACAAACAAACAAACGGAGGTGAAACTATTGAGGTATTTCACCCACGTGACCAAGTCATGTGATGCTGCCATTTTGGACGGCACGGCTCGAATCAGTTTGAATGCGAGGAAGGCAACAAACGAAAAACATAAAAGAAAAAGGAGCGAGATGCAGAAAACACCTTCACTATCCAGCGACGTAGGGCATTTACAGGGTGAGCAGAGGGAGAGGTATTTGCAAAAATTGAGGTTAGCAGGCTTAGAGAACGACGTTTACCTGCTTCCACCAGGATTGTTCACTGACAGCTAAGGTTTGTTCACATTTTCATTTACTTTCGGTCCTCAGGATAAACAAAATGTTATTAAATGTCATTGAAATAACTTCTTAGTCTGTTGAGACATGGCCCGTTATAAGTTTTTCCTTTACTGTATTTACTAGTTTACTGAGCGCGCTCCGGGGCTGGCTGGCTGGCGCTAGCTAGCTAGCGCGCTCCGGGGCTGGCTGGCTGGCGCTAGCTAGCTAGCGCGCTCCGGGGCTGGCTGGCTGGCACTAGCTAGCTAGCTAGCGCGCTCCGGGGCTGGCTGGCTGGCGCTAGCTAGCTAGCGCGCTCCGGGGCTGGCTGGCCCGTTATAAGTTTATAAGTTATAAGACATGGCCCGTTATAAGTTTTTCCTTTACTGTATTTACTAGTTTACTGAGCGCGCTCCGGGGCTGGCTGGCTGGCTGGCGCTGGCTACCTAGCGCGCTCTGGGGCTGGCTGGCGCTAGCTAGCTAGCACGCTCCGGGGCTGGCTGGCACTAGCTAGCTAGCGTGCTCCGGGGCTGGCTGGCGCTAGTTAGCTAGCGCGCTCCGGGGCTGGCTGGCGCTAGCTAGCTAGCGCGCTCCGGGGCTGGCTGGCGCTAGCTAGCTAGCTAGCTAGCGCCAGCCATCCAGCCAGCCCCGGAGCGCGCTAGCTAGCTAGCTAGCGCCAGCCAGCCAGCCAGCCCCGGAGCGCGCTAGCTAGCGCCAGCCAGCCAGCCCCGGAGTGCGCTAGCTAGCTAGTGCCAGCCAGCCAGCCCCGGAGCGCGCTAGCTAGCTAGCTAGTGCCAGCCAGCCAGCCCCGGAGCGCGCTAGCTAGCTAGCGCCAGCCAGCCAGCCCCGGAGCGCGCTCAGTAAACTAGTAAATACAGTAAAGGAAAAACTTATAACGGGCCATGTCTTATAACTTATAAACTTATAACGGGCCAGCCCCGGAGCGCGCTAGCTAGCTAGCTAGCTAGCGCCAGCCAGCCAGCCCCGGAGCGCGCTAGCTAGCTAGCGCCAGCCAGCCAGCCTGCCAGCCCCGGAGCGCGCTAGCTAGCTAGCGCCAGCCAGCCAGCCCTGGAGCGCGCTAGCTAGCTAGCGCCAGCCAGCCAGCCCCGGAGCACGCTAGCTAGCTAGCGCCAGCCAGCCCCGGAGCGCGCTAGCTAACTAGCGCCAGCCAGCCCCGGAGTATTTACTAGTTTACTGAGCGCGCTCCGGGGCTGGCTGGCTGGCTGGCGCTAGCTAGCTAGCGCGCTCCGGGGCTGGCTGGCTGGCACTAGCTAGCTAGCTAGCGCGCTCCGGGGCTGGCTGGCTGGCTGGCTGGCGCTAGCTAGCTAGCTAGCTAGCTAGCGCGCTCCGGGGCTGGCTGGCTCAGTAAACTAGTAAATACAGTAAAGGAAAAACTTGAGACTGAAAGGTTTTAACAGTCATCCAAATGACTGAACGTAAATGTTGCTACAGTAACATACTAGGTACTATGATGTTGACATTAGCTAGCTTGCCGTTCAAAATGGCGGACACCGGGGCGTCAGGTGACCCTGTGACGTCAGGTGAAAATCCTCAATAACCTCCTCCAACACAGTTAGTGGAGGGAATAAAAACAGGACTAAAAATATATATAAATGACAAAACCTTTAAAAAGGCAGCACATTTAAATATTAAAAAAAGTATAGAATAGAAAATGTTTTACAAAACAGTGGGAATTTTTTTAATAATAATATATAATAGATATTTTTTAAACAAAGAAAAAATCAGCAAAATTAAAACATACACACACATGCACACACATACAGGCAAATTCATTAAAAACAAATAAGATGTATACAACAAAGTCTAAAAATATATAAAATAGCAATATATAGTATTTAAAATGCTATATAAATATGTAAGAGAAAAATATTTTAATAAGATGATGTTTAAGATGTAAAAAAAAAAAAAGGGGGGGCACTTTTTTTTGTAATCCATGGTAATTATCCTGCACTCAGCACACAACCTCTGGTCTCATGGGTGTTTTTTTTATTTTTTATTTCATTTCTTTTATAATTGGCTGGAAGAATAGACAATTTAGTGAAATGGGATTTTTACCTCTTAACGTCCTGAGAATGAACAACTGAAATGGGAAAAAAAAAATGATAATAGAGCTCTTCCAGTTTCCCGCATGGCTTATTTAACCTGAAGAAGAAAAAGGAAAAAATTAGACATAATTAGATATTTTGAACTTTTTTCTTTTCTTTCTGGTTTACTTTCCGGTTCATACAGATGCAACAGCCTCTTTTAAATGCTCGTTAAGGTCATAAACACTCGTGTCGACTGTTTTCCTGCAGTAAATAGAAATCCCTCGACTAACTTCAGCAGGACTCTGACGCTTTACATTTCCTCAGGAAAGGTTTAATTTACAGATTTAATATTTATTTATTTGTGGGAGTTATTCTGTATTTTTTTAGTTGTCATCTTAGCTATTCATGTACAACCCAAAACCAGAAAAGTTGGGACGGTACGGAAAATGAAAATGAAAAAAAGAAAGCAGTGTTCTCTAAATTGACTTTGACTTGTATTTCATTTTAGACAGTATGAACCCAAGATATTTCATGTTTTGTTGGTCATCCTCATATCATTTGTTAATATACATCCATTCCGGCATTTCAGACCTGCAACACATTCCAAAAATGTTGGGACAGGGGCAATTTAAGGCTAGTAATGAGGTAAAACAATTAAATAATGATGTAATTTGAAACAAGTGATGTCAACAGGTGACTGTAATCATGATTTGGTACAAAATGAGGATCCAGGAAAGGCCGAGTCTTTGAGGAGTAAAGATGGGCTGAGGATCTCCAGTTTGTCAACAAATGCATGTGTTAGGACTTGGACTATCTCGGCCTCTAGAGGCCGCTATTATTTTCTGTTGTTGTCATGTTTGTTTTGACTGCTAGAGGCCGCTATTGTTTCTGTGTGTTGTGTTTTGTTTTTCCATGTGCCTTGTGCCCCGCCTAGTCCTCATTATTGCCACCTGTGTTCTATTTTAGTTTGTGTATAAATACTTCCCCAGTTTGGTCCCTACTCACGGAGTCTTTGTGCTGTTATCACCTGACACCTCTGTTCCGTGTTCCTCGCCTATAGCTTTGTGGTTTTTGTACTTTGCTTTCTTTTGGACTTTTTTGGACTTTGTATTTACTATTTTTGGATCTTCTGAGCGTTTGAATTTTTGCCTCTTCTTTTCTGGTTTTTGGCTCTTTGTTTTGATTTTGAACTTTTGGTTTTCTCCCCGGTTATCTTCTGAGTGTTTGGATTATACTTTTGTTTTTGCCTTGGATTGTAAATATTGTAAATAAACTGTTTTTTTGCTCTACTTTCGCCTCACTCCTCTGCACTTGAGTCATTCCCCTGGTGGCCTAGTGGGGGTTTGCTGGATCATTACACCAGCGACCCGGGTTCGATTCCCAGCAAAACCCTAACAGAAAGACTCCGTCATGACCGACTCAGCAGAGGTGTCTTCAATGGTCTACCCGGCTAACCTTCAGGGAATTATGGCTGCTTTAACACGCTTCGGAGCTACCATGGACACTCATGGATGACCACTTGCAAGCCAACATGAGGCCCTGGCACAGCTGACTCCTCTGCTCGCATCTCCTCATCCTGATCTGGCTCCTGCTCCAGTGCCTCCTGCCACGCTGCCTACTTCACCTCGCGAACCCAGCCTTCCTGCACCACAGAGGTATGACGGCAAGCACGGTGAGTGGCGGGAGTTCCTTACCCAGTGCCAACTCACCTGTGAGCTCCAGCCTACCACCTACACTACGGATCGCCGCAAGATTGCCTTTGTGGTAACCTTGTTAGCTGGTAAGGCACGAGCTTGGGCAACAGCCATCTGGCAGAGACAGGGACCTGAGTGCTCTGATTTCAAGCTATTTACGGAGGAGATGCTTTGTGTCTTCGATCAGGCGGACACCAGTAAAGACGCAGCCAGAAAGCTCATGTCCATCCGGCAAGGAGGAAGCGTTGCAGACTACGCCATCTTGTTTCGGATGCTCGCAGCAGTCAGCGGATGGAATGAGACTGCCCTGGTTTCAGCCTTCCACCATGGTTTGTCTGACCCCATCAAAGACGGCCTGGCCTCTATCGGATGCCCAAATTACCTTGAAACTCTGATTTCACATGCCATTCATCTTGACAACAGGCCGCCAAGTCCTGAGCCTCCCCGGCTTCACTGCCTCAACATGGAGCCTGTCTACCTCCTCCAGTGACTGTCCAGAGCCCATGCAATTGGGCCGTACTCGCCTCTCCGCATCCGAGAGGGAGTGCAGAAGGAGGGACAAGTGCTGCATCTACTGTGGCAAGCCTGGCCACTTCCAAGCATCATGTCCCGAGCTCTTGGGAAAAGGACCGCCCCGTCCAGCCAAGGGAGGGTTGTGATGGGGCCTACCCTCTCTCCTGAACTTCCTGGCCAAGGAGTCTACATCCCGGTCTCCATCTCTTGGGGTGAGTCCGTCCACTCTTGTCAGGCCTTGTTAGACTCCGGGGCGACTGGAAACTTTATGGATGTCCACTTCGCCCGCAGAATCAATGTCCCTACTGCTCCTCTTGAAGTCCCACTGTCTGTGTCTGCCCTGGATGGCCAAGCTTTAGGTGATGGAAGAGTCACCCAAGTTACTTCTCCAGTCTTTCTCCAGTCCCAAGGTCACCAAGAAGAAATATCCCTGCACCTGATTCATTCACCAGAGTTCCCAGTGATTCTAGGCCTTCCTTGGCTTACCCGCCACAACCCTCATATAGACTGGGTAACAAGCCAGATTGTGGAATGGGGTCCTGCATGCTATGCCTCTTGTCTGCTCTCTAGCTCTCCTGTGTCTCCTGCCAAGCATCCTGATCTCACAGAGTTATCTCAAGTTCCCACAGAGTACTGGGAACTGAAAGAAGTTTTTAGCAAGAGCAGGGCCGCCGTTCTTCCTCCGCACCGTGCCTACGACTGTGCCATCGACTTGCTCCCTGGGGCTACCCCTCCTCATGGCAGACTGTTTTCCCTCTCTCAGCCAGAACGCAAGGCCATGGAGGAGTACATCAAGGACGCTTTGGCCTCTGGGTTCATTCGACCCTCCACCTCACCCGCTGGTGCCGGCTTCTTCTTTGTTGGCAAGAAGGATGGGGGGCTCCGGCCGTGTATTGATTACAGGGGCCTGAACAAGATCACTGTGTGCAACCGCTATCCCCTTCCGCTGATGTCCACAGCGTTCGATCTGCTCCAAGGCGCCACTGTCTTCACCAAGTTGGACTTACGGAATGCATACCACCTCATCCACATCCGACAGGGAGATGAGTGGAAGACTGCCTTTAACACCCCGTCTGGGCACTACGAGTACCAAGTTATGCCCTTCGGACTCACCAATGCGCCAGCAGTGTTACAGGCCCTTATCAACGACGTCTTGAGGGATATGATCAATCAGTACGTTTTTGTCTACCTCGACGACATCCTAATATTTTCCAAGACCGTGTAGGAGCACCGCCACCATGTCCGCCAGGTTCTCAAGAGGCTGCTACAGAACAATCTGTTTGCCAAAGCCCAGAAATGTGAGTTCCATGTTCCCAAGGTCTCCTTCCTGGGTTTTATTGTACGGACGGGAGAACTCCAAATGGACCCAGCCAAGACCCTGGCCGTCCGGGACTGGCCTACTCCCAAGTCCGTCAAAGAAGTTCAGCGGTTCTTAGGATTCGCTAACTTCTACCGCAAGTTCGTCAGGAACTTCAGTTCCATAGCAGCACCCATATCGAATCTCACCAAAAAGACTGGTGGATCTTATGTCTGGTCTCCTCAGGTGGAAAAGGCGTTTAGGGACCTCAAGCACCACTTCTGCATGGCACCCATCCTGGTCCTCCCAGACACATCGCAACCATTCGTCATCGAGGTGGACGCCTCAGACAGTGGCGTCGGCGCGGTCCTCTCTCAGCGTTCGGAGGGAAAGCTGCACCCCTGCACTTACTTCTCCCACCGCCTGAGCCCTGCGGAGTCCCGGTATGATGTGGGGGATCGGGAACTGCTCGCAGTCAAACTGGCCCTTGAGGAGTGGAGGCACTGGTTGGAGGGAACACAACATCCATTCCTGGTTTGGATGGACCACAAGAACCTGGAATACCTCCAGCAAGCCAAGAGACTGAATCCACGACAGGCTAGGTGGGCCTTGTTCTTTAGCCGATTTAATTTCACCCTATCGTACCGCCCTGGCTCTAAGAACACCAAACCGGACGCGCTCTCCAGGCTATTCTTGCCCAACAACAGGGAGAGTGAAGTTGGGCCTATTATCCCTGTGTCGCGGATTGTGGTCCCTGTCCACTGGGGTGTTGAGGAGGCTGTCCGACAAGCTCAACGCCAGGACCCCAGCCCTGGGACGGGGCCACCAGGCCTCCTGTACATCCCCCGTCAAGCCCGGGCCAAGGTTTTTCAGTGCGGTCATTCATCCCCTCTCACCACCCACCCGGGAGCCTGGAGGACCCTGGACTTCTTGAAAAGACGCTTCTGGTGGCCAAGCATGGAGAAGGAAGTGAGGTCATTTGTCCTGTCCTGTGAGGTGTGCACCAGAACCAAGAACCCACGACAGCGTCCCCAGGGCCTCCTGCATCCTCTGCCTATTCCCCGGTGTCCCTGGTCCCATGTGGCAGTCGACTTCATCATGGGTCTTCCCGACTCACAAGGTAACACTGTCATTTTGGTCATTGTCGACAGATTCTCCAAAGCCTGCCGCTTCATACCACTGTGCAAACTTCCTTCTGCTCTTGAAACAGCCAAAATTATTTTTACCCATGTCTTCCAAGCCTTTGGTCTCCTGCAGGACATCGTCTCAGACCGGGGGCCCCAGTTCTCCTCCCGAGTGTGGCGGGGGTTCAACTCATCGGGGCCACTGCCAGCCTCTCTTCTGGGTCCAACGGCCAGACCGAGAGGCTAAACCAGGACCTGGAAACCACCCTGCGAGGCCTGGCGATGGATAACCTGACATCTTGGAGCACCTGGCTGCCATGGGCAGAGTACGCCCACAACACCCTGCAGTCATCTGCCACCAGGTTGTCACCGTTCCAGTGCCAGTTCGGGTTCCAGCCACCTCTGTTTCCAGAACAGGAGGAGGACGCTGGGGTGCTCTCGGTCAACCAGTACGTGAGACGGTGTCGCAAGACCTGGAACAAGGTCAAGAGGACCCTCATCCAGACTTCCAGGGCCAACCAGACTCAGGCCAACCGCCATAGAAGGCCTGCCCACATTTTCTGCCCTGGGCAGCGGGTTTGGCTGTCCGCCAAGGACCTCCCGCTGCGGGTGGAGAACCGCAAGCTTGCTCCTCGCTACACTGGCCCCTTCAAGGTTGTGCGCAGGGTGAACCCTGTCACCTACCGGCTCCAGTTGCCCCGGACTCTAAGGATCAACCCCACATTCCATGTTTCCCTGTTGCGGCCCGTACTGTCGTCCACGTATGCCCCTGCCCCTAGGAACCCCCCGCCCCCCCGCATCTTCCAGGGTCAGACTGTGTTCACCGTGCGCTGTCTGCTGGACTCCCGCCGGGTCCGTGGCGGGCTTCAATATCTTGTGGACTGGGAGGGCTATGGCCCTGAGGAACGCTGTTGGGTCCCCGCCCAGGACATTTTAGATAAAGAACTTTGCCGGGACTTCCATTTGGCCCATCCTGAGCGTCCTGGGAACGTCAGGAGACGCTCCTTGGGGGGGGAGTCCTGTTAGGACTTGGACTATCTCGGCCTCTAGAGGCCGCTATTATTTTCTGTTGTTGTCATGTTTGTTTTGACTGCTAGAGGCCGCTATTGTTTCTGTGTGTTGTGTTTTGTTTTTCCATGTGCCTTGTGCCCCGCCTAGTCCTCATTATTGCCACCTGTGTTCTATTTTAGTTTGTGTATAAATACTTCCTCAGTTTGGTCCCTAGTCACGGAGTCTTTGTGCTGTTATGTTATCACCTGACACCTCTGTTCCGTGTTCCTCACCTATGTCTTTGTGGTTTTTGTACTTTGCTTTCTTTTGGACTTTTTTGGACTTTGTATTTACTATTTTTGGATCTTCTGAGTGTTTGAATTTTTGCCTCTTCTTTTCTGGTTTTTGGCTCTTTGTTTTGATTTTGAACTATTGGTTTTTTCCCCGGTTATCTTCTGAGCGTTTGGATTATACTTTTGTTTTTGCCTTGGATTGTAAATATTGTAAATAAACTGTTTTTTTACTCTACTTTTGCCTCACTCCTCTGCACTTGAGTCATTCCCTTGGTGGCCTAGTGGGGGTTTGCTGGATCATTACACCAGCGACCCGGGTTCAATTCCCAGCAAAACCCTAACAGCATGATAAAATAATGGAAATGTTTAAAAACAATGCTTCTCAAAGAAAGGTAGGAAGGGATTTGGATAGTTCACCCTCTATAGTCCATAATATCATTCAAGGATTCTGGAGGAATTTTGGTGCATAAAGAGAAAGGGCTCAAGCCTAAGCTGAACACCTGTGATCTCCGATCCCTCAGACGGCACTGCAAAAAGAACCGTCATTCATCTATAGCTGATAGAACCACATGGGCTCGGGATTACTTTGGCAAACCTTTCTCAAGCTCTATAATACACATCCATAAACACCAATTAAAACTTTACTGTGCAAAAAGGAAGTTTGTGTCCAGAAGCCCCGTAGACTTCTCCGGGATCAGAGGCATCTGGGATGGGACAAAATAACACCTGAAACACTTCATCACTTGGTGTCTTCAGTCCATAAACATCTTTTAAGTGTTGTGAGAAGGAACGGCAACATTATAAAGTGGGAAATGCTTGACAGTCCCAACTTTTTTTGAAATGTGTTGCAAAAATCAAAATTGAAATAAGTGAGGTAAAACATCAAATAATGTGCTGTTGTATTGTTTTAAGTGCAATATAGGACAAAGATGATTTACAAATCATTGTTTTCAGTTTTAATTTCAATTTCAACAAAAAGTCCCAACTTTATATGATTTGAGGTTGTTGTGGTGGTGGTGGTTTGTTTTATTTATCTATTTATTTCTTTATTTTCATATTTAACCAGCTAGCTATCATGAGTGATCCTGATACGATTTCTGCTAACTTTCAGCCATGTGCTGTATGTTTATAAACATCACCGCTAGCATGAGGAAGCTCGCTAAATTGATGCAACCTGCAGTATTTTAATAGTCATACAATAATGTTAACATCCTCAGCATGAAACCGACATCATGAGTCACTGTTTGTTTTTCTTGTAAGCACGTGCATTTATAGATATTTTGCTAACACTACCTAACATCCAAGAAGAAATGTAAACCATTGGCTAATTTCTCAACATTCAGAATTGTCACTGCGACTTTAATGTGCGTCAGCTAACGAACAGAGCGAGGATCTGTTGGACCATGCTTTCTTGAAAGATTCTGCATCGGTGCAAGAAACTTTATTAAAAATGTGCTCAGAGCCCTTTTTAACTTTTTATCGAATCATTATTTTTAATTCTTCCAAAAAGTTAAGCTACAGTGGTGCTTAAAAGTTTGTGAACCCTTTAGAATTTTCTATATTTCTCCATAAATAGGACCTAAAACATCATCAGATTTTCACACAAGTCCTAAAAGTAGATAAAGAGAACCCAGTTAAACAAATGAGACAAAAATATTATACTTGGTCATTTATTTATTGAGGAAAATGATCCGATATTACATATCTGTGAGTGGCAAAAGTATGTGAACCTCTAGGATTAACAGTTAATTTGAAGGTGAAATTAGAGTCAGGTGTTTTCAATCAATGGGATGACAATCAGGTGTGAGTGGGCACCCTGTTTTATTTAAAGAACAGGGATCTATCAAAGTCTGATCTTCACAACACATATTTATGGAAGTGTATCATGGCATGAACAAAGGAGATTTCCGAGGACCTCAGAAAAAGCGTTGTTGATGCTCATCAGGTTCGAAAAGGTTACAAAACCATCTCTAAAGAGTTTGGACTCCACCAATCTACAGTCAGACAGATTGTGTACAAATGGAGGAAATTCAAGACCATTGTTACCCTCCCCAGGAGTGGTCGACCAACAAAGATCACTCCAAGAGCAAGGCGTGTAATAGTCGGCGAGGTCACAAAGGACCCCAGGGTAACTTCTAAGCAACTGAAGGCCTCTCTCACATTGACTAATGTTCATGAATCCACCATCAGGAGAACACTGAACAACAATGGTGTGCATGGAAGGGTTGCAAGGAGAAAGCCACTGCTCTCCAAAAAGAATGTTGCTGCTTGTCTGCAGTTTGCTAAAGATCATGTGGACAAGCCAGAAGGCTATTGGAAAAATGTTTTGTGGATGGATGAGACCAAAATAGAACTTTTTGGTTTAAATGAGAAGCGTTATGTTTGGAGAAAGGAAAACACTGCATTCCAGCATAAGAACCCCATCCCATTTGTGAAACATGATGGTGGTAGTAGTATCATGGTTTGGGCCTGTTTTGCTGCATCTGAGCCAGGACAGCTTGCCATCATTGATGGAACAATGAATTCTGAATTATACCAGCGAATTCTAAAGGAAAATGTCAGGACATCTGTCCATGAACTGAATCTCAAGAGAAGGTGGGTCATGCAGCAAGACAACGACCCTAAGCACACAAGTTGTTCTACCAAAGAATGGTTAAAGAAGAATAAAGTTAATGTTTTGGAATGGCCAAGTCAAAGTCCTGACCTTAATCCAATCGAAATGTTGTGGAAGGACTTGAAACGAGCAGTTCATGTGAGGAAACCCACCAACATCCCAGAGTTGAAGCTGTTCTGTACGGAGGAATGGGCTAAAATTCCTCCAAGCTGGTGTACAGGACTGATGAACAGTTACCGGAAATGTTTAGTTGCAGTTATTGCTACACAAGGGGGTCACACCAGATACTGAAAGCAAAGGTTCACATACTTTTGCCACTCACAGATATGTAATATTGGATCATTTTCCTCAATAAATAAATGACCAAGTATAATATTTTTGTCTCATTTGTTTAACTGAGCACCACTGTACACAGCTTCTGGAAATCATGTTGAGATTCATTAACAGTTGCAGCAAGAAGTCAAACCTGCACATTCTTTTTATAAAGCTGACATTTGGGAACATGTTGGGGGGAAAAAAGCTTGCAAAGACCTTTGAAATTTTGCAAGACCTGTTATGCCGTGATTAAATACTTTGGCAACACAGCTGATATGAGGAATCACATCAGGCGTTTCCAGCTGGTGCTAGCATTAGCAAGAAAAACTGTAGAGGCTAATCTTTTGAGATGCAATTTACATTCCTGCCACTCAGCATTGCTTAGCAAAGTCTGGAAAAGCAGCTTGTCTGTGTGGAAAAAGACGGTCAATGTGTGAAAAATAAAAATAATATGGAGTCTGATTGTGCTGTGCCATTTTTAATGCAGCGCATGCGCTAAAGGAATCGATTTGATATCGTTAAGTTTGGGAAATGGTCTTGTGTTTGTCGTTTTAACCTGCAATCTCGGCTCATCCCACAGGTGACCACTCTGGTGAACACCAGTAACAAAGGACCGTCCAGTAAGAAGAAGGGTCGCTCTAAGAAGGCCCACGTCCTGGCCATGTCTGTCGAGCAGGCCACGCAGAACTTCCTGGAAAAGGGCGAGCAGATTGCCAAGGACAGCCAGGACCTGAAGGAAGAGCTGATCACCGCTGTAGAGGAAGTCCGTAAACAAGGTGAGGGCTCTCTTCATGACGTTCTGGGCTTTCGTTCATGTGTGTTTGTGGCTTCAAGACTGAGGACTTGATCAGTGTGAAAATATTCCACTGTCTATTTGGAACTTGACCTGCAAGCTGCTTCTTGCAGCTTAAAAAGTTGTGTGGGTCTGAGTGGGAGGGGTTTATTTGCAGGTGGGAGTGGCCAAGCAATCAGGGCTGAAGCTTGAGAGACAAAGAAAGACCATGTTAGAGCTGGTTAAATTAGATTGCGAGCTAGCTTGTTTATATTTTGGACAACAGACAACCTTTTTGAACAGCTTTACTTTTTAGAAAATACAAACAAAAATAATAACTACATGAATGGGATCAATCAATCAGTCAATCAATAAATCAATCAATTATTTAATCTATCTATCTATCTATCTATCTATCTATCTATCTATCTATCTATCTATCTATCTATCTATCTATCTAAGTTGTTTGTTTGTTTGTTTTTGTTTGTTTACCCCGAGCATTTTCCAGTGTTTCTGGTGGCCTGCGGGTCATATTCATTAATAAAATAAAAAGAAATAAAATAAGGGCGGCACGGTGGTGTAGTGGTTAGCGCTGTCACCTCACAACAAGAAGGGCCGCGTTCGAGCCCCGTGGCCGGCGAGGGCCTTTCTGTGCGGAGTTTGCATGTTCTCCTCGTGTCCGCATGGGTTTCCTCCGGGTGCTCCGGTTTCCCCCACAGTCCAAAGACATGCAGGTTAGGTTAACTGGTGACTCTAAATTGACCGTAGGTGTGAATGTGAGTGTGAATGGTTGTCTGTGTCTATGTGTCAGCCCTGTGATGACCTGGCGACTTGTCCAGGGTGTACCCCGCCTTTCGCCCGTAGTCAGCTGGGATAGGCTCCAGCTTGCCTGCGACCCTGTAGAACAGGATAAAGTGGCTAGAGATAATGAGATGAGATGAAAAATAAAATATTATTTAAATATAAAAATTAAAAAGAAAACAACTTCAACAACAGCTATTATTATTATTATTATTATTATTATTATTATTATTATTTAATTTGGTTCAGTTTAAATCCAAGTTTAGATACAGAAATATTGTTTATTTTATTAAATTATACATAAATATTATATTATTATTTATTACCTGACATTAATATTTATATAAACAGTATATTCATGAAAATGTATCAATTTAATTTTAATGAAAATTATTACAGCATTAAAATAATATTATACAAAATATCATCAATGAATATAACCTTTAAAAATATTATAATGCGTAATTAAAATTATTTGTTTGTTTGTTTTCATTTCCTCTGAATGTGCAGCTTAACGAGCAGCTAGCCTGTTGCTATAGTAACGCTGAATTTCAGGTGTATCTCATTTTAATGACATCACACATCTATTATGACTCACATCTCATCTCATCTCATTATCTCTAGCCGCTTTATCCTTCTACAGGGTCGCAGGCAAGCTGGAGCCTATCCCAGCTGACTACGGGCGAGAGGCGGGGTACACCCTGGACAAGTCGCCAGGTCATCACAGGGCTGACACATAGACACAGACAACCATTCACACTCACATTCACACCTACGGTCAATTTAGAGTCACCAGTTAACCTAACCTGCATGTCTTTGGACTGTGGGGGAAACCGGAGCACCCGGAGGAAACCCACGCGGACACGGGGAGAACATGCAAACTCCGCACAGAAAGGCCCTCGCCGGCCCCGGGGCTCGAACCCAGGACCTTCTTGCTGTGAGGCGACAGCGCTAACCACTACACCACCGTGCCGCCCCATAACTCACATTATCCTTTTATTTACCTCTAGTTTCTTTCTTTTTCCCCCATTTGGTTTTCTTTCACTTTTCCTTTTTATCTTTGTACATTTTCACTATCAGCTTCATCATTTTATCACTTTTTTGGCTTTTTATTTTTCGTCCACGTGGCCATATCTCTGAAACACGGTTCACTCAGATCCTAAACGGCTTTTATTTTCACTCGACCTGTTCACGCCATCGGGTGTACAGTCAACCTCATGCTGGAAAGCCGAATGTCTGACGTTTTTACTTTTTATTAGTTCTTTCTTTCTTTGTCTCTCAGATTTAGTCATCGTTCCAAAAGCACAGAGTGTTTCTTCAGGCCCATAATGTCCCCAACTGCTTATTTCTCCTCCAAAATTTCAATTAAAGCTCATTTACAGTGGAGCAGCAGTATGAAATGACACGTCTCCACCACCAAGCAGCTCGCTCACAACCTACACGTTACATATCCAGCTTTCTTCTCCGATGTTCAGCTGATCTGATATATGCATCGAAGCTTGAATTAAACTCATAATTTGTGATTTGGACCCAGTTATGTGTAATAATAATAATAATAATAATAAGGTTTTTGAAAAGCGAGCTCCGCTTGTGACTGATGAGGAGTAATAATGTGTGGAGTTGATGATTAAATCAGTGTGTAAAGCTCGAGCGTTTGGGAGTATGTTGAGTTGGTGCGTACACTCTCCCAGGCTTCTGTACTAATGCGGATATTCAAGCGGGTTTGAATATTAATGAGGCTGTAAATCTACAGCGTGAACATGAGCAGGAGCTACAGCGTGTCTTTAGAACACATCAGTGACATACAGACAAAATTCTGTCCTTTTCTTCAGCAAAGAAAACCACAAAAGTGTTTCTTTTATCTCTAATACACACATTAAAGCTTTATATTCACTACACAAAGCTGTGGACCCTAAGTCGTCCCCTACGTAAGTCCTGTGGACCCCACGTAAATATGAAAAAATAAAATAAATCAAAAAGGTTAAAAAATAAAATTAAAAAAAGATTTAAAAAATAATAATCTAAAAAAATCTTCAAAGAATAATAATCTCAAAAATAATAAATCTCAAAAAAATGAAAATAGATCCGATAATTTCAGCCTCTGTGTGATAAATAAAATAGATTATAAAAAATCAAAAAGAATTTTTAAAAAAATCAAAAGGATTGCAAAAAAATATTAAAAATCTTTCAAAAATAATTATTTCAAAAATAATCTAAAAAAAATTAAAATAGATCTGATCATTTCAGCCTCTGTGTGATAAATAAAAAAACCCTCAAATATTTTAAAAAATATATATTTCAATGTGCTTTACATAAACGTAGAACAAAATAAAACAATAGACAATACTGATTTTTATTTTTTAATTTAAATGAATTTAAAAAGGCTGAAAACAGAAACAAGCAAGCAAACAAACAAATAAATACAACAGAAAAAAGCAGCCTCGGGGAATTTCTCCAAATGATTCCTCTGCAGTGTTTTTTTTTCTTCCTTTTTTTCTCCGTAATGAACGCTCTGTGCCTTCTTTATCCTGCTCTGTGTGTGTGTGTGTGTGTGTGTGTGTGTGTGTGTGTGTGTGTGTGTGTGTGACTCCTGGCCACTGAGTAATGATGCTGCTTGAAGGTTTTCTTTAATTAAGCTCTGTCTGCATTTTTTCACATAATGTTCAAGGTCAAAGGTCAACACTGTACAAACATCACCACCATCTCTCTCTCTTTCTGTGTGTGTGTGATAGATGTTGATTCAGGACTCAGCTGCCAGCGCTGCTATCTCATCAACTTTGTTTTACTGACTCTAAGGCACACGCACACACACACACACACACGGTTCTCTGTGTCGCTGTATATTAAAAGTGGTGAAATTGTGTGTCGTATTCACGCTGTATGCTTCTGTACAGTCTCTGCCTAACATGCTCCGCCCCCACAAACTTCTGGAATCTGATTGGCTGTCTGCACTTCCATCTGTATGACTTTCATACACAGGTTTTTGCAGTAACTATAGCTGTGTCCAAAATCACTCATTCACTACTCACTATCTAGGGAATTCTATATAGAGGACTATATAGTGAGCTCATTGGTAAAATGAAAAAAGACTTTTGGACACGACTCTGTCCCGCTGGTATTTACGTCATTACTGTTGCACAATTAAAACGTGCCGATCAGTCGGCTGGTGGGTTTTCAAAATAATAAACACGTATGTATTTTTGTGATAAATTCATATTATCCTGAGCGTATTTCCCACATTAATCAATACAAAGTACTTTGTGTCTGCTGCGTCTTTCAGTTCTTTTAAATCAAGGCCGAATACTTTCTTCTTTGCCTTTTATTAAATCAAATTTGAGGCTTTTGATTAATTCCTCGCTCTGCACTCTAACTTTTATTCTTGTATTTTATCTGTCTTATTCTATTTTAGCTTATTTTCTATCCTCTTACTATTTTTAATTGTACTTGAATGTTCGTTTAGAATGTGCTTCTTCCTCCGTCCGTTCACCCCAACACACTACAATATTATTGTCATTTTCACGCCACAACTTATAAATTTGTCTCGTGCCCGTTGTCGTAAGGAAAAACAAACTACTGCTATACTCCATCTAAAACACTTAACGCTCCTTATGAAACGGCTTTTACAGCTTTTCTTTCAAAGCAACTGCAATGCATGATGGTATATATTGCTTGGTTAGTGACCATCGGTTGTACACTACTTTTCACGGTGCACTATGGCATACTATGAGTGCACTATATAGGGTGTAATAATTCTCACTATACATTCGGACAGCACTACAAAATGGTGAACTCACTATATAGTGATTAGTGAGTGATTTCAGACACAGGGCATGAGGTATTATCAAGGTGAGATAAGCTCACTCATCAGTGCCCCTTGTGGTGGAAACTGGCATGACAATGCTAATTTGTTAAATCTTAAAAATAATTAATTGATTGATTATTTCGTTAATTAGTTAGTTAATTAGCTAGCTAGTAAGTTAGTTTATTGATCACATAAAGGGTAAATAAAATAAAAGAAAACATTTAACAGGAAAATTAGTTAATTGCTCTCTGCAAATTAATAAATGTATCTACTTTTCATTCTTTGTTTCTGTGGTGCACATTTTTTAAATAAATAACATGAACATTATCTGGTCACATTTATGCTGGACATCACATTTAATTTTATATCATACAGAAAACAAGCAAACAAACAAACAAACATGTATAAACAACTGTCATATCACATCACATCACATTATCTCTAGCCGCTTTATCCTTCTACAGGGTCGCAGGCAAGCTGGAGCCTATCCCAGCTGACTACGGGCGAAAGGCGGGGTACACCCTGGACAAGTCGCCAGGTCATCACAGGGCTGACACATAGACACAGACAACCATTCACACTCACATTCACACCTACGGTCAATTTAGAGTCACCAGTTAACCTAACCTGCATGTCTTTGGACTGTGGGGGAAACCGGAGCACCCGGAGGAAACCCACGCGGACACGGGGAGAACATGCAAACTCCGCACAGAAAGGCCCTCGCCGGCCCCGGGGCTCGAACCCAGGACCTTCTTGCTGTGAGGCGACAGCGCTAACCACTACACCACCGTGCCGCCCACAACTGTCATATATTTGTATTTATTTTTTAGTTTCTTATCCCATATTATGAGCTGCTGCTCTGATTCATTCAGATCACGAGAGGAAACATGTTTAATTACTAATGAAGTGTTCGATGTAGATGAAGCGAGTGTAAATAATTATGTCCTAAACTTCCAGATTTCACTTTCATCATTTACAGGGCTGTGATCTCGAGCGCTAACAGTGTGGATAATTGTGCCTTTTTGTCTTTGTTATTTGGAAGACAGCTTTTTTTTAACACAATCTTACCTTTCTGCTTATTTTTATATTTGTTTATCAGCTGTATGAAAGTCTTGTCCTCTGATTTTTTTTGCTCATGTCTCTGAACCTTGATGCTGAGTAAACTCATGCGTCATCACTCATTCACCCGCAGAAGGTCACAGAGTGAAAGCTCCGTCCTCATGTCTGCATGTCCCTCTCCTCCCTCTGTCTTCTCCACGGCACATTATCCACACAGATTTCCAGTTGGGCTTCACTCAGCTTTGGCTAATTTCATTCCGCGATCAGAACAAATCTCCACTTCCACAGAGACTCAGAAAAATCCACTGTGTGATCTGTGAATTTCGTTCTGCTTTCTTATTGTGTTGCTGTCTTCCTCTCTCACTGTCTCAGTCTCTTACTCTTTTGCTTTCTCACTCTCTCAATCCCTTCCTGTCTCACTGTTTCATTGTCTTGTGTTTCATTGTCCTGTTGTTTTCCAATCTCACGCCATCATTATCTCAGTCTTTTCTTTTGCTTTTACACAGTATTTCATTGTCTCATTGTCTCACCATCTTATTGTCTCGCTGTCTCATTCTTTCAATTTCTCACTGTCTCATTCTCACTGCCTCATCCTTTCAATGTCTCACTCTTTCAATGTCTCACTGTCTCATTCTTTCACTGTCTCATTGTCTCACTGTCTCATTATTTCAGTGTCTCACTCTTTCACTGTCTCACTGCTTCATTGTCTCACTGTCTCATTCTGTCACTGTCTCGCTCTTTCAATGTCTCATTGTCTCATTCTTTCACTGTCTTACTGTCTCACTGTATCATTCCTTCACTGTTATTGTCTCACTGTCTCTTTCACTGTCTCATTCATTCATTGTTTCACTGTCTCATTGTCTCACTTTCTCATTCTTTCACTGTCTCATTCATTCATTGTTTCACTGTCTCATTATCTCACTTTCTCATTCTTTCACTGTCTCACTGCCTCATTCTTTCACTGTCTCATTCATTGTCTCACTGTCTCATTCTTTAACTGTCTCATTACCTCATTGTCTTATCTCACTATCTCATTCTTTCACTGTCTTATTGTCTCACTGTCTCTTTGTGTCACTATATTATTGTCTCCTTTCTGTCTTATTGTTTCACTGTATTGCTGTGTCTCTGTTCCACTGTCTTTTTTCTTTTCTTCTCTGATATTCCTTCCTTGTTTGAGACAATTTACAAAATTAACACCTCTCTCTCTCAGGTGAGAGTATGCGTGTGGCCTCCTCAGAGTTTGCTGATGATCCATGTTCATCAGTGAAGAGAGGGACGATGGTTCGAGCCGCTCGCGCTCTTCTCTCCGCTGTCACTCGCCTCCTCATCCTTGCTGACATGGCCGACGTCATGAGACTCCTCGCTCACCTCAAAATCGTAAGATCTTTCTTTCTTTCTTTCTTTCTTTCTTTCTTTCTTTCTTTCTTTCTTTCTTTCTTTCTCCCTTTCTAATTTTCTCATCTATATTCCTTTTCTTTTTTTTTACTATTTCATTCTTGGCTTGTCTTTTCTCTTTTCTTCTCTTGTTTGTTTTTCACTTCTCCATTTGTTCTCCTGTCTTTTTTATCCATCTCTTCCCTTTTATCTCTTCTTTTATTTTCTTGTTTTTATTGTAAACTTTTTTACTCTTATTTCCTCTTTACTCCTTTCTCTCTTCTGTTTTCTTGTCACCTCTTTTCTTACTTTTCTTCCCCTCTTTTTACTGTCCATTATTCCTTTCTTCTTTCTCCCTAAATGTTTCTCTTCTCTTTTTTTCCCCTGAGTCGTCTCTTTTCGATTGAACTCCTGCAGATTTATTTAAAACCGTCCGGCTCCCATCTGCTGAAAATCTGTCATGAGTTACAGCCGATTAGTGAAATGGACTTTAAATGTATTTCTGAAAGTCAGGAACTGATTTGCAGAAGAATTAATGTTCACAATTAGAGGAGAGAGAGAGAGAGGGAGAGAGAGAGAGTCACGCTGATGAATCTTAATTATGAAATCAGTTTGCAAAACATTTTCCTAAAGGTGATACATTTATTGAATCTTAATGGAAACTTAATTGTGTGTGTGTGTGTGTGTGTGTGTGTGTGTGTGTGTGTGTGTGAGAGGTGGAGGAGGCTCTCGAGGCAGTGAAAAACGCCACCAACGAGCAGGACCTTGCGAACCGCTTTAAGGAGTTTGGGAAGGAGATGGTGAAGCTGAACTACGTGGCTGCTCGCAGACAGCAGGTGAGAAAAAATAAATCACATGATGTTTATTTCACTTTTCTGTAAGGAGCCTGCAGTGTGAGCGAAGAGACAGAATCAGGAAAAAGGAAAATTATGACAGAGAAGAAATGAGAACAGTATCAAAGGGGGGGATGAGTTAAGAGAAAAATAATTAGGAACAAAACAAAAGAGAAAAAAGGAGAAAAAGAAGAAGAAAAAGAATAAAGGAAGGAGAAAAGAAGAAAGACATGAAAAAGTAAAAGGGAAAAGGGGAGGAGGAGAAAAGGAAAACAAACAAATGGTAAGGAAGCAGGAAAAAAGACAAATTAAAGAGAAAGTAAGCAAAAGAGAAGAATGAAAAGAAAAGAACAGACAAGAGATGGAAAAGATAAAGGAAAAAGCAGGAAATGAAAAAAATAAGAGCACAAAAGAGAAGGGAACAGAACAAATAAAGAAATAAAAAAGGAAAGGAATAAAGGAAAGAGAGAAAAGAAGGAATAAAATTCCAAAAACAAGAAGAGGAAAATGAAAAAAAAAGAAAAGGGATGAGAGGAAAGGGGAAGCAGGGGAATAAGAAAAAAGGGAAAAAGAGAAGGGGAAAAAAGGAAAAATGGAAATGAGGAGAAAAGAAGAAAGAAATAGTCTAAAGAAGAAACAAAAGCAAATAACAGAAAATAAAAGAGAAAGAAAAAGATAAAGGAAACAGGAACAAGAAAAAAAAAAGAAGGAAGTAAGGATAAGTGAAGAATGGAAAGAGGAGAGAAATAGGAAAGAGAAAAGAGAGAAAGTGTTTTACAGAAGACAGGACTGACACTGACACACTGTCTGTTGTGTGCTGTTTCTCCTGTGTGTTGGTTGTTGTTGTGTGTGTGTGTGTGTGTGTTGCTTGTTGTTGTGTGTGTGTGTGTGTGTGTGTGTGTGTGTGTGTGTGTGTGTGGTGCAGGAGCTGAAGGATCCTCAGTGCCGGGACGAGATGGCGGCAGCTCGCGGGGCTCTGAAGAAAAACGCCACCATGCTGTACACGGCGTCTCAGGCCTTCCTGCGGCACCCGGACGTTGCGGCCACTCGTGCAAACCGTGACTACGTCTTCAAACAGGTGCAGGAGGCCATCGGGGGAATCTCCAGCGCCGCCCAGGCCACGTCCCCCACCGAGGAGAAGCACGGACATGCCGGCATCGGAGAGCTCGCCGCCGCCCTCAACGAGTTCGATGTGAGTTCATTTCCCTCAGTGTCCGAGTACAGCGAGCATACTGACGTCAGAGGCTCGCACAACACCTTTCACCTGGGAAGGTTTCTCTCTAAACATTTCCACAGCGTTTTTCTAACATTCTTACACTTTGTGCTCAAACGTCATGTTGCGTTTCCCCACTGCAAAGTTTCCACAAAAACCTTTTTTTATTTTTCACTGTAACTGACTTCACGAAGTGAGAGACGTGACAATACGATCCACATTCTGTTCCATGACGCCACACATCCCTGAGATATTGAACACTGTGATAGTGTCTTTGTTTTTCTAAAAGCTAAATTAAAAAAAAAACTTCTAAGTTAGTAATGTAATATTATAATCAATAATTTACATATTGTTAAAAAAAAACCAAAAACAATAGACAGATTGTCTTCATGCCAACAAGACATTCTCACTTATTACTCGGTTGCCTAGCAACAGCATTGTCAAGCCTTCAACCACTTTAATGTTAAACGTGTTGTCTGTTTGTCTTCCAGAAAACACAAACACGCTAATTGTACAACTTTTAAAACACATCATTATTTTCATACTCAAAATGTTCTTGAAGTAAAACATCGCAAACCTGCGATTTTTTTTTCAGCTTTGTTTATAACATTTTGAATTGTTTCTCGACAATGAAAATCTTCAAATGTCATTTAAAAAAATTACTTCAGGAAAAAAAAATATTGCAATGGAGTGGATCTTCATTTTTAGCTTCCTGTTTACCTAATTAGGTCATGTTATTCCTGTTTAGCTCCGCCTACTTTTCATAATACATTAGCGTTTTAAAGGAGAACTGAAGGCAAATTTTTTATGATCAAAATTCTGTTTATCTCATTTTATTAAATATAGGAATGCATTTTTGATAGCTATTTTGTCACTGCTAAAGCAAGTTATAAGTGTTTGAAATATGCTCTGTAATATATCAGTCCATATGTCAAAGCAATGGCCATAAACGAGATTTGTTGAGACCTGTGCGAGACATCGTAGACCGGAAGTAAAACGTACAGCGGAAATCAAAGTGACCAACATAGAATAGAATAGAATGCCTTTATTGTCACTATACACATGTACAATGAGATTTAAAGCATCTCCAATAACAGTGCAGACAGTGTGTAGAGAAAGAGAGAGAGAGAGAGAGAGGAAGGGGGGAAGAAAAAAAAGAGGGGGGGTAAGGTGCACAGTCTGAGGTGTATGTGTTGTGTTACACATTATGGAGAGAGGTATTGCACATATAAAGTATTGCACAGAGACAGTCACATTATAAATTATTGCACAAGAGAGTCACATTATAAGATAAAATATTACACATTATGAAGTATTGCAAGGTAAGGTAAGGTGCACAGACTTGAGGTGTATGTGCTGTGTGTAAGGTGCACAGTCCTGAGGTGTATGTGTTGCGTTTCACATTATGGAGTGTGGTATTGCACATTATAAAAGTATTGCATAGAGAGTTCACCTTATAAAGTACTGCGCATTATAAATTAGTAAAATAGTAAAATAAATAGACTATAATGTCAGAGCATATCCGAGTTCAGGGCGGTTATGGCTTTTGGAAAGAAGCTGTTTTTTAATCGATTTGTCTTTGTTCTGATGTACCTGTAGCACCTCCCTGAGGGCAACAGGTCAAACAGATCAAAGCCAGGGTGGGAGCTGTCCTTGATAATATTCTTAGCTCTGCTAAGGCAGCAGGAGGTGTAAATGTCCATCAGGGAGGGGAGAGGGCAGCCAATGGTCTTCTGTGCTGCCTTAACTACCCTCTAGAGCCTCTCGCTGTCTACAGCAGTGCAGCTGCCGTACCATACTGTAAGACAGTACGTCAGCAGGCTCTCGATGGATGAGCGGTAGAAGGTCAGCAGCAGGTTGGAGCTTAAGTTATACTTCCTGAGGACTCTCAGGAAGTGTAGCCGCTGCTGAGCCTTCTTAATGACTGCTGTAATGTTTGCTGACCAGGAGATGTCGGCGGAGATGAGGACACCGAGAAACCGGAAGGTGTGGACCCTCTCCACATACACGTTGTTGATGTAGAGAGGGGCTAGGTCGGTGCTGTGCTTCCTGAAGTCAACAATGAGCTCTTTGGTTTTCTTGGTGTTCAGAGCGAGGTTATTTTCTGAACACCAGGCTGCCAACTTCAGGACCTCCTCTCTGTAGGCTGCCTCGTCTCCCTTTGAGATGAGTCCGACCACTGTGGTGTCGTCAGCAAACTTGACGATAAGGTTGTTGTTGTTGTGGGTCGGACTACAGTCGTGGGTGTAGAGACAGTACAGGAGGGGGCTCAGCACACAGCCCTGTGGAGAGCCAGTGCTCAACGTGCGGGTGGAGGAGAAGTGGGGGCCAAGTCTCACAGTCTGGGGCCGGTTAGTAAGAAAGTCCTTTATCCAGGCACATGTGAGAGGGGGGAGGCAGAGAGTGACCAGTTTTCTAATAAGGATGTCCGGGATTATTGTATTAAAAGCTGAACTATAATCCACAAAGAGTATGCGGACGTAGCTCTGCTGCTGCTCCAGGTGATTTAGCGCAGAGTGGAGAGCTACGGCGATGGCGTCCTCTGTGGATCTGTTTGTGTGATATGCGAACTGGTAGGGGTCGAAGTCTGGGGGGAGGTGGTCCTTGATGTGCTGAAGAACTAGTCTCTTGAAGCACTTCATGATTACCAGGGTGAGGGCCACAGGACGGTAATCATTCAGGCTGGTGATGGGAGACTTCTTCGGCACTGGGATTATTGTTGCAGATTTTAGGCAGGGAGGGATGACTGCCTGAGCCAGGGAGAGGTTAAAGATCCTGGTGAAGGTAGGGGCGAGCTGGTGGGCGCACGCTCTGAGCACCTTACCAGGTACACCATCTGGGCCGGCAGCTTTCTTGGGGTTCACTGCCAGGAGCACCCGTCTGACATCGTGCTCCTGTACAGTGAAAGGAGTGATGTAGGAACTGTGTGGTGGTGGGGGCAGGGCAGGAGCAGATGAGTGTTGCTGAGATGTTTCAAAGCAAGCAAAGAAGCGATTTAGCTCCTCTGCTAGCGGCGCACTCCAGTCTCCTGTTGGCACATCACAGTCTCTGAAGTTTGTGATGTCCTGAATGCCCTGCCACACCTCCCGTGTGTTGTTGCTGGACAGGTGGGACTCTATGCGCAGCCTGTGGTCCACCTTGGCTTTATTTATTCCTCTTTTCAGATCAGCTCGAGCAGCTCTGTACAGAGCTCTGTCACCTGACCTGAAGGCAGCATCGCGAGCCCTGAGGAGTGAGCGGACCTGGCTGGTCATCCAGGGTTTCTGGTTTGGGAAGACCCGGATGTTTTTATCCACCGTCACATTCCCGATGCAGAACTTGATATAGTCCAGCACCGTTCCTGTGAATGTCTCCAGCTCCTGGTGTTCAAATAAGTCCCAATCTGTCTGTTTAAAGCAGTCCTGTAGTTTGGAGAGTGCGTTGTCAGGCCAGGTTGTGATAGTCCTTGTGGTGGGCCTGGCTCTGCGTCTGAGGGGGGTGTAGGCTGGGGAGAGCAGGAGGGAAAGATGGTCTGTCTGGCCGAGGTGGGGGAGGGGTATGGCTCTGTACGCATGCTTGATGTTGGAGTAAACATGATCCAGAGTGTTCTCCCCTCTAGTAGAACACTTAACATGTTGGTAAAACTTCAGCAGTACAGTCTTCAAGTTGGCCTTATTAAAGTCTCCTGCGATTATGTGAACACCGTCAGGGTGGGCCCGCTGCTGTTTGTTAATGGTGTTCAGCAGGAGAGAGAGCGCTATATTCACACTGGCATCAGGTGGAATATACACAGCTGTGACAATCACCACAGTTAGCTCTCTCGGTAGAAAAAAAGGCCGGCATCTTACAGACATGTACTCGAGGTCTGGGGAACAGTGTTTATCTATAATTGTTCCGTTGTTACACCAATTATCATGCACGTAAATACAGAGCCCTCCCCCTCTGCTCTTACCAGAGTTCTCATTTCTATCCCAGCGGAGCAGAGTGCGGCCTGCTAGCTGCAAGCTAGCATCAGGTATTTCTGGATGAAGCCAGGTTTCTGTGATAATTAAAACACAGCAGTCCCGAGCATAGCGATTTCCAGCGAGTTGTAATTCCAGATCATCCGTTTTATGCACCAGGGATCTGGCATTGGAGGCTCGGTAGAGGTGGCTTGTGTGGTTGTTTTCTTAGCCTTAGCATAGCACCGGACCTGCAGCCCCGCTTCTGCTTCCTCTCCCTCCTCCGTCTGCGCCGCCTCCTAGACCCGACAACAATCCACGGAGAGCCCAGCGGTCTCGCTATGTCATCTGGGATATTATGCGTGAAGAGAAAGTCACTCGAAACAGATGCCTGATGTTGGTCACTGATGGCTAAAAGTGTCTGGCGGGTGTACTGGATGTTTGCAGAACTGATGTTGCACAAACAAGCAAGAAAGAAATACAAAAACAAACAAAAAAAGGGCACTGAAAAGGGCACTGAAAAAGAGCACCGAAAAAGAGCACTGAAAAACATCTGCCAACGTTGTCAAAAGACGCGTGCGCCCTCTTTCGAATGCTGATGTAATCAAGCCGGAAGTTTTGCTTGTTTTGATAGCAATCAGGAAAGTTTGAAAAAAGTAGGCAGTAATCGTCATTTAAACTCGTTTTTGTGCAATATTTCGTTTGGAAAACGGTTTTCAAAATGGCGGCACTGACACCTGGCTGACACTTCACGTTTCAAAGTCTCGTGAAGATCGCGTGGATAAGCGAGGCCTGCCATGGACCATCTCATCTCATCTCATTATCTCTAGCCGCTTTATCCTGTTCTACAGGGTCGCAGGCAAGCTGGAGCCTATCCCAGCTGACTACAGGCGAAAGGCGGGGTACACCCTGGACAAGTCGCCAGGTCATCACAGGGCTGACACATAGACACAGACAACCATTCACACTCACATTCACACCTACGGTCAATTTAGAGTCACCAGTTAACCTAACCTGCATGTCTTTGGGGGAAACCGGAGCACCCGGAGGAAACCACACGGACACGGGGAGAACATGCAAACTCCGCACAGAAAGGCTCTCGCCGGCCACGGGGCTCGAACCCGGACCTTCTTGCTGTGAGGCGACAGCGTTAACCACTACACCACCGTGCCACCCCTTGCCATGGACCAAACGAACTAAATTCAACATGGCTAAAAACCGTATAGGCCGATAAGTATAATATTTAATTGCAATTAGTTGCCAGTACGAGTCCCGATATAAGGTTACTAAAACCGGAAACGCAATTGAATAACACGTTAATTAAGAAATAAAGCAAGTTTAAAAATGACTTCAGTTCTCCTTTAATAGTAACACGGTAACGTTTTCTTAATGTAAGGAGAAGTGTGTTTGTGTAACGTTTTATGGAAGGAGTCTCCAGTGTCAGCACTCTGTAACAGTCAGAGGTGAAGCTGGAACTTTACGTTTACGCTTTGTGGAGTCTCAGGTGACATGACAAGCTGCGTAAGTGAGAACAGAAAGTAATTTGTTTCTCAGACGCTGTACAACTATAACTAGATAAAAAGTATGACATTGTTCTGTCATAAATAAAGCATGCATGTAAATGTTGTCATGGTAACAGTAACTATTCTTTGTGTTGATTATTTTCCTGTTGATGTTTTAGCGTTTTATGACAGGAATATGTCAGCAACTGCACTTTTTTTTTTTTTTAATTTATTAATCCTTTGATGCAAAACATGGATCAAAAGTGACCCGGTTGAGTTTTATCTTCTATATCTTTGCAATAAATTAATTCCATCATTCAGTATTCAAGGTATTCCTCAAGTAACTTGTTTTTGATCATCATACATCCTTATTTTACTTTTTCCTTTCTTACTTTTTGAATAAAAACCCTTTTTGTATCACTACCCTTCTAATGCACAACATGGGTCAAAAACGACCTGCATTCATTTTCCAGGTTATTTCATGTATGGCTGAGTGTTTCTATGATATACTTTTGAAATAAATTCATTTTGTCGTTTACGTTTCCAAATATGCAGTAAATATCTTGTTTTTGTTTAGTACAAATCATTTTTATTTTCCTTTCTTAAGTTATGAACAAGCACAGCTTTTGTAATTCTACATCAAGTTTACACACATGGGTCAGAAACGACCCACATGCATTTACTCCAGCGTTTGGTGGGAACTGTGAATTGTGCTTGTGTCAGACATTTCACAGCTCAGCACAGCGCCCTTTGCCCATCTAATACATGGAAGTAATGTTTTTCAATTGTTCTAACATCACCTTAGAAAAAAATTGATTATGTTTAGGTTACCTTGAGAGTGAGTAGATTACTTGTCAGAAAGTTACAAGTAATTACTATTAGCTACCGAGCTGTTGACATATTCTACTTTAGTTAGCTAATTTTATTGTAGTTGGCTTAGCTATCTACATAGTTAATAAATAAATAACTGGCCCTATTCACTGCTAAAGTAATTACTTGAAACAAATTATTATTATAGTATTAAGCCATTTAATTTTAAATCACACTTGGATGACCCATGTGTAGTAATATAAAAAGTATTTTTGTTCATAAAGTAGGAAAGGAAAAAAATAAATTAATGATTTGTGGTAATTAAAAACAAGATATTTAAAGAATACTTGGAATATTCAATCATAAAATAAATTGATTTCAAAAGATAGAGCAAAGAAAAACTCAGTCAGCATGAAATAACCTGGAAAATGAATGCGGGTCATTTTTGACCCATGTTGTGCATTAGAAGGGGTGTGCATATGTTTTGCATCAAAGGGTTAAAAACTAACACGTTATATTTTTATCCATTTATAGTTACCTTTCACGTTGTGGAAGTGTTTTATTCCTTACATACAGTCCAGTAGCTCCGCCTGCAACTGAAATCAGATGATTTTTACGATAAAGACACCGCTGTTCAAGATTCAGTGTGAGGTTTGTCCTGATCATGCTCCGTGTCCTAGCAAATAAAACTCTGTATCGGGATCAGAGCCTCCACATGCTCCTTCGTTGTTCAACACCATCATTACACGTTGTTCATATGGTACGTGTGAAGATACCTGACCTTCCTCCTGACCGGACCGCGCCTCCCTTCTCACTCTCCTCCTCAGCACTAATGAGGACCTTGTGACCTCCCATCAGCTGAGAGGACAGAGACGGGGTGTGTGTGTGTGTGTGTGTGTGTGTGTGTGTGTGTGTGAGAGACACTGTGTGGTGACGCTGCCATCTTGTGGCCATAATGGAACTCCAGTGTAGATTTCAAAACCTTTCAAAAAAGCAGGTTGTGAGAGAGAGTTCTGTTGTCGGCCACAATGTGTTTCCTAGAAATCTCTGACAGTGTTTTTGCAGAATTTTTAATCTTTTCCTTCAGAGTTGTTACAAAACACCGAAACACTACCTCCACGATCTCCATGACTTGTTTTTTTTTGTTGTTGTTGTTTCTCTGGCCCACTTCGTGGTGTGTGACATAAAGCTGATGTTTCTGAGCTCGGCAGAACTGTTGGAAGTTCAGTTTGCGGTTGATCCTGAGTTTAATAATCATTTACATGTTGATATTCCATGATTACTCGTCTTCACACCTTCCAGTCATTACCGAGCTTGCGCTAATGATCACTAGTTTGCGTTAATTATCTACTGTATGATTTCCCGTTCCTGATTCTTTCTTATGACTCAGTAATTCCAGAAGAATTCATCCAACACATTCACTGGAGCGGAATATCGAACATGTGATAGTCAGAAGTGATGACATCATGAACCACAACAGCCAATCACATCCCAGTATGCAAATCCAGGGCACACAGCATGAGTTCGATTCATAGCTGTGTACAATTTTCATATTCATATAATATTGATAAAGAAAAAATTGATTTCTTAAGGTTTCTCTAATTTGTTTATTGTTCTATCGAGTTACAAAAATGGCGGCACGGTGGTGTAGTGGTCAGCACTGTCACCTCACACCAAGAAGGTCCTGGGTTCGAGCCCAGCGGCCAACGAGGGCCTTTCTGTGCGGAGTTTGCATGTTCTCCCCGTGCCCGCGTGGGTTTCCTCCGGGTGCTCCGGTTTCCCCCACAGTCCAAAGACATGCAGGTTAGGTTAACTGGTGACTCTAAATTGACCGTATGTGCGAATGTGAATGGTTGTTTGTCTCTATGTATCAGCCCTGCGATGACCTGGTGACTTGTCCAGGGTGTACCCCGCCTTTCGCCCGTAGTCAGCTGGGATAGGCTCCAGCTTGCCTGCGACCCTGCACAGGATAAGCGGCTACAGATAATGGATGGATGGAGTTACAAAAGCAGTTTATTTTCAGTTTTCGGAAAAAAAAAGTATGAGATAAATAAAGGGTGATGAGAGTTATTATTTAATTGTCCACAAATAGTTGAAAATGCTGTGTGATACAAATAATAAAATTTTCAGTATTTATAGATATCACTTTTATTTATTTACAGTCAGACTCAAAAGGAAACAAATATTTTAAAACGCTCTGTGATATTAATTAAATAATTACATTTTCAGTTTTTATTTATTTATTTATGTTTGTTTATCTATAGACTATTGGAAACAAATAGTTAAAAAAAGTTCTGTGATATCAATTACATATCTATCTATCTATCTATCTATCTATCTATCTATCTATCTATCTATCTATCTATCTATCACACCACTCTGGTGTCAATCATCCTCTACTTCTGAGGAAATGTGTGCGCAGAGTCTGTTCATCTTGAATTTCTTTCTTTCTTTCTTTCTTTCTTTCTTTCTTTCTTTCTTTCTTTTCTGATCTTTCTGCTAATTGATCATTTGGATGGTGAGTCTGTATGACTTATAGCAAAGGTCAAAGTTACAGTTAGAATTAGGTTTTTATTACAATATCTTTCATATAAAAATAAAAGAAATCCGAACTCTTTGCTGTATTTGTTCAGCGATCTGACTGTTGAACGCGACATCGTTACATTTAAGGGCCGATCATGTCTCACTGTGTAAAGCTAGTTAAAGTGATGGAGATATTCAATTAGCGTCTCCATCCATCATCAGCTATAACATTAAACCCACTGACAGGTGACGTGAGTAACACTGATTATCTCAGTACAGTGGCACCTCTAAAGGGGTGGGATATATTCAGCAGTAGGTGAACAGTCAGTTCTTGAAGTTGATGTGTTGGAAGCAGGAAAAATGGGCAAGTGTAAGGATCTGAGAGACTTGGACAAGGGCCAGATTGTGATGGTGAGATGACTGGGTCTGAGCTTCTCCAAAACAGCAGGTCTTGTGGGGTGTTCCTGGTATACAGTGGTTACTATCTAAGAAAAGTGGTCTGAGGAAGGACAACCGGTGAACCAGTGACTGGGTCATGGCCAGCCGAGGCTCACTGATGTGTGTGTGAAGCGATGGCTCGAGTGTCTGGTCTGATCCCACAGAAGAGCTCCTGTAGCCTCCAAATTCCCCCAGATCTCAATCTGATCAAACATCTGTGTGATGTCTGGGATAAACAAGTCTGATCCATGGAGGCTCCACATCACAGCTTCCAGGACTTAAAGGCTCTGCTGATAACATCTTGGTGCCAGATACCACAGCATGTCTTTCTTTGTTTTCCTTCATCTTTCCCTCATTTCTTTTCAAAAATCTTCCATCTTTTTGTTTAACCCCTGGATATGCTGTATGTTTGTGTGTGGCTCAGTCCAGCATTACCCTGGCGTGTGTGTGTGTGCGCGTGCGGGCATGTGTCAGTGCTGGCCAGTCCATGAGTGGCGTGGCTGTAGTACCAGCAGTCAGCAGCAGGGGGCAGTGTTGCACTGTAGTAGTTTCTCATTGGCGCTGTTTCTCCTCTTTCCTGCTTCACCGTGTACATCACCATAGCAACTGCGCAGTTAATCTCCCACGCCGACACACACACACACACACACACACACACACGTGTTTGTGCTCTGATTTTCACTCAGAACTGTCATGTACTGCACTATAGGGACCAAAGGAGACCAACAGGACCGTATCTCTCTCTCTCTCTCTCTCTCTCTCTCTCTCTCTGTAAGATGAATACTGTTATTACTCCTCTTTCTGATTCTTGTTCTCTTTCTTTTCATTTGTTTTCTTTATTACAAAACTTTTCCCTTGAATTAATTCAGCATAAATGTTAATTCTGCAATAGTAGTGTTCATTTCCTTCCTTCCTTCCTTCCTTCCTTCCATTTTCCCTTCCTTCCTTTGTTCATTCCTTCCTTCACTCCATTTTTCCCCTTCCTTCCTTCATTCCTTCCTTCATTCATTCATTCACTCCTTCCTTCATTTTTCTCCTTCCTTCCTTCCTTCCTTCCTTCCTTCCTTCCTTCCTTCCTTCCTTCACTCCATTTTCCCTTCCTTCCTTCCTTCATTCATTCCTTCCTTCATTCATTCATTCATTCACTCCTTCCTTCATTTTTCTCCTTCCTTCCTTCCTTCCTTCCTTCCTTCCTTCCTTCCTTCCTTCACTCCATTTTCCCTTCCTTCCTTCCTTCCTTCCTTCCTTCCTTCCTTCCTTCCTTCCTTCACTCCTTCATGTCTTTCTTCATTCCTTCCTTTATTTCTCCATTCCTTCCTTCCTTCCTTCCTTCCTTCCTTCCTTCCTTCCTTCACTCCTTCCTTCGCTAGTGCAGCTCTTTCATTAATGTCTGAGGCATAATGTTGCTTCCTTCCTTCCTCCCTCTTACCTTCACCTGTCTCCCTGTTTCACATTTGCTTCACACACGTGCACACTTTTCACACTTTTCTACATTTGCAGAATTTGTATTTCCTCCTCATCCATTTGTCCTTTTGTACTCCTGAGTCTTTGTAGATTGGTGTGTGTGTGTGTGGGTGTCCGTCCGTCCACTGTCAGTGTCATGGCCTTGCTTCACATGACCATAATTGGATTTCAAAAATCCCAACTCCTACACAGAAGCTGTGCATGTCATTTCTAACTGTCTCATCTCACATCACTGTCACAGTCAGAGTTATGTCACTTCCTGTGACAAAATCACTGCAGGGAACAGAAAACATCACTGAACCCCTGCTAGGAAACGAATCTGCAGAATAAAAGCATCTGTCAAATTAGCATTAGTACCTGCGACGTTGCTGATGGGGTGCGACTGCTGAGACTGGAGACTGCTGCCACAGGAAATGCTCTGCAGCAAAAAAAACAATGAAAATGGGAAGAAAAAAACACGCTAAATCACCAATCACGGAAATCTGAACATACAATTATCAAAAAAGGGGGAAAAAACATCTAGTCTACTAAACATCCCAGGAATATCTCTATCACTTCGACACCATCACAGTTTGTATTTCAAATACCAGGATCTATACATAGACATGGATATGCAAATTAAAATTATAATATTCAAATGTCACTGTAATATTACAAATCAGAGTAGTTTCTACAGTTATTGGCACCACGTCATAACACACCACGTTTCTTTCTTAACATTGGAAATGCAAAACAAACAAACAAAAAATGTTTAAAACATACACAGAAGATGCATTCCACATTCGATGTAACTATAAACGGATAAAAATGACAGTGTTTTCCCCAGAAAAAAATTAAAGCCCTAAATTCTGGCATGATAAAACACAGACAATTGAGCGCCAACAGCGCAAAGTGAAACTAGGGGGGTCCGGGGGCATGCCCCCCCGGAAAATTTTTTGAAAATAGATGCTCTCAGGTGCATTTTCAGGGTCTCAGAGGTTTTAGAGCCATGATTATAGGATAGATTTTAACAGTGCTTCAATGATTTCTGACCTAAATAGTATTAATGTATACACATTTGAAATTTCACCTTAAAGTTCAACATGTAAGTTAAACTGTTTTGTTATAGATTACTGAGGTATACGATAGATTTGAAAATCTACAGGGATCCCTTGCACTTAATTATCTATGATCAAGTAGTGTTGTAACAAAAATGTGCATGAAAATATGAACAGTGGTTTTGCTCCATCTTATGCAATCCAATGAAGAGAATCGATCATCATGACCTCCTGTTGATCACAAAGGGATCTGAACCTAAGAACTGCCACCTTAAAATAAGTTGCTGTATTACTATAACTGTAATGATTTAGAATGTTTCTGATGCAACTACTGTAATATATGTAGAACTAAGATGCACTGAAAAGAAAAGTAAGGCAACTGCATATTATAAAGTTTAAATTTTGGCACTTTATTAAATGGACTAGATTAAGATTAAAACATATTTAAACGAAAAGAAAACGTAATTCATACATTTAAGTTTGCAGAAAGATTATGTATTTATAAAAACATTCATGAAGAGAATTTGTTAATACCGGTAAGTGTCAAATGTAGCATAATTTGGAATAATAATGATAAGCATATTTGGCAGTGAGAATCGATCATCATGACCTCCTGTGGATCACAAAGGGATCTGAACCTAAGAACTGCCACCTTAAAATAAGTTGCTGTATTACTATAACTGTCACTGTGAGCCTTTAACAAAAGAATAATCCGGAGCCGCCTTTTATTAAATGGATCCCAGGGACATCACACTGCCAAAAATGCTTATGATTATTATTTGAAATGATGCTATATTTGACACATTTGGACAGCTTCACTTCGTGAGAGTGTTTATAAGTACATAATCTTTCTGCAAACCCAAACTAATGAATTAAGTTTTCTACTCCTTTAAAGCAGATTAATTCTCCTTGGCTTTTGCTCGGCCCAATGTTGGGCAACCCTCTCATAGTCCATCTCGCTGTCATCCATGCTGATGTGGATTAATTTGTCCAGCGAGTCTTCTCCTAGCTTATTAAAATCAGTCGGCTTTGTCCGTCTGGTGGGGGACAACATCGGCAGCCAATGAGATCGCTTATAATGAATCGGCAACTTCCGGGATGTCTGACGTATCTTTCGATATTTTTATTGGACGGTTTGAACACCTGATCTTGACGTAGCCAACAGATTACAGTTTGCTTACATCATACCACGCGGACATATTACTTTGACAGAATCAACACAAACATTGGAAAAAAAGAGCGCTTGTTTAACACAAATATCAATCAGTATGTAAATGGATCTGTTATTTGCTCTCCTATGTATCTAGTTACTTGTCAGTAGGAAATTTTAACGTATCGGTATAAATCTAAGTGTATCGGATTTTAACTAAAGCGACTAAGCGTATCAGCAGGCAGAGCAAGCGTATCGGGCCCGATACGCTAAAACGCTTTGGGGAAAACCATGAATTAGGATGTGTATTTCTTTAACAATACAAAATGTTATCGTTGGCAGGTTGCTATGGTGTTAGAGGAGTACAAGCCTTTGTGTCACGCTATAATATGCAGGAGAATAATAACATTTCAGGGTGTCCATGAACCAACAGCAGAAGTTGGTTGTTGATTATCTTCCTACAACAGCACAACATGCAGTGTTTTATCCTGTACAGAAATGGTATGTTGTCTGGAAGGATTGTATTTTCTAAGAGCATATTTCTGTATACCGTGAGTTGGCCTAGTGGTTAGTGTGTCCACCTCTCGATCGGGAGATTGTGAGTTCTAGTCATGATCGGGTTGTACCAAAGACCATCGTAAAAATGGTACCTACTACATCTGGCAAGGCATGCTGCAATACAGGTGCAAGCGAGGAGTCAAACTCTCGCGGTTACCAGAGGACTAGCCCCCCACTGTAACCCTAGCTATATAATAGGTGAGAGGCTGAGGGAAACAGAGATCGGCGCTGCCACATGACATGGGAAGGGACTTTAACTGATATTTCTTTATACGTTACAGGGAAGGTTGCATATGGTTTTGCGCACACACACACACACACACACACACCTCACTCCCAGGTCTGAGAGGAACAAGAGAGGCTAATATATGGAGATGTATTCCTTCCAGTTGAATAAGGTTGTGGGTAATTGCTGTGTCAATCTGTGCTCTCCAATCTGCTCCGTCTCCTGAGTCCATACATGCTGTCTCTCTCTCTCTCTCTCTCTCTCTCTCTCTCTCTCTCTATCCCTTCTTTCACTTCAGACCTCTGTGTCTGTTCCAGAATGAAATGAGTAATGATGACTTGGCAGCGGAGTCTGTGTGTGTGTGGGGGGGCAATTGGGTACCACAGTACTGCCACAACGCAGAGCTTTTCACATAACATGCAGCAGATGCTCATTTGTTCGCTTAGTTCTGAGCACGAACGCTGTATACAGGTGCAGTGTACGCAAACATACACTTATATACACACGTACACACTCGCACACAAAGCCTCCTTTCTCATTACCGCAGAATTGTGCTGGAAAACAGGACTCAGTGAGAGCACGTCTCTGAAACACTCTGTTTATTTCCTCCGTCTCCGTCTTTTTCCAGTCCCTTAAATCCATCCTGGATTGAGGAGGCGCAGTTGTAAAGGAAAAAAAAAACCTCCTGGTTTCAACCACGCCCACTTGAAGTTTAACTCCAAATATTTGCAACTCACAGCTGTTTATTTTTTGTGGAACCATGCTGTGAATAATGTAATGCCACCAAGTGATCCCAAATGACTCGTGTCCTGTTGAAGTTTCAGTTCCTTTGGACTGGGATCACCAAAATGAAATTGTGTGAGCGGAAGGATTTTTACAAAGTAAACATTATTCATTCATTCATTCATTCATTCATTCATTCATCCTTAGTCCCTGCCTGATCAGGGTTGCAGTGCTTTAAATAAACTACTAGCTTGTTCATATTTTGGGGAAATAGAGCCAACTATTGTAGACAGGTACAAACAAAAATAATAGCTGTATGAACAATATACAAAAAAGGTCCCGCCCACCCATATCCATATTTAAGGCCAAGTGTGAACTGGAGTGATGTAGCTGAGGATGACGAACTGTCAGAGCAAGAACATGCTAACACTGCTGACATTTCTACATTTACATTAATTCAAACTGAATACTAGGTTTCGGCCACGCCCATTTTAAATTCAAATACAGATACGAATATTTGGAGTACTAAACATATCGTGACAGGGGAGCTTTCAATTTGTATGTATGTGACACAGGACCCTGAATTCACCGACAACAGTGACATTTAAAATGCAATTTTTTTTTCAATTCTATGCAATAAAGTAACAAATCTAAACATTTTCTCAAATGATTCTTCAGACCAATCCTACAGCGCATATTGAGGTGTATATCTCTCCTTCGATCTCCTTTAGGAAGCAAGGAACGTTCAAGGAACCCACCTAATTTTTTGCTCAACTTGTGCTAGCTAGCTATTTTGCCGATAGTCATAACTAGACTATAATTATTGCTGTGTCGCATTTGCTAAGAATGTCCATCCATCCATCCATCCATCCATTATCTGTAGCCGCTTATTCTGTGCAGGATTGCGGTCAAGCTGGAGCCTGTCCCAGCTGACTATGGGCGAAAGGCGGGGTACATCCTGGACAAGTCGCCAGGTCATCACAGGGCTGACACATAGACACAGACAACCATTCACACTCAAATTCACACCTATGGTCAATTTAGAGTCACCAGTTAACCTAACCTGCATGTCTTTGGACTGTGGGGGAAACCGGAGCACCCGGAGGAAACCCACGCGGACACGGGGAGAACATGCAAACTCCGCACAGAAAGGCCCCTGTCAGCTACTGGGCTTGAACCCAGAACCTTCTTGCTGTAAAGCGATAGTGCTAACCACTACACCACCATGCCACCTAGCTAAGACTAGTTCGGACAATAAGTGACCTCTGTCGTCTGTGACATATGAAACTATGGGACTTCTTCTACATTTTATAAACACAATTATAAATCAGAGCAATGGTTTGGTTTAACCGCTGTGTTTGTAACCTTTCATTTCAGCATGCCTGTCAAGTTCGGCCAGAATAAAGAGCTCAAAGCTGAGTGCGTTAGTGCTAACTAAGCATCCTGCCAGTGTGCATGGAGCCTTCTCGAGAAAAGGAGAAAGTAGTTGCCAAATGTAACTCCATAAGAAAAAGAAAAGCTTGTCTCTGAGTTACAGAGTTGTTTTGAGTTAGCCTATTGCTCAGGGATGTGTGTACAGGCGCATGGCTCCCTTGGATACGAGAAAAATACAGGAAGAGAGATTAGCAGCCCGTTCTTATCTCCTTCAGCCTGAGCTTCTGTTTTAGCAAAGTTTGTTTTTGTGCACACTAATACGCTGTATCATACTCGCTGCAGTCATGGCACAAAGCCTGCAGTCTTCAGCCTCATCTCTTGACAGGGCTTTTACTGTCTCTGTTTATGCAGAAATAAGCACAAAGTAAAAGCCTTATTCAGTGTCACAGAGGTGTATTATTGGCCAAATCTGTTGGCCATCAAAAGTCAGTCATTAGGTCCAAGATGTTGGCAGACTTTGTGCAAAAAGCTTCACGAACTGTTGTGAGTAACGACATCTATTTTGCTGCTGAATTATTTACATTAAAGGTAAGAGATCTTGCTCACTTACATTTATTTTCTGGCCATGAATCTGCACTGACAGAAACGGGTCCAGGAGAAGTCTATTTCTGTCCCCCAAGGTACAATTTACACTAACGTACACTAATGTAACCTCTAGGGCTCATTATTGGGCCTCAAGGTAACTATTTGAACTTTTTTTTAGGGCCAAAAAGGTACATATATGTTCCCAAGCTGGATACAAAGGGTACAAATAAGTACCTTAGTGGGTACTGCCCCAATGGCAAGCCGTTGTACCGCTAAAGGACAATAATGTACCAGTTAACCAATTACTCAAGTAAGTAATGAATTAAAGTGTAGAATAATTGCTTAAAATGTCAATTGCCTGAATCTAAGTGAATCCAATGAATTTAATTATTTATTGTATCATTTATTTGCTTCATCGTGAGCTGACCTAGTGGTTAGTGTGTCCGCCTCTCGACCGGGAGATTGCGAGTTCTACTTGCAGTTGGATCATACCAAAGACCATCATAAAAATGGTACCTACGGCCATCTGGCAAGGCACACTGCAATACAGATGTGAGTAAGGAGTCAAACTCTTGTGGTTACCAGAGGAACACCCCCCCCCCCGACTGTAACCCTAGCTATATAATAGGCAAGAGGCTGAGGGCTATAGAAACGGAGATCAGCACCACCCAATTCGCCTCAAAAGATTGGTTAATACTGGGACAAGAGACTGCCTGGGAAGACCAGGTCCTGGCGTGGGAGAGACTTTATTTGTTTCATGATCGTTGGTACACAGTGCACCGTAAAATAATTAAATCTGTCCGTCACCTGTCAAAATTAGTGGGTAGGATCTAGCATCTGATCTACTCAAATCCATTGTTTATGCCTGTAGAATGAACAGGTTACTATGGTGACCTGATTAGAGTTTCTTTACACCAGAGATGTTATAAGGGACGAGACAAAACCATAGAAAGAATCCCGAATAGAAATCTATGGGGAAAGTTTGGCATGCCAAAGATGGTGGCTGTGTACACATATCTCCCCCCCCCCACACACACACACAAAACAGCCAATCATCTGCTTTATAACAGTCGAATTCAAGAAACATATTAACCTCATTGTGTTGTTTCACTGACACAAGCACACAATTTGGAAGGCACTGTTGCTGTGAGGTAAAAGGTTAGTCGCTGATACCTTGGCAATGAGTTCATGAACAAGTTTTTCATAATCTCTGATGCATTCAGCAGCAGTAATTGTTGAACGAGCTTTCGGAAATACGATTGACGTTCTGTCCCCACATTTGTGTGTGGTTTGGACATTGCAACAGCTGGATTGATTTGTCACGGCTTTCAGTACAGTGTAACCAGTCAGATGCTAGATCCCGCCCACTAACTTTGATGGGTGACTCGGGCAGATTTAATTATTTCATGCAGCAGGAATTATAAAATAAATCAATGACATGATCACAAATTAAATCATTACAAGCAAATGGAAATAGACAGTAACATTCAGTTTTATTAAAATTAAAATATAATTTCATTTAAAAAAAAAGATATCTATTGGTAAGACTGTTGGAAAGAGAGTCTGTATATTTGTGTTTGGAAATCTTGTCTAATCTAATTTGTGTTCCTAAAATGTTTTGGCTGAATAAAGTAAAGAAAAAAAGATTCCATTTTATTACACAAAATACAAAAGCTTTTTTTTCCCCCCTTCCCACCTGATGTTCAGGCTAAAAGCACAAATGTGCTCATGTCAGCTAGCATGCCCTCATCCCACTGCAGGAACACAAAGCTGAACTCGTGCAATAAATTCACCCAATTTAAGGCAGGACTGGAAGATAAACGCTGAGTGAGTCTGACGTCTGTAACGATATTTGCCTGGAAAACTTCAGTGCGCATCATGTTTATACGCTCGGGTGCTCAGAGAGATTACAGAAAAGCATTTTGTAAGTTTAAAGTCGAAGGTTATTGACCATCGGAGCTTCCAGCCCAGTGATTTTGTGTGTGTTTGATTCATTTAAAGCATGAGTAATGACAATGTTCATCTGTAAATCTGTGGGTTTAGCTTTGAAAGAAATCAAGGATGTTCAAGATTGTAGAGTCAGAAAGATTCACCTTTTAGTACATGATTTACTTCAACATTCATAGAACGAATGTTTTTTTTCTTTTTGTTTTTTCCTGTACCATGTCAGCTGAAATCGACTGCTTGTTTGAGCGTTCATAGCATCAACACTCTATTATACTTGACATCATTGTGTGATCAAGGCAAGGTTGTGTTTTTTGAATAAAACCAAACCTACCTTCCACAGACATGTTTAAATACTGTGGCACTTTTTCTTTCAGAGCAGTTTGCTGATTCAAAACAGTTGGTGTTTGCTCTGTTGGTAATCTCGAGTATTTTTAGGGTTGTAGGAGGAGATCAGATACACCTTTTCAACCAACAGGGAATGGGTTCTTGAAGTGGTTCTGTTCAGGAGTCTTTGAACCTTGGTGCCAGCTACTGAACCAGCCCACGTTTTCACCAGTTTTGAGCATAACCATCGTAATCAAAGATGCATCATGAACGGAGGGCGTGGCACAATTCACAACGGGAGTAAACAGTCGTAGCAAGATGGCGGTAGAGCCCTGCACTCCTGCGGGAGTCCCGCGGGACTCGCGGGACCCGCCGCAAAGCAGTGCGGCGCGGGACAAATTTTGAAAGCTCATTGCGGGCACGGGCGGGACCGGAAGTGCACATATGCGGGCGCGGGCAGGAGCGGGAGTGTACATATGCGGCACGGGCGGGAGTGGTGATAAGCTGCAGTCCCGCTAACTAAAAATGTGTTTGAAATAAAATTTATAAATTATTAATTTATGTCTATCATATATAATTTGTGCTGGATATTTTATTTGGCGGGGCAGCACGGTGGTGTAGTGGTTAGCGCTGTCACCTCACAGCAAGAAGGTCCTGGGTTCGAGCCCCGGGGCCGGCCAGGGCCTTTCTGTGTGGAGTTTGCATGTTCTCCCCGTGTCCGCGTGGGTTTCCTCCGGGTGCTCCGGTTTCCCCCACAGTCCAAAGACATGCAGGTTAGGTTAACTGGTGACTCTAAATTGACCGTAGGTGTGAATGTAAGTGTGAATGGTTGTCTATGTGTCAGCCCTGTGATGACCTGGCGACTTGTCCAGGGTGTACCCCGCCTTTTGCCTGTAGTCAGCTGGGATAGGCTCCAGCTTGCCTGCGACCCTGTAGAAGGATAAAGCGGCTAGAGATAATGAGATGAGATGAGATTTTATTTGGCATTAATAAAAACATTTTAAGATACCTAAATTTTCAGATTGCCAGATTGAGTGAGGAATGGCATCTTGCCATTGATCACCGTAACGAGAAATCCTTTGATCACTCTAATGACTCGCCGTTCACACCCAGCTGGCAAGAGAACCATGAGTGAAGTGATTTACTGCTTGAGTTAGTCTACAACTCTAATCAGAGAGACAGGTTACACAGTGACGGTAGGCTTGACTCAATGCTATCCCAGAAATTCTTCCTGTAATATGCAAATTTGGCTGTCCAATCAGAGGCGGCCAAATTTGCATATTACAGGAAGGATTTCTGGGATAGCATTGAGTCAAGCCTACCGTCACTGTGTAACCTGTCTCTCTGATTAGAGTTGTTCACTCATGGTTCTCTTGCTAGCTCTGCTTTGCAATAAAAAAAAAAATTGGCACAAAGCAAGCCCATTCACTTTTTTATGCTGATCAGAGAATTACAATGGTTTCTCATGTGACAAAAATGTGTGATTTGCTATTAAATATTTTAATTGCTTGACAGCACTAATTATTATTATGATTAGAGACACTACATGCTGAATTCAGAAACAAGGTAAATAATAACAAACGTGAACGTGAGCTGTAGATATTTATGCTCAAATCCACTCAAAGTAGGGGGTGGGGCACCATCACGCTATGTCAAGACAAGAACTTTCCTGAGAAATAACGCGAACGTCTGCATCATGTGGGATTTGCGGGCGGGAGCGGGACAAAATATGGCAGGCGCAGGTGGGAGCAGGACTGAAAATCATAATTCTTTGTGGGCACGGGTGGGAGCGGGACTGAAAATCATAATTCTTTGCGGGCGGGAGTGGGACTGCACAATGCGGGCGCAGGCGGGAGCGGGACTGAAAAATCCGACCCGCGCAGACCTCTAGATGGCGGCACTCACTGATCACCTCCGAGCTTTTGTTCTGTTGCTGCAGATATTTGTTTTCTGACCATTTTTTTTTTCTGAAGACGTTTCCTTTTCCATTGCGTTCTCCACCTCTTCCCTCCGTTTCCTCTCCAAACTAATGACACTCTCACTGATGTCATCAGGGTTTGCACTGGAATATTTTGGCTCCAGCTGAAAACCAACTTTTCAGGTTCTAAACCAATTTATTTTTGGTCAAAATGCTCTGAACGGTTCAAAATTTGTTGCACAAACCAGAACAGAACCCGTTCCCTGTTGGTGGAAAAGGGGTATCAGAGACTGTCTCATTTTCATTCAGGCTTTGCCATTTGGTGACAATTATTTTCACCTATAGCTGTGTACTGATGAGAAAAAAAATCACCATTCTTCTGAAGATGCCCTTAGCAAATAAACAAACCATGCACCGTAGAAGGAAGCCAAGGCTTAATGATTAGAGAAGCAGCTTTGGGACCAAAATGCCACCGGCTCAATTCCCTGGATCAGCAGGAATGGCTGAAGTGCCCTTGAGCAAGGCACCTAACCCCCAACTACTCCTCAGACTGCTCTGGGTATGTTGTACGGGTATGTATCCCTGGATGAGAGCGTCTGCTAAATACCTCTAATGTAATGTAGAAGGTTGTTTGGGTATCTGGTTTTTTTTTTTGGGGGGGGGTGACCCTAAATCCCTAAACCATTCCTAGTGGAACCCCACAACAAAGGGTTTTCTATACATTCTCTATTTTTCACACTCACATGTGATTCTCCACCAAACTGTTGCCACAAAGTTAGAAGAACACAACTGTAGAGAATGTCTCTGTTTGCTATAACAGTACAGTTTCCCTTCACTGGAGCGAAGAGGCCCAAACCTGCTCCAGCATGATGATGTCCCTGTCAACAAAACAACTTATAACTGCAGCTTTCTCATTCCACTAGTGTTTTATTTATTTATTTTTTTAAACCACTGGTCCATAATGATATCTGTTTGAACTGAAATGTCTGATTGTGGAAATAATTATGAAGGCGTTAAGTCCCTCTGATGCTGACTCCTTTTGTTCCATCACCGAATCCTTGGTCACATCGCTCTTAAAAAAGCAGGGCTACCTTTCACTTTAAAGCAGAAAAATGTATTTATTTATTTATTTATTTATTTATTATTAGTTTCACTCGTTATTATTGCCACATTCTCTATTTTTCTATTTCTTTTTCTTTTGTTCTTTATGAACTTTCTTTTTCTTTCTTTCTTTTACATTATAATTTTTGTCTTTTTTTCCTGTTTAGGTGCTTTTTGTTTTCTTTTCTATTTTGGTGCTTTTTATCTTTTGTATACTTCTGGATTTTCTTTTCCCTTTGTTTTTCTTTTTGGTGCTTTTTTATTATAGTTTCTTTTTGTTTGTTTTTTCTTTCTTTTTTGGGCATTTTTTTCTATTTTCTTTTCTTTTGCTTGTTTGGTGCTTTTTTCACTTCTTTTTTTCTTCTTTTAGATTAGATTAGATTAGATTCACTTTATTCATCCCACATCAGGGAAATTCACGTGTTACAGTAGCAAGAAAATGTCAAACAGATAAAAAAATAAAACTGAAATAAAAATTAGACAAACGAAGGATTAAATACAGAGGGCTATTTGCATTATCTACCATGAAAAAGTATAGAAAAATTGCCTTATTGAGAGGCTCGGAAAAATTGCACATTACAGGTAGACTCTGTATATATACACACATATATACATAAATTATATATAAGTATGCATAAAAAAATAGTTTAGGGCCTATATTAATTGCACATAATAATTGCATCGATGAGAGATGGCAGAGGTAGTGGTGGTGAAGTAGTGCAAATATAATGACAAACAGGTTATTGGTGGTATGTTACAAGTTGTGGGTGTTATACAGTCTGACAGCAGTAGGTATGAATGACCTGCGGTACCTCTCCTTCTTACACCGGGGGTGTAGCAGTCTACTACTAAATGAGCTGCTTAAAGCCCCCACAGCTTTAAGCAGCTCGTTTATAGTAGACTGCTCACCCCACAGACCGGTCATGTAGGGGGTGAGAGGGGTTATCCATGATTGAGGTCAGCTTGGCTAACATCCTCCTCTCACCCACCTCCTCAATGTAGTCCAGAGGACAGTCCAAGACTGAGCCAGCCCTTCTGACCAGTTTATTAAGTTTCTTCCTGTCCCTCTCTGAACTTCCACAGCCCCAGCAAACCACAATGTAGAAAATCGCTGATGCTACCACAGAGTCATAAAAAGTCCTAAGCAGTGTCCTGCACACACCAAAAGACCTCAGTCTTCTCAAGAGGTGGAGACGACTTTGGCCCCTCTTGTACAGGACATATGTGTTGTTAGTCCAGTCCAGTTTGTTGTTGAGGTGAACACCCAGGTATTTGTACTCCTCCACGATCTCAATGTCCAAACCCTGGATGCTCACTGGTGCAATTTGAGGAACCGTCCTTCTGAAATCGATCACCACCTCAATTGTCTTGCTGGCATTGATGCACAGGTGGTTCAGTTCGCACCAGGCGACAAAGTTGGTGATGACCTCTCTGTACTCCAGATCATCCCCCTCTGACACATGTCCAACGATGGCTGTATCATCTGAGAACTTCTGGAGGTGGCAGCTGTCCGTGTTGTAGCTGAAGTCAGATGTGTAAAGTGTAAAGAGGAAAAGAGAGAGCACTGTACCCTGTGGAGCCCCTGTGCTGCAGACTACCACATCAGACACAGTTGCGGAGCCTCACATACTGTGGTCTGTTAATGAGGTAGTCGATGATCCATGCAGCCAGGTGGCAGTCGACACCAGCTTCCTCCAGCTTCCCCCTAAGCAGTGATGGCTGGATTGTGTTGAAAGCACTGGAGAAGTCAAAGAACATGATTCTCACAGTGCTCCCAGTGCCCTCCAGGTGCAAAAGTGACCGGTGTAGCAGGTAAATGACAGCGTCATCCACACCAATGCCTGGTCGATATGCAAACTGCAGGGGGTCCATCTTGCTGTTCACCAGGTGTCGGAGGTGGGAGAGAACAATCCTCTCCATGATCTTCATTAGGTGAGACGTTAAAGCTACTGGCCGAAAGTGGTTGAGCTCCCTGGGGTGCGCAGTCTTGGGAACTGGAACCACACATGATGTTTTCCACAGAAGTGGAACTTTCTCCAGACTGAGGCTCAGGTTGAAAATGTACAAAAGAATCCCACAGAGCTGATCTGCACAGTCCTTAAGCAGTCTGGAGTTGATACCATCAGGGCCAGCAGCTTTCCTTGTCTTGATCCTCCTCAGCTCCTTCAACACCTGATCAGCTGTTATGGAGAGGCAAGGGGTGTAGCCAAGGTGTGAGTCCTGTAGAGTGAGGTCGGGGGTGGAGTGTGTGGATTGGTCTGGCAGGGATCGGAGGGGGGTGATGTGGTGTGAGGAGGGAGCTGTTGGTGTCAGAGGTATTATGAGGGGAGAGCGGTGGTGGTGGAGTGATATCACAGACCGGTCAGGACTATGATGAGTGGGGGAGGGTGGGGTGGCACAGTCAAGTCTGTTGAAAAAGAGATTCAACTCATTTGCCCAGTCTTGGCCCCCAGATACAGGGCCCCTCCCACTGTCCTTTGTGTGGCCAGAGATGGTTTTCAGGCCTCTCCATACCTCTCTGGTGTTGCTCCCCTTGAGGTGCTCCTCCAGCTTCCTCCTGTAGCTGTCCTTGCCTCTCCTTATCCCCCTCTTCAGCTCCCTCTGCACTCTCCTCATCTCCTCCTTGTTGCCAGATTTAAAAACCCTCTTCTTCTCATTTAATAGGGCTTTTAGTTCAGAGGTCACCCAGGGTTTATTGTTGGGAAAACACCATACCTTCCTGACTAGCACAGTGTTTTCAACACAGAAATTAATGTAATCCATGATGCAGGTTGTCAGGCTATCGATGTCATCCCCATGAGGTTCACACAACACATCCCAGTTCGTGGTGTCAAAGCAGTCCCTCGGTGCCATACTGGTTTCCTCAGACCAGCTCCTTACATACCTCTTGGTGGGTGGTTGTTTATTCACCATAAGTATGTCTGTAGGGGACAAGTGAACCAGATTGTGGTCAGAACAGCCCAGTGGGGGGGAGGGGTGATGAACTACGGTATATGTGTCTTTGGTGTTCACATACATTAAATCCAAAGTTCTCTTGTCTCTGGTGTGGCATTTCACATACTGAGTGAAGGTTGGGAGAGTGAAGGTCAGGGAAGCATGATTGAAGTCACCAGAGATTAGTAGCAGGGACTGGGGGTGCGATGTCTGAAGCTTTGCACTGTAGTGTGTAAGAGCTCACAGGCTGCAGCAGCATCGGCCGCTGGGGGGATGTACACAGTTATCGCGATAACGTGTGAGAATTCCCTCGGGAGGTAATATGGCCGAATGCTAACCGCTAACAGTTCAATGTTTTTACTGCAATACTGCTCCTTTACCCTGATGTGCCCCGGGTTACACCATCTGTCATTCACAAACATCGCTATACCCCCTCCTTTCCTCTTACCGCTCTCCTTGGCTTTCCTGTCTGCTCTCACGAGTTGAAATCTGTCCAGAGTGACGTGTGAGTCAGGTGAGAGTTCATTCAGCCAAGTCTCTGTGAAGCACATAAGGCTACACTCCCGGTACTCCCTCTGCAGCCTGGTTAGCGCCGTTAGCTCATCTATCTTATTAGGGAGAGATCTTACGTTTCCCATGATGACAGACGGTATACATGGTTTATACCATCTTTTCTTCTCCCAGCACTTCATTCCAGCTCTGCATCCCCTTTTCCTTCTCCTTAATTCTGCGGGGATCACCAGTCTTTCCACGGGGAGTACCTTGGTGTTGCGCATTGCCAACAGCTGCTCCCAAGTGTAAACAATGGAGCCGTGGCTAAAAGGGTCTGCTGATGCCGATTTAACTAGCCCCAGAAAGAAAAAGAGAAAAATACAAATGCACAGTCTCACGAGTAGTACATCCCGAGGTGCACACTTCCGACTGAGACTAGTGCAGAAAGAAACACGAAAAAATTACAAACACATACCAAAACACATAAACACGCTCAGAGCTACTGTAACTAGCTGCCACTCTTGCGGCACCATCTTGAAATCTTTTTTGCCTTTTTCATTTCTTTTCTTTTTTTCTTTTTGTTGCTTTTTATCTTCTGTATTTGTCTGGCTTCTTTTTTGCTTTTTCATTTTCTTCTCTTCTTAGTTTTTCTTTGTATATATTTAAACTAGTTATTAGTGAATATCTTTAAATGAAATAACATTTCTTTGATGAAATAAAATTATTTAGGTTCTTTCCCTCGTTGTTGCTCATTTGAATGATCTCTGGCCTTGTTCCTGTGCTTGTATGTCATGAAAAAAAAAATCATTATTTTTTTTTCCTGAATTCAGAGTTTGTGTGTGTTTACCATCTCCAGCTCTCTCTCTCTGACTTTGTGCGAGACAGTGTGCAGCATAGCCGAGGTACATTTTATGGATTATCACGTATCTGTATGTCTTTAGTTCTGTGGGGTTTTGTTGTTGTTGTTGTTGTTGTCATCGTTGATCAGTCATGTATTCATATATCTCTGTTATTGTCTCTCACTCCCTGTTCCAGCTGTTAGAAGTTTCCCCTCAGTGGCACAAAGTTGGAAGCCCACAGTCATATATTATGTCTCTGTATACACACAGACATGTTTAGGAGATAGGATAAGACAGGTTCTGGGTAAGACAGGTTCTGGGTAAGACACATTTGAGGTAAGACAGGTTCTGGGTAAGACAGGTTTGAGGTAAGACAGGTTGTGGGTAAGACAGGTTTGAGGTAAGACAGGTTCTGGGTAAGACAGGTTCTGGGTAAGACAGATTTGAGGTAAGACAGGTTCTGGGTAAGACAGGTTTGAGGTAAAGACAGGTCCTGGAAAGACAGATTTGAGGTAAGACAGGTTCTGGGTAAGACAGATTTGAGGTAAGACAGGTTCTGGATAAGACAGGTTCAATGTAGTTTGGTTTGCAAAGAATGCTGGCACCAATGTGCATGAACGCAACTCCTTGTTCATGGTGAGGAACTTGTTGACTGTTGGTCAAAACGTGTTCTTTCATTCCTGTAGAAGATCCTGACAACGTTATTGTCAAGTCAAGTCAAGTTTATTTGTATAGTGCTTTTAACAATAAACATTGTCACAAAGCAGCTTTACAGAATTTGAACGACTTAAAACATGAGCTAATTTATCCCTAATCTATCCCCAATGAGCAAGCCTGTGGCGACGGTGGCAAGGAAAAACTCCCTCAGACGACATGAGGAAGAAACCTCGAGAGGAACCAGACTCAAAAGGGAACCCATCCTCATTTGGGCAACAACAGACAGCCTGACTATAATATTAACAGTTTTAACATGAGGACAGTTTCATTGATGTTATAACTCTTCATTGATGGGAACTTGAGTGCAAAACTGTTCATGATAACTGCAGTCCTAAAGTTAGCAAGACAACTGTAGTCCTCAGCCATAAAAGCATTACTGTAAGAGTCCAGAGCATCCTCCAGGTATAACCCTCAACTGTCCTCATGGGGCCGTCCTTCACAGGAGCGGTGCAATAAAACTCCGACCAGACACAGGGCACCAGGATGGACCAAGCAGGTCCGAGGGGCAGAAGAGGCCAGCATCTCAATCCCAGGACCAACATGTAACTCAGAGGGACAGACTGGGGGGGGGGAGAGAGAGAGAAAGAAAACACATGTTGTTAGGTATGCCCTAAAAATGACAGGTATTAAATCTGTGTGGTAGGCTCGCAGAGACGAGAGTCTTTACATCAGGCATAACACACAACAATGGCATGTTAATATGGTAAAAAATATATCATGACCTGTTCTGGCTGGATGCTTGATTGGGTGATGGGAGCACACTCCTCAGCAATGATGAGATGCAGATGGGACCCTTAGGGCTGGCCAAGACAATTCAGTTACATTTCACCGGGTCTGGGACATGCGACAGAAAGTCTGACGGCCGATTCCCTGCAGGCTACGATAGCCAGTCGAGGTCTCCACCCTCTCCACCAAAAGATTTCCTGTTGACTCCATGTAACTCAGAGGGACAGATTTGGGTGGGAGGGGGAGGGAAAGAAAACACAGGTTGTTAGGTATGCCCAATGTCACCTGAATAAGTAGGAACAGTATACATATTGCACTGAGTACAAGCAGGGACTCCGGCAACTAACTATGACAGCATAACTAAAAGGAGAGAGCCAGAAGGTAACACAGGCATGAGGGAGCCCCGGGACATAAAGCAGCCAGCCACTATACCGTCAACAAACTCGAGTGAGCAAGTGAGTGGGGACTGACAGCCCATACATCCCAGTTTACCAAAACACTCTATGTCTGAGGACCCTCTAGATCTACACCTTTACCTCATAAACACCATTAACAAAAGGCTTGACTAAACAGATATGTTTTCAGCCTAGAGTTAAATGCTGAGACTGTGTCTGATTCCCGAACATTACTTGGAAGGCTGTTCCATAACTGTGGGGCTTTGTAAGAAAAGGCTCTGCCCCCTGATGTAGCCTTCACTATACGAGGTACCAGCAGATAGCCTGCACCTTTTGATCTAAGTAGGTGTGGCGGGTCATAGAGGAGCACGATTGATTGCTGACAGGGTCAACAGCTGGCTCGAAAGGACAGCTGAAGAACTCGTCCTTCGTGGTCTGAAACTGAACCAAGAACAAATACACCTGACAAGGGTGACCAGACCAGTTACAGGTCAAGTCCAGAAGATCAACAGCAGGGAAATATTCTGCTCAGTCTTTTACTGTTCTCTCATTCCTGCAGAGAAGCTGATGGCATTGCTGAACGTTAACATATTTACATCTTCAAATGCAGTGTTCCAGACCAAACCACATCTTTAACTCCGTTAGTATAAGCCAGTGCCATGACATCATGTAGTTGAAAGCAGGGGTTCTCAACCTTTTCTACTTTAAGGCCCACCTATTCATACTTGTAACGAGTCGGGACCCATTAAAAAAGATTCCCAATTATTCTGGCTTATCTATTCTATTAGAAATTAATAATCCACTGTAAAGTGGATTAATGGGATGCAACATCACTCCCTGTTACAGATGGGAGCCCAGGAATTAAATAAATACAATGAAAACTAAACTGTTTTCGATTGTAGGTATTGTATTTAAAACTATATGGATGTGCCAGAAGTCAGACCCTGCATGCAGGGCATTCTCAGTCAAAAGGGATTAATGATCCAAAAGTGGAGTCTGGTCCATTAACACAAGAACTTATTGCCATGTTTGTGTCCAGCAAACAAGCAAGTTATTAAAACCAAGAAGTGCACTCAAAAGAAGTGGATATACAACCCCGATTCCAAAAAAGTTGGGACAAAGTACAAATTGTAAATAAAAACGGAATGCAATAATTTACAAATCTTAAAAACTGATATTGTATTCACAATAGAACATAGACAACATATCAAATGTCAAAAGTGAGACATTTTGAAATTTCATGCCAAATATTGGCTCATTTGAAATTTCATGACAGCAACACATCTCAAAAAAGTTGGGACAGGGGCAATAAGAGGCTGGAAAAGTTAAAGGTACAAAAAAGGAACAGCTGGAGGACCAAATTGCAACTCATTAGGTCAATTGGCAATAGGTCATTAACATGACTGGGTATAAAAAGAGCATCTTGGAGCGGCAGCGTCTCTTAGAAGTAAAGATGGGAAGAGGATCACCAATCCCCCTAATTCTGCGCCGACAAATAGTGGAGCAATATCAGAAAGGAGTTCGACAGTATAAAATTGCAAAGAGTTTGAACATATCATCATCTACAGTGCATAATATCATCAAAAAATTCAGAGAATCTGGAAGAATCTCTGTGCGTAAGGGTCAAGGCCGGAAAACCATACTGGGTGCCTGTGATCTTCGGGCCCTTAGACAGCACCTGCATCACATACAGGCATGCTTCTGTACTGGAAATCACAAAATGGGCTCAGGAATATTTCCAGAGAACATTTTCTGTGAACACAATTCACCGTGCCATCCGCCGTTGCCAGCTAAAACTCTATACTGTAGTTCAAAGAAGAAGCCGTATCTAAACATGATCCAGAAGCACAGACATCTTTTCTGGGCCAAGGCTCATTTAAAATGGACTGTGGCAAAGTAGAAAACTGTTCTGTGGTCAAACGAATCAAAATTTGAAGTTCTTTATGGAAATCAGGGACGCCGTGTCATTCGGACTAAAGGGGAGAAGGACAACCCAAGTTGTTATCAGCGCTCAGTTCAGAAGCCTGCATCTCTGATGGTATGGGGCTGCATTAGTGCATGTGGCATGGGCAGCTTACACATCTGGAAAGACACCATCAATGCTGAAAGGTATATCCAGGTTCTAGAGCAACATATGCTCCCATCCAGACGACATCTCTTTCAGGGAAGACGTTGCATTTTCCAACACGACAATGCCAAACCACATACTGCATCAATTACTGCATCATGGCTGTGTAGAAGAAGGGTCCGGGTACTGAACTGGCCAGCCTGCAGTCCAGATCTTTCACACATAGAAAACATTTGGCTCATCATAAAACAGAAGATACGACAAAAAAGACCTAAGACAGTTGAGCAACTAGAATCCTACATTAGACAAGAATGGGTTAACATTCCTATCCCTAAACTTGAGCAACTTGTCTCCTCAGTCCCCAGACGTTTACAGACTGTTGTAAAGAGAAAAGGGGATGTCTCACAGTGGTAAACATGGCCTTGTCCCAACTTTTTTGAGATGTGTTGTTGTCATGAAATTTAAAATCACCTAATTTTTCTCTTTAAGTGATACATTTTCTCAGTTTAAACATTTGATATGTCATCTATGTTCTATTCTGAATAAAATATGGAATTTTGAAACTTCCACATCATTGCATTCCATTTTTATTTACAATTTGTACTTTGTCCCAACTTTTTTGGAATCGGGGTTGTAGAAAGACAGAAGGATTTTTTGTTTGATTTTGCTTTTTCCTACGAGTTGGAAAATTATCCATCCGTTGAGTTCCCCGACACCTCAAACTACCAGACATCGTTCTATATGGACACACAGATGAAAACCTGTAAGAGCATGGAGGAGTACAACCTTTTTTTATGGCTGGGTTAAAGATCTGGGGATCAGGATGCTATAAGATAAATCCTGTATCGTTTTTGCCCGGGTGAGGAAGAATTTCTGGGCTTTGTATGCATATTTGCGATAATTGCTAGGACGCTACAAATTTTAGTATCGGGTGTAAACAAACCACAGTTGTTCGATTTTCAATCCTCCCTGCTGTTCTCTTCCAGCAGGCATCACAGAGCCATATAATTTACCCACAAATTTATTTATTTATTCTGCCCATTGCACATGTGCTCTCTCTCTGTGTGTGTGTGTGTGTGTGTGTGTGTGTGTGTGTGTGTGTGTGTGTGTGTGCGCACGCGTGTCTGCTCTCTCTCTGCATGTGCATGCGTGGGTTAAATGCAGAGGAGGAATTTTGCTTTGCTTGAGTGTACATGTGGCAAAAAATAAAGGCTTGTTCTTCTTAATTTACTCTCAAATGTATTTATTCCCGGCGAGGGCCTTTCTGTGTGGAGTTTGCATGTTCTCCCCATGTCCGCGTGGGTTTCCTCCGGGTGCTCCGGTTTCCCCCACAGTCCAAAGACATGCAGGTTAGGTTAACTGGTGACTCTAAATTGACCGTAGGTGTGAATGTGAGTGTGAATGGTTGTCTGTGTCTATGTGTCAGCCCTGTGATGACCTGGCGACTTGTCCAGGGTGTACCCTGCCTTTCGCCCGTAGTCAGCTGGGATAGGCTCCAGCTTGCCTGCGACCCTGTAGAACAGGATAAAGCGGCTAGAGATAATGAGATGAGATGAGATGTATTTATTCCACTTGAAAAGTATACGGCAAACCAGCTACCGGATTTGAGCCACTATGACATCCTGAAATATTTAGTATTTAGGATTTCAATACACTGGAGATGCTCAAAGTACAGATGCCTACCGCTATCTCAAGGCAGGTTTCACGCATGCAGGAATGTGATGAGAAATTCCTGATAAAGAAAAATACCTTATTATGACAAAGGTAAACTCAAATGTGGGCTTCTAATAATAATAATAAACAAGCTAGGGCATAGATCTAGCATATTTTATGTTTTTTACTCGAGTCTACATTATCAGTACATTACAAACATGCTACTAGTTGAGCCAAGCATAAGGTCTAATAAAATATGTCATGTCCAAAGCCCACATATAGATATACATTTTAACATTGCACAGAGCTTTCGTACAAACCTGATTATAAAATGTTCTCCTCACATACGGGGATGTTTTTATTATCCAGTCTTCCTGTTTAACTGCAGCTCGCCATTTTTCTCATCTTTCTGGGTTCACAGGGAAGTGGTGAAAAGTTAAACCAGGTTTATTTCTATGTCTGTTATTACATCCAAAAGCACTACAGGTCTCTGGCATCGTTCTTTTAGATGTACCTTTTTCAAGTTTATCTGTAGCTGTTTTGAATTGGGCTTACAGTACAATCACTCGCGTACACTTGTGCCACTCATTGTTCAGTACAAAGCTCACCGGGCAACATGGCCATGTAAACAAATCCACAGTTGCGATGACACTATGTGAAAGCCCTCTATACCCAATTAAAAATTAGCTTCAACTTGAAAAAAAACAAAACTAATAAATCACGGCCTACGAGATAGCCACGGCCCAGTGGTTGAGAAACACTGGTTTAAAGAACAAGAACCAATGAGGCTGAGCACAAATACACAGTAGTGGCATGTTCAGACCAGATACAGGTCAAGTCCAGAAGCTCAAGAGCAGGAAAATCTTCTGGTCAAGCTTCAGATGTTCTCTCATTTCTGCAGAAGATCCTGATGTGCACACAACAATCCTCTGTAATTTGGACCGTCATGAGAACTTATAACTGCAGCTTTCTCATTCCATAAAATGATGGTTATTTACTTATTTATTTTTTACCCACTGGTCCATAATGATGTCTGTTAGAACTGAAATGTCTAATTGCGGAAACAATTACGAAGGTGTTAAGTCCCTATGGCATTGACTCCTTTTATTCCTTCGCCGAATCTTTGGTTACGTTGCTCTTACAAAAGCAGAACTGCCTTTCAGTTTAAAGCAGAAAAACTGATTATTCATTCATTCATTCATTTATTTATTTCCTGAATATTTTTTCATCATTGTTGCTATATTCTGTGATATTTATCTATTTCTTTATATTGTCTCTTCTTTTTCCCCTTTGTTCTTTATAAACTCTGAACTCTTCTTTCTTTCTTTCTTTCTTTCTTTCTTTGGATTTGGTTGTAACAATTTTTTTAACTTTGTTCTATGTTTATTTTTAGAATTTTTATCCCCCACGGGCTGAAAGGCCTGGGGGGGGGGGGGGGGGGGCAGCGATGTCCGTCCGTCCGTCTGTCTGTCTGTCTGTCCGTCCGTCCGTCTGTCTGTCCATCTGTCTCGGGAAGGGTGCTCACCTTCTGAAATCAACTCCTCTCACAACTTTTGGAGGAATTTCACGAAACTTGACAGGAATCGTTGTTATACGTCAGTACTACATATACTGCAATTTCGTTCAATTCAGTCACATTTTACCAGAGTTCTAGCCCTTGATTACTAGACTTGTACTTTGACAGTTTCATGAGGGTGTATTAAACACTTATAGCATAGATATAGTTGTATAGCTGCTTTTTCTATTCTGGTTTCTCTCTTTTTTGTCTTCTCCTTTTTCTTTTTTTTGGGTGCTTTTTTATGATGGTTTCTTTCCTTTTGCTTGTTTGGTGCCATTTTTGCCTTTTTCTTTTCTATTTTTCTTCTTTTTCCCCTTTTTTCATTTTTTTTCTTTTATTTTTTCTTTTTGGTGATTTTTTTTATCTTCTCTATTCGTCTGGGTTCTTTTTTGTGTTTTATCTTTTCTTTTCTTTTTAGGTTTGCTTTGTAAATATTTAAACTAGTTATCAGTGAATACCTTTATTTTTAAAAAGTGAAATACATTTCTTTGATGGAATAAAATACTTTAGATTCGTTCCCTCGTTGTTGCTCATTTGAATAATCTCTGGCCTCGTTCCTGTTCTTGTGCGTCATGGAAAAAAAAAAACAGTATTTTTCCTGAATTCAGAGTTTGTATGTGTTTAACATCTCCAGCTCTCCCTCTGATTTGCGTGAGTCAGTGTGCAGTGCAGCTGAGGGACATGTTATGGATTATCACGTATCTGTATGTCTTTAGTTCTGCGGGGTTTTGTTGTTGGTGGTGTTGTTGTTTATCAGTCACGTATTTATATCTGGATGAGATGTGCACGTCTCTGTTATTGTCTCTCACGCCCTGCTCCAGCTGTTGAAAGTTTCCCCCGGTATCTGTCTGACGCTGGTGTTAATCTTCATTTAAGACGGGAGGCGTGGGCTGTGCTCTCGGCTTACAGAAAGCCTGGCTGAAGCTGATCTGAATAATGAATAAAGCTCTCAATTTTACTACATGCTTAATTTAATTACCTGTTAGTAGTATTACCGCAATTTTTAATTATTTCTCTCTTATTGTTGGGTAATAAATAAATTCTAAAGACCTTAGAGAGCAGCGGTGGTAATTATTCCGCTCCTCTGCAAGCAAGCAGCATGTGTGCTGTGTACTCCAGGGCAGCGTGTGTTTGTGTTTTATTATTGACGAGAATACCCAGTAAACCCCACAACACCCCACGCCCATGTACCCGCCCACCCAGGTGAGTGTTTCTCCCGACATTCCCACTGCTGCGGCTCAGAGCCTCTGAGCATTCTCCTGTCTGAGAAAAGTGAGACATTGCTTTGGACAGGACTTTTGAAAGAACTTCTCCGTAATTGTGAAGTCACTGAGGCAGAAATTCTCCCATGGCAACCATGCCTCAGCCAATATGGCCACCAAATATCTGTCTCATTAGAACAGGATAACTGAGCATGCTCACTCTCATTCACACAGTTTCTCTTTTTTTTTCTTTATTTCTGGCAATGTTTTGGCTTTCATACTTTTCTTTTTTGTCTCTTTCATTTGGTGCTTTGTCTTCTTTATTTTACCTTTTTTGTTTTTCATTTTTAGGGCCCGAGCCCTATGGGCGAAGGCCCTATTGTTCTTGTAAGAGTTCACTATTATTATTCTTCCGTCTTCTTCTTCTTCTTCTTCCGTCTTCTTCTTCTTCTTCTTCTTCTTCTTCTTCTTTATTTTTCTCCGCTGTTGGGCCATTTTCGGGGCGCTTGCCATGGGCGAAAACGCACGAAATTTGGCGCCAGTTCCGAGAATTGCCACCGCTACTCAGAACCAAAAGCCCAAACTTGGCCGGGGCTCAGGGCCTCTATAGCGCCCCCTAAGTCGTTGTGAATTTGGCCTCCCGCATTAAGGTGCCTGGTTGCCATATAGTTTGTAGTAGTGGCATGCCATTTGGTATGCATATGTATCTCACTAAGCCGGACAAAAATGTAATGCCAGTGCATTAGCCACGCCCAACAGGAAGTGAGGTAATTTCACTTTTGTGCGAAATGCATGGCCACGAATACGGCGCAACTCCTCCTTGACCGTTCATAGGAATGTCACCAAAATTGATACACATCATCTACAGACATGGCTGACAAAAGTTACTAAATACGTTTCACGTAGGATAAACCGTTCAGAAATTATACGTCAATCAATTTTCACTTCGAAATTTTACATGCTAAAAAATTCATAACAAATCTTCTACTTGCTCAAAACTGCTCATACTTCACACGCAAATCACTCATTGGGCTTCTGACATGTTACCCAATTTCTGTGACATTTCGCCACTGGGGGCGCTATTTTTGGGCAAAAATTCCAATCTTTCCTCAAATTTGGTCAAACTTCACGGCCACCCTCTTACTACGTCCCATGTCATGTATACCACGTTTTGGGTATTTTCGACCATGGGGGGCGCTGTTTTTGGCCGACGCAATTTCTCCAAAACGGGTTTTTGGTAAATAATTCCATAATGCTTTTCCTTCACACCACTACCTTGTGATAGTACGTTGCTGTTGTAGACACTTATTTTTCCATCTCATAATCGCTCATGTACAGCATAGCGCCACCTACTGACATGGGAAAAACCAAAAAATTTATTCTTCAAAAATCTATATCTCATCTTCTATTTACTCAATTGTCATCAAACTTCATACGCAAACTCTTCATAGCTCACCTGACATATACGCCAAATTTTGTGCACTTTCACCACTGGGGGTGCTGGTTATGGCAAAAATGATATTGCAGCTTCTGATTTGTCAAACTTGGCAAGCAAACTCTTTACAAGACCCTTATTGGGGCGCTTGCCATGGTCGACAACGCTCGAAATTTTGGCCCTTTTTCTTGGACTGCCTCCGCTACTGAGAACCAGAAGCCCAGATCCAGGCGGGCCTCGGGGCCTCTATAGCGCCCCCTAACGTGTTGTGATTTTTGCCTCTCGCATTAAGGTGCCTGGTTGCCATGTAGTTTGTAGTAGTGGCATGCCCTTTGGTACGCATATGTATCTCACTAAGCCGGACAAAAATGTAATGCCAATGCATTAGCCACGCCCACCAGGAAGTGAGGTAATTTCACTTTTGTGCGAAATGCATGGTCACGAAGACGGCGCAACTCCTCCTAGACCGTTCATAGGAACGTCACCAAAATTGATACACATCATCTATAGACATGGCTGACAAAAGTTGCTAAATACGTTTCACGTAGGGTAAATCGTTCAGAAGTTATACGTCAATCAATTTTCAATGCAGAATTTTACATGCTTAAAAATTCATAACAAATCTTCTGATTGCTCAAAACTGTTCATACTTCACAAGCACATCACTCATTGGGCTTCTGACATGTTACCCAATTTCTGTGATATTTCGCCACTGGGGGCGCTATTTTTGGGCAAAAAATCCAATCTTTCCTCAAATTTGGTCAAACTTCATGGTCACCCTCTTCCTACCTCCCATGTCATGTATACCACATTTTGGGGATTTTCGTCCATGGGGGGCGCTGTTTTTGGCCAACGCAATTGCTCCAAAACGGGTTTTTGGTAAATAATTCCATAATGCTTTTCCTTCACGCCACTACCTTGTGATAGTACGTTGCTGTTGTAGACACTTATTTTTCCAACTCATTATCGCTCATGTACAGCATAGCGCCACCTACTGACATGGGAAAAACCAAAATATTTATTCTTCAAAAATCTATATCTCATCTTCCCTTTACTCAATTGTCATCAAACTTCATACGCAAACTCTTCATAGCTCCCCTGACATATACGCCAAGTTTTGTGCACTTTCGCCACTGGGGGCGCTATTTTTGGGCAACAAATCCAATCTTTCTTCAAATTTGGTCAAACTTCACCGCCACCCTCTTACTACCTCCCATGTCATGTATACCACATTTTGGGAATTTTCGTCCATGGGGGGCGCTGTTTTTGGCCGACGCAATTGCTCCAAAACGGGTTTTTGGTAAATAATTCCATAATGCTTTTCCTTCACACCACTACCTTGTGATAGTACGTTGCTGTTGTACACACTTATTTTGACAACTCATAATCGCTCATGTACAGCATAGCGCCACCTACTGACATGGGAAAAACCAAAAAATTTATTTTTCAAAAATCTATATCTCATCTTCTATTTACTCAATTGTCATCAAACTTCATACGCAAACTCTTCATAGCTGACCTGACATATACGCCAAATTTTGTGCACTTTCGCCCCTGGGGGTGCTGGTTATGGCAAACCCTATTGCTACCATGTGTCCAATTCTGTGCTTTGTCGCCATTGTGGGAGTAATGTCTCTTGCCGAAGAAGCTGTGGAAGGTATTTCGCGGGGACGCATGCCCCCGCCCCCCTTGGCCGCTGGCGCGAGGGCCCGTCGAGGCCGCTTGCGGCTTTAATTTTATATTTCTATTTCTTCTGTATCTTTTTTTTTTCCCTTTTCTATTCTTTTCTTCTCACCCTTTCTTGAGACTCGTTCTTTCACACAGAGTATAAAATCCACTCTAGTTGTCCTGAACTCCACTTTCTGATATCAGTGAGCACTTAAATAATCCCACAGAAGCTTACACTGATGTTTATCTCCAGCAATAAACCTCCAGGTGGCTAAACACCTCACAAACTCCAGCAGAGGTTTTTGTAAAGGCGCTCCAGTCGGGAGTTCAAAGGTCAACACTTTCTACGGTTTGATGTGAGGATTTTTTTTTATAAACGTCTGAATGAAAAGGTGAAGCTGCGTTTCAGCTCAGAACCAAATCGAACGAATGCCACAGAGAAGCTGTTCACAACAATGGCATGAAAATTGAAACACGAAAAAAAGGATTGTTTATCACATTACAGCAAGAGATTCTGCAAATCATAAACCCCCATGCCTTTCTCTGACTATCCCTTTTTTCTTTTCTTTTTTCTTTTCTTCTCTTATTTTCTTTCCTTTTTTGGTTCTGTTTTGTTTTCTATTTTTTTATCTTCTCTTTTTTTGTCTGCATTTTTCAAAACTTATTAAAATTAGTTCCAAACTTGTACTTACTGTAAATACAGCATATATGAATGCACCGTTTTAAAAAATAATTACTGGCGAAATTAGATCGCAAGCCTAGCTACCAAATATTTGTTCCAAATATTTGCATGGTAGATTAATTAATGAGTTAATTGGCATTCATTTATCTCATTTACTATTTCATTTTGTCACTCAAATCCTAGAAATGGACGAGAATTCCCAGTGACGAACTCATCAGCTCTTTCTGATGACTGTTTTTCCTGGAATTGTTCATGAAGTGATGAGAGAGTGATGTTTTATGGACTGCAGTATTAGATGTCAGTGCAGGTCTCGGGGGGGGGGCACTTACTTTCAGGATGTTTCCACCTCAGGAATGGAGACTTCAGTAGTGCACACTTTGTCTCGTCACTCTCTACGGCTCTAAACTGCATATTTATATTTATGAGCTCATGCTGCAAATCGAAACATCCTGATCAATCAGCGCTCATCTTTCTCCTTCCGTTCCTTTTTTCCTCCACCTGTGTCTGCCAGTAGAGTTGCATCTCGCTTTTATTTTCCCTCCATTTCAGAAAATCATTGCATTCAAGATTTCTTTAGGGTAAACCTCAAGTTTTCAGCTTTCTTCATCCCTCTCTTTGCATTGTATCGAAAACCTTTGCAATCGCCTCTCCACTCTGTAAGAAAAATGACTTATAATTGCAAATTGATTTTTTTTTCCCCGACGCATATTTTAGTATTATCCCATAATTCCCTTAAGATCCCTCTGAATTCGGCTGCCTTTAGAGCACACAGGCGAGACTTTCGAGTGAATTCTACAGAAGAGCCAAAAGACTTACCAGAACACTATTACAATATCCAGTCACCTACAAACACCATAATTAACTTTAGTCGCTGTTTGTTCGAGTATCGACTCTCTGATACGCCACAATTCCACACTGCCAGTGCTGATTCTGCGAACCGGCAAACTTTTTAACACCTGATCCACTGTGACATAATTCTCAGACATGTAGATGGGAGTTTATTAACCCCTTCAGTGCCCTTGGATGAGTCATGCACATCATGAAATCTTTTACTGCTGTGCCTTATGATGTACGCTACTCATCATAAACACCTCCTTTTATGTACCTTACATGGCACATTACTTTTACTTCACAGTGGCACATTACCACGAGTTGGCCTAGTGGTTAGCATGTCTGCCTCTCAATTGGGAGACAGAGAATTCTATTCACGGTCAGGTCATACCAAAGGCCATCATGAAAATGATACCCAGTTACGTGGACCCTTGGTGTATATTGTGTTTTCAAGTACTAGTCATTCATGTTTATGGACAGGTTCTCATTGACAAGACCTGTTGTCTTCTTTTTTTTTTTTATGTTTTTGAAGTTGTTTTTGATTACTATAGTTATTTTTACCCTACAACAGTGTTTTTTGTGACTTTTCTATACAAATATTAAAAATATAAAGTTCTGAACAAGTTTGAGAACAATGATCAAAATATCCCAATTTTGACCTATTTTTGTCCTATATGCCCGGCACATTACAATTAATTATGGGTGGCAGCCAAGGGGTTAATAGATGCTAAGAAAATCTAATCATAACAACCGTAGGGAGTTTGTAGGTGGTTTAGAATGTATTCTACCCTCCAAAGCCATTTAGCATGTTTAAAACAAACAAACAAACAAACAAACAAACAAACAAACAAACAAAAGTCATTGTTCAGTGACAGTATTAATTTTTACAAAAAATATTTGCCCTGATCCTGGAGATTCCTTCTGTCAGTGTTAAATAAATGTCTTCTTCCATTAAATCCGCTTTACAAGTCTCTGTAAATATGACAACAATCAATCACTTGTATTCTTCACGCCTGCGCTTTGGGGTGGTGTGGTGTGATGGAAGCACTTTCTCATCATACCCACGGTGAAGCATGGTGGTGGCAGCATCATGCCATGGAGCTGCTTCTTTTCATCTGGGACTAGGACTCTCGCCATGATAGAGGGAATCATGGATAGCTCCAAATACCAGTCTGGTTTAGCATTGCATGCTTTTAAATCTGTTGAACCAGTGTACAAGTCCCAAGCTTCTACAAGCTTCTCACCAATCGGACTTGAAATTTCAAACAGAAGATTCCTCACTCGAGAAATTCCTGATCTGCTTCATTGCACATCCAGGTTCAGCACTCAGTCTCCCAGAATTCTTCCTGTGCTCCGCTTCTGCCTCACCAACCTAGAGAGCCAGGCGCTCTCCATCCCAGAAGGTTGGGGGTCAGTCCTTCTGACAGGAGGAGATAGAGAAGGCGTCTAAGAAGCTTGGCACTGGGGAGAAACTTGGCCAGGATCCTACATCATTAGGAAGCTCAATGCGTCCAGGACCAGCCCATTTCAACCGGTGATGAATGACGAGGCTCCTGGAATAGTTGCCACTTTAATCAAAGTTGCGACGGCTGTCGGGATGAGTATGGGGACCGGAACTAAATCTGGATTCATGCCGTAGCCATGGAAACCAAAGTCAGTAGGACAATATTTAGGTCATTCTGTGATTAAATAAAATCAGAAATTCACTGAGACCAAAGTTGACTTTTTCTGATTGTTTTGGGTCTCTGGCGTCATCACAAGCAGATAAATTATACGCCTTTAACATAATTGCTCAGAAAAACGTGAAATTAACTGGCCCAAACCTCACGTTTCGGTGAGAATGTCAAACCTGGTGGTTTTGTCATAGTAAAAGGTTCATTTAACTGGATAATGTGGAATAGATGTGTGTTTATATTCTGGCCTAATTTCAACATTTTCCACTGACCTTTGCGTCTTCTTGTTTCAAATGACACGTCACACACATTCTCTCTTATAGATATTTTTATGTCATGTTGTCATGGCAACCGAGCTGGAAATACATGAGTGGCTCGACACCAGTTTAACAGCTTTAATGAGACTTGAAAAGGAAAATCACACTGAGGGGAAAAAAAAGAATAAGAAAAAAAGAACACCTGGATTTTGTGTCTTTTTTTTCTGACTGATTGTCTACTGAGGGATAGGTGATGATATCCCAGCAGCCATGACTTCCAGAGGGGAAAAAAAGAAGCATATAAAGGAGGAGATGCTGAAAGGGTTGGAGGATGTGAAGCTGTGGATGTGATGCATCCTGGGGGAGATGAACAGGAGTGATTGCTGATCATTTTTGGAAATAATCTCACGGTTAGATGAACATGCTTACAGAGAGATGAAGAAAAATAAATCGGTCTCATGTCCGATTCATCTGTGAAAACAGAATCAGAAATCAGCAAGACTCCAGACTATATACATTTATAAAATAAATGAATTGATTTATGTAGCCCAAAAAAAATCAGTGCAGCTCAAAATACAAAGAAGATTTGATTCACGTTCTGGCGACTTGTCCAGGGTGTACCCCGCCTTTCACCCGTAGTCAGCTGGGATAGGCTCCAGCTTGCCTGCGACCCTGTAGAACAGGATAAAGCGGCTAGAGATAATGAGATGAGAATATTCTGGACAGTTATTAAAAATCCTGGTTTGGTCTCATGATCAGCCGCTGTGTATTTCTCACTATAAACTTGCTCATGTGCAGCCAATCGATGTCCAGATCAAACACCACCAGGTTCGCTGCTCCACCAGACATCAACTGGTTTTGATTCCTTCAGCATAAAACCAGCGACTTGTTGAAAGCTTCCACACGACCGGTCGTGCACGATATTGCAAAGAATTCACCATGGTTGGGAAAGCGCTTTTAACAGATCTCCAGGATCAAGTTGTAGAAAGGCACTTGGTCTGAGAAGGCTAGAAAAAGATTTCGAAGGCTTTCGCTGTCCCTCTGTGTACCATTCAGAACAGCATTGAGGAGCGGAAAGCATATGGCAACCACATACACCATACTGTCCAAAAAAAGTAGCTCATTAATATTGGGAAATTAAATAAAAATGAGCTCATTCTGCAAAATCTAAACATCACTCAAAGGCCTGATCTTTCCAATATTTCCTTTTTTCATTACCATTGAATGAGCACAAAGAATCTTAGACTGCACTCAGGAACATTTTTTTTTTTTTAATTCCCCAGCCTTTTCATCTCTGTTCTGACCCGAGAGGGGATGTGGGAATAAATAAATGAGAGGAGTGAGAGAGGAACATGAATCCCAGTAGAGATGGACGTGTAGAGAGAAGTTTCAGAGACTGGGAGCTGTGTTTAACTGGAGTTTTATTTACTTTTATTTTCATGGAGCAATTTCAATTCAGTCCCGACATCTTTCTTTCACTCGCCTTATTTATTTATCTGTTCTCTCATGACAGGAAAAGAAAACAAAACAGAGAGAGAGAGAGAGGGGGAGAGGTTTTGTCTTTGTATTACTGAAGATGTGAATTATAGCACTGATATCAGATTCTCACACTGAACAGTGGAACAATAGAATTAAATTATGTTGATGCTCAGATAGATGGATCACTCTCTAGGCACACCCACAAATGGGAACAACTTTATTCAAATCACACACACACACACACACACACACACACACACACACACACACACACACACACACACACTATATCTATCTACAGTATCTATCTGCCTGCCTGCCTGCCTGTCTATCTGTCTGTCTGTCCATCTGTTTCTGCGCTATCTACCTGTCTGTCTGTCTGTGTATCAGTCTGTCTGCTTATCACTCTGTCTGCCTGCCTGTCTGTCTGTTTACTGGCCTGTCTGTCTGCCTTTCTGTCTGTTTATTGTTCTATCTATCTATCTATCTATCTATCTATCTATCTATCTATCTATCTATCTATCTATCTATCTATCTATCTATCTATCTATCTGTCTGTCTGTTTCTCTGTCTGTCTTTGCATTGCCCTATCTATCAGTCTGTCTACCTGTCTGTCTTTTTCTGCCCTATCTACCTGTCTATCTGTCTGTCTGTGTATCAGTCTGTCTGCTTATCAATCTGTCTGTCTGTCTGCCTCTGTCTGTCTGTCTGTCTGTCTGTCTGTTTATTGCTCTATCTATCTATCTATCTATCTATCTATCTATCTATCTATCTATCTATCTATCTATCTATCTATCTATCTATCTGTCTGTCTGTCTCTCTGTCTGTTTATCACCCTATCTGTCTGTCTCTCTGTCTGTCTTTGCATCGCCCTATCTATCTGTCTGTCTGTGTGGTTTTGTGCTGAAGGAGTTATTTATTTATTCCTTTTTTATTTGTATTGCAATTTTTTTCTGCTTGTTATATTTCCAGTGTCACTTCTCACCAAATGTTTTCTATCTATCTACAGTGGTGCTTGAAAGTTTGTGAACCCTTTAGAATTTTCTATATTTCTGCATAAATATGACCTAAAACATCATCAGATTTTCACACAAGTCTTAAAAGTAGATAAAGAGAACCCAGTTAAACAAATGAGACAAAAATATTATACTTGGTCATTTATTTATTGAGGAAAATGATCCAGTATTACATATCTGTGAGTGGCAAAAGTATATGAACCTGAATGAATGAATGAACCCTTTATGAATGAAAACCTCTAGGATTAGCAGCTAATTTGAAGGTGAAATTAGAGTCAGGTGTTTTCAATCAATGGGATGACAATCAGGTGTGAGTGGGCGCCCTGTTTTATTTAAAGAACAGGGATCTATCAAAGTCTGATCGTCATAACACATGTTTGTGGAAGTGTATCATGGCATGAACAAAGGAGATTTCTGAGGATCTCAGAAAAAGCGTTGTTGATGCTCATCAGGCTGGAAAAGGTTACAAAACCATCTCTAAAGAGTTTGGACTCCACCAATCCACAGTCAGACAGATTGTGTACAAATGGAGGAAATTCGAGACCATTGTTACCCTGCCCAGGAGTGGTGGACCAACAAAGATCACTCCAAGAGCAAGACGTGTAATAGTCGGTGAGGTCACAAAGGACCCCAGGGTAACTTCTAAGCAACTGAAGGCCTCTCTCACATTGGCTAATGTTAATGTTCATGAGTCCACCATCAGGAGAACACTGAACAACTATGGTGTGCATGGCAGGGTTGCAAGGACAAAGCCACTGCTCTCCAAAAAGAACATTGCTGCTCGTCTGCAGTTTGCTAAATATCACGTGGACGAACCAGAAGGCTATTGGAAAAATGTTTTGTGGACGGATGAGACCAAAATAGAAGTTTTTGGTTTAAATGAAAAGTGTTATGTTTGGAGAAAGGAAAACACTGCATTCCAGCATAAGAACCTTATCCCATCTGTGAAACATGGTGGTGGTAGTATCATGGTTTGGGCCTGTTTTGCTGCATCTGGGCTAGGACGGCTTGCCATCATTGATGGAACAATGAATTCTGAATTATACCAGTGAATTCTAAAGGAAAATGTCAGGACATCTGTCCATGAACTGAATCTCAAGAGAAGGTGGGTCATGCAGCAAGACAACGACTCAAAGCACACAAGTTGTTCTACCAAAGAATGATTCAAGAAGAATAAAGTTAATGTTTTGGAATGGCCAAGTCAAAGTCCTGACCTTAATCCAATCGAAATGTTGTGGAAGGACCTGAAGTGAGCAGTTGATGTGAGGAAACCCACCAACATCCCAGAGTTGAAGCTGTTCTGTACGGAGGAATGGGCTAAAACAGCCTTTCTCAACCAGGGTGCTGTGGCACCCTGAGGTGCCATCTGGCTTCGTTAGGGGTGCCGTCAAAAAATTATATATTCTAACATTGAAATAAATAAAATGAATTAAAATTCAAAAAAATGATAGTTACACTAATGCAGATCATCGCTGCCTCATGCATCATCAAAATTTGTCTCACAGCCCCCTTTCCCATGTCACAACGTCACTGCTGGGGTCAGCATATGGTCAGCATGACTGCGTATATTTTATATAGGGGTGCCTTGAGAATTTCCATACTTCTGAAGGGTGCCGTGACTGAAAAAAGGTTGAGAAATGCTGGGCTAAAATTCCTCCAAGCCGGTGTGCAGGACTGATCAACAGTTACCGGAAACATTTAGTTGCAGTTATTGCTGCACAAGGGGGTCACACCAGATACTGAAAGCAAAGGTTCATATACTTTTGCCACTCACAGATATATAATATTGGATCATTTTCCTCAATAAATAAATGACCAAGTATAATATTTTTGTCTCATTTGTTTAACTGGGTTCTCTTTATCTACTTTTAGGACTTGTGTGAAAATCTGATGATGTTTTAGGTCACATTTATGCAGAAATATAGAAAATTCTAAAGGGTTCACAAACTTTCAAGCACCACTCTATCTATCTATCTATCTATCTATCTATCTATCTATCTATCTATCTATCTATCTATCTATCTATCTACAGATGTACAGTTTCAGCATCATTATTTTGTCATGGTGATCGTTTCTCCATTGTTCCTCTGCTGTAGATTTTATGAACGCGCTTCTCCAGCGGTGCCTCCTGCGTGTGTTTCCTGTTTCTCTGATTCCTCTCCCCTCCCGAGTGCAGATATTGTTCACAGACATCGATTAAAATATTAAGTCACTGAAGCTTGAGACTTTCTGTTAACGTGCCAGCCATAAAATCACCACACGAACACCCGGCCATGTCTTTTGTTCCACTTACAGCCCGGTCTATGCGGTTTTTTTTTTACTTTTTCCCTTTTTTTAATTTTGTTTCCTTAGGATTCTGTTGTTTTCTATAAATACCCAAATGGCATCATATCGAAATGCCATTCATGGATCATCTACCAATAATCACATTTTTGAGTTGTTTTTCCCCTTGTTGGATTTAATTTCAGCCTTGGGCGATTGAGCAAGATTGAGTTTGAGTCCTTCATCCTGATTTGAGGGAAATGATGGAAGGATGGAAGGGAAGTGTGGAGGAGATGAGTGCTGCTTGCTGGTCAGTGTGTCGTGAGCAGTGTGGGCGAGTATTAAATACAGGAGAATTATAGAGAGGGAGGGCACCGGTGACTAAAGCAAACAAACAAACAAGCAAACATAATTCACCTTACTAAAACAAATTTGAATAAATTATTAAATAAATTAAACATTTAGGGGTGAACATGTTGTAGCTGGAAATGACCATAAGATCTGAATAAACAATGTTAAATTAAATATTTCTCACCCCGGTGCTCCAGCAACAAACGAACAAACAAATAGACATCAGAATAAAACCTTCTCTGAATAAAGGCAGTCTGTTTAACAATATTGTATTTTAATGAACATTCACACTTTTTTCCCCACTGAATGCAAAGAAATTTATTTGTAAATCGTGTGCAGGGGCGTTAAAGCAAGAGACGAAAATTTCAACTGAGTTTGGAAAAATGTTTGTATCCTACTTTTCACTCATGACTTGGTGTAAATTTCCTTGTCAGGAAACTTGCTCATGTGAACCTCAACTGATTGTCTTGAGATCGTACAATCGTCAATGATTTACTGCGAATTTCTGGACATTTTACTCTGTCAAGTTTACATAAATTATTATTTCATTTACTTCATTGAAATTCAAACCTTTCATATTTGAAAGAAAGTGATTCCAAAACAAATCTATAAATTCAGGATGAGACAGGTTGTGCAATTAGGACAAAAGTAATGGCATCCTCTAAAGAAAAAAGGAGGAAGAGGGAGGCGACTGTATCCTTGCTCACTAACTCGCTGCAGTGGCTGAGCTGCATCACTGGAAGATTGAGCAGTTCTTTTGTTGTTTTGTCTTTTAAGGAACATCCTGTGAATATACTCAAAGAAAATTTGCAAACTTTTCAAAATCTGGAGGAAAGTTTTTATTGGGGCGGCACGGTGGTGTAGTGGTTAGCACTGTCGCCTCACAGCGAGAAGGTCCGGGTTCGAGCCCCGTGGCCGGCGAGGGCCTTTCTGTGTGGAGTTTGCATGTTCTCCCCGTGTCTGCGTGGGTTTCCTCCGGGTGCTCCGGTTTCCCCCACAGTCCAAAGACATGCAGGTTAGGTTAACTGGTGACTCTAAATTGACCGTAGATGTGAATGTGAGTGTGAATGGTTGTCTGTGTCTATGTGTCAGCCCTGTGATGACCTGGCGACTTGTCCAGGGTGTACCCTGCCTTTCGCCCGTAGTCAGCTGGGATAGGCTCCAGCTTGCCTGCGACCCTGTAGAAGGATAAAGCGGCTAGAGATAATGAGATGAGATGAGTTTTTATTGGTGAAATTTACTTCCCTCTGAAATTTGGTCATTGTGATATATATTTATTTCTGTAATATCTCACAAAATATCAGACCATTCTGTGGCTGGGAAGTTATTTAATTTAATAATGTGTATGAAATCACTCACTTCTCGCAGTCAAGCAGACAGAGGAAGTCCATGTGCACATGCGTAGGTTTACCACCTTCTTCTTCTTCTTTTGGGTTTTATGGCAGCTGGCATCCAGTGTTGCATTACTGCCATCTACAGGTTTACCTTGACTGTGTGCTGAAAGTTACATCATTCTGTCACTAAATGAACAGCTGATCACACAGAGGTGCTCGCTGACCACTGATATTTATTAATTTGGCTCTGCGTTTCCTTTCCTTCACAACATAATGTCTTTTCGTCTCACTTTCTGTTACTGTAGTTGGTCTTTCACGTTTCATTCACACACTCACATCCTCCAATGTTCTTTCCTGTTTCAAATTTGTATCCCACAATGCCTTGCATGAACGGGGAAAGCCCATCACATGATGCATGATGTAGTATCTTGAATTGGGTGAAGCAGGAAAAAATAGCAGAGAATTTAGGGCCATGTGGCCCCAAATTCATTAATTGTTCTATTTAAAAAAAAAAAAAAACACTAATAAAATTGGAAGTCTGTAATTCGAATTCAGTAGCTTTCAGTCCACTAAAGAAAAATAATTGGGTGTCAAGGAAAATTATTTTTCTGACCTACTGTATGCTTGAAAAATCTGAAAAGCAGTCTACCTTTTAAATGAGGCGTATTATTTTGCCGATGTGATTGTTCCGATGTGAGTATCAGATTCCCTGCTGTTTAATTTAACTGTATTATAAAAACTGAGACTAATGTAGTGAAGCGCACTCGCAGTAGCACCTGATGAGCTGCAGCCTGTTCTCTCACACGTGTCTTGAGTTCCTCGGCTCCTCAGGTACAGTGTCTTGCAAAAGTATTCATCCCCCTTAGTGTTTGTCCTGTCGCATTACAAGCTGGTATTAAAATGGATTTTTGGGCTGTTAGCACCATTTGATTTACACAACATGCCTACCACTTTAAAAGTGCACATTGTTTTTTTTTATTGTGACACAAACAATAATTCAGATGAAAAAAACAGAAATCTGGAGTGTGCATAGGTACTGTATTCACCCCCCTAAAAGTCAATACTTTGTAGAGCCATCTTTTGCTACAATTCCAGCTGTAAGTCTCTTGGGGTATGTCTCTATTAGCTTAGCACATCTAGCTACTGGGATTTTTGCCCATTCCTCAAGGCAAAACTGCTCCAACTCCTTCAAGTTAGATGGGTTGCGTTGGTGTACAGCAATCTTCAAGTTATGCCACAGATTCTCAATTGGATTGAGGTCTGGACTTTGATGAGGCCATTCCAAGACATTTAAATGTTTCTCCTTAAATCACTCCAGTGTAGCTTTAGCAGTATGTTTTGGATCATTATCCTCCTGGACCGTGAACCTTCGTCCCAGTCTCAAACCTCTGGCTGACTCAAACAGGTTTTCCTCCAGAATTGTCCTGTATTTAGTGCCATCCATCTTTCCTTCAGTCCTGACCAGCTTTCCTGTCCCTGCAGATGAAAAACATCCCCACAGCATGATGCTGCCACCACCATGCTTCATTGTAGGGATGGTGTTCTCAGGGTGCTGGGTTTGCGCCACACGTGGCATTTCCCATGATGGCCAAAAAGATCAATTTTAGTCTCATTTGACCAGAGAATCTTCTTTCATGTGTTTGGGGAGTCTGTCACATGCTGTTGGGCAAACTCCAAATGTGTTTTCTTCAGCAATGGCTTTTTTTCTGGCCACGCTTCCATAAACCCCCATTCTGTGGATTGTACGGCTTAAAGTGGTCTTATGGACAGATACTCCCATCTCCACTGTAGATCTTTGCAGCTCCTTCAGTGTTATCTTTGGTGTCTTTGCTGCATCTCTGATTAATGCCCTCCTTGCCTGGTCTGAAGGTGGGTTGCCTTCTCTTGTCAGGTTTGTAGTGGTGCCATATTCTTTCCATTTTGCTCTAATGAATTTAATGGTGCTCCCTCGGATATTCAAAGTTTGGGATATTTTTATGACCCAACCCTGATCTATACTTCTCCACAACTTTGTCTCTGACCTGTTTGGAGTGCTCCTTGGTTTTCATGTTGCAGAGTCAGGGTCCTTCCAGAACAGGTTGATTTATACAGACGTCATGTGACACTTTGATTGCACACAGGTGAATCTTAATCAGCTAATTATGTGACGTATGAAATGAATTGGTTGGAGCAACTCTTATTTAGGGGTTTCAGATGAAAGTGGGCGAATACTTATGCACACTCCAGATTTCTGTTTTTTTCATCTTAATTATTGTTTGTGTCACAATAAAACAACAATGTGCACCTTTAAAGTGGTAGGCATGTTGTGTAAATCAAATGGTGCTAACCCCCCCAAATCCATTTTAATTCCAGCTTGCAATGCGACAAAACAGGACAAACACCAAGGGGGATGCATCCTTTTGCAAGGCACTGTATCCATGAGCCTGACTCAGTGATGTGATGGATGACGTGTTCTCCACTGACCCCATCTCCTTGCTCTCCACAGGCTTCAGAATTCAGCTCCATGTCCTGCTTGCTAGGTCACGAGCGCCGGTACAGTCTAGTCCAGAGCTGAGCTCCAGGGACCTACAGATCCATTAATCATCAGTGTGTCTGACTTGTGGAGAATATTTGTGTCAAAGTTTGTCAAATCAGTCTCTTTAATAAATATTCTTCATTTGTACATGATTGGCAATCAATTAGGTAATGATTCACCCCATTCTAGATTTGATTTGATTTGATTGATGATATCGGGGTCATGTTTCAATTTTCCCAAAATAATTTTGAGAAAAATGTGGAGCCAATATTTTTTTCCTTTTTTAAAACATATTTTCCCCTCTTTCCCACTTTAAATGATTTTTTTTCTCATTTTCTTTTGTGGGCATTAGAGCTGGGCTACTTCCACCTACAGTGAAGTCACGTACATGATGCTATTTACACCGTACTATAAATACTCCTTTCTATTTCGCAGGTGTACATTCATTGTTTTTACACCAAGGCACTGATGTATCCAGGAATCTGATTGGGTAAAAAGTGTTGATTAATTTTCCAAAACAACAGACTTATATTATATTGTCATTTCTATCGCAAAAGTTCATTTACAAGAACTTTTACAGTGGACGCTCTGTATAAATAAATTATCTATATAGGTTTTCTGTAAGGAAATATTTATTAAATGTTTATGGAAGGGGGCGGCACGGTGGTGTAGTGGTTAGCGCTGTCGCCTCACAGCAAGAAGGTCCTGGGTTCGAGCCCCAGGGCCGGCGAGGGCCTTTCTGTGTGGAGTTTGCATGTTCTCCCCGTGTCCGCGTGGGTTTCCTCCGGGTGCTCCGGTTTCCCCCACAGTCCAAAGACATGCAGGTTAGGTTAACTGGTGACTCTAAATTGACCGTAGGTGTGAATGTGAGTGTGAATGGTTGTCTGTGTCTATGTGTCAGCCCTGTGATGACCTGGCGACTTGTCCAGGGTGTACCCCGCCTTTCGCCCGTAGTCAGCTGGGATAGGCTCCAGCTTGCCTGCGACCCTGTAGAAGGATAAAGCGGCTAGAGATAATGAGATGAGCGACCCCTGTTTATGGAAGGCATCTCCAGTGCCAGTGTTTGTAACAGTCAGAGGGAATTTCTGATACAGAAAAGTGTTTCTTTTCTTTTTCATTTCCTTTTTTATTTTTCATTTATCTCACTTCTTTTTATATTTCTTTCTGTCTTTTGTTCTTGTTACTTCTTAGCTCCCTTTATTTATTTTCCTTTATCTATTTGTTTTCTTTTTCATCATTTTTTTATCTTTTTTAAAATTATTTTTCCTGGACCAATGAGTTTATACTTGGCGGTTTCTCGCTAACACAGCAAGCTCGGTTTATTTATTTATTGTTTTTGTTTGTTTGTCTTATTAACATCAAGAGAAAGAAAAAGGAGAATCCAGTGAGGGAAGGAGTGTTTATAGCTGCTATAAAATACTTGTTTCATGGACATAGCACATTGTTAAAGGTAACTGTAAAGGGGTTAAAAAAAATATATCATCATTAGCAGAAGTAATCACTGGCACATTCTGATATCGAACATGCTGTTCCTGGAAACTAATCAACTTCAGAGTAGTAACAAATTCCATTCATCCTATTACCCAGTCATAGCACTGTCACCTCACAGCAAGAAGGTTCTGGCTTTGCACCCAGCGGCGGACGAGGGCCTTTCTGGGCGGAGTTTGCATGTTCTCCCCGTGTCCGCGTGGGTTTCCTCTGGGTGCTCCGGTTTCCTCCACAGTCCAAAGACATGCAGGTTAGGTTAACTGGTGACTCTAAATTGACCGTAGGTGTGAATGTGAGTGCGAATGGTTGTTTGACCCTGCACAGGATAAGCGGTTACGAATAATGGATGGATGGATGGATATTGCCCAGGCATTGATTATTTTCCCATAACAGCATGACTCAGCATGCGTGATGTATTTAATCCTGACACACGATGGCTTTGAGCTGTGGAGTGGTGAGTCGAAGCGCGGCATCGATGGATGTGGGAGTAGAAAAGAGGAGTGCTGAGAGAAGACTGAATGGAAAGGAGATTTTGAAAAACCTCTAACCATTACTGGAAGGTTGTGCTCGCTCTCAACACTGTACATTTTTTTACTTTCTATGTGAAGAAATAATACAACCGGCAATGTTTCACCTTCGACTTCCGTTCTCTCACAGATTAATAACACACCCTGTGCTCATGTAGCCTTTGCAAGCAGGACGTTACGCAGTGCAGTAGGTGCTCATGATTTATACAGCAGCACGGTGGCCGAGGGCTGCAGAAACGGAGATCAGTGCCACCCGATGCGCCATATGGCACAGGAAGGACTTTAGACTTTAGATGGTGCCTATGACCAACACACACACACACACAAAAGAGTGCTTACATATTTTCTCTGCAAACCATCACCTCTGACATCGCTGTTACACTGCAGATTCTGATTGGTCAGAATTGACTTTCTGCAAATCACAGGTTTATATTAATGCACAGCATCTGATTCGTTACCGTTTCCATAGTAACAGTGACTCGTATAATTTGACATTACCAGATTCAAAACATCCTTTAAATACATTTAATAACATTTATGGAAGGAGTCTCCAGTGTCAGTACTTTGGACCAGTCAGAGTCTGGAAACAGGAACAAACTTCCACAGTCAGTCAGTCAGTCCAGGTCAGGTCAGTCAGTCCATCCAAGTCAGTCCGGTCGTCTGTCCGTCCAAGTCAGTCAGTCAGCCAGTCCAAGTCAGTCTGTCCAAGTCAGTTACATCGTTCTGTTCTTTGTGGGTTTTTTTTTAATTCCTTTCTGAAGCAGTGATCCAGTGATCTTCCAGAGCATCACTGGCCCTCATTACGTCCTGGATGTACATCTGCTCAGTAGCCTGGATGTGTTAGAGGTCAGAAGTCATGGTTTCAAACTGCTCTCTAAGACAGTGCGCTTCAAATTAGAGCCCAGATGTTGCACTTTGACCCCAGTGAGCTGTGCTGATCTGGCAGTGGATATACCTATGCTCTAATGCAGGCGACATCTCGGTCAGCAACAACCCTGTCAGGTTTATAGCATTAAAATGCGATCCTGTCCAAATATGAGCACCAAGATATCTGAGGACGTCTTCCTCGGAAATGCCAGTCTCAGTCACGCCCCTTTTCCCTGCTTGACCACACCCCTCTCTCCCTGAGCATTCGTCCTCAAAGATGGCTCCTCCTACCTCCTCAAGTGTTTTCCAAAGTGTTGTTTCCATAGCGATCATCCAGATTTCAGAGCTTGCCAAAAATGAGCTCATGTTCACAACTGGGATTTTTATTCAGAATTATGTGGAATCTACACCAAATAAAAATGTGTTGCAGTTAAACAATGCATCGAAAAAGTTAGATTTATTTCATGTTCATGGCACGAGTCTCCAGTGTCAGCGCCTTGTAATTTTAAAGTGCATATCACGGGTAAATTCAGGAGCAAGAGCAATGTAATTCTCCTATTTTATATTAAACTTTGGTCAAATATCTGTCACATTTTGCATTTTGTGCAATTTTTTTTTTACCTTGCGCAATACCAGAAAAATTCAGTTGAAATCAAGCCATTTGAGGCGAATTGGTCCGCCTCTGAAAAAACTTGGCATTTGGATTTCCCGGCAAACATTGATTTTCATGACGTCATGTGCGGGACGCCTCCCTCTGAATCCTACGTCAGCGCTGGTTTGTTTATGAGAAAACGACCTGGTGGTTTTCTGCAAATTTCTTCAACGTTATCGCGTAATTATTAAAATGGTTAACAGATGTATCGTAGGAGGGTGTAGCAACACCAATCTTGATTGGATTAGTACTCATCGTTTCCCAAAAGACCGGACAATGAGAGAGAAATGGGAGCGCTTGGTCTACACAGGCTGTGCACTGAAACCATGCAAAGCTCGTGCAGCCTGCTGGCGCTTCCACAGGTAACGTCACGAATCTGGCTCCAGACTCCCTTGGGATTTTTCCAAATGCATTTTGTTATTTTATTTTTTTCTGCTGTAGACAGATGGCCTTGTGCAAAATTACCCTTCTGGATGAGTGTGTAAAGGGACATACTTTCATATAAAAAAAAAATCGAAATTGGTCCAGAACATGCACTTTAAGTTTTCCAGACAGAGGAGTTTATCATTTCTTACTCCATGTAAAATGAGAAAAAAAAAATTAAGTTGGTGAGAGAAAGAAACTCATTTTGCAGACATTAATAGTAGACGGCCTTTCGATGTCATAACATCGGTGAAATTTAGTTCCCTCTGAAATTTGGTTATTGTGATATATGTTTATTTCTGTAATATCCAAAAAAAAAACAACAACAACAACAAAAAAAATCAGGCCATTCTGTGGATGGGAAGTTATTTAATTTGAGGGGATTCCCAAGCAAATATTGTGCATGAAATCACTCGCTTTGCGCAGTCAAACAGACAGAGGAAGTCCGTGTGCGCATGTGCAGGTTTACCTTCGTCTTCTTTTCCTTCTTCTTTTGGGTTTTACAGCACCTGGCATCCAGTGTTGCATTACTGCCATCTACAGGTTTACCTTGACCGTGTACTGACAGTTACATCATTCAGTCACTAATGGGCCTTTTCCACTACCCTTTTTCAGCTCACTTCAGCTCACTTCAGCCCAACACGGCTCGCATTTCGACTACCTCAGAGCAGCACGACTGAGCTCACTTCAGCCTTACTCAGCACCCAAAACTCGCACGGTTTTGGAGTGGGGCTGAAGTGAGCTCAACCGAGCCGAATGGGGCTAGGGGCGTGAGGAGACACTCCCCTGTGCACTGATTGGTGAGGAGGAGTGTCCTCACATGCCCACACACGCCCCGCGAGCACGCTGGGATCTTTAACCACCATCTGTAAACACTGTAAACCCGGAAGAAGAAGAATTATGAAGCCTTATGCGCCTCGCCTCATCTATACGCTCTTGCCAGTATCTGTTGGCATTGTCGGTGACAACAAGCCACAGCACCAAGACCAGCAACACTAACGACTCCATGTCCTCGATGTTTATTGTTTACTATCCGGGTCGTGAGACTACCGCTTTAAAGGTTACTGATGTCACTGTTTGCGCTGCCTAACGACATCATGTGACGTCCACCCACTTTCGCTAACTCCACCCAATGTGTCCACCCACTTCCAGCCAGCACGGTTCAGCGCGGTTGTAGTTGAAATGCAACTCCAACAGCCCTGCTCAGCTCGACTCAGCCCAACTCAGCACCGCACGGCTCAGCCCAACTCAGCTGCGTTGGTAGTGGAAAAGCCCCATAATTCTTCTTCTTCTGGGTTTACGGTGTTTACAGATGGTGGTTAAAGATCCCAGCGTGCTCGCGGGGCATGTGTGGGCATGTGAGGACACTCCTCCTCACCAATCAGTGCACAGGGGAGTGTCTCCTCACGCCCCTAGCCCCACTCAGCTCGGTTGGGCTCGCTTCAGCCTCATTCCAAAACCGTGCGAGTTTTGGGTGCTGAGTAAGGCTGAAGTGAGCTCAGTCGTGCTGCTCTGAGGTAGTCGAAACGCGAGCTGTGTTGGGCTGAAGTGAGCCGAAGTGAGCTGAAAAAGGGTAGTGGAAAAGGCCCATAAACGAACAGCTGATCATACCGAGGTGCTCACTGACCGCTGATATTTATTAGTTTGGTCCTGCATTTCTTTTCCTTCGCAACATAACATCTTTTCTTCTCACCTTCCATTACTGTAGTCAGTTTTTCATGTTTCATTCGCACACTCACATCCTCCATTTTTCTCTCCTGTTTCAAATTTGTGTCCCACAATGCCTTGCACGAACGGGGAAAGCCCACCACGTGATGCATGACATAGTATCTTGAATTGGGTGAAACAGGAAAAAACAGCTGAGAATTGACGACCACATGACCCTAAATTCATTAAATGTTCTATTAAAAAAAAACGAATAAAATTGGAAGTCTGTGATTCAAATTCAGTAGCTTTTGGTCCACTAAAGAAAAATAATTGGGTTTCGGGGAAAATTCTTTTTCTGACCTACACTTGAAAAATCTGAAAGGCAGTCTACCTTTAAATATCGCTACAGTGGAAACAGATTTAAAAAACAAAACAAAAAAACCCTGCTTTTATCACACAATCTTATTGCATATTTTCTTATAACAGCACATCCTGAAGTGTTCGAATTCTTACGTTCACACATGAGTGTAGTCTTTAGCAAGGAAACTAGTTTTCACAGGAAGACCGTCATCATGGATTCCAACCTTACAATCTTGGAATAGATGATTACGATAATGATTATTCCACATGAAGGAACGGTTGACTTTTTATTCTTCACCGTTCCACCAAAATAATTATCTGGAGGTGATGTACTAGGCATCCGATTGCATAGTATCGAACGTCTTTGGCATCTTTTGGTCACAATGGAATCATTTGCCTCAAAACACTATTTGGGGCTTGTGACTACAAGATATAACCTTGGATTATATTCTGAGGAAAAAAAAAATACTCGGAATTTCTGAAATTAAAATCGTACATTTTGGAGACATTCTCAAGGATATTCTCCATGATTATAATATTCAGAGAAATAGAAGTTCCACGATTAATAAGTCAAAAATTCCAAGATGACGCTCATGCTTCCTGAGTTCCCGACTTCCTGGCTGCAGTACATTCTAGGGAATGGAGCAGAATATCGACGTTTTTTCCTGTAAATGTAGAACTTTAATCTTCGAAATTGGAGTTTTTTGTTCTCAGAATATTACCCCACCTCCACCTTTTTGACCAATTGGACTCATTTTGTGGTGACACGCCCCACTTTATAGCCACGCCTTCTTACAAAAAACATGCACCATGTGACCTCATGCATTAAATTCAACTCAAGTACACAAGCAGATTTCGATGTTAAGTTTCGGAAAGTTTCAGGACCAGTGTAATCTGTGGTTCAGCCCAAGGGCGTAGGTTTGGTCTAAGCTTTGGTAGGGACATTACAACTTACTCCCCCCCCCCATAACTTGATCATACATCACGTGTACACAACCACACTCATACTCAGCGGAACAGTTCAAGAACACTTTACTTATTCCTTTTCCAAATTCAGCATACATTTTGCATTTTGTCCTCTTATGCAGTTAAGAGAAAAACATTCCAGGTAAGATCAAAATAAATAACTATTATTGGGATCTTCTGTATTATACAGCAAACACAAATCCAGATAAGAACAAAGAAATAACTTCTTGCACTTCAGGTAAATGATGCAATCTCTACATTATTGGGATATTGTGCATTTAAGAGAAAAATATCCAGACTAACACTTCAAATGGCATATTTACTAAGATAATTTGTTAGTATATTCCATATATGTCACATCAGAGAACCAAAACCTCACCTGGAGCACTGAAGCTCCAGCCACCTCTCCTTCTATCTGTCCTGCCCCTTCACTGGATGTATGAACATCCTATGTGAAAAAGAACATATAATTAGTAGACATATCTTGGGAGCTGTGTCTCAGAGCTCTATTTATTTCAGACCAATGTGAATTAACTTTTGGCTACCCTATTCAACATATATCACATTCAGTGTCATTGCTGACCTACTTATGCCTGTTCTTAACTTTACACCTCACCTGACCACCTGTAGGTTCTGCTTCCTCTGTCGAAACCTCCTCCTGGTTGGCACTACACTTCTTTGTGTCCTATGTAATCAAACAAAATGTTCATGAAAAAGATTCATGAACCCATTTTTAACAAACATGAGGACTGGAATATAGCCTACATGTTGCCATGATGTATTTAGCTCAGGTGAAAAGAAATTATGCTATGACTGAGTTCAAACTGGACAAAAAGAAAACTATAGTGACAAAAGCACAGATTCTTAACCTGCACAAGGCTTGCATCTGTCTTCTGTTGTCTAATTTCATGCACAGTTTTCATTAATTAGCGACAGCAACTGGCAAGCTTTATAGCCACCAGGCTACACTAGCACTAACTAACTAATTAAAACGGGAGCTATCAGCATCTTTCCATGACTTCCCGTGTTTATTGCATGTATCTGCCAGGGCTTTATTCTGTTGGCTACTACAGACAGTTAAAACTAGCACTCCAAAAAGACACGGGAGTGGAGGAGGAAATATAACACTTAGCTAAGCCTTCACTGAACGCTGCAATAATTGTGTTGCGTGACAGCTAAATATCAAACTTCTGGGCGCACTATACTTACTGTCACGGTGGTGAAATAACTTCTAATGTCCCGTTTCTTTTTTGGTGGCAATGGCATTGTTGTCTCTTAAGCTTATAAAGTAGAACAGTGGTCAAATTCAGAATGACAAATTTGTACAGTTTCGGGCCATTACGAGCCAGATGCGTTGCCGCTTTCAGCACCACAGCACATGGACCTCTGCTTTCGTGTGAGGCTACCTGACTGGCACCACTGATGACCATCGCTCTGTTGCAGCCAATGAAATAGCAGCATGGGTCGTCATAGCTCCGAATACATCTCGGAACCTCTCATAAACAAAACGTTTAAATTAATGCTACCACTGCGTAGTATATTGAAATATTACATTAATAAATGTAGATTTTCGCTATATTAAAATAAAATGGTAAATATTGGTAGGGACTATTTTGTATTCACCAAATATTGATTGTGATATGTCCCTACCATCCCTATATAAATCTGCGCCACTGGTTCAGCCACACAATCACACCATGTCACATCCTTTTCTTTTCTATTCAAATTTATTTTCAGGCTAAATTGCATCCTGTGTTATATTTCTATTTTGATGCGAAAGCGAGAGAGGACAATGTGAGATAAATGCACCACAAGCCCACGGATATTATCAGCACATCAAATGAGTGTGAGATGTGACCGTGATCTCTGCACTCTGCGCGTTCTCTGGTCCATGTGCTCACTGTCGAGGTGTGCAGGCGATTCAGCCTGACTTTACACTTCTGCCCATTTCTCTTTCATTCTCGAAAACTTCAGTGTTTTGTTGTTGTCGTTGTTTTTGTCTGTGAATGAAAATGATTTTAAAGTATTCGTCCTGAACACTGACAGGATCAGCAGCTCTGATGGACAGAAAAAAATATTTGAAAATGTTGATCAGAAGCCATCTGAAGCTTTACACATGGTCTGGAGCTGAACGTTTAAAGATAATACACAATCAATTCTTATAGATTTAAGGCTGTAAGAAGATCAGAGTATAATAATAATAATAATAATAATAATAATAATAATATCAACTAAATGTTGATTGTCTCCATTATTTTAAATTTGAACAAATCATACATTTAGACATATTTATTCTCTCTCTCCCTCTCTCTATCCACCAGTCTTTCTCTCAGCATCTCCACCTGTTTGTCTGTCTGTCTCTCTCTGTCTCTCTCTTTCTGCTTGCCTGTCTGTCTGTCTCTGTGTGTTTGTCTGTCTCTCAGTTTGTCTATTTTTCTCTCCACATCTCCACCTGTCTGTCTGTCTGTCTCTTTCTGCTTGCTTGCCTGTCTGTCTGTCTGTCTGTCTGTCTGTCTGTCTCTCTCTGTGTGTAGCTATCTTGTCTGTCTCTTTCTGCTTGCTTGCCTGTCTGTCTCTCTCTCTCTCATATTTCTATCGGTGTCTCTCTCTGTCTCTCTCTCTCGCTCCCTCTCTCATATTTCTATCAGTGTCTCTCATCATATTTCTATCAGTGTCTCTCTCTCTCTCTGTCATATTTCTATTGGACTCTCTCTCTCGCTCCTTCTCTCTCTCATATTTCTCCCAGTCTCTCTCTCTCTCTCTCTCTCTCTCTCTCATATTTCTATGGGTATCTGTCTCTCTCTCTCTCTGTCATATTTCTATCGGTCTCTCTCTCTCATATTTCTATCAGTCTCTCTCATATTTCTATCGGTCTCTCTCTCATATTTCTATCGGTCTCCCTCTCATATTTCTATCGGTCTCTGTCATATTTCTATCGGTCTCTCTCTCTGTCATATTTCTATTGGTCTCTCTCTCTCTCTGTCATATTTCTATCAGTCTCTCTGTTATTTCTATCAGTCTCTCTCTCATATTTCTATCGGTCTCTGTCATATTTCTATCTGTCTCTCTCTGTCATATTTCTATCGGTCTCTCTCTCTCTCATATTTCTATCGGTCGGTCTCTGTCATATTTTTATTGGTCTCTCTCATATTTCTATCGGTCTCTCTCATACTCATATTTCTATCGGTCTCTCTCTCTCTCTCTCTCTGTCATATTTCTATCAGTCTCTCTCTGTCATTTCTATCAGTCTGTCTCTCTCTCATATTTCTATCAGTCTCTCTCATATTTCTATTGGTCTCTCTATCTCTCTCATATTTCTATTGCTCTCTCTCCCTCTCTCATATTTCTATCGGTCTCTCTCTCTCTCTCATATTTATATTGGTCATGCTCTCTCTCTGTCTTTCTGCCTGTCTGTCTCTGTCTCTCCACCTGTCTTTCTCTCATTATCTCCATATGTCTCTGTCTGTCTGTCTGTCTGTCTGTCTGTCTATCTCGTCAACTGTTTTTCTCTGTCTCCACCTGTCTCTTTCTCTCTCTACCTGTCTCTCTCTCTCACTCTGCCTCTCTCTACCTGTTTTTTTATCTTATTCTATCTCTCCACTCTCCATGTCGCTCTCTCTGTCTTGTTTCCCCATCTTTTTCCTTTTACTTTCCAGCCTAGAGGAATAAGTTAAGTCACTGAGGAAGTATAAAAGTAGGTTATGTGTAGTGTATGCTCATGCACTCTCTCTCTCTCTCTTTTTCTCTCTCTCTGATAAAGAGGTGTGTCAGGTCAACCGTGTGAGTGGAGCAGAGCGCTGCATCTTCAACGCTTAAAGAGAAATGAATGATAGGACGCAGAATAACTCCAGTCCCTCCTCTGTCCCCCTTCTGGGAGGCAAAGTTTGCATTATAGATTTATATATTCATCACACACCACTCTGCACACTGCGAGCCTCAGACAGAAGCCAGGCGAGACGTAATCCGGCTGATTTTTCTGAAGCACCTGCACATGTTTTATATATAATCCGACAGAAAACAGATACGGAGTTACATTTGTATTTTAGTTTGTAATGCAACAGACAGACATTGACGTACAAATAAAAACACATGCATCATTACATACAGCATGGCATCAATGACCAGGGGACAATTTTAACCCTGTTTATTATTTCCTTTATAAATGACCTCGAGCAATTTTTTAAACCTCCCAACCAATCAGATGGCTCATGAGTGTGGTCTACAGTCATGGAGCATGTACTGAGCAAATATCCAGAAATCTATGATGCTAAATAGGGAGTGATTATATTCCTAATTTCCCACACAATCTAACTACAGCAGGACTCAAATAATAAAAATCAGTGCGTTTCTGGGATGTTCACCAGTACACCATGTGGTGTACAGTCAAATCACACAAACAGTAAACGCCCTCATCAATGACACTAATGAGTCACACCCATTTTTATTTCGAAATGGACTCTGGACACTCCTGTATGGCTCCAAAATGTGGACTACGTACCGATATCAAGTAAAAACAATGAGAAATTTCACCAAGGATATCTACGTTTAATCATGCATATCAAACGGTATGATCATGTTACCAGTGCTGAGGTTCCTGATTGGTGTTCTGTGATGGGCTGTGTTACAGCAGAATAGACAAAGATGGTGTGGACATGTGGTTAGAAGCGATGCACATCACCTTCCTGAACAGCTTTTCTCCAGTCAGCTATCTGCAGGAACTAGAAGTGCTGAAGAAGAGATTCAGATGAAGATGTTCTCAGAAGGACCTTCAGAGACTGTGAGATTGCTGATTGGGCTACAGCAGGCTACAGGAGATGGACTTGTGTTGAGGAGAATGGTTCATGATGGCGTGAAGACCTTTGAAGCCAACAGGTGGGCAGCTGAGGAAGAAAGACGAGCTCGACGAAAGGCTGCCGAGGCTCTCAAACTGGGGCAACCTTTTGGATAGATTCCTGAATAAACTTCAGTTGAACCGCCATGCTCGAGTCGAGCAGCTGTGATGGGGAGAAAAAAAAAAACTAGCTAGGAGTGGTAACAGCGTTGTTACAATTACATAAAGCTGCCTAACTTTATACATCTTTGATTTGCACTTTCTCAACCATATGCAGCTCTAATTGGAAATATTCCTACTTTATGCTCTACACAAAAGCAGGTTGAAGTCGTACTCCGAGATCTGATCAGAGTCCTGTCTGAATATTGCAGGAAGCAGCTGAACAAGAACATGGGGAAATATGTACAAGGTGAAGAGCAAGGGTTAGAATAGTGGAGTCACTGCTCACAGCAAATCAGCCGCTGGTGAGCCGTAATGAAAGCAGCACAGGCTCGACTCTGCACTGTGAAAAGAAAATATATCACAAATAAATAAATAAAAATGCATCAAGCGTCTGTCAGATCAGGTTTGGCGCCGATGTACATGTCTACTGTACGTGTAATACTTTCAGAGCTGCTTCTGTGATTTGAAAGCATATAATATTTCTGATTAGCTGATGTTTTTTTTTTCCCTCGCAGTGACTCAGATGTACAAAGCCCACGCTCAGTTCACTCCGCTCCACTCCAACCATTCAGCCGTCTGATTTCATGATTTTGTCCACCGCGTAAGCCGAGGCCTTGTGGAGGAGGAGAGGACTGAGCATGGGGAGGGTGAGGAAAAATCTAGTCCATTCTGGCAGACATTAAAAAGAGAGAGAAGAAAGTAAATCAATCACAAGTTAATAATCAGTTAAGCAGCAAAATAAATAAACCTATCTCGAATGTAGAGAAAATGATTGAATATTTCTCCTGGTAAGCTGTTTCAAGTTTGAAATGCTCATATTTATTTATTTGTTGGTTGGTTTGTAGCTTTTATTTCTTTAAAAAACTAAATTTGAGTTCACCATTTACATTTTCTAACATGTATAATCTCTGAATTTGCTTGACACAGAGTTGAAGACAGCCCTTGTAATTGTGAACACCTTTAAAAGCGATTTCTTAATTAAATTTTTCCAGAGCTGGATTTTTTTTTTAATTCCACCAAACACATTTCTTTTTTTACCTCCTCCTCATCCTCACCGCACAGCTTGAAACTGCTGTGGGTGACATATTTAAATTTCAGCGCAATAAAACAATATCACTACCATCAATATGGTAATTCCTTCAGGCTCTCTGTAGAGAACATAAAACCTCTATTTTGGGGAAAACTTTAAAACAGTAAAATCACGAGGGCTCTGGAGTCTGCGTTCTGCTTTTAATAGGGCTATTAAAATCGCACAACTGGTTGTAACCAAGGCCTTGGAGCTCGTCTTGAAAGTCACGGTTCTCTTCACTCAGCCTCCAGAAGTTTGAGCTGAGAATTGACCGAGAAGCCACCAGAGCAAAGCCTTCGACTCTGTCCTCCACCACACCGCCTTCACCTCACACCCCATCAGACCTCTCACCGGGTTATACTCACACAACTGGATTACTGATGATGGGAGTGAAGCCCGAGAGATAATTTTAATCAAATATTTTAAATACATATTTTAAGAGGGAGCAATATCCGAGCTATGGGTGAGACTTTTATATGTATATTAGATGGATATAAATGATTTTTTTTTGCAGAGTAAAAGAGGATAAGCAGACACTGAGTCATACTTTTGGCTAAATAACTGACATGAAGCTGCAAATTATATTCATACATACACAATTTCTTTGTAATGGAACATGTAGATTATCATATTTTTTTGGAGAAGAATGAGAGCTGAACTTAGTGTCTTGCAAAAGTATTCATCCCCCTTGGTGTTTGTCCTGTTTTGTTGCATTACAAGCTGGAATTAAAATGGATTTTTGTAGGGTTAGCACTATTTGATTTACACAACATGCCTACCACTTTAAAGCTGAAAATTGTTGCTTTATTGTGACACAAACAATAATTAAGATGAAAAAACAGAAATCTGAAGTGTGCATAAGTATTCACCCCCATCCATCCATTATCTGCAGCTGCTTATCCTGTTCTACAAGGTCGCAGGCAAGCTGGAGCCTATCCCAGCTGACTATGAGCGAGAGGCGGGGTACACCCTGGACAAGTCTTCAGGTCATCGCAGGGCTGACACAGAGACAGACAACTATTCGCACTCACATTCACACCTACGGTCAATTTAGAGTCACCAGTTAACCTAACCTGCATGTCTTTGGACTGTGGGGGAAACCGGAGCACCCGGAGGAAACCCACGCAGACATGGGGAGAACATGCAAACTCCACGCAGAAAGGACCCTGTTGGCTACTGGGCTCGAACCCAGGACCTTCTTGCTGTGAAGCGACAGTGCGAACCACTACACCACCATGCTGCCCCAGTATTCACCCACTTTCATATGAAACCCCTAAATAAGAGCTGGTCCAACCAATTCACTTCATAAGTCACATAATTACAGTAGTTGGTTAAGATCCACCTGTGTGCAATCAAAGTGTCACATGATGTCTGTATAAATCAACCTATTCAGGAAGGACCCCGACTCTGTAACACTACAAAGTAAGCAACTTGAAAACCAAGGAGCACTCCAAACAGGTCAGAGACAAAGTTGTGGAGAAGTATAGATCCAGGTTGGGTCATAAAAATAAATAAATAAATCCCAAACTTTGAATATCCCGCAGAGCACCATAAAATCCATTAGAGCAAAATGGAAAGAATATGGCACCACTACAAACCTGACAAGAAAAGGCCACCCACCAAAACTCACAGACCAGGCAAGGAGGGAATTAATCAGAGATGCAACAAAGACACCAAAGATAATACTGAAGGAGCTGCAAAGAGCCACAGTGGAGATGGGAGGATCTGTCCATGGGACCACTTTAAGCCATACACTCCACACAGTGGGGCTTTATGGAGGAGTGGCCAAAAAACAAAAAAACAATTGCTTAAGAAAACACGTTTGGAGTTTGCCCAACAGCATGTGGCAGACTCCCCAAACACATGGAAGAAGATTCTCTGGTCAAATGAGACTAAGATTGATCTTTTTGGCCATCATGGGAAATGCCATGTGTGGCGCAAACCCAACACCCTGAGAAAACCATCCCTACAATGAAGCATGGTGGTGGCAGCATCAGACTGTGGGGATATTTTTCATCTGCAGGGACATGAAAGCTGGTTAGGACTGAAGGAAAGATGGATGGCGCTAAATACAGGGCAATTCTGGAAGAAAATCTGTTTGAGTCAGCCAGAAGTTTGAGACTGGGACGAAGGTTCACGTTCCAGCAGGACAATGACTCTAAACATACTGCTAAAGCTACACTGGAGTGGTTCAAAGGGAAACATTTAAATGTCTTGGAATGGCCTAGTCAAATCCCAGACCTCAATCCAATTGAGAATCTGTGGCATAACTTGAAGATTGCTGTACACCAACACAATCCATCTAACTTGAAGGAGTTGGAGCAGTTTTGCCTTGAGGAATGGGCAAAAATCCCAGTGGCTCGATGTGCTAAGCTAATAGAGACATACCCCAAGAGACTTGGAGCTGGAATTGCCGCAAAAGGTGGCTCTATAAAGCATTGACTTTGGGAGTGAATACCTATGCACACTTCATATCTTTTTGCCCATTTTTTTTTTTCGTTTCCATTACCGGTTGAGAGTACGTCGTGTGCGTTCTGGCTGCCGCTTCTCACCAGAGGTTTTTTTATTTTATTTTATTTCTTTTTCTATTTTTTTTTTCTGTGTGTTTGTGTAGTTTGATGTTTGAGTATTTTGTCCGCCGGTTGTGGTGTAGCTCCGGACCTAGTTTTGGGCGTCGGTTCCCTCCAGGCCTTGGTTCGCCGTGGGCGATGCCTGTGCTCCCAGCTGTGGACTGCGGTGAGCCTGTTGCTCATTTTACATCGTGGTTGTCCTGCGCTTTAACGCTTGGTGTGATGTTCTGAGCGATGTTGCTCGGTGGTGTCGCGGCGGCTGTGCAGGCGGTTTGGGACACACCAGTGCTCTGCGTGGCAGAGCTTCTGTGCTTGCTTTGTGGATCCATGGCGTGGTGTTTGAGTGATGTTGCTGACGGCGTCACGGCGGCAGTGCTGGAGATATGGGAGTTGTTTTTGTGCGCCTTTTGGTGGGACTGTGGCTGCTACACCACGGGAACTACATCCTGACCCTACTTGATGGACTTTTTACTTTTTATTTATCTTTTTATTTATTTATTTTTCTTTCCTTGTCTATACTGTAAAGCGTCCTTGGGTTTTTTGAAAGGCACTATATAAATTTAACTTACTGGATTATTATTATTATTATTATTATTATTATTATTATTTATCTTAATTGTTTGTGTCACAATAAAACAACAATTTTCATCTTTGAAGTGGTAGCCATGTTGTGTAAATCAAATGGTGCTAACCCCAAAAAATCCATTTTAATTCCAGCTTGTAATGTGACAACACAGGACAAAAAACAAAGGGAGATGAATACTTTTGCAAGACACTCAGTACAGAAATCAAGAATTCAAGTTTACTTTTAGGTATAAAAAAACCCCACTAAATGTTTATCTCGATGTCTTCCTAAATCTTTAACGTTATATTTACACATCTAACATTTTTTTTATCTCTTTCTTTTAGAATAAAATCATCCTGGACCCGCTGACATTCAGTGAAGCTCGTTTCCGCCCTTCTCTAGAAGAGCGTCTGGAGAGCATCATCAGCGGCGCCGCCCTCATGGCCGACTCGTCGTGCACACGTGATGACCGTCGCGAACGCATCGTGGCCGAGTGCAACGCTGTGCGTCAGGCACTACAAGACCTGCTCAGCGAGTACATGAACAACGTGAGTGTGTTTATGTTTCATTTTCAACAGAATCTTAAACTCAAAGGGCACTCGGTAAAGTCCACACCTCCACCAAGTCACGTTATCAACATCAAAATCAATTGAACCGACGATAATACTAAAGCTGTCACCAAATTTCACCCAAATCTATTCACTACTTTTTGAGCTATGTTGGGAACAGACAAACAAACAAACAAACAAACGAAGGCAAAAAAAACCCATACCCTCCTCCAACAAAGTTGGCATAGGTAATAATTATAAACATACAATACTGAGATTATGGATCATTTTACAAGGGTGAGTCAAATGTAAACTTTTATTTATTTATTTATTTATTTAGCTCGCTAGCTAGCTTTGTTTGTTGCAAATAGGTGTCACAAAATTTTATCATGTTTCGACATAATCATCTCTTTAAGTTTCCGTAATCCTTGAAAAAAAAAATTTCTCATTCATGTTGCACTTTTTTCCCCCATTTTGTTTTCTTTTGAATTTATTCCCTGATTGTCAGGGTGCAGGCACTTACGGATGCAGGCACAGGGGAGAATGGGTGCATCACAAACTGGAAACCAAATCCCAATTGGTAAACTAAAGACATAGTCAGGGTCGGTCAATGAACAAACAGTATATTAGAGATTAGGCGAGGAAGCAAAGTCAAACAATGGAAAGCAGGGTCAAAGTCACTGGAAGTCAAACACAGTAACTAAGACTTGGTATGATCAGATACATGGACACAGAACAATACTTTACAACTGGACTGAATGTTTGCTGAGCTTATATAGAGGGGTGATTACTGGGATAACAGGAAACAGGTGCACTTCCTAGTATTCAGGAGATAAGGGCTGTGGCGCTTGGGAAATGTAGTCCAAAGCGGCCATCTTTGGAGGCTGTTCCGAACTCGGGGTTTTGGTACTGATTCAACCTGATAATAATAATAATAATTATTATTATTATTATTATTTCAATTTATATAGTGCCTTTCTCACACCCAAGGTCGCTTTACAATTAGGGAAAATAAAAAGAGAGAGTCCACCAGAAGAAGGTCAGGATGTAATTCCAATGGCATAGCTACCCACAGTCTCACCAAAAGGTGCACGAAGATAAATCCCACACCACCTGCATAGCCACCGCAACGCTGCCAGGCAACATCACTCAGAACACCATGCCATGGATCCACAAACCAGGCACAGAAGCACTGCCACACAGCGCTCTGGACAACCCTGATGTTAAAAGAGCAACGAGCTCACTGCAGTCCATAGCGTGGAGCACAGGCATCACCCACAGTGGACCAAGGCCTGAAGGAAACCGATGCCCAAAACTGGGTCTGGAGCTATGCCACAACTGATGGACAAAACATTCAAGCAAAAAAACCCCAAACAAACAAAAAAAAACCAAACAAACATGAAACTATACAAACACAAAAAATAAAACAAAGGGAGGAACAAAAAGAAAAAGAAAAAGTTCTGGTGAGAAGCGGTAGCTAAAATGTGCACGGCTTACTCTCAACCGGAAACAGAAAACTTAAACATGCTTAAACATCGGTATTTTCTTCACACCTGCTGACACGTGCACATAAAATACAAGATATTTATATTTATACTGAATTTAACCAGACGTCCAATCCCGTTTTTCCTTCATCAGGAGTCTGTGATAATGCCTGCGTGTAATTTGAGTGTAATGACTGGAAGATATTCGAGGTTAGAAATCAAATCATGTTTCCTGACCTGCAGTTATTTTATTCTCTGGTCAGCTGGTTAGTAATTTCAGGAAACACATTGCCTTATGATTGCTTTATGCTTTATTCTTGCCTTGTTATTGAAGCAACACCTACAAGTGAATTGTAGAGAATTTTACCTTCACATGAATGGAGGTGATTAAAAGTGGTGAAAGTTTGAAGTTTTGCAAGAAGTCTTGAAGAAGAATAAGAAGAATAAGAATTGTATAACAGTATATAATTATTAACAGAATGGAATTGTTAAAGCTAAGGTCTCACATAGCCAGAATCACTTCATGGTAGACACCAGGAGACAATTTTGAGCCTTGGCCAACCGGCACGCATTCCGGGCCCTTCCCTCGGAATACGTGAGAGCTGTGGAGCTAACTTGACAACCAGGAAGGCGTGGCTTCCATCCCCGGAATGTTGTGTCGTGTTGAAAATTGCCATGGGTCAAACATCATATCAGGGATGTGATTTTTCCGCGAATTCGCGGAATTCCGCTTTTTTCACCTCAAAACTTGAAAAAAAAATGTTTCCGATTTTTCCCTCAAATCCACATTCGTATCCTATTCGTTCCGACTTTGTTTGAAAGATGGCAGCCTCAGATTTGCATCTTTACGCCTCGATCACGGAGGCTGCCATCTTTCAACTCTTTGTTTGAAGCGAGCGCATTCATTGGTTGTTACAGAGCGATGGACCAATCATGTACCTCGTTTCATCTCATTGACGTAATTACGTCATTTACGCAATTACATCATTGAGATGAAACGAGGTACGTGATTGGCCCATCGCTCTGTAACAACCAATGAACGCGCTTGTTAGATAGCTGTACGTAAGCTCGCTTCAAACAGAGTTGAAAGATGGCAGCCTCCGTGATCGAGCGTAAAGATGCAAATCGAGTTAAAGAAATCGACAGAATAGTGAAAAACAAGTCCCGCTGGGAATGGTTGGAGAAAGAGGTTGCTACAGACGTTGGACATGAGACTGTGAGACATTTGTTCAGCGATTTCGTTCTTTGGGGAGAGGGCAGAGGTCTCTGGCTGTCAAGTTTGGGGATACTGTGACCTCCCCTGCCCGAGCTACGAGCGTCCAAAGTCGGGCTGGAGCCCGGGATAGAAACGAAACCTAAGCGGAGCTCCGCGGCTCGCCTCGGGGCGAATTACGTCCCAAGGCGCGGGGCTAGCGGGCCCTGCCGCGCTGGTTCTTTGGTGTGTGTGTGTGTGTGTGTGAGTGAGAGTGTGTGTGTGAGAGAGAGAGTGTGTGAGAGTGAGAGAGAGAGAGAGTGTGTGAGTGAGAGTGTGTGTGTGTGTGTGTGCGAGTGAGAGAGAGTGCGCACGAGTTGAGAGAGTGCGCGAGTGAGAGAGAGAGAGAGCGCGCGTGAGAGAGAGAGAGAGCGCGCGAGTGAGAGAGAGAGCGAGAGAGAGAGAGCGAGAGTGCGTGCGCGCGCGCGAGTGAGAGTGAGCGAGAGTGTGTGTGTGTGTGTGTGTGTGTGTGTGTGTGTGTGTGTGTGTCAGAGTTGCATGTTGACCATTAAATTGGCTTGAATTTGTTAATCATGACAAGTTTTTTCTTGTGTGTTTGCTTGCCATTTTAGTACAATTTTTAAGTCAGAAAACCCCAAAACCCAGGAGCTTCAGGGGGCTTCCCCCCTTGTCCCCCCACCAGGGTGCTGCCCTGGACCAGCTGGGGGTCTGCGGCCCCCAGACCCCCGGCTAAAATTTTCAGATAATTTCACCAGCCCCAAATCACATCCCTGTCATATGAATTCATCCGTCACCACTGTGAAGGTATTCGTGAGCATCCTTGAGGCATACAGTTGTGGTCAGAAGTTTACACACAGTGACATGAATGTCATCTTGGATATGAATGTCATGGCAATATTTGGGCTTTCAGTCATTTCTTTGAACTGTTCTTTTTCTGTGGCAGAATGTACAGCGTACAGCTTTCATTAAAAAAAAACACCACTAGAATTTGGTGCACAACTTTTAATTTTCTTTGAGTTTTCTGAAATCAACACAGGGTCAAAATTATACACACAGGGTAAAAAATATACATACAGCACACCTAATATTTGGGTAAAATGTCTCTTCGCAAGATTCACCTTGACCAAACATTTTAGTTTATCATGACCAAGCTTCTGGCAGAATTCTGGTTGGATATTTCACGACTCTTCATGGTAGAATTGGTAGAGTTCAATTATTTTTTTTTCTTGGCATGGACTTGGCTTATAAGCATGGTCCATATCTTTTCATAGGGTTGAAGTCAGGGCTTGTTTTAAGCTTAATGTTAGCCTACTTTATCCTCCACAACCAGCTCTGATGCATGTTTGGTTTCATTGTCCTGTTGTAACTACCAAGTGCCAAGTCATGTTCAAGTTTCTGATGGTTTATGCTGAACAATTCTGAGGTAGTCCTCCTTCTTCATTATTCCAACCACTTTGTTTAATGAATCAGTTCCACTGGCAGCAAAACAGCCCCAGAGCATGATGATCCTACCACCAGGTGGTACTGTGTCCTTCTGTACCTGGTGGTCATTGTGGCCAAACAACTAAATCTTTGTCTCATCTGACCATACAGCTATCCTCCAGAAGTTTTTTTCTTTGTCTGCCTGGTCAGCTTCAAACTTTAGCTAAGCTTGAAGGTGTCAATTTTGGAGCAGGGGGTTATTTCTTGGATAGCAGCCTCTTAGCCCATGTTTACATTAGACCGTATCAGCGGATCATCAGATTAACGTTTTTAAAACGATTAGTGTGCACACAGCAACACCAATACATGATTTGCGTGCACACAGCAATACCAATACACGGATACGCTCGGCTCCGCAGGCATCCTGCGCTCCAAATCACTCCGCCCTGAACAGCGAGTGCCCTCTGGAGGGTGCGCACTCCGGCCTTGCGCAGCTCACAGAGCACGCGAGTGAAGTGAACAAGCTGTGTTTTCGGGACTGAGCCGCTGTGTGTGTGATCCCAGTGCATATCACTTACCACTTGCAAGTGGAAGGATGGCAAGCCTAAAGACAATCATAACTACACAATGGGCAGTATTTGCATCAGTATTTGCAGTATTTTCATACTTTTATACTCTTTAATGAAAGGTGATACAAGGCGGAAGTCCGCGCCGTTTTTCAGCAGTCGCATCACATGACCAACGCCAGCGAATCAGGAAGGTGGATGTCACAGTGACGTTGTCCAATGAGACGCCAGCTAGAGCTCAGCACAGCGTATCCGCGTATTCTGAATGTTTACACAGCACCAGAGCTGACACGATCTGGATTGAATACGTGGATGCTGGCGGATTCCCGCTTCCCGGCGTTTCCAGGCGGTTTAATGTAAACGGACAGTGCATCCGCGAAGAAAACGAGACAGATACGGTCTAATGTAAACGTAGCCTCAGTCCATGGTGATCTGAACTGTAGACAGTGAGCCATCAGCTTCCACTTCATGGCTTGGCTGTGCCATGGTGGTTCCCAGGTTGTTCCTGACCATCCAAACCCATTTCCTTTCAGCTGAGGGTGACAGTTTGGGTTTTCTTGAAGCAAAGTGGCTTGGCAAAGTGACTACACCTCACAATAACTTGGATACAATTGTTTGAACTGATTGTGGAATTTGCAGTTGTTTAGAAATGGCTCCAAGAGACATTCCGGAGTTGTGTACATCTGCGATCCTCTTTCTCAGATCTGCACTGAGCTCCTTGGACTTTCCCATTTTACTGTGTGTTGGTCAAGCCACTGAGTGCTGTAAACAAAACCTTTTTATGAAGGCACAGAGAAGCTACCAGCTGTAGTCAATCATAATCACTAACAGGAAGTTAAGAGACCTCAGCTTTGGTAAGATAAGAGACATTTTGGAAGTTTCAGCACCTCTGAATTAATAATCTAAGTGAGTGTATGTAAATTTTTGACCATGTATGTATAATTTTGACCCTGTGTTGATTTCAGAAAACCCAAAGAAAATTAAAACTTGTGCACCAAATTCTAGTGTTTTTTATTATTATTATTAAAGATGCTGTACAATGATTCTGGTACAGAAAAAGAAGAGTTCAAAAAAATTACTGAAATCCTAAATATTGCCATGACATTCATATCCAAGATGATGTTCATGTCACTGTATGTAAACTTCTGACCATAACTGTACATGAGGCTTATGTGGGCTGTCAGGGGTTAGTTAGTTAGAACTTTATTGATCCCCATGGGGCAATTGTAATGGTTACCATAGCATTCTGTTGAAACCATCAAGCTCAAAATGTTCACAGAACAACATTCTGCAGAAAGTGAAAAATTTGCCTCGGGGGCATGGGTTATTTCGTCTTGCCGTGGCTATGCCTTACTGCAGCCGTGAGAACCATACACACTGCCATCCTTGCCGTAAGGTCATACGTTGCTCCACATCACTGCTGCCCTTGGTTTTACCAGCATCTTCCATCGCTACCGTCACGGCTACCATGGCTTCATGGTAAATTTACATGACAGATCACCTCCAAAATCTGCTGGAATGGTCACGGCAGCCCCAGCCACGGTTCTCACAGATCAACCGGGTATGTGTGATCTTAGCTTAATAAAATACTTAAACGTTATCGCTGCTATCACGCAAGTGACAGCAGGAGTGAACTTGTGTCTTGGACGTTACACAACATTAAATGTAACTATAAATGGTTAAAATGTATGAAATGTTTAAGAACTAAAATAACATCGCCTAATCACTGACAAATTGCTGTCCTGTAAGAGAAATAAAACACTTCAGGACATGCTGTTACTGGAAAATAATCAACTACAGGCTGGTAACAGTGCATCTCAGTGATACTTCAACTGATCCTACGTCTGTGAGATCATTTTGTTCATTTTTATAAAGAACTCTGTTGGAGATACTGAGTACAAAGGGAAAGCAGCTGAAGTGCCTTGTGTAGAATTAGTCACCGAGTTCGCATTATGCTAATTTGATAGCTTTCCTTTGTAGCTCTGGTGCGAAACTAAAGACGTGGATTGGAGACAGTCAGACACATCCAGGCTAAATGACTATATTTAGTGAACCTTATGGACAGGATTTTTTTTTTTTTTAAATCCTGGGTCTTTGTGTGATTTCTGTTTAGCATGAAACCATTGTCAGATCTGCTAATGTTGACCCAGTTCGTAGCATGAAATGGCTTTGAGAATTGAGGGAATTTTTAACGCACCCACTTATTCAATTAGCCTCTCTTGGGAATTGGGACACGGCAGAAGCAGTAAAGGTGAACGCTGCATCTGCTCTTCGCTTAGCTGCTCTTGTAGAAGTCGTTCTGGGTGGCTGAGGACGTTGTCTCTAGCAATCTAATTTCTTTCATAACGCTCTCTTCACTCTGTGTTTTGCAAGAATATGAACGCATGAGCAGGCGATTCTGTTTCTCTGGATTGTGCTTTGTGCTCTAAATTACAACAAAACTTGTTTTTGTCCGTAGGGAATCTGCCAGTGCTTGTCTTGGGTCTCTTGTTTGCAGGCATAGGTTTTCTCCATTCAGTCAAAACAAATCATATGCTAAACAAATCAAATAATCCTCTTTCGGCTTTCGCAGATACCCCTAGGTATTTATCTAAGAGCCCTCGACATGGAACAGAGGAGACACTACTGATATAACCACTCCAGCAGAACATATTTGCAGGAATTGCATTGATTTTTGCTGATTTATTGATACATTTAGCTTCCTTTAAAGTAATTCTATCATTCTGGATATCGTCATTCAACTCTCTAATCATTCAACATTAATTTAGCAAGATAACATTGCTATCTAACATTTAGCTAGCTAATAATTATATAGGTAAGGGTACACAATGGATGAACAAGCTACTTTTAATTACTTTCTAGTGTTTACAATTAGTTCACTCACACATGCAGTAAAACTGAAAGGACGAGCTAGCGTGGCTAATTTAGCATAGAGTAATGCTACACGATATCTGCAAATTAGTTAATTATTTAATTTTTTTCTTTTATCAGATTACTGTTTACTTGCCTTAAATGAATATCAAATAAATATGCTAATGTTTGCTGGGAAAGTAAACCTATATTAGCATCAGCATATGCACCAAGTAGCTTTGGCTTGTTTCATGAAACGGTTACATTTTGACATTTTTAGATTTTTAGATTTTGGGATACTGTTCAGTGGTAAATTTTAGAAAATGTGTATTTAATTGTTCAAAAAAAGTGGGATAATCTGACAACAATCATTCATATAATTTTATTTTTTTATTTTTATTATTTTTTTACAAAGGTCCTTTGTTGTATTTTGATTTTAAATGAGTAAAAGTGTTGAGTATTTTTTTCAATAATTTTAAATTATTAATTTATTATTATTATTATTATTATTATTATTATTATTATTATTATTATAAAACAAATACACAAAATTTGGCCTAATGCCATGAAGGATGTAGAAAATATATATTTTTATATATTTTTGAGAACCTAATTTTCTTCTTATGACCCTCAGAAAATGTGGATGATGCAACAGTGTCCTTTTGAACTTTCCCAAAGTTGAATATTCCAAACATTTCCCGGTGGTGAATGTGTTTAGGTAGAAGAGCTGAGTTTTATTTTTAGATGATAGTTTGTTGTCCAGCGCACAGAGCGAGTCGCAGTTGCTCACAGATATACATCACGCCTGTGATTAGGGCTCAGTGCTGTAATAAACACAGTGCAGCACAATGCCTGTACTTTTTACACTCTAGTAAAATATTTATTACAATACAATAAATGTAACGACTCCAATAAAACGGCGAGTAATTGGATAACGTTAATGACCCACAATTCATATAAATACTGCAAAACAACAGTGTACGCTTAAGCATCTAATGCAGGCTTATTTATACAAACCACAACTGATCATGCTGAGTTTTGGATTTTTGGTTTATTGGCCTTGTATTTGAATTCAAAGTGGATTTGGAAGTCTCTCTAACCCAGCTTAAGGACATCCTCAACCTTCATACCCTTTAAGCACTGATAAAATCTCCACAACAACGCATCGTGGTCTTTCAGTCCTCCGTTCCAGCACGTCTTTGTTTGTCCCGGAGCAGCAGTTCTCCTTCTCGGCTGCTCAACGAACTCAAGATGCTTCATTAGTTTGAGGAGCTGCGTTTTGGGAGCTGCCCCTGTGAGGCCGAGCAGAGCCTGTGGCCATCCAAGCACACAAGTGAAATGAATAAATATGAAGACAGAGGAGGGGAGGATGGGGAAAGGTTTGGTTGGAGGATGTGGCTTAAAACCTTGTTACCATGTCCGGTTTAGGTGGAAAAGGAAAAGCGACCTGGCTCATGGTTGGAAACAATTCTGAAAGGTTTTCAGTGTTTATTATGGAGAAACAAACTGAAAAAAAAAACCCCAAATAAATATTATTTGCTCCAGAATGCAGGAGATATGCAGTGCATTTTCATAATCCATGGTTTGAGATTAAAAATGTAGCTTAGCAGACATTAGTGACGAGCTGTGTTTTGATTTTGTAAGTCGATTTTACAAGCCAAAACAAAGCCACCCAAGCAGCAGTTTTCCCAGCAGTGAACTCATTGTTGCATCTTGTATTTCTCAGCACTCGCATTTATTTCATTTGAAATAGTCCAACTGTGTCACTTGCTTTAATCTCAAGTCTTCCTGGTTATTTTTATGTTAAGTATCTTTATTTGTGCCTTCAACTCTTTGCACTTTTTTAAGTTACTCGAGATGGATAAAAGATTTGAACCTGGGATCAGAGGTTTCAAATCTCAGGACTGGCCTGGATGAGCTGTTATTGCACCACCCTTAATCAAACCTCTCCCTCACCTCAATTTTTTTCTTTCATATTACATAAGCACTTCATCCTGGTCAGGGTTCTGAATCCAGAGACCATCCTGGGAACAATGGGGATACACCTTGGATGACATACCTAACACAATTTAGAGTCACTACTGTACCTATGACAATGTCTTTGGGAGGTTGGAGGCAAACCCAAGGAAAAGAACATGGGAGGCTGAACAGACCTGAGGTCAAGATCAAACCAAAGACCCTGGAGCTGTGACCCAGTAGTGCTGTCTGCTTATTGGAAAGTTATTTCAGCTTTCAAGAGCCACATCCATTATTGGCAGCAAATGTGGGATGCAGCCACACCTAGCCAGGTTCTTTTTCATCCCTATTACTCTTGAGCTCATTCAGGACTGGAGATAATGGTGCTGGGTTTTACACATGCAGTTATGCCGCTTTTCCACTACCAACGCGGTTGAGTTGGGCTGAGCCGTGCCGTGCTGAGTTGGGCTGAGTCGAGCTGAGCAGGGCTGTTGGAGTTGCATTTCGACTACAACCGCGCTGAACCGTGCTGGCTGGAAGTGGGTGGACACATTGGGTGGAGTTAGTGAAAGTGGGTGGACGTCACGTGATGTCGTTAGGCGGCGCAAACAGTGACATCAGTGACCTTTTAAGCGGTAGTCTCATGACTCGGATAGTAAACAATAAACATGGAGGACATGGAGTCGTTAGTGTTGCTGGTCTTGGTGCTGTGGCTTGTTGTCACCGACAACGCCAACAGATACTGGCAAGAGCGTATAGATGAGGCGAGGCGCATAAGGCTTCAGAAATTCTCGTAATTCGTAATTCTTCTTCTTCTTCCGGGTTTATGGTGTTTACAGATCCCAGCGTGCTCGCGGGGCATGTGAGGACACTCCTCCTCACCAATCAGTGCACAGGGGAGTGTCTCCTCACGCCCCTAGCCCCACTCGGCTCGGTTTGGCTCGCTTCAGCCCCACTCCAAAACCGTGCGAGTTTTGGGTGCTGAGTAGGGCTGAAGTGAGCTGAGTCGTGCTGTTCTGAGGTAGTCGAAATGCGAGCCGTGTCGGGCTGAAGCGAGCTGAAGTGAGCTGAAAAAGGGTAGTGGAAAAGGGCCATTAGTCACTTTTGTTTTTTAAATTAGTAGTACCCCTATTACGCCATGACCTTGTGCTTGCATTTGAATCTGAATACATTAGCATGCAGAGCCTGAACGTACGCCTTCATTGGTATTCTTGACAGCAGGTTTTCAAAAGGTGAAATTGTTTGAAACTACTATAGACAAACAAATAATTTAGTGTGGGTACAAATGGAGCAATCTGCCTGATGGCCCTGTTTGAATATTGAGATAGGCATAGTCTACGTCCATGAATAATGAGATGAGAGATGGAGGAAGTGGAACAAATACAGAGCTCAGAAGTGTGTTGTTTATCAGTGTGTGTGGGATTTAGCTCCCTAATCTTTGAGAATCGCCCATTATAAAAAAAAAGGATAAAGCTTCATTAAAGACACAGAGGTAAATTACTTTTAGTCATAACTAAGCATTAAAGCCCAACTTTTTAATAAAAAGGCAATGCAATTAAATAAAAAAAAAGATCGTTGTGCTATACCACATACACCAAATAGCTTCTGTCTGTTATATTATACCTATTATGCATGCACCACTTCTCTTCAGTCTCGAAAGCTGTTGGGCAAACTTTGCAAATCACAGTCAGTATCTGGAAAGTAAACACTGTGGTGCCAAAAATGCTAAAAAGAAACTCCTAGCAGCCAGAGAGAAAAAAAATACTGCAACAATGTTGTTGGTAGATAAAATATAAAAACATTTTTTAAAACAGTAAGACAAAAGTATTTGTTTGGTTAAGTAATAATAAGTAGCACCTCATACAGTATTTTTTTACTTGACCCAAGTGACCACAGTCCCACTTTCTTGAATTCAGTGGTGGGTTGACAAGGCTGAGGTTCATGAATTCACAGGTCACCTAGATAAATTCAGTGTGAACTGAAATTAACCACAGAAACAAATACAACTTTCACGTCCCACATCCTTCATCCTTTATAACATTTGGCGAATTGTTTTTTTTTTCCACCAGGTGAATTTTATTTGCATTTGCTCTGACCACTGGGTTAGCTGAAAAAGCAGAAGAGCTTTGTGAAAGAAGAAGTAATTTAGACTAATAAGGTAATCTTGCTGCACTTTTATCCCCCACACACATCTATTTCCTCCACTTGCTCCACTAACAATCTGCCAGGTTCCTCCCACCAACTCATGGTGAGATGGGTGCAAGATTAATCAATGTTCCAGCCAGTAATAAATTAAATTCAAGTGACAAGCAAATGTCCATATCTGTCTGCTGGGGTGGTGACCGGTGATTGGTGACCGAGGCCCGTGTTCACAACCTGCAGCTAAATCAACAGGATCGGTTGATTTAGTTACGGAGACCTGGACACACTGATCTATCAATCGACCAGCCCCAGTTATGCATTGCTATCTGGGTCAGAGGAGCTCAGCTGGCTGGCTGAAGGAGGTGAAGGAGCTCCAAAGGTTGGGGGAGGAGTTTTGACCTTTTAATATGAGTTTACACTTTGAGGATTTTTCCATGGATGTCTTCAAAAGCAGGGACACTCAAATAAATTCATCACTGATAACAGATAACATAAAGTATGATCCAAGCCCACTCAGGTATCTGGTGGTATAACTGAGCCAGTCAAGCACTCTCCACCAAATTTAATTTTATGAAGTGGAATGAATAAGATCTGAAGTTTTGTGTGTTTTCTGCCATCTTGCCTGAGGAGAGTTACTAAAAATCTGAGATGATACAGGTGTTGCTGGTGCATATCCATCATGCCTTGCAGGAGCTTTGAAGTGCTGCCTTGCCTTGAGTAAGAAGCAATCTCAACAAATAAGCATGTTCAAAGACTAAGAATATAACATTGTGTCCATATGAACCAATCCTTTATATGGGTCAAAAATACACAGATACACACCAATCCTCCATTAAAGTTGGTTTCAATCATACCTCCTCTGAGTCTTGCTCTCAGTGCCAAAGCTCCTCTAGTTCCTGTTGATGATTCTCCCAGCATGCTGCAGAATTGCTGAATTCTTGGCTTTTTCCCCTCACCAGGACACTAAAGAGCTGACGCTCCCTCCGAGATCTTGACTGAGCCCAGCTAAGCATTTCAGAGACACATTTGGCACCTTGTGGCTCAATTACTTTCATTTTAAGAGGAAAACTTAGTGGGGCAGTCAGCAGGGAGGCTAGACCTCTTACTGAGAGCAAGTTCTGCTCCAGATGACACCAGACAAAGATTCGTTGAGCTTTAATGCAAATTTAACATTGTACCCTTTTTTTCCTTCAGTATCTCTCTTTTTCCTTTTCTCTCCTCGCATTATTTTATTTGAATCAAGGTATCTGCTCATTTTTTCCTGGATTGTTGTGTTTGCATTTTTGAACAGTTTGCCTCTGAGAGTGACAGCCATAGGTAAAAGACAGTGAGAGGTAATTAGCGCTCAGCCAGTCAAGCAGTACACATTTCTTCTAATTAAGTTCTCTCTTGTGGTACTGCTGGATATTAACAAAGTACCATGTTGACTTCAAATTGACCTTGATGGGTTAAGATTGTTTTTTCTTGATCCAAGCAAAAAGTTTGTGCAATCATGTCCATGAAATGCATTGGTTGAGCTGTGTGAATATTGTGTGGGTGGATAGTGACAGGTAGAGAAGGGTTGTCTTTGCATTGGATGTGCACTTGTGTGGATGCATGTACTTGAAAACTTCACCTAATTAAACAGTCACAACAGCAAATAAGCAGCCTGGCTTGTTTCCCAGAAGGGAATCATGCCTCATACAGTGGCTTCCCAGATCACTGTAATTTTTTTCACAGGACAGCTGGGTTTCTGACAACTTGTCTTGCTGTGTTGATTCCAAGATCAAGGAAAAGATATATAGTTTGTACCTTCTTGACCGCGAGCAGATCTTAACTCTAATTGCCAAACATTTACTCAACTCACACATTGGTTAGCAGGTCAAATATCCCATCCAAAATGTATATGCCAGTTGCACCAACATGGGCATTCAGCAATGGCTTACCCCTGTATTTGATACTGACTTAAGATAGGTCCAGTAGTAACTGGCTCACTGACTCTGATCAGAATGTCTATTGACATCACCTTTGTCTTTGGCACCTGTCTAAAGTTTTGCAGTTACTTTTTAGAAGATGATGTTTCGTTACATCTGTCATCCCATGGCCCAAATCTAGTTCCAAACCGAAGCCATGGGTCCACTACATCCTGAGTCGAACACATGCTTAGACTTCAGGTCAGAGTCTGTAGCATGTGTAGTAATGCTACCCAGTATACTTACAGATATTTATTCAGGCACAAATTAAGGCCTCTGGTGACAAGTCTGTCCTGTGGTCCTGGGGTTCAAAATAATCGATAATAACAACCTTGTTGCTTGTATGTATCTTCTCATTGCTTCTAATCAGGTGCCTTGATTTCACCTGAGAGCATGCTGCTCACTTTGTCAGTGTTTTCCCTTTGCAAATGGGTAGCATGTTTTCTGCCCTACCATCCACTGATCTTTGAATAATTGCCCCCATTATGGTCTATGAGGTTTCCAAAGTTCTCACAAAACAACTCCTCCCTCAAACCTTTTTTTGTGCACTTTTTTTCCAGGTCTATTTCTCCTTTGCAACCCAACTCCCTGTAGAATCAGCATGTCTGCTCACTAAACAGGGCATGTTGGACAATCCATCACCAACTTTCCCTATGGTGCCTCTCGCCCTCCCTTCCATCTGTCAGTTTCCTAAAGCTGCCTACCACTGTGCTTCTGTTTTGCTCCACCAAGGAGAGATGCTCTTGCCAAATGCCACACAATCCCCTCCCAATCTTCTGCATATTCCCAACCTATTCCTCATACCAATTTTAGTGTGACCAGCCATGCATACCTTCTGCTAGACTGCCATCCATGCTGTTTCAGCACCACCTCACTGAGCTTGAGGATTGCTCAAATAAGGACTGGTAGACCCTATGACTGACATGGTATACCAATGCAATGCTTGGAAAATTGTGCTTCTTACCCAGTGTTTAGTGATCTATCATCCCTTGAGCATTACAGTAAAGCATGTCATTGGAATACCAGGCATAATGCCATAATAAGTGTATGCAGATTCTGTGCTGTAGCTACTAAAACAAATGAACCAGAGCTGTGTTGTTGATGATTTTAGTCATTGGTGTTTCATAATTCTAAGAACCAGTGGCGGCTGGTAGTCTTTCAAACAGGGGAGACTGGTCGGTTACGATATTTCCAGATTTTAAAAGAAAAAACATCAATTTTGCCCATACTCTTGCCTCTGATCTGGCTGATTGTTGGCAGCATCACAAACTGTGAAATAACAGGTTCTTTTGGCCCATTAGCCTACTGTCCAATATACATGATGGTGGTGTTGGGGGGGGGGGGTGTTATATTTTAACATTTTATATTTTAAAATTGTGGCATGTTGTTTAAAAATTGATCATTATTGAAAGCAGCTCTTTGTCAGGAACCTCAGCAGTAGGGCTGGGTGCCACACATTTCATTCAATGACACTTTCCCTATATTTTACTTATTTTGACTGAGAAATGTTTTATTGACAATTTTGATAACCCTTCACGTTTAATCCAGGTCTGTAGTGTGAAATGTTCTCGGCTGTGTTTTTGTTTAAAAATGTTTTCCAAATTGTAGCTGTGTTTAATTCATGTCCAGAAAAATATATATTCCAATATAATATACTCAGCATAAACATTTTAAATAGATTCTATATTTTTGGTCCATCCATGACATATTACTAAAGTAGCCTATTTACTGTTGTTGATGTGGGTCACTTGCTGTTAGCCAATTCACTTTCTCGTACCAGGAGAGCTGAAAGGAACGAGTATTATTCCCTACCTTTTTCACCAAGTCAATTTGAGGCGTTGGTCTACCCTGCTCTTTAATTTTAATTTTTTCCTCGAAAGGAAGACTGGCAAATGGCTTCGCCAAAATTAAATCAGCAATGCTTGGCCTCCGTGCGCAGCTTTCTTGCTAGCTGACTAGCCCCCTCAAGTTCAAGTTCAGTCACTCAAATAAACGAAATTTCTGGAACTAAGATAGCAAACTTGACAACACTATATTTACACTTTATTTACAATGAAAATATATACAAACTAAAAAAGCTGGTAGAAACCGTATGTAATGAATGAAATTGAAATGTAAGCTGATCTCTTACAATACACCACAGCACTTGCGAATCCGCATGGGACTGAACTGAAATTCACCGCTGCCTGTCTATATTTGAAACGAGCTGTCAATCAAAGAAAATATCCGGCCGCTTTCACCAATCGCCAGTCTCCTCGTGGAAACTGCCATGTCCCTCCCATGTGAGGCTCGGAGTCCGTAGGCGGGCATTTTCGCAGTATTTATCCAATAACCGTCTTGCATTTTGAGATTGAAAAGCACATAGCTCCCAAATGCCATTGAAGTCCACTGAGGCTGGGAGTCCGTGGGTGGGTGTTTTCGCAGTATTTGTCCAATAATCGTCTTGCATTTTGAGATTGAAAAGCGCAGAGCTCCCAAATGCCATTGAAGTCCACTGAGGCTGCGCTGCATCGCGCTGTCACGAGGGGGAAAAACTCACGCACACATTAAAGTTATAAGGGCATTTTTAGAGGAGGCTGAGCCTCCCTCGTTGTCTTAGAGCAATCGCCCGTGCTAAGAACCTCAGACTTAGAAAAGTTTCTCTGACCACCATGACAGAGGGCAGAATTTGAAGAATGGTTTCCATCCTCATGTTCAGGGATCTTCACTGATCCATATATTGCCTCAGTCAGCTGTAACTTTTGAGCTCCTCCTAACTCTTCCACCTTTACCTGCCTGATAATGAGACGTGAAAAGTCTAGAAATATCTGTAATTGAGGCACACTTTGTAGCCAGGTACTGTAGTCCTTTGTTTTGTCTTCGTAATCCCTAAAGGAAAGCAATAGCAAAAAGCTGTATGTTTATAATACTGGACATGGAGTACTTTCCAAAACTTCCCCAAGAGCAAGGGTTCAGCTTGTAATGCATAATAATCTGTACTTGTTTTTTTTGGTAAACTTGTTGAATCCCCTTCATCATTATTAACTGATTGAAGTAATGTCAATAATGGTAGAAAAAGGAGATTTAGTGGGTTGCAAATAAGAAAATGAATATAGTATTGGTGTAATTAATTTGTTCCTTTTGAATGATAATTCAACCAGGTTAGGCGCAGAAGGGACTTTATAATTCCCCAGTCCTTTCATTAATTTGTACTCCATGTTAGCTGCCTGCTGTAGAGGGAAAAATAAAATGAGGCCCAGACTCGTGATAAATCACAGCACAGACATGTTGTCTGAGCTACTGCTTTATTACCACACATTGATGAAAGAGAAAATGGATTCCCTGCACTGCTGCTATCATGGAAGGGTATCTAGACACTTTGAGAAGGAGAGACAGAGATGTGTATGGAGAAAATACATGATTAATCAGTTGCATTTCAGTTTCATGTGATGTAAGTTGAGGATGGAGCCATCTCATCCTAGTGCTCATATTGCAACAGCATGTATTTGATTTGTTGACTCCTGAACATTTGTTTGGGTGTTCAGAGCCATCACAGGCTTTGTGTCCAAACATGCCTGGACTGGTGTTTTCATTTTATGTTCTATTTTCACTTAAAATGAAATTAATGTGGGTGGCACGGTGCTGTAGTGGTTAGCACTGTCGCCTCACAGCAAGAAGGTCCTGGGTTTGAGCCCAGCAGCCGACCTTTCTGTGTGGAGTTTCCATGTTCTCCCCTGTGTCTGTGTGGGTTTCCTCTGGGTACTTCATTTTTCCCCACAGTTCAAAGACATGCAGGTTAGATTAATTGGTGGCTCTAAATTGACCGTAGGTGTGAATGTGAGTGTGAATGGTTGTCTGTGTCTATGTGTCAGCCCTGCGATAACCTGGTGACTTGTCCAGGGTGTACCCTGCCTCTTGCCCATAGTCAGCTGGGATAGGCTCCAGCTTGCCTGCGACCCTGTACAGGATAAGTGGCTACAGATAATGGATGGCTGGATGGATGAAATTAATGTTATGAATTCCCATATCCTGGATACAAGGATCACACACATCAGCTGATGAGGTGTGTGAGTATGTGGAGAGCAGAGAGACCCCAAGCTCATTTGGAGTTAGCCAGTACCAAATTGTGTTGAGTTGAGTTGTTGATCATGAGAGGTGGGAAAGCCACCCAAAAAAAAAAAAAAATCCCCTTCAGCAATCTCATTAAAATCTGTAAAATGTTTGATGATCCAATTCTACAAGATGGGTGATGTGCCTTTAACAGGAACAAAGAGCTGTTTAAGGGATTACTGTGGCTTAGTTTCTCCCCAGTGTCACCTTCACAGAGGCTGGGAATACACATCTTTTATGCTCTATTAACAGCTTTTAACACCTTGCAATTTTTTAAATAGGATGATTTAGACCTCAAGTATCATTGCAATGCATTTTCTATTCTTTGGGCATTTGACAGTGATGATTATTAACCAGTAGGACAAAAAAGTTGAGAAAAGAAAGAAAAGAAAGAAATACTCATTTTCCACTATTACACACTTTATACCTAAATTTCCCCCAAACCCTAAAAAGTTCTGATGAAGAAATAAAATTTTTGTCAGTTATACAAACTGTCAGGTCTACAGTAGTACCGTAAATGATCCTGATTTCCAAACAGATTATAATGTGAGACAAAAAAATGCACTTGACTAATATGTTAAAATATGTTTAGATACAGGGCGGCACGGTGGTGTAGTGGTTAGCACTGTCGCCTCACAGCATGAAGGTCCGGGTTCGATCCCCGTGGCCGGCGAGGGCCTTTCTGTGCGGAGTTTGCATGTTCTCCCCGTGTCCATGTGGGTTTCCTCCGGGTGCTCCGGTTTCCCCCACAGTCCAAAGACATGCAGGTTAGGTTAACTGGTGACTCTAAATTGACCGTAGGTGTGAATGTGAGTGTGAATGGTTGTCTGTGTTTATGTGTCAGCCCTGTGATGACCTGGCGACTTGTCCAGGGTGTACCCTGCCTTTCGCCCATAGTCAGCTGGGATAGGCTGCAGCTTGCCTGCGACCCTGTAGAACAGGATAAAGCAGCTAGAGATAATGAGATGAGATGTTTAGATACTTGTTGGGATGGCAAGGTATAGTGGTTAGCACTGTTACCTCATAGCAAGAAGGTTCCAGGTTTGAACCTCACGGCTGACATGGGCCTTTCTGTGTGGAGTTTGCATGTTCTCCCCACGTCTGTGTGGGTTTCCTCCAGTTGCTCCGGTTTCCAGTTCAAAGATATGCAGATTAGGTAAAAACACCCAGCCACTGGGGTTGCACAAGCCAGTGCATACTTAGGCTACATCCACACGACAACGGCAACGAGATTTTTTTTTAAAAATATCGCGTCCACATGGGCAACGGATCAGTAAAATATCAGGTGCATATGGCAACGCAACGCTTGCTGAAAACGATGCAATACACATGCCACACCTCTACGTGCGCTGTAAGACGGTCCCATCGGAGACACCAGAACAATAGAAGAAGTAGACGCATGCGCATAAACCCCTTCTTCTGTAGCATCAGCCACATAAAGTTTTGATTATTAATCAGTAGCATAAAATGAAAGACATGGAAAGAGGAATGAATGGGGGTAGATGGAAGCCGGTATGCCAACATTCTGATATCCTCCAGAATTCTTTAATGGTCTGGAACAAATTGAATGCTACACGTTGATGGATTACTTTGTTCTTCTACGCCCTTTCTGAGGAATGTATTGTCGGACTTAAACCAACATCTGAAGAGGTGAGATCGCTCCTTTTTTTCCCCTATTTTTGCTGGCGGGATTGTTTTTGTTTTTGGAAAGCAGTGAAAATATTTTGTAAGCGCGTTTCATGAACCAAGTTATAGGATTTGTTGACAACTCGCATCGAGTTCGTTACACTTCTACCCGGCGTGAAGCACAGACAGTCATGTGGTTGTGACGTCATCATAAACAAATCCGTTCTACTCATCCAGACGACTTCGCAACGGCGCCGTTGCCAGATTTTTCCACTCTGGAACCCGTTCTCAAAAGATTTCGTTTTGGAGCACCCAAAACGCCGGTGCCGTGTGGACGCCAGGCCGAAACAATAAACAATTTTATCAGATTCACCTGAATCCGTTGCCGTGTGGACAGGGCCTCAGTGCCGGTCACAAGCCCGGAGAGATTGGGGAGGGTTGCGTCAGGAAGTGCATCTGGTGTAAAAACCTATGCCAAATCAAATATGTAGAACATGATGATCTGTTGTGGTGACTCCTAACAGGACCAGCTGAAGGAAGTTGTTTAAATATTTGTTACAGAAATTGCACTGTTACAGTCGATCCACATAAACTGGATAGATTTAGTTTAATTCATTCAAAAGTCTTGATCTTTAATGGTGGCTAGATCTGAGCAAAGGAAAATATGTACTGTCATTTCATTCACAACATGTTTGGAGTAGCATACCTACTGTATCCTGTATTCTCGGTATGAAGTTGGAATATGATGTCCTGCAGATCCATTTTTGCACTTCTTATCGTTTTGATATTTTCTTATTCAATGGGTCATTTAATTAGAGAAGGAAAGACTTGTCGTCGGCAAGCAGAGATGACCAGAGCCAATTAGAAACATTTTGAAGTGTGGGTGGAGGAAGGGGAATGCAAACATGCTAGTTTGGCACAGGTTACAGTATGTACTTGTTTTAACACACACCCACATTAGCATGCTGACACACTTGTACTTCTTCAAGAAGATCTCACCAAATGGAATTTAATTTCGGTGTTTTAAACAAAATGAGAAATTAACCAATGAAATATTTGTGTAATAAAGGTACAGAATCATTCCCTGTGTTTTTAGGGTGCTGTCTAAATTTTATTTTATATTATGAACTCATTCAGGCCACATTGTTCAAGCAAGAAGAGAAGTTATTAACGAGAGATGGGGGAAGGGAGGGCAGGGCTTTCAGAGACTTACAGTGACGCAATGGTCGGTCATTCCAGATTCATATGTGGATGAGCTAAACTGGTGTTTTATTGCAAGAGGAGAAGACTGCCCTTTTGGTGTATTTGTGTGTGATTTGTTAACTGAACTCGCCGCAGCATATTCCCAGGTTATAATGTGAAGTTCCTATGTAAAATATATAAAGGTTGGCAGGGAATTAATTTTGCTTATGGCAAAACTAAATCATATGCAATTGGTAAACATGAGGCTACTGTTTGGAGGATACTGATTAATTTCATTGTGCTTATTAAACATATATTGAATCTCCATTGCGAGCTATTCACCGAATTGAACTGAAAATTGACTTGGAAGAAATTCAAGGGGATTCATGAAACAGTGCAGCATGGAGTAAAAAAAATAGGAAAAGAGGTAAAATAAACTTGCACAAATTAAACAACTATTGGATTTTAACATCTTCTCCGAGTCAATCAAACAATCTTCTCCCAAGTTCATGTCATGTGGTTAATTTCTAAATTCACCAACTTATACAGTGGTGCTTGAAAGTTTGTGAACCCTTTAGAATTTTCTATATGTCTGCATAAATGGGGGAGAGGAGGGGTAACAGGAGGACAGAGGACGGGAAGGAGCAGTAGCCTAACCTAACAATAAGCAATACCGGACAATGTGCAATACTGTATAAAGTGCAATACTGTATCTCTCCTGCCGCCGCGCCCCCCCCTTTTCTTTTTTCTTTCCCTCCTTCCCCCGTCTCTCCCCTTCCTCTCTTCCCCATATCTTATTCTTTTTATATTTGTATATGTAAATACTTAATTTATTTTAATTTATTTTAATTTATCTATAAGTTTTTCCTCTATTTCTTTTCTCTGTTTATCTGTAATCATGCTGCTGGAATCTTAATTTCCCTGAGGGAACCCTCCCAAAGGGATCAATAAAGTTAAATGAGACAAAAATATTATACTTGGTCATTTATTTATTGAGGAATATGATCCAATATTACATATCTGTGAGTGGCAAAGGTATGTGAACCTCTAGGATTAGCAGTTAATTTGAAGGTGAAATTAGAGTCAGGTGCTTTCAATCAATGGGATGACAATCAGGTGTGAGTGGGCACCCTGTTTTATTTAAAGAACAGGGATCTATCAAAGTCTGATCTTCATAACACATGTTTGTGGAAGTGTATCATGGCATGAACAAAGGAGATTTCTGAGGACCTCAGAAAAAGTGTTGTTGATGCTCATCAGCCTGGAAAAGGTTACAAAGCCATCTCTAAAGAGTTTGCACTCCACTAATCCATGGTCAGACAGATTGTGTACAAATGGAGGAAATTCAAGACCATTGTTACCCTCCCCAGGAGTGGTTGAACAACAAAGATCACCCCAAAAGTAAGGCTACATCCACACGACAACGGCAACGAGATGTTATTTAAAAATATATCGCGTCCAAATGGGCAACAATCAGTAAAATATCAGGTCCATATGGCAACACAACGCTTGCTGAAAACGATGCAATACACATGCCACACCTCTAGGGGCGCTGTAAGACGGTCCCTTCGGAGACACCAGAACAATAGAAGAAGTAACGACGCATGCGCATAAACTATTATGCGCAAGACTTCATATTAGCCACAAAGTCAGGAAAATCTGTTTGTAAAATTACATTATAATGACCAAATACAATGAAAAGTATTTTTCCAGTCTCACCTGTGAAAGGTAATCCCATGTGATCTCGTTTGGACCGAAAACCTGTTGGTACAGTTAAACGCAGCTAATCTTTATTCTCCGCTTTGACCTTTCCAAAATGGCGGCGAGGATGACGTATGATTCTACGCGGAAGGCGGCGTCTTCAATGGTCCGGAATAAAGTGAATGATACACGTTGATGGAATTAATTTGTTGTTTCTCACCTGTGAAAGGTAATCCCATGTGATCTCGTTTGGACGGTAAACCTGTTGGTACAGTTAAACGCAGCTAATCTTTATTCTCCGCTTTGACCTCTCCAATATGGCGGCGAGGATGATGTATGATTCTACGCGGAAGGCGGCGTCTTTAATGGTCCGGAATAAATTGGATTAATTTGCTCCTCTACGCCCTTTTTAAGGAATGTATTGTCGGACTTAAATCAACATCTGAAGAGGTGAGATCGCTCCTTTTTTCCCCTATTTTTGCTGGTGGGATTGCACCATTACACAATAAATATTCACAGTGAAAATATTTTGTAAGCGCGTTTCATGAACCAAGTTATAGGATTTGTTGACAACTCGCATCGCAATGAGAAGATCATTGGCACTACTGGTGTTAAGAATCAGACCATTTCATAAATGAATATTTTGCTGTAGAGCTGCAGTGTTTGTACAATTGCATGTTTTTGCTTCACTATTACTGTCACTATTCTGCTTCTTGCATTACTACTGTGAACTAACACTGAACATAATAATAATAATAATAATAATAATAATAATAATATCCAAGCTCGTGTTTCACTCTCACTAGTGCTCTGAAAGGCTTTTTCATGGTGATATTCATTACACTTCTACCCGGCGTGAAGCACTCACAGTCATGTGGTTGTGACGTCATCGTAAACAAATCCGTTCTACTCATCCAGACGACTTCACAACGGCAACGTTGCCAGATCTTTCCACTCTGGAACCCGTTCTCAAAAAGATTGTGTTTTGGGCACCCAAAACGCCGGTGCCGTGTGGACGCCAGGCCTAAACGATAAGCAATTGTATCGGAGTCACCTGAATCCGTTGCCGTGTGGACAGGGCCTAAGGCATGTAATAGTCGGCGAGGTCACAAAAGACCCCAGGGTAACTTCTAAGCAACTGAAGGCCTCTCTCCCACTGGCTAATGTTAATGTTCATGAGTGGATGGATGAGACCAAAATAGAACTTTTTGGTTTAAATGAGAAGCATCATGTTTGGAGAAAGGAAAACACTGCATTCCAGCATAAGAACCTTATCCCATCTGTGAAACATGGTGATGGTAGTATCATGGTTTGGGCCTGTTTTGCTGCATCTGGGCGAGGATGGCTTGCCATCATTGATGGAACAATGAATTCTGAATTATAGCAGCAAATTCTAAAGGAAAATGTCAGGACATCTGTCCATGAACTGAATCTCAAGAGAAGGTGGGTCATGCAGCAAGACAATGACCCTAAGCACACAAGTTGTTCTATCAAAGAATGGTTAAAGAAGAATAAAGTTAATGTTTTGGAATGGCCAAGTCAAAGTCCTGACTTTAATCTAATCGAAATGTTGTGGAAGCACCTGAAGCGAGCAGTTCATGTGAGGAAACCCACCAACATCCCAGAGTTGAAGCTGTTCTGTATAGAGGAACGGGCTAAAATTCCTCCAAACCGGTGTGCAGGACTGATCAACAGTTACTTGAAATGTTTATTTGCAGTTATTGCTGCACAAGAGGGTCACACCAGATACTGAACGCAAATGTTCACATACTTTTGCTGCTCACAGACATGTAATATTGGATCATTTTCCTCGAGTATGTTTTTTTGTCTCATTTGTTTAACTGGTTTCTCTTTATCTCCTTTTAGGACTTGTGTGAAAATCTGATGATGTTTTAGGTTATATTTATGCAGAAATATAGAAAATTCTAAAGGGTTCACAAACTTTCAAGCACCACTGTACACATGTGTGGCATTGAATCCTTCAGTACTGAGTGAGCAAGAGTCATCATCTGTGCCTCAGTGGAGGCTAATTCCACTACTCTATCTGGCCCAATTGATTCTCAGCTTTTATTACACAAATTTACCAAAATTCAATAGCTGTAGCTATAGGACTCGGCTCATTGAAATCCACTGACGTCTGACTCGATTAACAGAACTCCCTGTCCATTTCCCAGCCTCAATACAAATGTCATTCTGTTACAGTCAAACTTACACTTACACGTTATGGATCACACATTATACTATTTTATCTCACATGGACAGTAGGTTACTGAGAAACCCATTTGTCACTGTCAACTTATCCTCTTTTACCCAGTGACACACTGAACACTGAGCATGGTGTCCTGAAGGCCATTTAAAATCCGTGCAAACTGAAGTTCAAGAACAACTTATAGAAGACCTTTGACTGTACCACATGTCATATCACAACAAGGAATCTCTTGCAGTCGGTGATAATGAGTGTTCAGCTTGGCAGAATTCATTACAAAGCCTTGACTGCATCCGAATACTCAGATTGTACTAACGACGGTTAAGTACCTACAACCCAAGTATAACTCTAGCATGTTCTGTGAGTATGCGAGCGAGTAGTAAAGACACAATTCGGATGTACTCCACCGCCATCTTACCTGTCCTCTGACTCGGCTGTTCACAGATGATGTATACCCACAAATGTCAGGAAATGCTTCGGACAGCCTTCTTCTTTCCATATTGTTTCTTCTTCGTCAGTTATTCGGAGGCACCAGCTGAATTATTGGTTAACATAGTGTAATGTGCTGTGGATGTAGTAGATCATCTGGGTACTGTTTGACTACTATCGAATGCCTACCAAGTATTCAGACACCCTGTGTATTGCTTCTTGCATACTAATAGTATGGAAGAATGTGTATTTGGATGCAGCACTTGTCTTCCTCATCCAAAACCTTGTTTTCTGCATTAATGTTGATGATCCAAGTGGTGGAGGGTGTCCGGTTTGATGGCAGCAGGATCATGTCTCTGCTTTTTGCGGATGATGTGGTCCTGTTGGCTTCATCAATCTGTGACTTACAGCATGCGCTGGGATGGTTTGCAGCTGAGTGTGAAGCAGCTGGGATGAGGATCAGCACCTCCAAGTCCGTGGCCATGGTGCTCAGCCAGAAACAGGTGGAGTGCCTACTCTGGGTCGGGGGGAGTTGCTACCTAAGGTGGAGGAGTTCAAGTATCTCGGGGTTTTGTTCACGAGTGAGGGTAAGGGGGAGTGGGAGTTGGACAAATGGATCGGGGCAGCATCAGCAGTGATGCGGACGCTAAACCGGTCTGTTGTGGTAAAGAGAGAGCTGAGCCAAAAGGCAAAGCTCTCAATTTACTGGTCCATCTATGTTCCCACTCTCACCTATGGTCTCAAACTATGGGTAGTGACCGAAGAATGAGATCGCAGATACAAGCGGTAGAAATGAGTTTTCTCTGCAGGGTGGCTGGGCTCTCCCTTAGAGACAGGGTGAGAAGCTTGGTCATTCGGGAGAGACTCAGAGGCAGTTGAGGTGGTTCGGGCACCTTGTTAGGATGCCCCCTGGATGCCTCCCAAGGGAGGTTTTCTGGGCATGCCCCACCAGGAGGAGACCCCGGGGCAGACCCAGGACATGCTGGAGAGATCACATCTCTCGGCTGGCCTGGGAACGCCTCTGTATTCCCCTGGAAGAGCTGGTGGAGGTAGCCGAGGAGAGGGAAGTCTGAGCTGCTCTGCTTAGGCTGCTACCCCCATGACCCAGATCCAGATAAGCGGTAGAAGATGGATGGATGGATGGATGGATGGATGGATGGATGGATGGATGGATGGATGTTGACGATTATGGATAAAGCTCTTCCATCCACCCATCCATTATCTGTAGCTGCTTATCCTGTGTAGGGTCACAGGCAAGCTGGAGCCTTATAGCGCTTCTTCTTTCTTTCTTTTCCCTATAGCCAACAAAGGCTGTAAGGGCATCCCTCTCCAAGCTTGCTCAATGGACAATTTAGAGTAGCCACTGAGCCTAACTGCATGCCTTTGGACTGTGGGGGAAACCGGAGCACCTGGAGGAAACCCATACTGACACAGGGAGAACATGCAAACTCCACACAGAAAGGCCCCCGTCAGTCATGAGGTTCAAACACGGAACCTTCTTGCTGTGAGGTGACAGTTATAACCACTGTACCAATATAGCTCTAATAGCTCTAATTATTGACTGCCTTTGTTTTGACTCTCCAGTACAAACTTTGATTCTCCCTTTGCCTTGAATAGAGCACGTCCATGTTTACTTCCTTGTTTCCTGCCTCTTTCTGTGTTTCTGTGTTTAGCATGAAACATGAAACATGTTTACGAAGATGGGAGTAGCTCTCGGCTCATCCTCGACCCTGTTTCTATTCCTGCGTTCTGGAAACATTAGATGGTAAAATGTTTAAGAATTGGAGAATATGACAGAGGAATTATATAAGTAAGAGATATCATAATAATCACAAATCGTTCTGTCACCAAATTAGTACATACATTTGTAATTAAAAAGTTTACTCTTTCCTGCTTGCTCTCTTGCTTTGTTATATTGATTTCAGCTGTCGTCTTTGTTCGCCACGTATACAGTGACAAATTAGCTGGACATTTCACTGTGTTCCTCTGCTAGGTCATCTACTTATTGCTATATTTCTTATACTTTTTTTTTCTCTGATTATCTCCCTATCACCTTCCCTTTCTCTTCCCTTGTGCTTTGTGTTATTTCAGAGACCAGAGCAATTATAAAGACAAAGCACCTTCAGCCATCCTTCCCTCATGAAGTCAGACAAATAACTATCCCACTGGACCTGAAGTAACGACATCAGTCAAGCAAGATTTAACTTATCTTCATCTGATAGCAAGGAAAAATAATCCCAGACCAGGGACAAATGAGCAGTTCTGCTAGATTTTTCATTTTAGGCTACTATTATTTGTCACTGAGGTGATACCATCCTAAATGTACCTTAATTAGAGGAAGGTCTGATTACATTGGGCACTGGGAGGAAAAAGTACCTGTAAAGGGTTCCCTGAAGGGTTCTTTGGGTTCTACAATACAGCAGTACAGTGTATGGTTCATTCTGAAAGCATAGAGAGATTGGTATTTAAAGTACAGAGTGATGGTTGGATTGTTGGTCTTATCAGAACTGAACTCCTTTGTACCTGTTCTCCAGATTAAGTGGAATGACTCTTCAAGATATCAGATATCCAGCAGCGAGTCCATCACTCTGTCTGTTTCATAATTGTATCTTGTATAAACTTTGCCCAGTTGAAAACTTCGACCGAAAAGCAACCATGACCAAATTATTTGAGGAAGCCAACGCAGAAAATGCCTCCTAAAGTTTAGCTTACTACTAGTTAATAATGCTGACATTTGGGTGAAATGGAATTGAAGGTTTTCTTGTCTTTCACTGCTTCTCCAGTCTGTTTCTTTTGCAAAGCTTTTTCTCTCCTTCTTCTGGCATTGTTTTCTTCATCTCCAGGGTTCTCCCTCTTGCTCCTTAGTTGTCATGAAGAGGCGAGACTTTGACCTTAAATCTTCACAGCCTGTCAGCAACTCCTAACTTGGCCTGGCGGGTTATCAATAATGTCTGACCCGGGTTGGCACGCCAATAGCCAGCTTGATGCAGCACATATCCTGCAAAGTCCTCGGAGAGGTTATTAATGAGATTAGCTTGAGTGGGCAGGGGTATATGGAAGCTAGTGGAGCAGAAGAAGAATCCAGAGGGGGAGGGAGTGGATGCAAATTTTTCTTTTAGTTGCACGCAGGCCAGACTGATTTGGTCTGTTTCCAAGGACCCATTTACTTTTGCAAACTCACCATTTTAATAATCACTAACTGCTTGAGAAATGCAAACTCTGAGGGGAGTCTGTCTCAAGACTGGTAGTGAACACTACTACAACATCAATATTTGCACCTACATCCCTCATCTACCTCTGGGATATTTTACAAAGTGCAGAGGCCTCTCATTAAAACACCCAGGAGGGAAATGAATTAACTAAACCACATTCTTTGTTCTCACTTTGTTCTGAGGGCCAGATCTCCTTCTGAGAATCACAGCAGTGGCATTGACACGCAAGGCTGCATTTGTGGTCTCACTTGCTGGGCCTATTGACGAGGACACACATGGTTTGTTATTCTCCTACTGCTCCTCTCTGCTGCTTCATTAAATGCTATAAGGCATTTGCATAGCTTCTTCAGTGCAGAACATTTCAGCATAGCAATGACTAAATGAACATCACCGTCTAACTCTGTGCTGCAGTGTGTGTGTTTGAGTGTGTATGTGAGTATGCATAACCTTGTCTTGTTTTTAGCAGGTCTTTGAGCCAAAAGTTGTTTATAATCACACACTTTTTCTCACATCATTTCTGCCTGAACTTGGACATGTATTCCTGACATACATCCTAAATGCAAGATATTTATGAGGATACAAACTGTACAGGCTTTTTGACAAATATGCCTTATTTTGTTACTCAGGATTAAATTGCCTCAGAGCCTCGGATTATGGTCATTTTAATGCAAGAACGTTCTTGAATATTAAACCGGCAAGAATAATTTTTCTGCAGTCACAATTATCATAGGATGCCAAAGCTATCATTGCCACTTAATTTGATAGACATCTTTGAACTTGCTTGATGAGAAGTCTAGCACAGCAAAGGATGAGTTTACCACAAAGCATGGTGTGAAACCGAGATGAGAACCAAAACATACCTTTCCTTTGTGTCTGGCATATCAACCCTGCTATAACGAACTCCTTGGGGGACGTCCAAATAGTTTGTGATACTGAAAAGTTCGTAATACTGAAATGGAGCCACTTGTCACACCAAATACTCACTCTTCTGTCAAACAAGAACAACTGTGTTTAATTTATATTTATGCTTAATTCACTTACATGTTTATGAAGTAAAGGAAATAAGTCACACTTGCCATCGTTTGCTTGTCACATCTTCTTTCTTTTCAGCCCATCATGTTGATTGCAGTTATGGACAAAGTATTGGAGCTCTTTTTTCTTTTACTTTAAAAGTTGAAATTGAATTTTTCAGGATACCATATTCTTTAGACAAATTTGTTGTCTTCTCACTACGCTTTAGACAGTTCAGGATATGACATTTGTCTTCGACAGAGAGTATCTTCCATTTACAAGTAGCTATGACTACAATGCTTACGGAGTAAAGACTGAAGTAAAAGTGCTTTTAGCTCATAAAATAAGTCCTGTTAAGGGATTTTTTGAAGTCAGTGATCATCATTCTTGATAATTGTTAATGATCGACACCTACGCTAGGCTTGTTAAGCCTTTGTTTTGTGGTGTTAAGATGTATTGTTAACTTGACTGCGGACTTGATTACTTATTGTTTGTCTCTGGGGGAAGAGGAGTGCATGGCTCAGTGATGTTTTTTTGAAGACTCTGACTCATTGTCATTAAAGGCAGGAGACACGAACTTAGTTTATAAAATGTGAAAGTTCATATTCAAAGAGTTTGTTATAGCATGGTTGCAGTGTATTAGGGATGAACTTATCACTGTGGATTGCCTGAATCCTTGATGAGATCCAATCTACACCTTTCCTTCATATGAAATTGAGAATTTCAGAGGAATAGTCTGCCTTGTGAATATGTAATCCCTCTGTTTCTTGTGCACGGGGAGCTTGGAAACCATGTAAGATGATGGATGGAATTGTGAATCCAAACCAAACCAAATAGCAAATGAATAACCAATGTCGATTTCACTCTGATTCAGACTCTTCAAATGGACTAATGGGTGTGACTGTATATTCCCAATTTACATATCTGTGAATACATGAGACAAATTGGACCATCTGTCCCACAATTGTACAAATTGTACCATTTACAATCACTGAGGTTGTAAAAAGTGGTGTAGTGGTTATCACTGTTGCCTCACAGCAAGAAGGTTCCGGGTTCAAACCTCATGGCTGACAGGGGCCTTTCTGTATGGAGTTTGCATGTTCTTCCTGTGTCTGCGTGGGTTTCCTCCGGGTGCTCCGGTTTCCCCCACAGTTCAAAGACGTGCAGATTTGGTACAATGGGGCCACTGTAATTGGCGCAAGCTGTAGTGGTTTCCCAGCCATAATGTATGTACATATATAGATTTTGCTATGGCAAAAGCTAATAAATCATCAAATCAAAAACAAACAAAAAAATACAATTCGGCAACTGTGGACTTATTTAATGAACTAAAGTTATACGAAAACAGCATTAAAGACAGTAGAGAAACTTTATTCATGATGATCTTTCTGTAACTAATTGTCTAAAATTGTGTGAGTGTGTGAACCCTGACTTATACTCTGTATTATAGGATTCCAGTCCATAAATACTGATGCCTAATTGCGAACTGATGCCTAATGGTCCTTTATTCCGGCTAGTGTGACCGGGCATCTGTTATGTCTTTTTAATATATTTTGTTTGTCATCAATATGTTGTGCTGAATGTTAAGTAACACAGTGAAACATCAGGTTTAAAGTTATTTTGCATGGTTTATGTTAGTTAATTAGACAGATTCCTACCTGTCAATAAATAACAAGATTTTTGTGAATAAAGAAAAAAGTTTTTATTTGGCCATTATTTTGATACTTCTCATATAATGGTGAACTCCAAGTTTATTCTGCAGAACACTATTTGTAATTAGCATCTGTCACAAACTGTTGAGAAGAATTTGTCATTGGTACTTTTTTGGCCTATGTTGACCTTTGAATATTACAGTGGCTGATGAGCTTTGAGATATGGCTCATAGATGGAAGAGGAAGAAGAAGACTTTATTTTTCACATATGCAGTATATTACAGCACAGTGAAATTGTTTCTGCCACATATCCCAATTTGTTCCAAAGAAATAATGGTTGCTTGTTCTTGTTTAAACATGAAAATGTATAAAGTAATGAGAATAAAGTGCACTGTTTTGCGATTTCTGTTTAGAGATAATTAACAGCTCTGGAAAGAAAATGTGAGAAACCATTCTTATTGTAGATGTTTGTGTATTGAATGCAAAAAAAAAATCCTCAGTGTCGCTTGGTCAAACAGAAATATGTATCGGTCTCACTGGTAGATAAAGATAAACGTCTGAGTTACTGTAATCAGTGTCCTCGGCTAGTGGATTGATTGTTGAGCTGCTGTGACTGTAATTTATTTACGCAATTTGAAATGTGCAGCTTCACTGCATTAGATCCTCTTTCTGTCACTCATCTTTCAGCAATGACAAAGACAAAATCTACCAATGAAGAGCGTCCCCTGTGATTAATATTTAGTCTGCTTAAATAACAAAGTTTGAGCAATTTGTGTACTTGCATTCATATACAGTGGTGCTTGAAAGTTTATGAACCCTTTAGAATTTTCTATATTTCTGCATAAATAGGACCTAAAACATCATCAGATTTTCACACAAGTCCTAAAAGTAGATAAAGAGAACCCAGTTAAACAAATGAGACAAAAATATTATACTTGGTCATTTATTTCTTGAGGAAAATGAGCCAATATTACATATCTGTGAGTGGCAAAAGTATGTGAAGGTTTAGCAGTTAATGTGAAGGTGAAATTAGAGTCAGGTGTTTTCAATCAATGGGATGACAATCAGGTGTGAGTGGGCACCCTGTTTTATTTAAAGAACAGGGATCTATCAAAGTCTGATCTTCATAAAACATGTTTGTGGAAGTGTATCATGGCATGAACAAAGGAGATTTCTGAGGACCTCAGAAAAAGTGTTGTTGATGCTCATCAGGCTGGAAAAGGTTACAAAACCATCTCTAAAGAGTTTGGACTCCACCAATCCACAGTCAGACAGATTGTGTACAAATGGAGGAAATTCAAGACCATTGTTACCCTCCCCAGGAGTGGTGGACCAACAAAGATCACTCCAAGAGCAAGGCGTGTAATAGTCGGCAAGGTCACAAAGGACCCCAGGGTAACTTCTAAGCAACTGAAGGCCTCTCTCACATTGGCTAATGTTAATGTTCATGAGTCCACCATCAGGAGAACACTGAACAACAATGGTGTGCATGGCAGGGTTGCAAGGAGAAAGCCACTGCTGTTCAAAAAGAACCTTGCTGCTCATCTGCAGTTTGCTAAAGATCATGTGGACAAACCAGGAGGCTACTGGAAAAATGTTTTGTGGACGGATGAGATCAAAATAGAATTTTTGGCTTAACTGAAAAGCGTTATGTTTGGAGAAAGAAAAACACTGCATTCCAGCATAAGAACCTTATCCCATCTGTGAAACATGGTGGTGGTAGTATCATGGTTTGGGCCTGTTTTGCTGCATCTGGGCCAGGACAGCTTGCCATCATTTATGGAACAATGAATTCTGAATTATACCAGTGAATTCTAAAGGAAAATGTCAGGACATCTGTCCATGAACTGAATCTCAAGAGAAGGTGGGTCATGCAGCAAGACAATGACCCTAAGCACACAAGTCGTTCTACCAAAGAATAGTTAAAGAAGAATAAAGTTAATGTTTTGGAATGGCCAAGTCAAAATCCTGAACTTAATCCAATCGAAATGTTGTGGAAGGACCTGAAGCGAGCAGTTCATGTGAGGAAACCCACCAACATCCCAGAGTTGAAGCTGTTCTGTATGGAGGAATGGGCTAAAATTCCTCCAAGCCGGTGTGCAGGACTGATCAACAGTTACCGGAAATGTTTAGTTGCAGTTATTGCTGCACAAGGGGGTCACACCAGATACTGAAAGCAAAGGTTCACATACTTTTGCCACTCATAGATATGTAATATTGGATCATTTTCCTCAATAAATAAATGACCAAGTATAATATTTTTGTCTCATTTGTTTAACTGGGTTCTCTTTATCTACTTTTTAGAGTTGTGTCTAAATGTATCTGATGATGTTTGTATCTGATGATGTTTTTGGTCATATTTATGCAAAACTAGACAGGGACACTCTAACGAGTGCAAACCCCGCCTTTTCCCTATTAAAATACATTGGGCGAAAATTTCGAAGTTCCGCCATGACCTTGACCTTTGACCTTTGACCTCCAAAATTTAATGGTTTCCTTCCTGGGTGATTGGCAACACATGTACAAAATTTGGTCCAAATCGATCCATTGGTTCTTGAGATATCTTGCAGACACACAGACAGACAGACAGACAGACAGACAGATACACACACACACAGACTGACGCAGGTGAAAATAATAACCCCTCCGACTACTGTCGGCAGGGTTAAATATAGAAAATTCTAAAGGGTTCACAAATTTTCAAGTACCACTGTATGTTGTTTCTTGTACTTTATCCCATAGCTGGCAAGGGCTATAGGGGCACCACTGATGACAGTTTAACAGTCCATCATTGGTGTGTCTAGGGCATTTAAACTTGGCAGAGTCCATCCTTTTCCAAGCTTGATCAACAGACAATTTAGAGTAGCCATTTAACCTAACCCATAACTACGTCATCACTTGTTTACTGTAATGCATTATGGGCAATACCCGGGGTCAACTACACCATATTGTTTACTTTCACCTTTGTTAAACACTGCATTGTTCTGTCTAACTGGCTTTAACCATGCCTAAAGTGAATTGCTGTGTGCCTAACTGTGTCTCCACAGCAAAGAGAACGCCTAATTTAAGCTTATCAACTGCCAGTTGAGAAGAGAAGAAAGAAATGGATAAGTTTCATATGCAATGAAAACCTTCAAACTGAATTGAAATGGACAAGTGTTTATTATAATAATAATAATAATAATAATAATAATAATAATAATAATAGCTCTGTGATGACCTGGCGACTTGTCCAGGGTGTACCCTGCCTTTCGCCCGTAGTCAGCTGGGATAGGCTCCAGCTTGCCTGCGACCCTGTAGAACAGGATAAAGCAGCTAGAGATAATGAGATGAGATAATAATAATAAGTTCAATTTATATAGTGCCTTTCATGAACCCAAGGACGCTTAACACAAGAGTTATACAAAAAAATAAAAAAATAATAAAAATTAAAAAAGGCTTACATTTCTCTGGTGGGAAAATGACGTACTTAAACTGTGACTCAGCAATATTTCTATGGTCTGCGGAATGGCCTTCGGTTACAGATGATTATAACAATCGACATTTTTCATCGTCTGAAACTAGCGATATTCCACAGCTTGTAAAACAAAGAAGCATTCCTCGGCCTTTGCTTCTCAATGTGCCAAAGCACTTGGCAGTCGAATGGGCCTGTCTGACCGATAAAACTCCCAAACCACGAAGGGTTCTCTTCCGTGTATGTATAATGTTTGGTGTACCTCACAAGCACCATTTATTGAAGAAAATGCATTTATACTGAACATGAGATGGCAGATCAGCGGGTTTCCAAAGTTGTTTTTTTTTTGTAATGTTTCCTGAAATCAAGTTTAATTTAACTAACCACTCATTTATAAATGTTTTGATGCTGTTCATCTGGGCCACGGATCATGAAGCAATCTTAGACTTAAGTCAACAGTTGATTTATCATAATAGTTTCCCTTACTGCATCTGTAACTTTCATTGTGCTGGATCAAGATTAAATACAAGGCTAAAATTTGATTAAAACAAAGCTTCTTAGAAAATGGTAAGGAGTAACTGAAGATTAAAAGAAACAAATTTAGACTTAAGTCTAAGATTACTTCGTGATCCAATACACATCCTCAGAAACAAGACATTCTGAGATTTGATTTTGTTGTTGTACAGTGTGGTAGACTCGGTCTAGACTCTTACCTTCTCACCAAGCTTGATTTGGATTCCCATTTTCCTGCTGTAAACCCTCGACATGTTATCCACCTCTTTAAATTACCAATTTCATTGTCTTCCATGACAGAGCACAGCAAAATCACTCCTCTCACATAAAATTAATCTGATATCCATCAACTACCGACCCCGGCTATCCTCCACAATGCATTGCTGTAAACAAGTGATGACATAGTTACAGTATGCTTGGGGCTATTAGCCTAACCTGCATGTCTTTGAACTTCAGGGGAAACTGGAGCACCCAGAGGAAACCCACACAGACACGGGGAGAACATGCAAACTCCACACAGAAAGGCCCCCATCAGCCACTAGGCTCGAACCCAGAACCTTCTTGCTGTGAGGCGACAGTGATAACCACTACACCACCATGCTGCCCATATTTGTTGTTTAGTAAAGATTAAAGATCTAACATGACCCGTGACCAAGAAGCACTCAGTGAAGAATTAATAATAAAAGATTATTAATATGCTACTACTGTTACTCTACCACGAGCTGGCCTAATGGTTAGCGTGTCCACCTCTTGACCAGGAGCTCATGAGTTCTACTTGTGGTTGGGTCATACTAAAGACCATCATAAAAATTGTACCTACTGTCACAATACAGATACGAGGAGGAAGTCAAACTCTTGTGGTTACCAGAGGACTAACCCCCCACTGTAACCCTAGCTACTGTATGTAATAGACAAGAGGCCGAGGGCTGTAGAAACTGAGTTCGGCGCCACCCAGTGGTTAGTACTTGGCAGAAGACTGACTGGGAAGACCAGGTCCTGGCACGGGAGAGACTTCATTGCCAACCCTCCTGATTTTGATGGGAGGCTCCCGATTTTAGCCTACGTCTCCCACCTCCCGATCGTATTTGTTAAAAACTGGATAATCTCCCGGTTTTGGGAAATCCCTACCGCCAAGTTAAACATACTCCCGATTATGTCCAATCAGAATTGTATGAGAAATATTGCTGACGTCAACTGATTTTTAACTGATCAATGAACAGAACGACAGTCACTTCCATAATGTAGGATTCACCCAGGCTGTCCGACATTTTTTACAAGCAGTCATTCATCATGGCCACTGAACCCAATACCAAATGGCAAAAATATGAATGCAAATACCAGGTTGCATGGGAGAATGAATTTCCATGGATAAGCAAATGTTTGACCAGCCAGTTACACATTTTAAAGTAAAGATACCTTAAATCAGAATATAATGGACATTTGAGTGTGAAATTAAACTAGTCTTCCCTACCATTTCAGAAACAAACTGTACAACTTCTAAAGTGTTTAGTGAAATTTTGCATGACAGAGAATTTGTTTGGTGAGTGTATTTGAATAGTGTGGTAGTGTCTTGGTGCTATTTTGAATTTATGTTTGAAAGTTTTAAGTGAAAGTTTACAAGTGAATTATCTGGAAAGTGACTGATTTTGATAGAATTTTAAGGTTTTAAGTGAAAGATTACTAGTGAGTGTATTTTGGTCGTACTAAAATTTTGCATTCGAGTGAATTTCTTTGTGGAGTATATTTTGATAGTATGGTAGTATTTATAGTGCCATTTTTTAATTTTGTTTGAAAACTTTCAAATTTTGCAAATGAGCAAATTCCTTTGATGCATTCCGATAGGATTTTGATAGGATTTCTAGTGCTTTTTAAACATTCTGTTGGAAAGTGTTTAGTGAGAGAGATGCATTTTAGTAGTACTAACATGGGCGTAGCGGATGCGGGGTACGCGGGGGACATGTCCCCCTCACTTCCCGTATTTGTGCCCTCTGTCCCCCGCACTTTTTACAGCCATTACAACCACTCAATTCATTTTTAACATGTGGAAACACGTTTTTCCAAGCTGCCTCTAAACGCATCATGAGCAGGCGGAGCTAAGGCGGCAAACAAACACCGCTGTCGTGTGTGATCAGAGACGCTTTAGAAAATATTGTATGAGTATCTTTGGTGTGATTCAGATCTGGGCAGCGCTTCTGTATGTTCAGCAAACCAGCCAAGAGGCTAAAGACTTTAGACAGTTTTTTCTCAAACAAACTGTGTAAGTTGAGTAATGCTGTTGAATGTAGATAATGTTTAGCTAAAAGATGACAAATAGATTTTAATTTAGTTAGTTAAGCTAGCTAGCTAACTTAGAGGCGGTAGTAACTAGTTACATTTACTCCGTTACATTTACTTGAGTAACTTTTTGGATAAACTGTACTCTTAAGAGTTGTTTTGTTGCAAAATACGTTTTACTTTTACTTGAGTAATATTATTCTAAAGTAAGAATACTCTTACTTGAGTAACGTTACTATTTTGGCTACTCTAAGATTACTCACTTCTGGGTAGAAAATAAGAATATAAATGTATTTGTGTTCCTTTGACTGTAATTTTTGTAAAGATTTAATTAATTTTTGTGGTAGTTAAAGTTTAAAGTACATGAATTTGCTGATTATTATTACTGTATTCCTAATTCTATTTCAAAATGTTGCTTTCCACATATTTTTTAATCTTTATTACCACAATAGAAAGAGCAGGGTGAGAGAGGAGACAGTGGACCAGAGGCCAACAGGGATGATTATGCAGGGTCACAGGTGAGAAGAGAATATAACTAGCTATGTCACTACTACTATTCTTAATTTTATTTATAAATTTTACTTTATAGATTTATAGATTTTGACTTTAGATTTTGATAGTATATCATTTTAAAGAACTAAAGTCGGTTCCCTGGAGCTGTGCTGTTTGTGGTTATGTGGTTCTTTAGCTGCTAAGGAGAGGTGCAATTGAATGCGAGAGGATGATAAATCACTCAATAGACCTCTGAACAATTTGTCCCCCTCACTTCTAAAATGATGGCTACGCCCCTGAGTACTAAGACAGTGCAGTATTTATTTAATTGAGTTGTTACTATTTTGGTCAAATCTTATTAAAATTTAATGTATATATGATATTATAGTTCTCTGTATTTTTACATGAGCTTACAGAAGGAAAACACATTTGATGCAATCCAATAATACTTTCATTCACTGTGACTATTTTAAGAAATTATAAACATTCTTCTAAAGCATCACTTGTGTTATTTTCTGTGGGTCTCTGTATGTATACAATATTCAGGCATGAGATTTTTCAGCTAAAAATCTGATTTAAGACTTCCCTTTCATTGTTATTCTATTAAAATTCAAGATGAGTATTATTTCAGATTTTTCACTCTGAGCTCTCTCATGCCTGATACATGAATCCCATAACCTATAGTAATTGATAGAACAATATCAACAATTCAAAAACTCTTTAATTGTATCAATTTCAAATAGGTTGCAATTAATTGGGATCCACTTTTATCATTTCAACTGCGCATCATACCCTCGTCCAATTGAAAATGTTGTTCACGCACTTTTCTCCCCCATGAGAATTTTGAAAAGTTGGCAAGTATGAGACTTTGGCTACTATTCTGTCTGTCTGTCTGTCTGTCTGTCTGTCTGTACATCTGTACATGATACACTTAAGCTTAACATGTTTCTGAGTGTACGTGTATGCAAATTTGATTCTTTGTGTGTGTGTACTTGTTTCTTAGTCAGCAGAGGCTTTTTATTTGTGCACTCTGTGGGCAAGTGATTCCCTAATTAAAACAATTAAGTGAAAGGCGGGAGAGTGCTGCAGAACAGCACGCATTAACCACAGCCGCTCCACACTGCCGAGATCACGCCTGAGGCACAGGGAGACATCAGTGCTGTCAGAACTAATCTGATTAAACTTTTATTGTTTCTTAATGGCTACATGAAAAGAAGGAAAATAAAGAAGGGATAAGTGTAAGGGTGTGTGGGATTTTTCCCTGTGTGGAAAAAAAGGAGGTGAGACTCATCACCGGAATCACTTAAGTTGGTCTTAATGCATTTAATGCTTTTTCTGACATATTTTGAACTGTGCAGGGGTTGGGTTGATGGTCTGATTGAAAGCTGAAAACATTTCTACTGTTCCACAGACGTAGACAGTTCTTAGATGTTCAATATCGGGACATGTTGTGATAGAAACAGTCAACAGCAGGGTGGTAACAGTAACTCCAATCAGGCTATCACTCCTTACTTACTTATATATCCATGACTAGTACTTTATTCTTCTCCACCCTGTTTCCTCGCTCAATGACTCCATTTCCAGATTGTAGGCTGGAGAAAAAAAAAATCCACATCAGCCATATTTTTCCTGGAAGCTTCCAGAAGCAAGGGAATACTAACTGGGATGGCACAGCTGTGCAGATGGTGGCCCAGACTAGCCAGTTTAATTTTTCACCCAGTAGAGGTTAATGCACATTAGCATCTGGGTATGTGGAGGTTCAGGTATTCCCACGGGAAAGTGCAAGCTGGCTGCTTCTCACATGTAATGTTCATTAATTCAGAAACAGCAAGGTGTCAGGTGGGGTTGGGATGGTGGGGTAGATCTTAAGCATGGGAGTGTGTGGAGTGTATGTGGTCTCGAGATATTCATCCATGAAGACACTTCTCACAGATGCATGTCTCTCTGGGACACCACACCACACACTACTTCCTGTCAATTTCTTGTTGTAGCACACTGTGTATAAGTACATAGCATCCACATACTGTATCGTATACAAGTGAAGTCTTGCCAGCTGCTCTCCATGGAAGTTCTAATCTTTGCTCTTTTTCTGACTGCCTTCCATATCTTTGAGCTACACTTCAGTTTAGATTATTCTTTGGATTACCATTTTCCCTTATTTGGACATTGACCTTTTGATTGGGATTTTGGATTTGTCAATAAACCTCCTCCACAATCGCCTTTACATAACAGTTACTACAGGAACGCTAACATATGAGAACAAGTGCATTAACATAAAACCTATGATTATAGTTATCTCCATGACTATCAGCGCCAATCAACACCTTCTGACCCTGAATTCAACAGCACTGTGATATAATGGATATTAATTGACTACATGTGGCTTCTTCTGAAGGCAGTTCATGGCTGAGCTCCAGACTTCTTTCAGCATAACATGCTGACTAGAATTATAAAACACTGTATGTGGCTGTGGCAGAGCCAGCCCATCGAAGAAAACCCCAACCATGAAAATGAAACAGAACACTCCAGCCCTCAGAGTACATCTTAGGTACAAAGCAGACGTCTTTTACATCTTTTTACACTCCATGTTGCTTGAATTCTTTGTAGAAGCAACCTGATTCATCCTCCATTAAGCTCCTCATCACACACACGTGCTTTTCATGGCTGTATCCAGATGGCTATGAGACACAAAACAAAGGAAAAAGAAGAAAAAAAATTAAAAAAGAGAAATTGACTCATCTATATTTTGTTATTTATTTGCCGAAATTAGCATGCATGATATTACTTACCTTTAATATCGAGCGACTTTGTACTGGATGGATAAATGAAACAATTTCCTGTGCTGACAACATTATTTTTTCATGGGATGGTTGACATTTCCATGGAATTGCACCTCTACACCCTGTGCATGTTTGCTGCTAACCTTTTAGAGGATATGGAATGGAAAGATGGAATTTTTTTCAGGCTTTTTATCAAGCAACTTTAACTGATGGTGGAGGTTGGATTCTTGCTGTGTATGCAAAAAGCAAAAAAAAAAAAAAAGTCAGAGCAGTGCAGTGTAGTTCCTTCTTATGCCTATGCCTTCATTTGCTGTAATGCATTCATAACACATTATTATCAATTATTTAATTGTTATAAAGGTTATGCATAGTTATACATAATAATTGTTAAGCTGACACATAATAAGTTGTCTTATTTATGATGCACATATCATGTTATAAGGCATTCAGAAGACATTAAATACATGATTATAAGTGATTATCATGCATTATAAGTAGTTTGCGTGACATATATCAGCAATTCCAGAGAATAAATAGATGCAAGCACTGTGTGTGTGTGAAGGTGATACTTAGCTATCATTATGGTATACTAAGGTATCAACTATAAACTCATTCATATCATGATATAATACAACCCCGATTCCAAAAAAGTTGGGACAAAGTACAAATTATAAATAAAAACGGAATACAATAATTTACAAATCTCAAAAACTGCTATTGTATTCACAATAGAACATAGACAACATATCAAATGTCGAAAGTGAGACATTTTGAAATTTCATGCCAAATATTGGCTCATTTGAAATTTCATGACAGCAACACATCTCAAAAAAGTTGGGACAGGGGCAATAAGAGGCTGGAAAAGTTAACACTAGCAGTCCCAGCATTTTTCTGTCTACCTAGAAGACCCACATAGGGGCCATTTGGCCCGACCGCTTTTCCCCAATACACTAATCACTCATTTTGTTATGGTAATGAGGCTGTTAGTGGCAGTGTGTGGGGTGAGGGGGTCACATTTCACACACTTCACACTTCAGTGGTGAAGTCATGTTGGCTACTTCTGTGTGAATGTGAGAATGAGGAATAAAAACACATTCTATTCTAAAATGTGAACATGTGAATGTCCCATGTGACCATAACGACTCATGTGACTACAACCAGACAATTGTTTGATGGATAAGTACCTCAGTGCACATGGACTATCGCTTCAGTTCCCTCAAGAATTTTGTGGTGAAAGAAGCTCCTCTCCAAGGAACGAAGATGCAGAGATTCAACATTCAACAGGCATTGTAAGATTTCATTTCTAAGCTGTAAGGTAACTAACAGCCACATTTCCATAACAAAATGAATGTCTACAGGGAGGACTTGGGGCCAATTGGCCCTCTTGTGGGTTTTCTAGGTAAAAAGGCCAAATGGCCCCTCTCTGGGACTTCTAGGTACAAAAAAGGAACAGCTGGAGGACCAAATTGCAACTCATTAGGTCAATTGGCAATAGGTTATTAACATGACTGGGTATAAAAAGAGCATCTTGGAGTGGCAGCGTCTCTCAGAAGTAAAGATGGGAAGAGGATCACCAATCCCCCTACACTCAAAAAAATAACTTGCTCAGTGAACGTAATAAAATTATGGAAAGTATTTCCACCCAAGTAAAATGTGTTAACTTAGCCAGAAACTATTTTGTTGAGTGACCTAAATGTCAACCGTTACATGTTAGACTTAGGTTCATGTAACAGACACCCATGTTGGTTTTTTTGAGTGTAATTCTGCACCGACAAATAGTGGAGCAATATCAGAAAGGAGTTCGACAGTGTAAAATTGCAAAGAGTTTGAACTTATCATCATCTACAGTGCATAATATCATCAAAAGATTCAGAGAATCTGGAAGAATCTCTGTGCGTAAGGGTCAAGGCCGGAAAACCATACTGGGCGCCTGTGATCTTCGGGCCCTTAGACGGCACTGCATCACATACAGGCGTGCTTCTGTATTGGAAATCACAAAATGGACTCAGGAATATTTCCAGAGAACATTATCTGTGAACACAATTCACCATGCCATCTGCCATTGCCAGCTAAAACTCTAGAGTTCAAAGAAGAAGCCGTATCTAAACATGATCCAGAAGCGCAAACGTCTTCTCTGGGCCAAGGCTCATTTAAAATGGACTGTGGCAAAGTGGAAAACTGTTCTGTGGTCAGACGAATCAAAATGTGAAGTTCTTTATGGAAATCAGGGACGCCATGTCATTCGGACTAAAGAGGAGAAGGACGACCCAAGTTGTTATCAGCGCTCAGTTCAGAAGCCTGCATCTCTGATGGTATGGGGTTGCATTAGTGCGTGTGGCATGGGCAGCTTACACATCTGGAAAGACACCATCAATGCTGAAAGGTATATCCAGGTTCAAGAGCAACATATGCTCCCATCCAGACGACGTCTCTTTCAGGGAAGACCTTGCATTTTCCAACATGACAATGCCAAACCACATACTGCATCAATTGCAGCATCATGGCTGCATAGAAGAAGGGTCCGGGTACTGAACTGGCCAGCCTGCAGTCCAGATCTTTCACCCATAGAAAACATTTGGCGCATCATAAAATAGAAGATACGACAAAAAAGACCTAAGACAGTTGAGCAACTAGAATCCTACATTAGACAAGAATAGGTTAACATTCCTATCCCTAAACTTGAGCAACTTGTCTCCTCAGTCCCCAGACATTTACATACTGTTATAAAGAGAAAAGGGGATGTCTCACAGTGGTAAACATGGCCTTGTCCCAACTTTTTTGAGATGTGTTGTTGTCATGAAATTTAAAATCACCTAATTTTTCTCTTTAAATGATCCATTTTCTCAGTTTAAACATTTGATATGTCATCTATGTTCTATTCTGAATAAAATATGGAATTTTGAAACTTCCACATCATTGCATTCCGTTTTTATTTACAATTTGTACTTTGTCCCAACTTTTTTGGAATCGGGGTTGTACATGAATAAGGTGTTATACACAATGTTATAATTATTTATGAAAGTGATTTACACTTAAGAGCTACAGGTATGGGGCGGCACGGTGGTGTAGTGGTTAGCGCTGTTGCCTCACAGCAAGAAGGTCCGGGTTCGAGCCCAGCGGCCGGCGAGGGCCTTTCTGTGCAGAGTTTGCATGTTCTCCCCATGTCCGCGTGGGTTTCCTCTGGGTGCTCCGGTTTCCCCCACAGTCCAAAGACATGCAGGTTAGGTTAACTGGTGACTCTAAATTGACCGTAGGTGTGAATGTGAGTGTGAATGGTTGTCTGTGTCTATGTGTCAGCCCTGTGATGACCTGGCGACTTGTCCAGGGTGTACCCTGCCTTTCTCCCATAGTCAGCTGGGATAGGCTCCAGCTTGCCTGTGACCCTGTAGAACAGGATAAAGTGGCTAGAGATAATGAGATGAGACTTAAGAGCTATCTTGATTATGCAATAGAAGTTATTAATACATTACATAGTATTCATAACACATCATAACAGTAATACCAGAGAAACCAATCCCAACTTGATGTAATGCATTATTTTTTCTCAGATTATATTTGTGATGTAAACATGCATTTTGTTAACAAATTGTAACGATATTATAAACATTGTTGCAATGACTTTTTATAAATACTGATAAAAATGTGCTTATGAATGCAGAATGAACTAGAAGGGCACTTAATAGAATGCATACCTCCACCAAGACACATGTTATCAACATAAAAATCAGATCACTTGAACCTAGGATAATACTAGTGCTGTCCACCAAATTTCATCCAAATCCGTTCACTACTTTTTGAGTTACGTTGGGAAAAGGCAAAAAAAAATCTGCATATCTAGATCCTGGATCCGCATACATTTCCGGATTTGCATCAAAATCTAAACCACTGTTCCTTGGCCTATAACTCACCTTTCCTCCAAATTTCATCCAAATCTGATCATTAATTTTTGAGTTTCAATGGGAAAAGAAATAAAATAAAAATCCTGGATCTGGATACATATCTGGATCTGCATACATTTCCGGATTTGCATCAAAATCTAATCCATTATTCCTTGGCCCATGGCCCACCTTTCCTCCAAATTTCATCCAAATCTAATGACTAGTTTTTGAGTTACACTGAGAATATGCAAACAAACGGAGGCAAAAACATAACCTCCTTCAACATAGTTGGTGAAGGTAACACTGAAAACTCTAAAGTCTATGGTTCACATTTACAAGTTTAGAAAAAGGGCTCCTTATGCATTCTTCTCATGATTAATGGTTCTCACTTTTTAAAGGGTACTGTCTGGAACCTTGTGATAGGATTCTCCATGGAACCTTTAAAGACAAACAAACCTTTTAGAGATTAGAGAACCCTCTTTGTTTCTCATAGGACCATAAAAAATCATAATGTGTCTGAGAACATTTCGTTGGTATTGAAATAAAGTCTTTTAAACAACAGAATCAGCTTTGAGAGCCACTGCTCTTGCATTTGAGAACTGCTATTCTGGCTTTGGTGTTGTGCCGAATCTCATTCAGAACAAACTGAATTAAAGTGGTGCTTTTTTTCAGCTCACTTATACACTTTATAGAGTACATATGTGTATCATTGCATCTCAGTATTAAAGGTCACTAAGTTTGCTGAATCTTTCTATTGCTCTGGAAAACTGACTGATGAACAGGACAGGTCTATTATTTCAAAGCAACTGTGCAACAGATTGCATGTTACATCTAAAGCAGATGTTGACCTCGTGCCATCTTGTAAGTGTCTGACCATTAGCTTAATTACACTTCAGTGTACAGGAGTGGTAAAAGCAGACATTTATACAACATATGTGGCATCTGAGAAATGCTCTGTCTGTGTGGCGAAGCCAAGATGGACATCATTAGATGGAGATGTCTAATCCAGCTCGACTGCTTTCGGATTCTACGGTTTATGTAGTTGAGAACTTACAGTGATTCTTCTTCTCTATAATTAGCACGTCTGTGTTTGGTGTTTGGCAGCATGGGTATAGCTCGAATGGAGGGAAATGAAGGGCTGACCTTTTAAAGAAATATATTACTGTGGAAATGAATCGCACTTAAGTAAGCACGACTGACCTGTAGGTTGTAATGATTTATGAATCACGATTCAGCCTTGATGAAACCAATGCTTACAGAATTTTGCCACCTGCATCCCTTTTAGCTCCACCACCCAGCTAACATGCTTTAGCTTAGCGATTTCCAATATCCGACCTTTTCCATGACATTTGGAGCTAATGCAAAGCATCACTGGATGCCTCTCAGACGTTTTTGAATCATCGGCTTGCAGACACTTGACATGTGCAAGCACAGTCTTTTTGTTGTGGAAATGTTATGAAATTTCTTTTGCGATTATAAATATCAAGCATACACTTGACAGAAAAGCAGAAGCTGTGATACCTGGCATGGTGGTATGCTTTTAGGGCTAGCATTCTACATTCTCTCTATATTATTATTGCACAGTTATGTGAATTCTGGACTGATTAATTTTCTATAACAGCAGCTCTGACAGTGGTGCAGCTGTAGATCACGTTTTAAAATGTATTTTAATATTTTAATATATTAATTAATATATTAATATATTAAATTTATATTTTTTTAAATAAAAATATTATTATTAAAGTAATATTATATTCTGGTAAAATAAGTGGAAGGATACATCATGGATCAATCCATTTGGCTCTGTTTCAGTAGTGGTCATGAGAAGTGTGTGTGTGTGTGTGTGTGTGTGTGTGTGTGTGTGTGTGTGTGTGTGTTTTGCACTTAGGCTCCTTGGCTCTTGTTAATTTTAAATGAAGAACCTTCGCTAGCAATATTAGTTAGCTTGGATAGAGCGGAATAAATTTTCTGTTACTTTGGAAGCCAGTTCTGTCCAGCTGTAAGTAAAGTACATCATCCCAAGCATTCCTTGTTGTTGCTGACCCTTTAGCTGCTTATTTTCAAGAACAACGTACTGGAGAACGGTTGTTATTTTAACTCACCTAGCATTGTCTGTAGCTAGATTTCTCTTACCTAGCCAATATTTGCTGCTAGTGATGATCTCTTTTTGCTGAGGTTTTTGTTTAAGATCAGGTTATCAGGTCACTTGTAACCTGCCTGAAGATGCTATAGTTTCTCCTCTTGATATTTTCTCACAGTTTGTAGTTAGTGTTGCTTTAAATGCTATCATGAATCACCAGTCGCTGTCATTTCTTGTCATCTGTTCATTTGTGTGATAACATATACCAGGCTTAGATCACATAGTATCACCTGGTACCTGACGTCTGAGTAACGGAACAGGGTATTGGGCTGATACTGAAACCTGTATTGGTATCAGGGCATCACTAATATTAGATTAGATTAGATTAGATTAGATTAGATTAGATTAGATTAGATTAGATTAGATTAGATTAGATTAGATTAGATTAGATTGAAATGCAAATACTCCCCATTGAACAGACACTGGATATTGGCTACAAGGTGCATTAAAAAAAAAAAAAGGAACATTTTCAGCAACCTAACAACTTTTTCAAGAAACTTCAGGTGCATTGCAGTCTAAAGGAACCAGCACAGATAATAGGTTCTTGGCTGGTGTCTGTATTCAGCTGATAGTGAGCTTTAACAATGGGATTTTTTTTTGTGTTTCGTTTTTCTTTGGAAATGAGTTTTGCACTTACACACCAAATCCCTCAGCTTTGATTTAAAAAAATATATATAGGTATGGGAAAGACTGTAATGCATGCTAAAGTGACATGGTGGTGGCTTAGTGTTGGGGTAATAGTAGCTCAATGGTTAAGGCTTTGGGTTACTGATAAGAAGTTTGGGGGTTCAAGCCAGAGCACCACCCAGCTGCCACTCAGTGCGTTTACATGCACATAGAGAGAATCGAATTTCTGCCGTTGCTCGACTGAAATCGAAGTTCAAAATGCTATGTATACACCTTAATTTGGCTGAAATTGAACCGAACTTGATTTCTCACAAGCGGGAAACACAACAGCCTCGGTCGGCATGACAACGGCATGAATCTTTTCTTTTTGTGGCATTGTTTGCACCGTTAAAATTTAGCTCACTTACTGCATCACCAAATACATCTGTACAGCTGTTGCATAGCTGTGAATTGTGTACATAAACAAGTCACTGTATCTGTGTGTGTGTGTATATATATATATATATATATATATATATATATATATATATATATATATATATATATATATATATATGTCCAACATCTGAAGAAAATAAAAACAAAACAATTGAACTTTTTGTGTGTTTATTAAGACATAAGTTAAATTGTAAGCAAAAAATGGACTTTAGAAAAATATACAATTGTGCAAAATAAGTTATCTTACAAAACAGTGGTCTGCGCAGGACAGTTTGTAGCCATATACAGTCTGTTAGAGCAAGCCGAACAGCTTGAGCACGGAACTTGTGAACACAGAACTGCCAGTGTTGCCAGATTGGGCGATTTTAAGTGCATTTTGGCAGATTTGAACATGTTTTGGGCTGGAAAACGTCAGCAGTATCTGGCAACACTGCTGATAACTTTGTTTATACTCTTGAATAGCTCTTCTTCATGACGACAACCGGAAGTGTACCAACACGATGGGGCATGTAGTGCCACCTGTGGCTCGGGTGCACAATGTATCTCACAGAATAGCTCGATTTCCTTGTGTGCATGTAGGATTGGATTTCTCTGGCACCCCTGCTGGGACCCTTAGCTCGATTACCAACAGTAGCTCGATTTGGATGTGCATGTAAATGCACTGACTGTTGGGCTCTTGAACAAGACCCTTAACCCTCTCTGCTCCATGGAGCTGTATCATGGCTAACCCTTCCCTCTGACCCCAGTTTCCTAACAAGCTTGCGTATGCAAAAGAAAATTATTTTGCTGTGCTATAATGTACAGTGGTGTTTGAAAGTTTGTGAACCCTTTAGAATTTTCTATATTTCCTCATAAATAGGACCTAAAACATCATCAGATTTTCACACAAGTCCTAAAAGTAGATAAAGAGAACCCAGTTAAACAAATGAGACAAAAATATTATACTTGATCATTTATTTATTGAGGAAAATGAGGCAATATTACATATCTGTGAGTGGCAAAAGTATGTGAACCTCTAGGTTTAGCAGTTAATTTGAAGGTGAAATTAGAGTCAGGTGTGTTCAATCAATGGGATGACAATCAGGTGTGAGTGGGCACCCTGTTTTATTTAAAGAACAGGAATCTATCAAAGTCTGATCTTCACAACACGTTTGTGGAAGTGTATCATGGTACAAACAAAGGAGATTTCTGAGGACCTCAAAAAAAGCGTTGTTTATGCTCATCAGGCTGGAAAAGGTTACAAAACCATCTCTAAAGAGTTTAGACTCCACCAATCCACAGTCAGACAGATTGTGAACAGAGAAAATTCAAGACCATTCTTACCCTCCCCAGGAGTGATCAACCAACAAAGATCACTCCAAGAACAAGGCGTGCAATAGTCAGCAAAGTCACAAAGGACCCCAGGGTAACTTCTAAGCAACTGAAGGCCTCTCTCACATTGGCTAATGTTAATGTTCATGAGTCCACCATCAGGAGAAGACTGAACAACAATGGTGTGCATGTCAGGGTTGCAAGGAGAAAGCCACTGCTCTCCAAAAAGAACATTGCTGCTCATCTGCAGTTTGCTAAAGATAATGTGGACATGCCAGAAGGCTATTGGAAAAATGTTTTGTGGACAGATAAGACCAAAATAGGAGTTTTTGGTTTAAATGAGAAATGCTATGTTTGGAGAAAGGAAAACACTCCATTCTTATGCATTCCAGCATAAGAACCTTATCCCATCTGTGAAACATGGTGGTGGTAGTAGTATCATGGTTTGGGCCTCTTTTGCTGCATCTGGGCCAGGATGGCTTGCCATCATTGATGGAACAATGAATTCTGAATTGTACCAGCAAATTCGAAAGGAAAATGTCAGGACATCTGTCCATGAACTGAATCTCAAGAGAAGATGGGTCATGCAGCAATACAATGACCCTAAGCACACAATCTCTTGATTACGTTCATTATGTCTTATATTTGATATGGTTATTTTTTTCTTTTTAATCAGACATCTAGTTTTAGATTTGTTTACCTGACATGTTTCGACGTACGTAACTGTCGTCTTCCTCAGAGTGTCACCGGATGTTGTTGGTGACGCATCTTATCAGCTGATAAGATCCCAAAGACAGAATACATTCGGAAAACAAATGCAACACCATATATGAGATTCCATACCAATCATGCAATAAAACTTTCATCGGGGAGACAGGGAGGAGCTTCACCACAAGGAAAAATGAACATAAGAAAGAGTCCGAAAAGGAGACAGCTACAAGACAAACCCGAACAATAAAATAAAAGGCACAACAGGAAAATTACAAGTCAGCCATAACAGATCACTGCAAAAGAGAAAATCACATTATGGACTGGGGGAATGCCAGAGTCATCCACACAGAAGATAATAAACATCAGCGCTGGATCAGGGAGGCCATCGAGATCCAAAAGCGAAGCCCGAGGACCATCAACCAGGATGAGGGAGCATACATGCTCTCCCATACTTGGAGTGCCATGTTGCAGGAGACGAACAGACAGTAGAAGATGTGACCGACCTGTCAAACCAGACAGGAAGGTCACGCCTTCGGAAACATCAGCTGATAAGATGCGTCACCAACAACATCCGGTGACACTGAGGAAGATGACAGTTACGTACGTCGAAACATGTCAGGTAAACAAATCTAAAACTAGATGTCTGATTAAAAAGAAAAAAAAAACATACCTAAGCACACAAGTTGTTCTACCAAAGAATGGTTAAAGAAGAAGAATAAAGTGAATGTTTTGGAATGGCCAAGTCAAAGTCCTGACCTTAATCCAATGGAAATGTTGTGGAAGGACCTGAAGCGAGCAGTTCATGTGAGGAAACCCACCAACATCCCAGAGTTGAAGCTGGTCTGTATGGAGGAATGGGCTAAAATTCCTCCAAGCCGGTGTGCAGGACTGATCAACAGTTACTGGAAATGTTTCGTTACAGTTATTGCTGCACAAGGGGGTCACAGCAGATACTGAAAGCAAAGGTTCACAGACTTTTGCCACTCACAGATATGTAATATTGGATCATTTTCCTCAATAGATAAAAGACCAAGTATAATATTTTTTGTCTCATTTGTTTAACTGGGTTCTATTTATCTACTTTTAGGACTTGTGTGAAAGTCTGATGACGTTTTAAGTCCTGTTTATGCAGAAATATAGAAAATTCTAAAGGGTTCACAAACTTTCAAGCACCACTGTATATGTGACAAATATGAGCTGCTTCTTGTACAAAGTAATGGTGAGTGCAGAAGAGAGTGCAAGCAGGTTGGAATGGATGGAGGAGAGTGTCAGGAGTGATTTGTGACAGAAGGTTGCCAGCAGGAGTGAAAGTAGTAAGAGCAGTGATCCTGTATGGTTTGGAGACAGTGGCACTGACAAAAAGACAGGAGGCTGAACTGGAGGGAGCAGAGTTGAAGATGTTGAGATTTTCATTGGGAGTGACAAAGTTGGACAGGATTATCAACAAGAATATTAGAGGGACAGCTTGGAGACAATGTGACAGAGGCAAGTTTGAGATGGTTTGGACACATACAGAGGAGATATCCAGGGTTTATTGGGAAAAGAATGTTGGAGATGGAGTTGCAAGATAGATGGAAAAGAGGAGGATCAAAGATGAGCTCTATGGATGTGTTTATTGGGAAAAGAATGTTGGAGATGGAGTTGCAAGATAGAAGGAAAAGAGGAGGATCAAAGATGAGATCTATGGATGTGATGAAGGAGGACATGAGGGTAGTTGGTGTGACAGAAGAAGATATGGAGGACATGAGGAGATGGAGGGACATTATCCGCTGTGGCAACCCCTAACAGGAACAGCCGAAAGAAGAAGATAAGCTGCTTCTTGTTTGACATTTTGGCCAATCTCATGATGGGTAACAACAGTTGCCAAGCAGTGATTAAAGAGCCAATCATCATCATCATCATTGTCATCATCCTCATCTGACTTCTGCCAGGTGGGTGACTTGTAGAGATATCTTTGCCCAGGCCTGCCTGTCGGCCATGGTTGCCTTGAGGTGGTCACTCGGTAGGCCTGTATTCCTTTCAAGTATCATCTTCAGAGTAGTATGCAGCTTTGCGTCAGGCTCCTAGAGCAACATTTGCGCCACAAGTAGGTCATGCTGCATAATGTGACTGCAAAGAGCAAGGCGTCATTTCCTGATGATACAGGAGAGGCGGGGTAAGTTGCACTGAGCTGATCATTAGACTAATGATCATGCCAAGATACTTTTAGAACTCTTCTCAGCATACCAGAACCAACATAGGTACCATCCAGGGACTGTTCCTGAGTTTTGGTCAAGGACCAAGATTCTGAGCCATATAACAGTATGGACTCAACTGATGCTTTAAAAATCCTGATTTTAGTTTCCATGGTCAGAGGTTTAACCCAGACTTTGCTTAGGGGATTGAGGGCACCCCATGCATGGGGTCCAAAGAGCCAAGAAACTTAGAAAAGGACTGGTCTTATTGTGTAATGGTGGTTCAACTTGACTGAAGTGATAAATAAATACAATACCATGGCAGGTTTAGCGATATGTAGGTGTAATATGTTTGGACATTGCTGTCATCTACCTCTTAGCCTCTCAGCATTTACTCTCTATTAACAGATATCCAAAGACACCTTAAAGCACTATCCACTCAGCTATAGAAATATTATAACAAGGATAATTCGATTATGTCTAAATTACGGCATCTCCTGGAGCCAGATGGGAACGTCTGTAATTAGCCCAGTGAGGGGATTGCTTTACATTTTGGCAAGATGAAATGAATATGATCCTTTCACAATATGAGGCCTGGATGGTACACAGTGAAGCACCTGGGCCAATCCTGCCAGCTCTAATAAAATCTGGCTGGCACAGAAACTCTTCAATAACACAACAGATTCTGTCATTTATCTTTCCTGATTATAGATGGCAAAATGAAAACTTGTAGCTCGCTCTTGCCTGCCTTTCATTCTTTATCTCTGTCCTTGTTTCTGATGAATTAGCATTGAGAATGTTTGACTAACGCGTCTGACTAACTTCCAGTTGCAGTTGCTAACACTTCCTGTCAATACAGCATTGAAAATTCATCTCATTTGTGTTGCTTTTGTATTTCCTGGCCTGTCTTTTAACTCGCTAGTCAGCTAACATTCGCTAAATATTTCACTACCATCAGCTCTGTGAGAAATAGTACTTCAACAAAGAGTATGCATCCAGGAACATAGCCAAAGTTTAGCACAGTGCTTGTTTGCTTCTCTGTGTAGCTGTTTAGCTAGTGCTACTCTTGCTACTTCTGTATATCACTGCTAATTACTAAACGTAGTAATGCTAATGTATCTTCCTTTGTTCTAATTCACACACTAACTGTGAAGAAGTTCCTTCAGGATGCACCCTGCTATCTCTCTGTAGAATTAATGCTATCTTCATTAACCCAGATTTAGCACAGCTCTAGCACCATCGTCCCCGCCTAACTCGTCCCTGCATGACGGCGTAATGAGGGAGAGACGGAATTGGAGCTGACGTTTTCCCATTTTTGCTCTGATAATAATTACTGTCTGTGTCTGTCTCTTCATCCCGCTCCTCTTTTATTGTGTGGTGAATTGCAGAAGTGCTAAAGAGAGACTATTTTTTTTATAACATAGTCTCTTAACTTATCCCATAACTTATCACTTAGTAGCACTATACGACCGCTGTAATGGGAAATATTGGACACTGTGAGAAGTTAAGACTGAATTTGCGACTAGATTACATGCACTAAATTCTCTGTGTAGCGGGAGTTCTAAAATAACATGAGGCTAGCTTGAATGGAAATGATGCTATGTTATGGAAAGGATTTAGTGTAGGAACACACATTTGACTCATTTGGATGAGTGTAGTAACTGAAATAATATTATTCAACAATGTTGGCTGTTACTTTACAAAAGCAAAAATTAAATCTGTCGATAGCTAGAGTGGTGCTTGAAAGTTTGTGAACCCTTTAGAATTTTCTATATTTCTGCATAAATATGACCTAAAACATCATCAGATTTTTACACAAGTCCTAAAAGTAGATAAAGAGAACCCAACTAAACAAATGAGACAAAAATATTATTCTTGGTCATTTATTTATTGAGGAAAATGATCCAATATTACATATCTGTGAGTAGCAAAAGTATGTGAACCTTTGCTTTCAGTTTCTGGTGTGACCCCCTTGTGCAGCAATAACTGCAACTAAATGTTTCCAGTAACTGTTGATCAGTCCTGCACACCGGCTTGGAGGAATTTTAGCCTATTCCTCCGTACAGAACAGCTTCAACTCTGGGATGTTGGTGGGTTTCCTCACATGAACTGCTCGCTTCAGGTCCTTCCACAACATTTCAATTGGATTAAGGTCAGGACTTTGACTTGGCCATTCCAAAACATTAACTTTATTCTTCTTTAAACATTCTTTGGTAGAACAACTTGTGCGCTTAGGGTCGTTGTCTTGCTGCATGACCCACCTTCTCTTGAGATTCAGTTCATGGACAGATGTCCTGACATTTTACTTTAGAATTCGCTGGTATAATTCAGAATTCATTGTTCCATCAATGATGGCAAGCCATCCTGGCCCAGATGCAGCAAAACAGGCCCAAACCATGATACTACCACCACCATGTTTCACAGATGGGATAAGGTTCTTATGCTGGAATGCATAAGAATGGAGAGTTTTCCTTTCTCCAAACATAACATTTCTCATTTAAACCAAAAACTTCTATTTTGGCCTTATCTGTCCACAAAACATTTTTCCAATAGCCTTCTGGCATGTCCACATTATCTTTAGCAAACTGCAGACGAGCAGCAATGTTCTTTTTGGAGAGCAGTGGCTTTCTCCTTGCAACCCTGCCATGCACACCATTGTTGTTCAGTCTTCTCCTGATGGTGGACTCATGAACATTAGCATTAGCCAATGTGAGAGAGGCCTTCAGTTGCTTAGAAGTTACCCTGGGGTCGTTTGTGACTTTGCTGACTATTGCACGCCTTGTTCTTGGAGTGATCTTTGTTGGTTGATCACTCCTGGGGAGGGTAACAATGGTCTTGAATTTTCTCTGTTTGTACACAATCTGTCTGACTGTGGATTGGTGGAGTCCAAACTCTTTAGAGATGGTTTTGTAACCTTTTCCAGCCTGATGAGCATAAACAACGCTTTTTTTGAGGTCCTCAGAAATCTCCTTTGTTTGTACCATGATACACTTCCACAAACATGTGTTGTGAAGATCAGACTTTGATAGATTCCTGTTCTTTAAATAAAACAGGGTGCCCACTCACACCTGATTGTCATCCCATTGATTGAACACACCTGACTCTAATTTCACCTTCAAATTAACTGCTAAACCTAGAGGTTCACATACTTTTGCCACTCACAGATATGTAATATTGCCTCATTTTCCTCAATAAATAAATGATCAAGTATAATATTTTTGTCTCATTTGTTTAACTGGGTTCTCTTTATCTACTTTTAGGACTTGTGTGAAAATCTGATGATGTTTTAGGTCCTATTTATGCAGAAATATAGAAAATTCTAAAGGGTTCACAAACTTTCAAGCACCACTGTAGCTACATTACAAGGTCATTATTTTAAATGAAAGCTAATTAAAAATGATTTGTATAGCAAGCTTTTCCTTGAGTTATTTATATTGTTTACAACCAACAGACAGGAAGCCGCTACAAGGGAAAATAAGGCAACTATGGACAGGCCTATAGTGGACTAGTCAGCATTAGTGAGCTTTTTTAAGGTTAAGAAAATAATAACACTTCTTAATAAATCACAGTTCCTCAACTTATGTTGTAAATTTTAAAGATGCACAACCTGATGTACAGTATGTATTTCAAAGTGTAATGGTACTTTGGTTTTATCCCTTAATGTTTGCTTGGCTTGTGAAAAGTCAGCCACTCAGACAACATTTTTGCTGACCAGCAAAATCTCAAGTAACTTGTGAAGAAGAGGGAGGTGAAAATAACACAGAAGGATTGATTCATGTCATTTTTTTTCATCCTGAAAGTAACAGAAGGAATTTAGGACTTCGATTATGGACCATCCATCCATTATCTGTAGCCGCTTTATCCTGTTCTACAGGGTCGCAGGCAAGCTGGAGCCTATCCCAGCTGACTATAGGCGAAAGGCGGGGTACACCCTGGACAAGTCGCCAGGCCATCACAGGGCTGACACATAGACACAGACAACCATTCACACTCACATACACACCTACGGTCAATTTAGAGCCACCAATTAACCTAACCTGCATGTCTTTGGACTGTGGGGGGAAACCGGAGCACCCGGAGGAAACCCACGCGGACACGGGGAGAACATGCAAACTCCACACAGAAAGGCCCTCGCCAGCCGCTGGGCTCAAACCCAAGATCTTCTTGCTGTGAGGCAACACCACCGAGCCGAATTATGGACCAAATAATAATAATCATAATAATTATTATGATTATTATTATTATGTTTTTGCCTTTTAAACCAAGGATGTGTGCTCACTTAAACCATAAAGCAGCAAAACAGTACATTTAATGGCAGAATAGCTAAGATACCTGATTTAAAGCAAATGTAGTTCCTTCAAAAATCAGTCACACTGAGTAATATTAGCGGGTTGCTGATATTGTTTATGCTTTTTTTTCAGGAAATTGCATCCATCTTGTTAAAGCTGGATCATGGCAGCTTTAATAAAACACACACACACACACACACACAAAATTTACACAGTTAAAGTACAGCTATAATTAAAATTAACCGCTAATCAAGGTTTTTCTTGTTCCTGATTTTTTTTTCATGAAGGCAATTTTTTCTTCACACTCACAGTGACCACACCGCAGCATGAAACACTAACAGATAGATCGTTCATCAAAAGTGCTGTCATATTCCACCTGTGACATCTATCCAACTTCCCCATCATCCCATCATCTCAGACTTGACCTCTAGAGCCAGGTTGACGTTCGTCCTCTTTGTTTCAGCTCTGTTTAATAGTGTACTTTTGGCAGGGCCTTCGCGACGTTACACATCTAAGCAAATGTCAGAGAGCGGGAAGATCGAGGACCTGCAGTGGTAATTACTGTACCACACTGACTTCCACAAATTCATTGCCATGGCAACAGATTATCTTTCTTCTCTTGTCCTTTTGCTTCCTCCAGCCACTCTCAGCCCTCCTACATTGTTTGGTGTCTCGTTTCTTTTATCATTTTTTCCCTTCTCTCTCTTCTCACTCTTGTGCTGTTTGACTGTGATTTCGATGGAACATTGAAGTCCCTGTCATCTTGTTTTCATTTAATGTGATTAGAATATGATCAGATGTAGCAAACTTATTATTGACTCCAAAAGGGAAAGAATGATGTTTTTGTTTTTCCAGTTAAGAAATTTGGATTTTTTTCCATGACGTTTTCTTTGGCCATTGTGAGGTGGATATGTCTAAAATAAGGAGCATTGTTTGGGTGTGGTCATAGAATGCTTCCATAAAGATTCCAGACTACAATCCAGTCGTGGCTCAATGTTTGACGCTCTAAGGTCGAAGGTTTAACCCACAAACCCATCAAGCTGAGACTGTTGGGCCCTTGAGCAAGACTCTTAATTATTTCTGTGTGACAAATAGTATTTTCTTCTGAATCAGAATTGTTAGCAGTCATCTTAGGTACACAGTCTACAACTATAGATATGAAACTTTGGCCTGTACTCATTTATGTAAGGACAGTTAAGTTAATGGAACTCCCAAAGCACTAATCATCCATTAGCTAAATTCACAAGGGAGCTAGCATCTATTGAAGCAGCTAATTAACCATATAGTGCATGGCATACTGCAGAGAAGACATTGTCTTGACCTTTCCTGACATTTGGGATTTGACTTACTCTCCGATCTGATGATTACCATAGTTAAAGTGGTACTTGAAAGTTTGTGAACCCTTTAGAATTCTCTATATTTCTGCATAAATAGGACCTAAAACATCATCAGATTTTCACACAAGTCCTAAAAATAGATAAAGAGAACCCAGGTAAACATCCATCCATCCATTGTCTGTAGCCATTTATCCTGTTCTACAGAGTCGCAGGCAAGCTGGAGCCTATCCCAGCTGGCTATGGACAAGAGGCGGGGTACACCCTGGACAAGTCACCAGGTCATCGCAGGGCTGACACATAGGTGGGGTTTACATTAGACCATATCAGCGGATCATCAGATTAACGTTTTTAAAACGATTCGCGTGCACACAGCAACGCCAATACACGATTCGCGTGCACACAGCAACGCCAATACATGGATATGCTAATCACATGACTAATTAGACGTCACGTCACATGATCCCAGTGCATATCGGGCATGCGCAAGTCACTCACCACTTGCAAGTGGAAGGAGGGCAAGCGAACACCTTCTCCAGCAGATAAACACACCTGGCTGTGATGTTCATGTTCTCACTGAGTTTAAGCGCCTGAAGGAGGTTGAAATGTGTAAATAAACGTCAGTGCAGCTCAGCGCTTCCTCCTGCGCTCCAAATCACTCCGTCCTGAACAGCTAGTGCCCTCTGGAGGGTGCGCACTCCGGCCCTGCGCAGCTCACAGAGCGCGCGAGTGAAGCGCACGAGCAGTGATTCGGGACTGAGCCGCTGTGTGTGTGCTCCCAACGCCAGCGAATCAGGAAGGTGGATGTCACAGTGACGTTGTCCAATGACGACGTCAGCTAGAGCTCAGCACAGCGTATCCGCGTATTCTCAATGTTTACACAGCACCGGACCAGACACGAACTGGGTTGAATACGTAGGCCCTGGCGGATTCCCGTTTCCCGGCGTTTTAATGTGAACGGACAGTGCAACCGCGAAGAAAACGAGACAGATACGGTCTAATGTAAACTTGGCCATAGAGACACACAACCATTCACACTCACATTCACACCTACGGTCAATTTAGAGCCATCAATTAGCCTAACCTGATATCTTTGGACTGTGGGGGAAACCGGAGCACCTGGAGGAAACCCACGCAGACACGGGGAGAACATGCAAACTCCACACAGAAAGGCCCTTGCTGGCCTCTGGGCTCAAACCCAGGACCTTCTTGCTGTGAGGCGACAGTGCTAACCACTACAGGTAAACAGGTACCTGTTTACAGCCCCCCCGGTAAACAAATGAGACAAAAATATTATACTTGGTCATTTATTTACTGAGGAAAATGATCCAATATTATATATCTGTGAGTGGCAAAAGTATGTGAACCTTTGCTTTCAGTATCTGGTGTGACCCCCTTGTGCAGCAATAACTGCAACTAAATGTTTCCAGTAACTGTTGATCAGTCCTGCACACCGGCTTGGAGGAATTTTAGCCCATTCCTCCGTACAGAACAGCTTCAACTCTGGGATGTTAGTGGGTTTCCTCACATGAACTGCTCGCTTCAGGTCCTTCCACAACATTTCAGTTGGATTAAGGTCAGGACTTTGGCTTGGCCATTCCAAAACATTAACTTTATTCTTCTTTAACTATTCTTTGGTAGAACAACTTGTGCGTTTAGGGTCGTTGTCTTGCTGCATGACCCACCTTCTCTTGAGATTCAGTTCATGGACAGATGTCCTGACATTTTACTTTAGAATTCGCTGGTATAATTCAGAATTCATTGTTCCATCAATGATGGCAAGCCATCCTGGCCCAGATGCAGCAAAACAGGCTCAAAACATGATACTACCACCACCATGTTTCACAGATGGGATAAGGTTCTTATGCTGGAATGCAGTGTTTTCCTTTCTCCAAACATAACACTTCTCATTTAAACCAAAAACTTCTATTTTGGTCTCATCCATCCACAAAACATTTTTCCAATAGCCTTCTGTCATGTCCACGTGATCTTTTGCAAACTGCAGATGAGCAGCAATGTTCTTTTTGGAGAGCAGTGGCTTTCTCCTTGCAACCCTGCCATGCACACCATTGTTGTTCAGTGTTCTCCTGATGGTGGACTCATGATCTTAACATTAGCCAATGTGAGAGAGGCCTTCAGTTGCTTAGAAGTTACCCTGGGGTCCTTTGTGACCTCGCTGATTATTACACACCTTGCTCTTGGAGTGATCTTTGTTGGTCGACCACTCCTGGGGAGGGTAACAATGGTCTTGAATTTCCTCCATTTGTACACAGTCTGTCTGACTGTGGATTGGTGGAGTCCAAACTCTTTAGAGATGGTTTTATAACCTTTTCCAGCCTGATGAGCATCAACAATGCTTTTTCTGAGGTCCTCAGAAATCTCCTTTGTTCATGCCATGATACACTTCCACAAACATGTGTTATGAAGATCAGACTTTGATAGATCCCTGTTCTTTAAATAAAACAGGGTGCCCACTCACACCTGATTGTCATCCCTTTGATTGAAAACACCTGACTCTAATTTCACCTTCAAATTAATTGCTAATCCTAGAGGTTCACATATTGGCTCATTTTCCTCAATAAATAAATGACCAATTATAATATTTTTTGTCTCATTTGTTTAACTGGGTTCTCTTTATCTACTTTTAGGACTTGTGTGAAAATCTGATGATGTTTTAGGTCCTATTTATGCAGAAATATAGAAAATTCTAACGGGTTCACAAACTTTCAAGCACCACTGTCCCATGGAAAGGGCCATACATTAGATGACGCCATTAAGTCATGGGCAATTCCATGTAAATGTCAACCTCACCATGCAAAAATAAAGCAACATGTAATACATCAAAACCACTCCCAGAGATATCACCTAGGCCTGTATTTTACAGATGTGAATAAGTTGAACCAATTTGTAACCAACCTAATATGTCACTGTCAGTCTTTCTTTCTTATAATGTAAACCCAAGCTAAAATCAACTTTGATCATGTACAATTCTATATTATTCCCACAAGCCACAGAAATGTATGCTAAAATCCACAAAACAGCAAAACAATAGCCATCCTAAATATTATTTAAGAACTTTGATAGTTTTAGCTGATATTTAGAGAGTTTTTCAAAGGGTTATGGTGGTTAAATTGCTGATTTTCTAAACATATGCCATGTCTATTTCAGACGCGTCACATCCATAACGGAATTTCGTCACATCCATAACGCTGACTTTTCCTCCGAAACTCTGCATGAAATACAAAATATTTTAAACAGAGATTTTTTAATATTCACCTTGGACCCCTCTATCAAATGGATATCTCCATTTCGACATTAGGTTTACGATTTCACAGAGTTTGATAAAAATGTACAGTCACCCAAGAAAAGTGATACTTTTTCTGTCACATCCATAACGCATCTTTTATTGGCATTTTCTGGCATGCCCTAGATGTACTATGGGAATTGTTCTTGTTCTATCACTTCTCCAGTATGGTACAGCCTTAAAATATGCAACACCTGTTTAAATACTGGGAGACAATAAAACATGCACTGGGTCATTTGTTGCCATTTTGAGTTCAAGTGTCACATCCATAACGCTGGAATTGCTCTCATATTTCCTCTGTTTTTTGTGGACAAACATGAATGAGAACAGCCTAATTATTATTATTATTATTATTATTATTATTATTATTATTATTATTGAAGCCAAATTCCACAAATCATTTACACCATTTGTTTCAGTCTAAATTTTGATAGGTCTCTCTCTGACCAAATAGACAGGAGCCTGGAAATATCCACCTGGGAGTTTTGCCAAAATGGCCGCCAAGTGGACAGACTTTACACTTAAGTACTTTGATTGCAGCTCCTCTTATAACAGCATCTGATTCTAATTCATGCCTTTGCGAAAATGAGTCAAATATGTTAAGTGCACTCAAATCACAAGCTGGCATTATTTTTTGGTCATATTTCTGATAAAGTGTTGTAACAAGGTCCTGCTGACACGCCCAGAATTACAAAAATATCAACCGTGTTGAGGCACTTCAGTTAGTGCGTGTGTCTGTATGTGCCTGTGAGAGCGAATCTAACATTTTAATATCCGGGTTTTAAGGTTAATGGGGGCATGCGTATGCACAGACACTGATTTTGTGTGTGTCAATGTGCATGCATAGATATTTATCACTTTCCGTAGATGATTATCATGTGTCTCTTTCACTCACACACACACACACACACACACACACACACACACACACACACACAGAGACAGTGTGATATAGCTGCTAGTCAGTTCCACAATTTTTTTTCCTCCCAGCATATAATTAATAATATAATTGAGATCAGACTTAGCTAGATATATGAAGGATATTACACAGTTGCATGAAAATATGAAGTTTCTTTTTGAGTGGCCAACATATTCACAAGTGAATGAAGTGAACGAGTGATATACAGTGGTGCTTGAAAGTTTGTGAACCCTTACCAGAAACGTTTAGTTGCAGTTATTGCTGCATAAGGGGGTCACACCATACTGAAATCAAATGTTCACATACTTTTGCCACTCACGGATATGTAATATTGGATCATTTTCCTTAGTAAATAAATGACAAAGTATAATATTTTTGTCTCATTTGTTTAACTGGGTTCTCTTTATCTACTTTTAGGACTTGTGTGAAAATCTGATGATGTTTTTGGTCATATTTATGGAGAAATATCGAAAATTCTAAAGGGTTCACAAACTTTCAAGCACCACTGTATTTTTCAACATGAGAAGATACATTTCATGTCTTTGTACCACCATGTAATGTTCTTTATTATTTAGTCTCATCCACACAAAGAAAAAAATACGCATGTTAATGAAAAGGGCACGGTGGTTAGCACAATGGTTAGCACTGTTGCCTCACAACAAGAAGGTTCTGGGTTCGAGCCCAGCAGCTGACAGGGGCCTTTCTGTGTGTGGTTTGCATGTTCTCCCCGTGTCTGCATGTGTTTCCTCCAGGTTCTCCGGTTTCCCCCACAGTGCAAAGACATGCAGGTTAGGCTGATTGGTGGCTCTAAATTGACTGTAGGTGTGAATGTGAGTGTGAATGGTTGTTTGTCTCTGTGTCAGTCCTGTGATGATCTGGTGACTTGTCCAGGGTGTACCCCGCCTCTCGCCCATAGTCAGCTGGGATAGGCTCCAGCTTGCCTGCGACCCTATACAGGATAAGCAGTTACGGATAATGGATGGATGGATGTTAATGAAAAGAATTGTAATTTTGAACCAGTTTGCCATTTTTACAACACACATCCAGTCAGTGGGAAAACACTGGGAATGATGTCATCGGAGTGAAATATTGTGAATTATTTTCCATACAGCACTCTTTTTCAATGGAATAAAAACATGTGTTCTATTCCCTTCTTGTGGGTTTCATTCATTTTTTTATAGCATGCAATATTGTTAGCATATCGCTTATACTACGTGTATTACGTGACTCTATCCAATGGATAATGAACGTTGAATATGGTTTATGATATTGCATGGTTGTCAAGACAACATGATGTCACACATCGGAGAAGTAAAACTTCTGTGCTAGTGAGCGACTGTGACAGTTTGTAAACAAACATGGCCGCCAGGTTTGCTTTGTTAAATACGAAAGATTTTGAGGTAATTTTGAAAGAGAAAGATGCATTGAACACCCGAAAGGAATGTCTACTACTACTAATAATAATAATAATGGCTTTTTTTCATGGTAGATCAGATATATTCCATCCAGCAACTTGTCTTCAACTCCTTCAGTATCATGCTAGCTGAATGGAATATATCTGATATCCCACTCAACACCAGCCAATATTATTTAAATACGTCACTGAGATCCGCGATGTATTTTGTATGAAAAATCTGAGTTTTTCAACACAAGAAGATAAACTTTGTCTTCAAGCCAATGTGTGATTTTCTTTTTATTATATTGACACATTCACAAACAAAAAGTACCCAAATTTATCAAAACAATTCATCTATTTCCTCATGAGTAACATAGAGAGATTTATGTCACAGTTTTGGTTCTCCATGTCCCAGATGGAGCTCGTATGAAAAATACCAGCGGCGTATTTCCCACTAAAACACTCATGTCTATGTAATATAATGGTTTATAGAATCACCTTCAAAACAATATTATTTTGATCAATTTTTTTCTCTGGTTCTCATCTCATCTCATCTCATCTCATTATCTCTAGCCGCTTTATCCTGTTCTACAGGGTCGCAGGCAAGCTGGAGCCTATCCCAGCTGACTACGGGCGAAAGGCGGGGTACACCCTGGACAAGTCGCCAGGTCATCACAGGGCTGACACATAGACACAGACAACCATTCACACTCACATTCACACCTACGGTCAATTTAGAGTCACCAGTTAACCTAACCCGCATGTCTTTGGACTGTGGGGGAAACCGGAGCACCCGGAGGAAACCCACGCGGACACGGGGAGAACATGCAAACTCCGCACAGAAAGGCCCTCGCCGGCCACGGGGCTCGAACCCGGACCTTCTTGCTGTGAGGCAACAGCGCTAACCGCTACACCACCGTGCCGCCCCTATTTATTAATTTATTTAATTATCCAAGTTTGTCCTACTTCTGAGAAGTCAAAAGTGTCGTAACAGTATTACATACTGATGTGCAGACGTGCAAGACTACCACCATGCGCAGTGTTTGTGTACGAGAGTCCAAAACACACTGTTGTTAAATAGACGAGCGGTCCGATTCCGATTGGTCAGAAGATGTTGATTAATTTTCTATAACAGCAGGTCTTGGAGTTGCTCATTGTAGCTAATCCCTGAAGTGTGTGGAATACTGAAGCGTGGCAGGTGGGGAATGCTGTTCACACAGACTTTTATTTTTGTGGTTTTCTTTGCTTTTCAGCTTTATTATTCTCATTCACTCACTCACACATGGACACACACACACACACACACACACACACACACACACACACACACACACACACACACACACGTGTGCGGGTTGGGAGAGAGCTCCTCCCTTTGCTCTCTCCCTACTTTTCTACTCTCTGTCATCACTGCAAAACACACAGACACAACGTTAATTGACAACAGGTGTACTGACTGCCACTCACCTTCCCTGGCCCCGCCCTCCATTCACAAACTGATGCTCGGCCACGCCCCCGCTGCCACACTCATATTTCTATTAATGCACTCATTCTAATACGATATTGTTTCTATAGTAACAGCTCATTCACAGGGACTCATGCAGGTCCGGTGGATGTTTCACACTTTTCTTAACATACTGAGATGTTTCTATAAAATTTCTGGAAGGAGTCTCCAGTGTCAGCGCTGTAACAGTCGGAGGCGAAGCTGGAACTTTCAGTTTTTCGACTTTAGAATTCTTTGTGGTTTCTCGGTCACATGACAAATTGAGTTTGTTTGTCTTATTAACTTCAAGATAAAAACAGCAAGGCTGATGAGGGAAAGACTGTTGATAGCTGCTATAATGTGAATGAGTAATTGTGTCCCATAACATGAAATAAAAGTTAAATTGAAATTAAAATTAAAATTATTGGAAAATTGCTGCAGTAAATTACATAAAATTTTCAGGATGTGCTGTTATCGGAAAATAATCAACCTTGGGGATTTAACAGTAACTCTGTAACTCGCTCCGTTATTGATTATATTTCTGTAACAGAACGTCATCGAGTGTTGAAGGCAGAACCGTCAGCTGAACGAGAGATTTTAACCAGGATGTGGGTTTGATTGTGCTCGTTCTTACCTCCTGTGCCTTGTCCAGCCTCAGCTTGAATTGGAACCAGAGCAAGAAGAGTAAGCATGGGGACTGAGGTGGAGACAGTGTGGAGGATTATGGGTAGTTTTCTCATCCAAGCCATGCAGTTCTGCCTGGAGGAAAAGTGCCATTAGACCCGGTTCTGTTTCTGAGACAGACTTTTGTGGACTTTTCCAAACTGACTCTCTATCCCTGTCCTATTTTGTAGCTTGGAATATCGTCCTGATCCCCCTAACCTCATTTACACACACACACACACACACACACACACACACACACACACACACACACACACACACACACACACTCTCTCTCTCTCTCTCTCTCTCTCTCTCTCTCTCTCTCTCTCTACTTAGAAAGAGCTCTTAAGTTCCGTGAAGGACTGTTGAGGTAAGCAGTGTGAAGGTAAGCAGAGATCAGCTTGTGGTTAAATCCCTTGCACACACACACACACTGCTCTCTGGTGGAATGACCCTCACTGACCTCAAATTAGTCAACGGTTCATGGAATCTATTAAAATGTCTGTACGCTGCACATACCAGGTGTGTCAAGATCTCATGAGGACTCTCCATCCTCAGTTCTCCATTCTGTCTCTCTCTCTCTCTATCTATCTACCTCTGTCTCTATTTCCATCTCATCCTCCCCCCTTTCCGCACCCCCAGCACCCCACTCCACCCCCTCACCCAGCAGACATTTTTACAAGGCTCTTTTTATAAAAGACATTAATTGTTTGTTAGGTGCATAATTAAAAAGGCTGAATGAAACATCTTGTTACCAGCTGGGATCGTTATGAGCATTTTAGGGGTCCAAGCTGGCTGTGGTGAGTATTTAGGGAGGCGTTTATCGCCCCATTGGGGACCGTGTACTGGGAATCCAGCAGTGTCGGTTTGTTAAAGTTTAACAGCCCATGCCTAAATGGCTTTATGTGAGCACTTTCCCTTTTAGAAGGTAGCGATGAGCTTGTCTAATCTCTGAAACGTCGGGATGCTCACACGACCAGAGGATACCCGAAGGCCTTGCTTGACTTCCCCTGGATGGACTTTACCTCGGTTTAACCGCGACTCAGGGTCTAAACGGCAGATTGAATTGAATTAGTTATGAATAGATTTTTAATAGATGGTGGATTCGATTGTTTATAGACCTGTATTTAGGATGATTTGTGTGTTTTCTGGGAAATGACCCTCTTTATTAGATCAGACCTGGTGATAGAAACGCAAATGAAACATTTTATTCATGTAAAGCACCGAGTAGTCATTGATTTTGAAGTAGTGAAGCAGACAGTATGGTTCACAAGGTTGCATTGCTTTGGGGGATAGAGGTGTTCAGGGCAACTCTTTCATTCCCTATCTATACAGCATGCACACATGCACGCACACACATAGACACACACACACACACACACACACACACACACACACACACACACACAATTAATGTATCGTTGAGTGCCATTGATCGGCTGTCAGAACAGCATCTGTACGTTCATGTCAATTTTTTTAAGGATGATTACCCCTGCCGTGACCCTGCTGGTCATATAGACTAAGTGGCTGTGGTCACTTATGCTAATTGCTACTTTCATATAGCATTTAAATAGCATCAGGCTAATTATGTACCTCAGGGGATTCGTATTCCACCCCAAGACAGTACAATTTGCATTTGCGTAGCCTTCTCTATTGTCATTTGTTGCGTCAGCTGTATAATGCTGTTTTCAATTCCATTCAATAAAGACTCCAGCCTTCTTTATTTCTTTTCAGGACAACACTAAACCCAGTCATGCTAGCATTCAACGGAAAATGGTACAGTTAATAGTTCTGCCTCAATAAGTGAAACTTTATACCAAGTTCAACTGAAATAGGAATTTGCATCATTGACCAAGAGCATAACGACACTGAATGGGCAGTTCTTCATATTGCACTCCACAAAATACAAAAACAGAAAGAAGTGTTAATTTTTGTAATTCTTTCATTGCTTCATCAGTGAGCTAGCTTGCTAGCAACCATCTCGATCAGCTTAATGAGTAAAGTAGTTTCTCCCAATCTACATTGGGCTTCGTTTCAGAGCCTCTATTTTTTAAATATTTGTAACTTTTAGGAAAACTTGCATTTGACTCATGAATTCACAAGAAGAGCCAGGAGAAGAGAATGCACTCGTATGGACATGTAATGAAAAGTGGTGAGAACTATGTTGGGAAGAGAGTGCTAAAGCTACTTGTCGACAGAAAGAGGAGAGACCAAAATGAAAGATGAATTAATTTTTGGAAGACCAAAATGGAGTTGGATGTTGTTGAGGAACATGAGAGAGAAGCGACTGGTTGAAGTAGACACCCAAGGTAGACAAAGATGGAGGCAGAAGACTCGAAATGGCGACCCGACTAAGTGCAGGATAAGCCAAGGAAGGAAAGGAAACCTTGCAACCCACAAATGGCGCCTTGAGCTAAAATACAAGTTAACTGAAGCAAAACCTTGGCTCCAATCTTCCAGTCATCCAGTTTAGAAAAACAGTTACCTGCAAATTATTTTGTCCAGTTTTAACACAACAAGCAAGTCAAGTCAAGTTTATTTCTATAGCGCTTTTAACAATAGATATTGTCACAAAGCAGCTTACATAATTTGAATGACTTTAAACATAAGCTAATTTTATCCCTAATCTATCCCCAATGAGCAAGCCTGTGGCGATGGTGGCAAGGAAAAACACCCTCAGATGACATGAGGAAGAAACCTCAAGAGGAACCAGACTCAAAAGGGAACCCATCCTCATTTGGGCGACAACAGACAACATGACTATAACATTAACAGTTTTAACATGAAGTCAGTTTAGTTGATGCTATAAACTCTTCATTGATGGAAACTTGAGTGCAAAACTGTTCATGGCAACTGCAGTCCTAAAGTTAACAAGTCAACTGTAGTCCTCAGCCATAAAAGCATTACTGTAAGAGTCCAGAGCGTCTTCCAAGTGCGACTTTCAACTGTCCATATGGGGCCATCCTCCACAGGAGCGATGTGATGAGACTCCGACCAGACACAGGGCATCAGGATGGAACAAGCAACAAGTTAACAATGAGTGTTTAGGTGCATAACCTGGAGAATTTGTACATTCAATCAAGAGCAAAAGAGATCTGTTCATTTTTCATTTTTAACTAGGAAGAGTGATAAGGGACAGGAACCAAAAACAGATGGATTTAAATCACATATTCGAATCTAACTTCTCAGTTTATTGTTCTTATCAGTGTTTTTTCTTCCTTCCTTTCTCCTTTTTTCATTTAATTTTTATTTCCAAACCTAGCAGCAGTCTTTTTTCCCTACACTGTGAAGTTGTAAAAAGATTAAAATGTCAAGGTGGAACACAGAACTTTTCCAATTACAAAGGCATATAAATAAAAAAAAAAATTAAAAAAAACGGATGTTGTTTTGGGATTGGGGCCAAGGTGCTGGAGTTTGGCTCATATCCCAAAGCCACGTTCAGGGTTATTCTACTGGGAATTAAAATGAGTGGCTGTGTGGTTTATCCTGCAGACTGCATTTCAGATCAGTGTGTAACATGCCCATGTTTTATACAGGACATTACAACTGCTTTTACACAAACTGTCTTAAAGAGAAGCGCTATGTTGATTCAAGCGTGGATAAATCCATAGTTTTATTGGTTTTTGAGCTACTTTTAAAAAAAATGAAGCTGAGGGAAGGGGCATTCTTTCGTGAACAAAACTTGAAACTAAAGTCATAAATATATGAGAAAAAACTCAGATATTTTCTGAGATTGTAAAGTTGTAAAGTCATACATTTGCAAGAAACAAAACTCAGAAAAAAATAGTCTTTTTTTTTTCTCCAAGGAAAAGTATGCACTGCAGCTGGGAAGCATGTGATTGTTGTGCTTCCTGGATGCAGTTTGAGCTGAAAGCACAGTATAAACCTCACAGCTTTGTGTATCTGTGTCCTGTTTTGTTATACCCCCGGTCTGAAGGAGGGGGGTATACTGGTTTACCTCTGCCTGTCCGTATCTTTGTCTGTCTGAAACACCCTTTTTCTCAGCAACCACAAATCATAGCCACTTGGTACCAAACTTCAGCTTGGGGTTCTTTACTGTGTATACCGTTTTCAGGTCTGTCGCACATCAACTTCCTGTTTACCGACTGAATGTATTTACAAAACATATAGCGTAGATTTACAAAATTTTTTATAACACTTTTCTCAGCAACTACGAATCACAACTGCTTGATATTTGGTATCGAGCTTCAGCTTGGGGTTCTATACCGTGTGTACCGTTTTCAGGTCTGTCTCACATCGACTTCCTGTTTACTGACTGAACGTATTTACGAAACATATAGCGTGGATTTTGACACTATTTCAAGAAGCAAAATGCGATTTCAAAATGACAGTTTACCAGGATGCTATTTGAAATCCCTGGGGAGAACACTGCTCTTTACTTACTTGTTTCAGGTTAATTCTTTGTTGAAGTCAACATTCATAATGAATGTCCTGTTCCTTCCATTGCTTGCATTCTGATATAAGCGAGAGCAGGGGGACATGTTAGTGAGCAGTAGCTCACAGTTGATCTTGTTTTATCTGTTTATAAATGTGTAATTATTATGTGAGAGCAGCGTCCTGTTATCTTCAGTGTCTGGATTCTTCTCACCTGCACAAATCTCTGTGACTCTGAAATGAGAGTTAATGGAAATGCTGGCTTTGTTGTTGATGTGGTTCCTTGACATGAACGAACAAACAAATAACTTCTGAGTCTTTTTCTCCAAATTTGTGACTTTATAATCTCAGAGAATATCCAAGTTCTTTTCTCATAAATTTATGACTTTAATCTTGGAATTTCTGAGGTTTTTTTTTTCTTGGAGTGTTACTTTTTTTTTTAACCTACAGTGGGGCTAATATGCTGTCATAATCTAAAAATGTAAAAATAAATAAATAAATAAATAATGAATAAAATAAAAAAAATTGTGATATCAAGCATATCCAAGCCTGAACTTTTTAACTTTTTAAATATTTATTTGAAGGAATTTTTTTGAAAGAACATTTCTTACATCAGTTTTATACGTTGTGAGATGATTCTAGAGAAGGTTTGTTCTGGAAGATGCCTCGAGTGATTAATTTTTTTTTTCTTTCGGCCATGGCTTCCCCTTTCTTACTCGGCTTTTTTTTCTTTCTTGCTTGCTTGCTTCCTCTGTTTTTTTCTTGGTTTTCTTTCTTTTTTCTTTCTTGCTTACTCAGTTTTCTTTCTTTCTTTCTTTCTTTCTTTCTTTCTTTCTTGAGTGAGTGAGTGAGTGAGTGAGTGAGTGAGTGAGTGAGTAAATAGTTGTACTCTGACCCAGACAGAGCTGTGAAATATGTCTCTTCAGGTAATTTATGATCGGCTCTTGCTGTAATTCACACTCTGTGTTTTTTCTTCAAACATCAGCTCACATTTTAAACATAATCCTGCACCAAGTGATTGTAAGGTGGTGTGTTTTCTTCATGGTGCCTAAAAAAGTAAAAAAAAAAAAAAAAATCCATGAAGTGATGTCAAGCGATCTCTCCACCAATCAGATCACAGGATCAAATCAGATCAAAGCAATCAGATCAAAGGGAAAGAAACTGATATGGAGGACAGAGACAGGAATAAAACCATCGAGCTGGTAGTGGGTGAATATCAGGCGCTTCATGATTTGTTCAGTCTCAGATATTTTACTGCTATGATTTGAACATTGCGATATAACTAGAGAGGAAACTTGTTCCGTTTGAGACATTGTTAGTGTATGATGGAGTCATGTAGAGGTCTCACATGAATCATCACTCCATCCAATATATTCAAATTCTAAATGCTGTTTCATCGTACAAGCCAAAGCTCAGACAGGCTGCTTCCTCTTGGGTCATGATTATAACTCGCGAGATCTTGAACAATAAAAACAAACAAACAAACAAACAAACAAACAAACAAACAAACAACCCAAGCTTCTAGTGTGAGAACTCAGACTTGTGTATCTACTGTTGGTATTTGTTTGTTTGTTTATATTGACTTATCCCTTTATGTAGAGTATTTATCTTTATTTGTGATTTTAGTGTGCCCGATAGTCTTTTTCATCTCTCTCTCTCTGTTTCTCCAGACTGAACAGTAATTAAATCTGAACATTGTTTATTTCACTGATTAACATATTTTCCTTTTTTTTCCCTACATGTGCTGTCGTTCTTGATGACCAATCATCAGGTAAGTGCATTTTTTTCCTTTTCTAAGTCACCGCAGTGACATAAAGATCTTTGTTTTCAGCTGAATGGTATCATGTGTCAAGTAAGGTGATCATTATAATATTCCTTTCGTCCTGTATGGTGGCGTTATGCGTTCTGTCTGTGTCATAAAGCGCAAATTAATGACACAATGCAGATGAACTCCAGGAGCACGTAGTGAATTGTTCTGATCTGGTCTTGACCAAGCCATCGGGGTGTTGGAGGGGTTACACCACTGCAGTCTGCGAGGCGCTGGCAGGTATTGATGGCCTCCGTCAAGTGGGCAGGCGATTCGGACGATTCAGGAATGTAATCGAGCAGCGGCCGGGAAGATAATAATGCAATTTGCCTGGCAATTTAGATGAGACCTAAAACTCTGACGCCGTTATAAAAGACAGCACTTTACGTCACACTCAGGCCCGGTCGTATACCTCCAGCTCATGTCGATCTTAGCCAAGCATTTTATATCCTCTGGTTACGCTTTAAGAGGCCGATTATAAGGAAGAAATGCTGACATTTTATTTTTTTTGTGCGAATAAAAAGAACCCGAGTGTGACTTTGAATCCATTTATTGGGTCATTTTAGCGTTCACATCAAAAAGATGAGCTACAGTCGCTCACTTTGCCTCATGTGTGTGTGTATTATAATTATCATTATGACTATGAAAGGAGGTTGTACCGCCTGTGGCCTTGCTGCAAATTGGTCTGCAATCATTTTTACTCTCTAAAATCTGCTCTTTTACAATTTTTTCCCTCTATATGCACTCTGTGTTTATATACATCACTATAGCTGCCATTTTATACATCTCATAGCATCCTTTAGACACTCAAAGCATTTTAATCTCCAAATATGTGTGGTTAAAATATCGGCACCCTAATGCATATTTCAAACCATAGTCTGCTTATTGAACATGACAGAAAGGTTTCTGTGTACACTAGCGGCTGCATTAGATATTCGTTATAAAGGTGCCAATAATTTGTGTCTTGCTGCATTCAAAGAAAAAAAATCCACGCTTTAAGGAAAAACAAAGAATAGAAAGCGCTCGTCTTATGTTCGAGCTGAAATTTGCACTCATTACAATACAAATGTTGTTTCTTTTTAATGTGATGATTTTGAGTGCCATGTTTCAGAGGGGTGGCAATAATTTTGGCGAGGATTGTATTTTTGCTCTTTTTTTCAGCCATTTAGTGTTTTACATAATTGGTTAATTTAAAGAAGCAAACAAACAAATGGACAAAAGTGTTTGGAAATGTACAACAGCATTAAAAAAAATTATATATATATATATATATATATATATATATATATATATTTTTTTTTTTTTTTTTTTTTTTTTTTAAATCATGAATACATTTCCCCAAGTGTATTGGATTATTGAACCAAAAAAGAAAAGGCATTCTGTATTCTTATTTAAGAATACAAATGTAAATAATTTCTTTTAAAGTGTATTTACTGTGGATAAATATAAATCTCATCTCATCTCATTATCTCTAGCCGCTTTATCCTTCTACAGGGTCGCAGGCAAGCTGGAGCCTATCCCAGCTGACTACGGGCGAAAGGCGGGGTACACCCTGGACAAGTCGCCAGGTCATCACAGGGCTGACACATAGACACAGACAACCATTCACACTCACATTCACACCTACGGTCAATTTAGAGTCACCAGTTAACCTAACCTGCATGTCTTTGGACTGTGGGGGAAACCGGAGCACCCGGAGGAAACCCACGCGGACACGGGGAGAACATTCAAACTCCGCACAGAAAGGCCCTCGCCAGCCACGGGGCTCGAACCCGGACCTTCTTGCTGTGAGGCGACAGCGCTAACCACTACACCACCGTGCCGCCCCGGATAAATATAAATAAATAAATAAATAAGTCACCAGGATACAGCATCGGTGCAGCCTGTCATTAATTCAGCTTGCGTTTGCTCTCCTGCTCCATCATTATAAAGATGTAATTCCGTTCGTGTCTCATATTTATTTCCTCGTCTGTCTTACAAACCCGTGCGTTTCAGCTGAGAAACAGGAATGTGTCCAGAACTGGAAGGCAGCTTTGGGACCACGGTCCTTCAGAGCATTGCGTTTAAGAACTTGGCAGATGTTCTGCTTCGAAACGAAGCTGCTGTCAGGCTTGGATCGGGAAAGGCCTCGTCTCGGCGTGCCTGGAGTCAGACTGAGTGAGCTGGGCCATCATTAGCTCTGCTCCTCTGCCTCACTCCTCCACTGCGTCCTTGGGATACACTTCACCCCTTGCAACAACATCCATCTCGGAGAAGGAAGGAGGGAGGAAACAGCTTTCATTATCCTTCATTGTGCTCCAAGTGGCAGTGGGGAGGTTCCTGAAAATGCCCTCGCCTGATTGCTTTCATTTACTACGCCAGCTTCGTTAGTGCTTCTAAGTGGAAAATAAGTGGAAAATACAGGGAATTGGAAAATGAAGCATTTCTCTCTCTCTCTCTCTCTCTCTCTCTCTCTCTCTCTTTCTCTCTTCCCCTGATTACTCACAAACTAAAAAAAAAACTATGTTTGCCTGGAGCTGAATGAGTACATGACATTTAATAATTGTTTAAATTATACAGTTTATTGCTGATCTATTAATAAGCCTCACATTAATTAAGGCACACAGTCACACTTGCCTTTGGCAAAACTTTAACGTCGTCCTCTGCTAAACGCTGAGTGGAATTTATTTATCGAGTGAAATAGTAACAGTTTATCTCAGAGTGATGTTCATGTGACTCATGTTAGTCCTTCATGAACTACATCACTGAACTCCATAAAGATTTACTTCAAGATGCTTCCATTACCATCAAGACCACTTTGATCCACAATTCTGATTGACGTTGACGTCCAAACTGGAATACCGACATAACAGTAGAAGGTATACCATAAAACCTTAGTTAAGGCTGGTGTTCATAGGGCTACATAACAAAAATACATCCACTCACTGGCTACTTTATTATGAACACTCATCCTGCGTAAAACGTGCTGTTTTACGCAGTTCTCTAATCAGCCAGTCCCTTGACAGCAGCACAATGCATCAAATCATGCAGATACAATGTTCGAACATCAGAATGGGAAAAATTGTGATCTCAAAGTGTGACTTTCACTGTGATATGGGTGTTGGTTTGAGCCAGATGAACTGGCTTGAGTATTTCAGAAACTGCTGATCATCTGGGGTTTTCGTGCTGAGTGAAAGTCTCTAGAGTTTACACAGAATGGTGCGAAAAACAAAAAAAACTTTGAGTGAGCGACAGTCTGTGGGTGGAAACAAACGCCTTGTTGATAAGAGAGGTCAGAGGAAAATGGCCAGATTGGTTCAAGTTTTTTTTGCCAGTAAGAATATAGTAACTCATATAATGGCTGTGTCCAAAATCACACACTCATTCATTACTCTCTACTCACTATCTAGGGAATTCTACAACCCCGATTCCAAAAAAAAAAATTGGGACAAAGTACAAATTGTAAATAAAAACGGAATGCAATAATTTACAAATCTCAAAAACTGCTATTGTATTCACAATAGAACATAGACAACATATCAAATGTCGAAAGTGAGACATTTTGAAATTTCATGCCAAATATTGGCTCATTTGAAATTTCATGACAGTAACACATCTGAAAAAAGTTGGGACAGGGGCAATAAGAGGCTGGAAAAGTTAAAGGTACAAAAAAGGAACAGCTGGAGGACCAAATTGCAACTCATTAGGTCAATTGGCAATAGGTCATTAACATGACTGGGTATAAAAAGAGCATCTTGGAGTGGTAGCGGCTCTCAGAAGTAAAGATGGGAAGAGGATCACCAATCCCCCTAATTCTGCGCCGACAAATAGTGGAGCAATATCAGAAAGGAGTTCGACAGTGTAAAATTGCAAAGGGTTTGAACATATCATCATTTACAGTGCATAATATCATCAAAAGATTCAGAGAATCTGGAAGAATCTCTGTGCGTAAGGGTCAAGGCCGGAAAACCATACTGGGTGCCCGTGATCTTCGGGCCCTTAGACGGCACTGCATCACATGCAGGCATGCTTCTGTATTGGAAATCACAAAATGGACTCAGGAATATTTCCAGAGAACATTATCTGTGAACACAATTTACTGTGCCATCCGCCGTTGCCAGCTAAAACTCTATAGTTCAAAGAAGAAGCCGTATCTAAACATGATCCAGAAGCGCAGACGTCTTCTCTGGGCCAAGGCTCATTTAAAATGGACTGTGGCAAAGTGGAAAACTGTTCTGTGGTCAGACGAATCAAAATTTGAAGTTCTTTATGGAAATCAGGGATGCCGTGTCATTCGGACTAAAGAGGAGAAGGACGACCCAAGTTGTTATCAGCGCTCAGTTCAGAAGCCTGCATCTCTGATGGTATGGGGTTGCATTAGTGCATGTGGCATGGGCAGCTTACACATCTGGAAAGACACCATCAATGCTGAAAGGTATATCCAGGTTCTAGAGCAACATATGCTCCCATCCAGACGACGTCTTTTTCAGGGAAGACCTTGCATTTTCCAACATGACAATGCCAAACCACATACTGCATCAATTACAGCATCATGGCTGCGTAGAAGAAGGGTCCGGGTACTGAACTGGCCAGCCTGCAGTCCAGATCTTTCACCCATAGAAAACATGTGGTGCATCATAAAACGGAAGATACGACAAAAAAGACCTAAGACAGTTGAGCAACTAGAATCCTACATTAGACAAGAATGGGTTAACATTCCTATCCCTAAACTTGAGCAACTTGTCTCCTCAGTCCCCAGACGTTTACAGACTGTTGTAAAGAGAAAAAGGGATGTCTCACAGTGGTAAACATGGCCTTGTCTCAACTTTTTTGAGATGTGTTGTTGTCATGGAATTTAAAATCACCTAATTTTTCTCTTTAAATGATCCATTTTCTCAGTTTAAACATTTGATATGTCATCTATGTTCTATTCTGAATAAAATATGGAATTTTGAAACTTCCCCATCATTGCATTCCGTTTTTATTTACAATTTGTACTTTGTCCCAACTTTTTTGGAATCGGGGTTGTATATGGAGGACTATATAGTGAGCTCACTGTTAAAATAAAATTAAAAAAAACACTTTCGGACACTAATCCGTCACACCACTATTTGTGTCATTACTGTCGCACAGTTAAAAAACATGCCAATCAGTCGGCTGGTGGGTTTTCAAAATAATAAATACACACGTATTTTTGTGATAAATCCATATTATACTGGCCATATTTCCCATATTCATAAAAAAAAATACTTTGTGTCTACTGCATCTTTCAGTTCTTTTAAATCAAGGCTGAATACTTTCTTCTTTGCCTTTTATTAAATCAAATTTGAAAATTTTGATTAATTCCTTGCTCTGCACTCTAACTTTTATTCTTTATTTTTCTGTCTTATTATATCTTATTTTCTATTCTCTTACTATTTTTAATTGGATTTGACTGTCCATTTATCTTATGTTTCTTGCTCTGTCCATTCACCCCAACACACTTTTTTTTTCTTTCAGTGCGACCGCCATGCATGATGGTATATATTGTTTGGTTAGTGACCACCGGTTGTACACTACTGTTCATGGTGCATTGTGGGATACTATGAGTCCACTATATAGGGTGTAATAATTCTCACTATACAGACAGTACTACAAAATGGCAAACTCACTGTATAGTCCACTATATAGTGAGTAGGGAGTGATTTCGGACACAGGGAATCACTCTTTACAACTGTGGTGAGCAGAAAAGCATCTCAGCATGCAACAGCAGAAGAACACATTGGGTTCCAGTCCTGTAACCAAGAACAGGGATCTTAGAATCAACAACAAGTTCCTATTCAAGTGGCCGGTGAGTGAGTGAGTGAGTGAGTGAGTGAGTGAGTGAGTGAGTGAGTGAGTGTAAGACCTCCTGTACATCGGCATACATACGCCCTTTATGACCTCGGATATTAATTTATATGACGATTTGATTCTTGCTTCAGTGTGTCAGGTTAATGTAACACCTGAGTCAGGTGACATAGCGCTATGACACTTCATACTATGGATCAGTTCTGGTATGGTTCATATTCCTACTTATAAATATATATTTCTCAGTACACTTATGGCAATGTCATGACACTCTAATGAACATTTTGTATAATATACATTTCATCCAATCTCTAAATAAAGCTTCATTACTTTTAATAATGAAGGAAAAAAAGCATTCAAAATATTTGACAAACTTGTTATTACAATGTTATGACAATAACTTTTTTTTTAGCTTAAATTACAGTGTGTTTTGTTTTGGTGTTTGACATGTGACATCACCATTACATCATAACGCCACAGGATCTTGTCAAAATTGTTGTATTATGACAGTTTAATGTAAAGCAGCCTGTCATAACATTGACTCATGTCACATAATTCAGGTGTTATGCCAACTTGGCTGTCCATCATCGAAGCAGTCTTTAGGGCAGATGATGTCTGCTGGAAAACGCCTTTATAAAAATATACAACGTTGACAATTTCAGTTTGTAAGGGTGTATGTAGGTGTTACATTGCATTCCAAACCCCCTGAATAACACGAACTCTTGTATCCCTGTATAATTCATCTAATTTCATGACTAAAATCATCCCAGTGGTTCAATTTGTATTATTATGTCATTGCTAACTGGTATACCTTCTCAGTGCATTCCAAATTTGTGTTTATGGTGATGAAGTGCAAGAGAAGCGTAAGGAGCAGATAGCAAGAAGGATGGATGTTAGTTAGCAGGGAATCAATCACGCCTGTTCTCCCTCGTTAGCAATTACCAGAGCGCGTTACAGCGTAGGACCTCAGGCACTTTGTCATCGACTGGCGCAAGCCAAACATCTCAGCCCTTGTGCCTCAGTGCTTGTACATTACGTTCCCAGAATGCACCTGGGCTGGCAGCGAACTTTCTGCCAGCTGCCTGCCGCTATCAGTCCTGAGCATCAAGGTGAAACTGGTGCTGAGGTCAAAGGAATTTAAGAGCTGCCAGGTGTTCCACATTAGCCTGGTGTGTGTGTGTGTGTGTGTGTGTGTGTGTGTGTGTGTGTGTGTGTGTGTGTAATATTTTGTAAACAGTGTGTGAGACAGTTCTGCACAGCATGCGGCTGAGACAACATTATGAGTTCTGTCATTTGGCTAGAAGAAGTCTCTCTCTCTCTCTCTCTCTCTCTCTCTCTCTCTCCCATGCAGACAGAAAAAGCAATAAAACACTGTGCAGCATGCTTTTTATCTATTTAGAGCTACATCTAATGCTGTGGGATGTCTATGAAACAAGTTAGTTCCTCTTCTTATTTTCATTATAGCAGCTATAAACAGCTGTTCTGTTCCCAGACTCTCTTTTCACTCTGGAGAAGTTAATAGGACAAAAAAAAAATGCAGTTGAGAAACAGTAAAGTGTAAACTGTACTGTCGCGAAGGTGTCAGAAAACCAGCCGCATTTGAGGCGAAGTTGCAATTTGTAATTTCTTGCCTACAAATGGGAAAACAAAACAAAACAACAACAACAAAAAAAACCACACCAAAAACAACTTGAAATTCCATCTAATCAGATCAGTGTAGTTTTGTCAACTCACAGTTTCTTCCTTGTTTACAGAATGTAATGTTCCGCTTGTCCACTTTTTAAATGAGTTTATAACTCTTTCTGTTTGAGATCAGGCAATATACAGACACAGGAGCTGGTTAAATCTGTAACACTGACCAAATTATTGACAGTTTTGAGTAGGTAAACATCAACAATAGAGTTAGCACTAAGGTTAGCCGGCTAGTTTGTTGCTAACGCTGCACGT